>NC_140579.1:453422698-454622698 GCF_964204655.1 Triturus cristatus | reverse complement strand
GCAAGGCAGGACAGGCCACCCGACAGTGGCAGTTCAGCAAAGGGGACCCAGGTGGAGTCAGGGAGCGCGGGGGTGACACAGCGCCAATACCTGGTTGATCCCCCAGTAGTCCTGTGGGCATTTAGTGGGTCTTCTCGGCGCGTGGTGGTTCCTGCGCCCTTGGTAGGGGATTTCTTGAGGGGGGGGTTGAGTTGGTGGCTGAAGGCAGGATAGTCTCAGTAGGTCACTGCAGATGGTCCCTGGGTTCCCCTCCCGCCGGGCAAGATCAGTGGGCTAGTCCAGTGTTCCTTCCTCAGCTTGGAAGGCAGCACCTAAGCCCTGTCACTCCCAGTGGTATAGGTTCCTGACTAGGCCCTACCGCCTAAGTCTCCTGCGTAGGTTCCCCAGGTCAGTGATGCCTCAACTGACTAAAAAGTTTCCCTCCTTCCCTTATATATGCCCAGGTCAGGTGACCACACTATCAGGCGGCAAAAAGCAGACCCCTCCCCTGTTCTGGAAGGTTCCAGGAGCTTCCCTATTCTAACTATGGGAGAAAAAGGCGGGCTGGTGTTGCAACAATGTTTAGGGTCCCAGCCAGCTCCTGGCAACTAGGGTGCTACTAAAAAGACCACTCTGCAGTAACAGGGGCCTGTGGCAGCCATGTTGGAAGAAGAGAGCACCTGCCCCTTAGCATTGATTAGCAATGGGAAGGCGCTCGGAGACCTAAGGCCAACGAAAAAGAGGGTGGAAAAAAATGAGGCAAGGCTGACAGGTCTAACAGTGCATAGTTTATACCATATACTATGTCTAGTTTTCATTTTCAATCGTGCCTTCAGGACTATTTTCTATATAACACTGCGTCCACCTACTCTTTTCACGGGCATTACATTTTGCGATGGGGGGTGGAGGGTCAGGGGGTGTTTCTGCCAAGTGAGCCCGGAGTCACAGTCACAAATGTCCTCTTCTTCTTGAATAAAAGTGAGATTATGCTGCATACTTGTTCATATTTTAAGTACTTCGCACAGACACACATTTTAAAAACAATAAAGTTCCTAATACCCACCTTCTCTGAACAGTTAACTTGCTGCCCCATCCACCTCCTCCCTATCCTCTGTTGTCTGAATCCATGGACTAGCCTCCTCCCTCCTGCCATGCATGGTCTGATGTGCTGCCACTGCCCTCCATTTAGTATGATGTACCAGTCCACTCCTCCTGCCCTCCATTGCCCAATTCTATGGCCCATCATTGACCTCCTGCTTAGCCTCTGTGCTTAGCTTGCTGCCCCTATTCTCCTTCCCCCTGCCCTCCGATGTCTTTGTGTATGCCCCTGCTCCATCCTTTTTGCCCACCATGTTCCATGGACCTGCCACTCCTATCTACTCTGAATGTCCTGTTGAACTGCCACTCCCCTCCCACCTGCCTAGCATTGTCAGATGACTGTAACCTGTCCCTGCCACCTCCACCCTGCCTGTCCACATGCCATGCCCCTATCCCCTTCCTCCTGTCCTCCATGGTCCATTTTACTGCCACACCCTTCTGCCCTCCCTGGTCTGTTGTGCTGCAAGTGCTCCTCCTGCCTGCCCCGCGGGGTCTGTTGTGAGGCCCCTTCCCCTGAACTCTCTTGTCTGTGCCCAGGTCCTGATCCTCCCTTCTAGCCTCCATGGTCCTTTGTGCATGCCCCTGAACCCTCCTTCTTGCCCATCATAGCCATTGTGCTGCCACTAACCCTCCCGCTTGCCATGCATGGTCTTCTGTGCTGCCATGGCCCCTCCCACCTTCCCTGTGTGGTCAGCTAGCTGCCCCTGACCCCCTCCCACCTTCCCTCCATGGTCTGTGTGTATGCCATCATAGTCTTATTGTTGCTCACCATGGTGTGTCTTGTTTCTAGTGCCCATCCTGCCTGACCTCCATGGTCATCTTGCTGCTCCTGCCCTGCCCCCTTGCCCCCAGCCCTGTAGGGTCGGTTTGGTGCACCTCTCCATGTCCCTCCTGTCCTCTGTTATCCGAGTCCATGTCCCTACCCGAATTCCTCCTGCCTACCATGATCCAATGTACCATACTTGCGAACATTTTGAACTTGGTAAGAGGGAGATTTTGAAAAAAAACTGGGGTATTGATTTTCCCCTTTGAGTTACATTGAAAAAGAGGAGATTGTAGACAGGAGACAGATCAAATGAAGCCCATTTGAGCTTAAAAACATTGGACGTTTTCTGGCTGAAACGGGTCTGTTGGCATGTATGGTTGTACTACCACTTCCTCTTCCTTCTGCCCACAATGGTCTATTATATTGCCACCGCCTTTCTTGCCAGTCCTGTATTGTTGGTTTGTTGCCCCTGCCCCCCTTTCCACTGCCCTCCATAGTCTGTTGTGCTGCCACTGCCCTTCCTGCCTGCCCAGTGTGGTCAAATTGTTGCCTCTGCACTCTCCTACCTGCCTTCAATTTTCAGAGTCCGTGCCCCTGGCCTCTGCCTCTCAACAGTATCCCAATGAACAACTAGATTGCTAACATTCTATATTTATTACACAAGTGTGGAATGCCTGATGTCATCTTGATGTAATCAAAACTGTAATACCTAGAGCATTTCCTTTAGAAATTACATATATGAGAGGGTCTTATTTGCATCAAAATTCTGGTTAGTGCTCTAAAAAACTAAAATGAGGACATATTTTCTGAGTTTTCAAATAGGGACAAAGAACTTTTAAATTATTTGTAATCTTTATGTTTTTTTTATCCAGTTGACCACTTGATTAAATGTTGCACCTATGGGAGAGGATGTGGTGTTACTTCCAGAGCTGCAGACTTTGCAACTGGGGAACCAGGTTGGAGTTTCCGCTTCAGCTCAACATTCTGTGATTCTGGTCAAATCACTTAATCTCCCCATGTCTACAACCAAAATGAATTTGATCTTGTGTGATGTAACCAATGCTCATGTAAAGCACTCCAATACCTGACAAGTCTGCACTATTTAAAACTGCAAAGACACAAAAATAAGTGTTTTTGCACACTTCTGTCATTGGGCTACATGTGGGCTATATCTGGGTGATATTTGTGCTGCATTTGGGCTCTTTTGTCTCTGGTGGCCATCATGGGAGATTTATTTGTTATGAAGTTTCCTAATTTTCTCATTTACTGCAGTCTCCTCAGTAGGAAAAACTTTCAGTTTTTTATTTTGGTTCCATCAAGAAGGCATTCAGATGTGTCTCACATATTTGCCATAAATTCTGAATGTTAGCACTCTAGTTGCTCATTAGATCACTGCAGTAAAGCTACTGATCACCAGGGAAGTCTGCTGCTGGTATTCAAAGTGCATGTTTCAGTCTGAATGTCACAATTTTTTTATGAAATTGAGGAGGATTTGAGAAGTCAAAATGTGCCCTAATTTTTCTTTCTGCAGCACTAATCATAATTTCTATGGCAAAATGAACCCCCTCATTTTGTTCCTTTGTAAATTAAATATTTTAAGTGTTACCACTTTTTTCCAATCAAAATGTCTTCAGGTGTGCCAAACATTTGTCATAAGCAAGACTGTTAGCGCTCTAGTTGTTCATTAGAACACTCTGGGACATTCTGTCATTGGGCTATACTTGGGCTACATCTGGGTGATATTTGGGCTACATTTGGGCTCTTTTGTCTCTGGTGGCCATTTCGGGAGACTTATTTGTTATGAAGTTTCCTAATTTCCTCATTTACTACAGTCTCCTCAGTAGGAAATACTTTCAGTTTTTTACTTTGATTCCTTCAAGAAGGCATTCAGATGTGTCACACATTTGCCATAAATTCAGAATGTTAGCACTCTTGTTGCTTATTAGATCACTGTAGTAAAGCTACTCCTCACCAGGGAAATCTGCGGCTGGTATTGAAAGTGCATGTTTCAGTCTGCATGTCAGAATTTTTAAATGAAATAGAAGAGGATTTGAGAAGTCACTCAAAATGTGCCCTAATTTTTCTTTCTGCAGCACTGATCATACTTTCTATGGCAAAATGAACCCCCTCATTTTGGTCCTTTTTAAATTAAAGGTTTTAAGAGTTACCACTTTATTTCAATCAAGATGGCTTCAGGTGTGCAATACGTTTGTCATAAGTAGGACTGTTAGTGCTCTAGTTGTTCTTTAGAACACTCTGGTAAGCTGCAGTAGAACACAAAGGAATCAACTGACAGTCTCTGCCCTTGTTGGATGTACATGTTTTACTGAGAATGTCAGACTTCATTCTCACATGACTGAGAAAGATAATGTGAATTTACAGAAAATATGCTCTCAGTTTAGCTTATAGATCACCTTCCAAACCTCTGTGGGAAAAGCATGAGAAAATAGTTTCATCTCAAACATGATTCATGATATCACAGCAGAAGGCTTTTTCACATGGTAAAATCACCTTAGAACACACCACAATTCCTAAAATGAGTATGGTACCATCAACAAATGATTTATAATGTAACTAAAGTATTAAAACCTTCTATTAACTGCAATGCTTTTTAATGAGGTGCTATCATGTATATTGGTCCCAAGATGGCTACCAACACTTCTTGGATAAAGTACTGACAGCCAATTAGATCTCACGATGAGATGTGTGGTTAGGCTCCGCCCAGATATATCTATCTTTTTAACTCTAATTTTCTCAGGAACTACTGAACAGATTTACACCATTTAAGCAAAAGGCACGAGTCTGGACTGAGGACTACCTCTTTGCCAAATTTAGTGTAATTCCGTTCAGCAGTTCGGGCTGTAGCTGCGTCAACAGGTGATAGGGGAAAATGCATGGGGAAACCGTGTTTTGGGACCCCCCTTTTTTCTCGGCCCCCGCTTGACGAATCACCATGACATTTTTAGTATAGGAGTGGACCAGAACTGGTCAAAAGTTTGGAAAATTTCGCGAAGATTTGTCAATCGGCGCCAACGTTATTCCAAATAGAATGTTGCGGATTTTCAATGGAAAATAGGTCCTAACTATAACTACCTGCTGGCGGCTGCCAGTAGGTAATATATATATATATATATATATATATATGTATATATGTATATATATTCACTGAAAAAAACATAGGTTTCAGGGGCGTTATAGTTAGCTGGACTTTACACTCGTACAAAACCATTGAAATTCCCCCGTTATAGTTAGTTCAGCTAACTATAACTCGCGCGCCCGCAATGCACTGCTGATGATGTCACATATTACATCACTCATGACATGGTCAGTGACATCACTCATGACATCACTGATGACATCTCAAATGACACTACTGATGACATCATCCAGTGAATGTGTGTTTTTCTGAAAATTACATATGTTTTATATATGTATATCTCAAGGTCGATGGAAGAATAAATGGGTTTATAAGTGTCTAAATGGATGATTTGTTTTTGAAAAATTGATTGTATAACTGACTGATTAAGTGTATCTTAGTGAATGCATGGCTTAGTGAGTAATGTTTAAATGTGTAAATATCTGTATCAGTCTCTCACTTTATGTATAAGTGGCTGCATGGGTTGGTTTGTAGCTACATGAGTGTCTATATAGGTTATTAGTTGGTTTTTTGAATATCAGTATGAGTGTCTGAGTGTCTGTATGGTTCGGTGGGGGGTATTACGTAGTGCATAGGTGCATGAATGAGTGACTCACTGTGTGTATGTGTTGAAGACAACATGTGTGCAGGACTGTATGGGTGGATGAGTGTGTGCATGGGTGTGTTAGTGAGTGATAGACTGTCTCAATAGTGTCTTTATGAGTAACTACATATGTTTTAAACTAGTATATGTGACTATTGGTGTATATAAGTGAGTATATGTGAGAGTGAGAGATTGAAAGAGTTCCTGTATGAATAAGTATGTGTTTCAATTAGTGATTGTTTAAAAGACTAAGTATGTGTAAGTTTCTGTAGAAGTAAGTGTGGTGGTGTGTGTATAACTGTATATGCAAGTAAATGGATGTTTGATTCTTTATTAGCATGAGTGACTATGTGTGTGAGTAACTCTATGGATGAGTGGCGTTGTGTAACAGGATGTATAGGTGTGTGAGTACATATGATGAGTGAGTAAATGTATGAGTGACTGTATAGGACTGTTGGTGAATGAGTGGATGTGTATGTGGATCTTAGAATTACTGAATAGGTTGTTGTAACTGGTATTGGTATGTCCATTGTTTTGAGCATTGTAGTTTCTATTTTTGAATGTGTGTATCAAAGGTTATATTAGGGGAAGAGGAGGTCTGCCACTCTATCACAAGGATGATGTCATCAGTGATGTCATTAGTGATGCCATTTGAGATGTAATCAGTGATGTCATGAGTGATGTCACTGACCATGTCATGAGTGATGTAATATGTGACGTCATCAGCAGTGCATTGCGGGCGCGCGAGTTATAGTTAGCTGAACTAACTATAACGGGGGAATTTCAATGGTTTTGTACGAGTGAAAAGTCCAGCTAACTATAACGCCCCTGAAACCTATGGTTTTTTTCAGTGAATTTCTAAGGTTTTTTAAATGCTAATTCCTAACTATAACATGCCTGAAACCTAAGGTTTTTTCAGTGAATTTCAAAGGTTTTTTAAATGCTAATTTCTAACTATGCCTACAGAGATAGGACATGTGAAGAAAGAAGAAAAAACGCACAGAAAGAAAAAAAAGAAATGCAGAAAGAAGCAACAGAAGTCCTCAAAGACGAAGAAAAGTGCAGGAAGAAGGATAACATGCAGAAAGAACAAACAGAAGTGCAGAAAGAAGCCTTGTTGCAAAATCATCCTGTACCCTCAACTTTTTCAGATGGATACTGGTGGTGAGTCTGACTAACCAGTCCTAGAGCCAGTGCTATGTTAAAAGACACTCAGAATACAGTGAAAACACCTACATACAATAGGGAACACTATGCGTTGGGGACCCCCTGTGATCAGCATGACCTCCTCTGTAAGCCCCTAGTATATAATAGGGCAGGGGATTAAAACTAACTCTTAAAACGCGTCACTGGGAGTGTTTGCACACGTCACCTCAGGCCCCGTCCCCTCCCTTACCCACTGTGTAAACACGCCCTGTGGCCATTTTAAGTTGGGAGATTAAGTCCCCTTGAATCCTGAGTGTCCCTAGGGTCCAACTAGACCACTAGGTACCTCCAGTAAGCGCCACAGAGCTGCGTTGCAGAGAGATGTAAAAAGGGGAAAGGCCTAGACCACCTCTCTGCAACGCAGCGGAGTGGTGCTTACTGGAAGCACCTGGTGGGCTAGTTGGCCCCCAGGGTACCTCTGGATTGAAGGGGTTTTATTATCCCAACTTAAAACACGCCAAAGGGCTTGTTTGCACACGTTAACTCAGGCCCCGTCCCCTCCCTTCACCACTGTGTAAACACGCCCTGTGGCCGTTTTTAGTTGGGAGATTAAGTTCCTTTGAATCCTGAGGGTCCCTAGGGTCCAACTAGCCCACTAGGTACCTCCAGTATGCGCCACAGAGCTGCGTTGCAGAGAGGTGTAAAAAGTGACACGGCCTGGACCACCTCTCTGCAACGCAGCTCAGTGGCGCTTACTGGAAGCACCTGGTGGGCTAGTTAGCCCCCAGGGGCCCTCAGGATTGAAGGGGAATTATTTTCCCAACTTAAAACGCGCCACAGGGCTTGTTTGCACACGTTAACTCAGGCCCCATCCCCTACCTTCACCACTGTGTAAACTCGCCCTGTGGCCATTTTTAGTTGGGAGATTAAGTTAATTTGAATCCTGAGGGTCCCTAGGGTCCAACTAGCCCCCTAGGTACCTCCAGTATGCGCCACAGAGCTGCATTGCAGAGAGGTGTAAAAAGTGGCACGGCCTGGACCTCCCCTCTGCAACGCAGCTCAGTGGCGCTTACTGGAAGCACCTGGTGGGCTAGGTGGCCCCCAAGGGCCCTCAGGATTGAAGGGGAATTATTTCCCCAACTTAAAACGCGCCATAGGGCGTGTTTGCACACTTCACCTCAGGCCCCGTCCCCTTCCTTCCCCACTATGTAAACATGCCCTGTGGCCGTTTTTTAAGTTGGGAGATTAAGTCCCCTTGAATCCTGAGGATCCCTAGGGGCAAAATAGCCCACTAGGTAGTCCAGTAAGCGCCATTGCAGAGAGGTGTAAAAAGGGGCACGGCCTGCACCACCTCTCTGCAACGCAGAGCAGTGGCACTTACTGGACGCACCTGGTGGGCTAGTTGGCCCCCAGGGTCCCTCAGGATTGAAAGGCAATAATTTCCCCAACTTAAAACGCGCCACAGGGCGTGTTTGCACACGTCACCTCAGGCCCCGTCCCCTCCCTTCACCACTGTGTAAACGCGCCCTGTGGCCATTTTAAGTTGAGAGATTGAGTCCCCTTGAATCCTAAGGCTCCCTAGGGTCAAACTAGCCCACTAGGTACCTCCAGTAAGCGCCACAGAGCTGTGTTGCATAGAGGTGTAAAAAGGGGCGTGGCCTCAGAACACCTGTCTGCAACGCAGCTCCCTGGCGCACACTGGAGATACCTGTTGGGCTAGTTGGCCCTCAGGGACCCTCAGTATTGAAGGGGAATTAATTTCCCAACTTACAACTGGCCAGGGGGCGCGTTTGCAGAGTGCTGCAAGGAGGGGGCATGGCCTCCAGCGCGATGCCGGTCTTTTATTTTTTTTATTTTTTTAAGAAGGAGGGCTGTGTGGCCCCCCTTCTTTTTCTAATTTACTGGCCCTGGGGACCCGATCCCCCAGGGCCATCTCCCGGGGCCGGCCATTGTTTTTTAATATTTTAGAAATATATATATTTATAGAAACACCTAGGACATGCTGGACAAACCGTATGTACCTATCACTATGACGATTTGCGTGATATCCATTAAAAGGCGACTATGCATAGAATGAATCCACATGGAATGTATTTACACCGCTAGTGAAGCTCTGACGTGTCTGACGCCCTACCGTGCCTAATCCCGGCGCCCCCGCCGGTGGGTTCTCTCCAAGTAGACACCCTTGTCGTTTATTTATACAAACATGGGTAGCTATTGACGGGCACATTTAATATACACGCACACCAAGCCATTCAAAGGGGATTCGACAAAAATTTGACCAAACTATGCAAGATACTCCCCTCACGGTTAATAAAAAACACATCCACCGCCGGATGTGTAATACTTTTTATTTTACTCTCTGGAAAGGAGACGAACCTCACCTGAGAGTCACAGCGTGCTCCTGGCTGAGCCCAATGCTGTGTTACACCCACCAGTGCCCGCCGATTGCCTCACACCTCTGTGTTGTATTTCACCAGCTAGTGCGTATTCTATGACACTCTCTAGCCCATGTGCACTGTAACACCACCCCGTGAATATGTCATGCCAACTTGCCTTCGCACGGGTTATATTGCCCCATCTAATGTGCATTCCTCGATGTGTATGTTATAACGCACAGCGCTATGCCATACATATTACAATCTGGGATCCATATCTTTGTCACAGTGCATATGCAACATTACACTCCCCAGCACATATTTTATATTACAACTTTAGAGACTAGTTATGTTACTCAACACTTCCCTGTGCATATTACACTCCAAGGCGCATATCGCATAGCACGCGCTAGTACCTGTGCTATCTCGTGCTCTCAAATGAATCTGTCATTGCGCACAATGTATTGCATATTATATTTCACGCCCCGGTTCATCTTATATCACACTTTTTGGTGCATAGTTTATACCATATACTACATCTAGTTTTCATTTTCAATCGTGCTCTCAGGACTATGTTATATATAACACTGCGTCCACCTACCCTTTTCACGGGCATTACATTTTGCGATGGGGGTGGAGGGTCAGGGGGTGTTTCTGCCAAGTGAGCCCGGAGTCACAGTCACAAACGTCCTCTTCTTCCTGAATAAAAGTGAGATTATGCTGCATACTTGTTCATATTTTAAGTAGTTCGCACAGACACACATTTTAAAAACAATAAAGTTCCTAATACCCACCTTCTCTGAACAGTTAGCTTGCTGCCCCATCCACCTCCTCCCTATCCTCTGTTGTCTGAATCCATGGACTAGCCTCCTCTCTCCTGCCATGCATGGTCTGATGTGCTGCCACTGCCCTCCATTTAGCATGATGTACCAGTCCACTCCTCCTGCCCTCCATTGCCCAATTCTATGGCCCATCATTGACCTCATGCTTAGCCTCTGTGCTTAGCTTGCTGCCCCTATTCTCCTTCCCCCAGCCCTCCGATGTCTTTGTGCATGCCCCTGCTCCATCCTTTTTGCCCACTATGTTCCATGGACCTGCCACTCCTATCTACTCTGAGTGTTCTGTTGAGCTGCCACTCCCCTCCCACCTGCCTAGCATTGTCAGATGACTGTAACCTGTCCGTGCCACCTCCACCCTGCCTATCCACATGCCATGCCCCTATCCCCTTCCTCCTGTCCTCCGTTGTCCATTTTACTGCCACACCCTTCTGCCCTCCCTGATCTGTTGTGCTGCAACTGCTCCTCCTGCCTGCCCCACGCGGTCTGTTGTGAGGCCCCTTCCCCTGAACTCTCTTGTCTGTGCCCAGGTCCTGACCCTCCCTTCTATCCTCCATGGTCCTTTGTGCATGCCCCTGCACCCTCCTTCTTTCCCATCATAGCCATTGTGCTGCCACTAACCCTCCTGCTTGCCATGCATGGTCTTTTGTGCTGCCATGGCCCCTCCCACCTTCCCTGTGTGGTCAGCTAGCTGCCCCTGACCCCCTCGCACCTTCCCTCCATGGTCTGTGTGTATGCCACCATAGTCTCATTGTTACTCTCCATGGTGTGTCTTGTTTCTAGTGCCCATCCTGCCTGACCTCCATGGTCATCTTGCTGCTCCTGCCCTGCCACCTTGCCCCCAGCCCTCTGTTTCCATGTGCAGACCCCCTATTCCCTCCCTCCTGGCTTGTCTCTTCCATTGTAATGCCCCTGACCCGTCCCTCCAGCCCTTTATGGTCTGTTATGCTGCAGCTTTCTCTCCTGTCTATCCATTATGGTCAGTTAGCTACCATTGCCTCTTTCCCATCTGTTCTCTGTTGTCCATGTGCATGGTCCTGTCCCCTCCCTATTGCTTTCTATGGATTGTTGTGCTGCACTTCCGTCCCGCATGCGCTGTGTGGTGTATTGTGCTGCTGCAAACCCTGATGCCTGCCCTGTAGGGTCAGTTTGGTGCACCTCTCCACGTCCCTCCTGTCCTCAGTTATCCGAGTCCATGTCCCTACCCCAATTCCTCCTGCCTACCATGATTCAATGTACCATACTTGCGAACATTTTGAACTTGGTAAGAGGGAGATTTTTAAAAAAAACTGGGGTATTGATTTTCCCCTTTGAGTTACATTGAAAAAGAGGAGATTGTAGACAGGAGACAGATCAAATAAAGCCCATTTGAGCTTAAAAACATTGGACGTTTCCTGGCTGAAACGGGTCTGTTGGCATGTATGGTTGTACTACCACTGCCTCTTCCTTCTGCCCACAATGGTCTATTATATTGCCGCAGCCTCTCTTGCCAGTCCTGTATTGTTGGTTTGTTGCCCCTGCCCCCCTTTCCACTGCCCTCCATAGTCTGTTGTGCTGCCACTGCCCTTCCTGCCTGCCCTGTGTGGTCAAATTGTTGCCTCTGCACTCTCCTACCTGCCTTCAATTTTCAGAGTCCGTGCCCCTGGCCTCTGCCTCTCAACAGTATCCCAATGAACAACTAGATTGCTAACATTCTATATTTATTACACAAGTGTGGAATGCCTGATGTCATCTTGATGTAATCAAAACTGTAATACCTAGAGTATTTCCTTTAGAAATTACATATATGAGAGGGTCTTATTTGCATCAAAATTATGGTTAGTGCTCTAAAAAACTAAAATGAGGACATATTTTCTGAGTTTTCAAATAGCGACAAAGAACTTTTAAATTATTTGTAATCTTTATGTTTTTTTATCCAGTTGACCACTTGATTAAATGTTGCACCTTGGCGAGAGGATGTGGTGTTACTTACAGAGTTGCAGACTTTGCAACTGGGGAACCAGGTTGGAGTTTCTGCTTCAGCTCAACATTCTGTGATTGTGGTCAAATCACTTAATCTCCCCATGGCTACAACCAAAATGAATTTGATCTTGTGTGATGTAACCAATGCTCATGTAAAGCATTCCAATACCTGACAAGTCTGCACTATATAAAACTGCAAATACACAAAAAATAAGTGTTTTGCACACTTCTGTCATTGGGCTACATGTGGGCTACATCTGGGTGATATTTGTGCTGCATTTAGGCTCTTTTGTGTCTGGTGGCCATCTTGGGAGATTTATTTGTTATGAAGTTTCCTAATTTCCTCATTTACTGCAATCTCCTCAGTGGGAATACTTTCAGTTTTTTATTTTGGTTCCATCAAGAAGGCATTCAGATGTGTCACACATTTGCCATAAATTCTGAATGTTAGCACTCTAGTTACTCATTAGATCACTGTAGTAAAGCTACTGCTCACCACGGAAGTCTGCTGCTGGTATTAAAAGTGCATGTTTCAGTCTGCATATCAGAAATTTTTTAATGAAATAGAAGAGGATTTGAGAAGTCACTCAAAATGTGCCCTAATTGTACTTTCTTCAGCACTAATCATAATTTCTATGGCAAAATGAACCCCCTCATTGTGTTCCTTTTTTAAATTAAATGTTTTAAGTGTTACCAGTTTATTCTAATCAAGATGGCTTCAGGTGTGCTATCCTTTTGTCATAAGTAAGACAGTAAGCGCTCTAGTTGTTCACAAGGATGATGTCATCAGTGATGTCATTAGTGATGTCATTTGAGATGTAATCAGTGATGTCATGAGTGATGTCACTGACCATGTCATGAGTGATGTAATATGTGACGTCATCAGCAGTGCATTGCGGGCGCGCGAGTTATAGTTAGCTGAACTAACTATAACGGGGGAATTTCAATGGTTTTGTACGAGTGAAAAGTCCAGCTAACTATAACGCCCCTGAAACCTATGGCTTTTTTCAGTGAATTTCTAAGGTTTTTTAAATGCTAATTCCTAACTATAACATGCCTGAAACCTAAGGTTTTTTCAGTGAATTTCAAAGGTTTTTTAAATGCTAATTTCTAACTATGCCTACAGAGATAGGACATGTGAAGAAAGAAGAAAAAACGCACAGAAAGAAAAAAAAGAAATGCAGAAAGAAGCAATAGAAGTCCTCAAAGACGAAGAAAAGTGCAGGAAGAAGGATAACATGCAGAAAGAACAAACAGAAGAGCAGAAAGAAGCCTTGTTGCAAAATCATCCTGTACCCTCAACTTTTTCAGACGGATACTGGTGGTAACTGAGTCTGACTAACCAGTCCTAGAGCCAGTGCTATGTTAAAAGACACTCAGAATACAGTGAAAACACCTACATACAATAGGGAACACTATGCGTTGGGGACCCCCTGTGATCAGCATGACCTCCTCTGTAAGCCCCTAGTATATAATAGGGCAGGGGATTAAAACTAACTCTTAAAACGCGTCACTGGGAGTGTTTGCACACGTCACCTCAGGCCCCGTCCCCTCCCTTACCCACTGTGTAAACACGCCCTGTGGCCATTTTAAGTTGGGAGATTAAGTCCCCTTGAATCCTGAGTGTCCCTAGGGTCCAACTAGACCACTAGGTACCTCCAGTAAGCGCCACAGAGCTGCGTTGCAGAGAGATGTAAAAAGGGGAAAGGCCTAGACCACCTCTCTGCAACGCAGCGGAGTGGTGCTTACTGGAAGCACCTGGTGGGCTAGTTGGCCCCCAGGGTCCCTCAGGATTGAAGGGGAATTATTTCCCCAACTTAAAACACGCCAAAGGGCTTGTTTGCACACGTTAACTCAGGCCCCGTCCCCTCCCTTCACCACTGTGTAAACACGCCCTGTGGCCGTTTTTAGTTGGGAGATTAAGTTCCTTTGAATCCTGAGGGTCCCTAGGGTCCAACTAGCCCACTAGGTACCTCCAGTATGCGCCACAGAGCTGCGTTGCAGAGAGGTGTAAAAAATGACACGGCCTGGACCACCTCTCTGCAACGCAGCTCAGTGGCGCTTACTGGAAGCACCTGGTGGGCTAGTTAGCCCCCAGGGGCCCTCAGGATTGAAGGGGAATTATTTCCCCAACTTAAAAAGCGCCACAGGGCTTGTTTGCACACGTTAACTCAGGCCCCATCCCCTACCTTCACCACTGTGTAAACTCGCCCTGTGGCCATTTTTAGTTGGGAGATTAAGTTAATTTGAATCCTGAGGGTCCCTAGGGTCCAACTAGCCCCCTAGGTACCTCCAGTATGCGCCACAGAGCTGCATTGCAGAGAGGTGTAAAAAGTGGCACGGCCTGGACCACCTCTCTCCAACGCAGCTCCGTGGCGCTTACTGGAAGCACCTGGTGGGCTAGTTGGCCCCCAAGGGCCCTCAGGATTGAAGGGGAATTATTTCCCCAACTTAAAACGCGCCATAGGGCGTGTTTGCACACGTCACCTCAGGCCCCGTCCCCTTCCTTCCCCACTATGTAAACATGCCCTGTGGCCGTTTTTTAAGTTGGGAGATTAAGTTCCCTTGAATCCTGAGGATCCCTAGGGGCAAAATAGCCCACTAGGTAGTCCAGTAAGCGCAATTGCAGAGAGGTGTAAAAAGGGGCACGGCCTGCACCACCTCTCTGCAACGCAGAGCAGTGGCACTTACTGGACGCACCTGGTGGGCTAGTTGGCCCCCAGGGTCCCTCAGGATTGAAAGGCAATTATTTCCCCAACTTAAAACGCGCCACAAGGCGTGTTTGCACACGTCACCTCAGGCCCCGTCCCCTCCCTTCACCACTGTGTAAACGCGCCCTGTGGCCGTTCTAAGTTGAGAGATTAAGTCCCCTTGAATCCTAAGGCTCCCTAGGGTCAAACTAGCCAACTAGGTACCTCCAGTAAGCGCCACAGAGCTGTGTTGCATAGAGGTGTAAAAAGGGGCGTGGCCTCAGAACACCTGTCTGCAACGCAGCTCCCTGGCGCACACTGGAGATACCTGTTGGGCTAGTTGGCCCTCAGGGACCCTCAGTATTGAAGGGGAATTAATTTCCCAACTTACAACTGGCCAGGGGGCGCGTTTTCAGAGTGTTGCAAGGAGGGGGCGTGGCCTCCAGCGCGATGCCGGTCTTTTATTTTTTTTATTTTTTTAAGAAGGAGGGCTGTGTGGCCCCCCTTCTTTTTCTAATTTACTGGCCCTGGGGACCCGATCCCCCAGGGCCTGCACCCCAATTTTTTTTGTTGAAAAAAATTAATTTGGCCCTCCCAAGGCCTTAATCGGCCCCGGGGACCCCAACCCCCGGGTCATGGCCTTTTTTTAATTTAAATTCTTTAGGAGGGGGCTGAGTTGCCCCCCTCCTCAGGCCACTTATGGCTCCGGGGACCCCATCCCCGGGGCCGGCCTTTGTTTTTTAATATTTTAAAAATATATATATTTATAGAAACACCTAGGACATGCTGGACAAACCGTATGTACCTATCACCATGACGATTTGCGTGATATCCATTAAAAGGCGACTATGCATAGAATGAATCCACATGGAATGTATTTACACCGCTAGTGAAGCTCTGACGTGTCTGACGCCCTACCGTGCCTAATCCCGGCGCCCCCGCCGGTGGGTTCTCTCCAAGTAGACACCCTTGTCGTTTATTTATACCAACATGGGTAGCTATTGACGGGCACATTTAATATACACGCACACCAAGCCATTCAAAGGGGATTCGACAAAAATGTGACCAAACTATGCAAGATACTCCCCTCACGGTTAATAAAAAACACATCCACCGCCGGATGTGTAATACTTTTTATTTTACTCTCTGGAAAGGAGACAAACCTCACTTGAGAGTCACAGCGTGCTCCTGGCTGAGCCCAATGCTGTGTTACACCCACCAGTGCCCGCCGATTGCCTCACACCTCTGTGTTGTATTTCACCAGCTAGTGCGTATTCTATAACACTCTCTAGACCATGTGCACTGTAACACCACCCCATGAATATGTCATGCCAACTTGCCTTCGCACGGGTTATATTGCCCCATCTAATGTGCATTCCTCGATGTGTATGTTATAACGCACAGCGCTATGCCATACATATTACAATCTGGGATCCATATCTTTGTCACAGTGCATATGCAACATTACACTCCCCAGCCCATATTTTATATTACAACTTTAGAGACTAGTTATGTTACACAACACTGCCCTGTGCATATTACACTCCAAGGCGCATATCGCATAGCACGCGCTAGTGCCTGTGCTATCTCGTGCTCTCCAATGAATCTGTCATTGCGCACAATGTATTGCATATTATATTTCACGCCCCGGTTCATCTTATATCACACTTTTTGGTGCATAGTTTATACCATATACTACATCTAGTTTTCATTTTCAATCGTGCTCTCAGGACTATGTTATATATAACACTGCGTCCACCTACCCTTTTCACGGGCATTACATTTTGCGATGGGGGTGGAGGGTCAGGGGGTGTTTCTGCCAAGTGAGCCCGGAGTCACAGTCACAAACGTCCTCTTCTTCCTGAATAAAAGTGAGATTATGCTGCATACTTGTTCATATTTTAAGTAGTTCGCACAGACACACATTTTAAAAACAATAAAGTTCCTAATACCCACCTTCTCTGAACAGTTAGCTTGCTGCCCCATCCACCTCCTCCCTATCCTCTGTTGTCTGAATCCATGGACTAGCCTCCTCCCTCCTGCCATGCATGGTCTGATGTGCTGCCACTGCCCTCCATTTAGCATGATGTACCAGTCCACTCCTCCTGCCCTCCATTGCCCAATTCTATGGCCCATCATTGACCTCATGCTTAGCCTCTGTGCTTAGCTTGCTGCCCCTATTCTCCTTCCCCCTGCCCTCCGATGTCTTTGTGCATTCCCCTGCTCCATCCTTTTTGCCCACTATGTTCCATGGACCTGCCACTCCTATCTACTCTGAGTGTTCTGTTGAGCTGCCACTCCCCTCCCACCTGCCTAGCATTGTCAGATGACTGTAACCTGTCCGTGCCACCTCCACCCTGCCTATCCACATGCCATGCCCCTATCCCCTTCCTCCTGTCCTCCATTGTCCATTTTACTGCCACACCCTTCTGCCCTCCCTGATCTGTTGTGCTGCAACTGCTCCTCCTGCCTGCCCCACGCGGTCTGTTGTGAGGCCCCTTCCCCTGAACTCTCTTGTCTGTGCCCAGGTCCTGACCCTCCCTTCTATCCTCCATGGTCCTTTGTGCATGCCCCTGCACCCTCCTTCTTTCCCATCATAGCCATTGTGCTGCCACTAACCCTCCCGCTTGCCATGCATGGTCTTCTGTGCTGCCATGGCCCCTCCCACCTTCCCTGTGTGGTCAGCTAGCTGCCCCTGACCCCCTCGCACCTTCCCTCCATGGTCTGTGTGTATGCCACCATAGTCTCATTGTTACTCTCCATGGTGTGTCTTGTTTCTAGTGCCCATCCTGCCTGACCTCCATGGTCATCTTGCTGCTCCTGCCCTGCCACCTTGCCCCCAGCACTCTGTTTCCATGTGCAGACCCCCTATTCCCTCCCTCCTGGCTTGTCTCTTCCATTGTAATGCCCCTGACCCGTCCCTCCAGCCCTTTATGGTCTGTTATGCTGCAGCTTTCTCTCCTGTCTATCCATTATGGTCAGTTAGCTACCATTGCCTCTTTCCCATCTGTTCTCTGTTGTCCATGTGCATGGTCCTGTCCCCTCCCTATTGCTTTCTATGGATTGTTGTGCTGCACTTCCGTCCCGCATGCGATGTGTGGTGTATTGTGCTGCTGCAAACCCTGATGCCTGCCCTGTAGGGTCAGTTTGGTGCACCTCTCCATGTCCCTCCTGTCCTCTGTTATCCGAGTCCATGTCCCTACCCCAATTCCTCCTGCCTACCATGATTCAATGTACCATACTTGCGAACATTTTGAACTTGGTAAGAGGGAGATTTTGAAAAACAACTGGGGTATTGATTTTCCCCTTTGAGTTACATTGAAAAAGAGGAGATTGTAGACAGGAGACAGATCAAATAAAGCCCCTTTGAGCTTAAAAACATTGGACGTTTCCTGGCGGAAACGGGTCTGTTGGCATGTATGGTTGTACTACCACTGCCTCTTCCTTCTGCCCACAATGGTCTATTATATTGCCACAGCCTCTCTTGCCAGTCCTCTATTGTTGGTTTGTTGCCCCTGCCCCCCTTTCCACTGCCCTCCATAGTCTGTTGTGCTGCCACTGCCCTTCCTGCCTGCCCTGTGTGGTCAAATTGTTGCCTCTGCACTCTCCTACCTGCCTTCAATTTTCAGAGTCCGTGCCCCTGGCCTCTGCCTCTCAACAGTATCCCAATGAACAACTAGATTGCTAACATTCTATATTTATTACACAAGTGTGGAATGCCTGATGTCATCTTGATGTAATCAAAACTGTAATAACTAGAGTATTTCCTTTAGAAATTACATATATGAGAGGGTCTTATTTGCATCAAAATTATGGTTAGTGCTCTAAAAAACTAAAATGAGGACATATTTTCTGAGTTTTCAAATAGCGACAAAGAACTTTTAAATTATTTGTAATCTTTATGTTTTTTTATCCAGTTGACCACTTGATTAAATGTTGCACCTTGGCGAGAGGATGTGGTGTTACTTACAGAGTTGCAGACTTTGCAACTGGGGAACCAGGTTGGAGTTTCTGCTTCAGCTCAACATTCTGTGATTGTGGTCAAATCACTTAATCTCCCCATGGCTACAACCAAAATGAATTTGATCTTGTGTGATGTAACCAATGCTCATGTAAAGCATTCCAATACCTGACAAGTCTGCACTATATAAAACTGCAAATACACAAAAAATAAGTGTTTTGCACACTTCTGTCATTGGGCTACATGTGGGCTACATCTGGGTGATATTTGTGCTGCATTTAGGCTCTTTTGTGTCTGGTGGCCATCTTGGGAGATTTATTTGTTATGAAGTTTCCTAATTTCCTCATTTACTGCAGTCTCCTCAGTGGGAATACTTTCAGTTTTTTATTTTGGTTCCATCAAGAAGGCATTCAGATGTGTCACACATTTGCCATAAATTCTGAATGTTAGCACTCTAGTTGCTCATTAGATCACTGTAGTAAAGCTACTGCTCACCACGGAAGTCTGCTGCTGGTATTAAAAGTGCATGTTTCAGTCTGCATATCAGAATTTTTTAATGAAATAGAAGAGGATTTGAGAAGTCACTCAAAATGTGCCCTAATTGTACTTTCTTCAGCACTAATCATAATTTCTATGGCAAAATGAACCCCCTCATTGTGTTCCTTTTTTAAATTAAATGTTTTAAGTGTTACCAGTTTATTCCAATCAAGATGGCTTCAGGTGTGCTATCCTTTTGTCATAAGTAAGACAGTAAGCGCTCTAGTTGTTCACAAGGATGATGTCATCAGTGATGTCATTAGTGATGTCATTTGAGATGTAATCAGTGATGTCATGAGTGATGTCACTGACCATCTCATGAGTGATGTAATATGTGACGTCATCAGCAGTGCATTGCGGGCGCGCGAGTTATAGTTAGCTGAACTAACTATAACGGGGGAATTTCAATGGTTTTGTACGAGTGAAAAGTCCAGCTAACTATAACGCCCCTGAAACCTATGGTTTTTTTCAGTGAATTTCTAAGGTTTTTTAAATGCTAATTCCTAACTATAACATGCCTGAAACCTAAGGTTTTTTCAGTGAATTTCAAAGGTTTTTTAAATGCTAATTTCTAACTATGCCTACAGAGATAGGACATGTGAAGAAAGAAGAAAAAACGCACAGAAAGAAAAAAAAGAAATGCAGAAAGAAGCAACAGAAGTCCTCAAAGACGAAGAAAAGTGCAGGAAGAAGGATAACATGCAGAAAGAACAAACAGAAGAGCAGAAAGAAGCCTTGTTGCAAAATCATCCTGTACCCTCAACTTTTTCAGACGGATACTGGTGGTAACTGAGTCTGACTAACCAGTCCTAGAGCCAGTGCTATGTTAAAAGACACTCAGAATACAGGGAAAACACCTACATACAATAGGGAACACTATGCGTTGGGGACCCCCTGTGATCAGCATAACCTCCTCTGTAAGCCCCTAGTATATAATAGGGCAGGGGATTAAAACTAACTCTTAAAACGCGTCACTGGGAGTGTTTGCACACGTCACCTCAGGCCCCGTCCCCTCCCTTACCCACTGTGTAAACACGCCCTGTGGCCATTTTAAGTTGGGAGATTAAGTCCCCTTGAATCCTGAGTGTCCCTAGGGTCCAACTAGACCACTAGGTACCTCCAGTAAGCGCCACAGAGCTGCGTTGCAGAGAGATGTAAAAAGGGGAAAGGCCTAGACCACCTCTCTGCAACGCAGCGGAGTGGTGCTTACTGGAAGCACCTGGTGGGCTAGTTGGCCCCCAGGGTCCCTCAGGATTGAAGGGGAATTATTTCCCCAACTTAAAACACGCCAAAGGGCTTGTTTGCACACGTTAACTCAGGCCCCGTCCCCTCCCTTCACCACTGTGTAAACACGCCCTGTGGCCGTTTTTAGTTGGGAGATTAAGTTCCTTTGAATCCTGAGGGTCCCTAGGGTCCAACTAGCCCACTAGGTACCTCCAGTATGCGCCACAGAGCTGCGTTGCAGAGAGGTGTAAAAAGTGACACGGCCTGGACCACCTCTCTGCAACGCAGCTCAGTGGCGCTTACTGGAAGCACCTGGTGGGCTAGTTAGCCCCCAGGGGCCCTCAGGATTGAAGGGGAATTATTTCCCCAACTTAAAACGCGCCACAGGGCTTGTTTGCACACGTTAACTCAGGCCCCATCCCCTACCTTCACCACTGTGTAAACTCGCCCTGTGGCCATTTTTAGTTGGGAGATTAAGTTAATTTGAATCCAGAGGGTCCCTAGGGTCCAACTAGCCCCCTAGGTACCTCCAGTATGCGCCACAGAGCTGTATTGCAGAGAGGTGTAAAAAGTGGCACGGCCTGGACCACCTCTCTCCAACGCAGCTCCGTGGCGCTTACTGGAAGCACCTGGTGGGCTAGTTGGCCCCCAAGGGCCCTCAGGATTGAAGGGGAATTATTTCCCCAACTTAAAACGCGCCATAGGGCATGTTTGCACACGTCACCTCAGGCCCCGTCCCCTTCCTTCCCCACTATGTAAACATGCCCTGTGGCCGTTTTTTAAGTTGGGAGATTAAGTCCCCTTGAATCCTGAGGATCCCTAGGGGCAAAATAGCCCACAGGTAGTCCAGTAAGCGCCATTGCAGAGAGGTGTAAAAAGGGGCACGGCCTGCACCACCTCTCTGCAACGCAGAGCAGTGGCACTTACTGGACGCACCTGGTGGGCTAGTTGGCCCCCAGGGTCCCTCAGGATTGAAAGGCAATTATTTCCCCAACTTAAAACGCGCCACAGGGCGTGTTTGCACACGTCAACTCAGGCCCCGTCCCCTCCCTTCACCACTGTGTAAACGCGCCCTGTGGCCGTTCTAAGTTGAGAGATTAAGTCCCCTTGAATCCTAAGGCTCCCTAGGGTCAAACTAGCCCACTAGGTACCTCCAGTAAGCGCCACAGAGCTGTGTTGCATAGAGGTGTAAAAAGGGGCGTGGCCTCAGAACACCTGTCTGCAACGCAGCTCCCTGGCGCACACTGGAGATACCTGTTGGGCTAGTTGGCCCTCAGGGACCCTCAGTATTGAAGGGGAATTAATTTCCCAACTTACAACTGGCCAGGGGGCGCGTTTGCAGAGTGCTGCAAGGAGGGGGCGTGGCCTCCAGCGCGATGCCGGTCTTTTATTTTTTTAATTTTTTTAAGAAGGAGGGCTGTGTGGCCCCCCTTCTTTTTCTAATTTACTGGCCCTGGGGACCCGATCCCCCAGGGCCTGCACCCCAATTTTTTTTGTTGAAAAAAATTAATTTGGCCCTCCCAAGGCCTTAATCGGCCCCGGGGACCCCAACCCCCGGGTCATGGCCTTTTTTTAATTTAAATTCTTTAGGAGGGGGCTGAGTTGCCCCCCTCCTCAGGCCACTTATGGCTCCGGGGACCCCATCCCCCGAGGCCGGCCTTTGTTTTTTAATATTTTAAAAATATATATATTTATAGAAACACCTAGGACATGCTGGACAAACCGTATGTACCTATCACCATGACGATTTGCGTGATATCCATTAAAAGGCGACTATGCATAGAATGAATCCACATGGAATGTATTTACACCGCTAGTGAAGCTCTGACGTGTCTGACGCCCTACCGTGCCTAATCCCGGCGCCCCCGCCGGTGGGTTCTCTCCAAGTAGACACCCTTGTCGTTTATTTATACAAACATGGGTAGCTATTGACGGGCACATTTAATATACACGCACACCAAGCCATTCAAAGGGGATTCGACAAAAATTTGACCAAACTATGCAAGATACTCCCCTCACGGTTAATAAAAAACACATCCACCGCCGGATGCGTAATACTTTTTATTTTACTCTCTGGAAAGGAGACAAACCTCACTTGAGAGTCACAGCGTGCTCCTGGCTGAGCCCAATGCTGTGTTACACCCACCAGTGCCCGCCGATTGCCTCACACCTCTGTGTTGTATTTCACCAGCTAGTGCGTATTCTATGACACTCTCTAGCCCATGTGCACTGTAACACCACCCCGTGAATATGTCATGCCAACTTGCCTTCGCACGGGTTATATTGCCCCATCTAATGTGCATTCCTCGATGTGTATGTTATAACGCACAGCGCTATGCCATACATATTACAATCTGGGATCCATATCTTTGTCACAGTGCATATGCAACATTACACTCCTCAGCACATATGTTATATTACAACTTTAGAGACTAGTTATGTTACACAACACTGCCCTGTGCATATTACATTCCAAGGCACATATCGCATAGCACGCGCTAGTGCCTGTGCTATCTCGCGCTCTCCAATGAATCTGTCATTGCGCACAATGTATTGCATATTATATTTCACGCCCCGGTTCATCTTATATCACACTTTTTAGTGCATAGTTTATACCATATACTACATCTAGTTTTCATTTTCAATCATGCTCTCAGGACTATGTTATATATAACACTGCGTCCACCTACCCTTTTCACGGGCATTACATTTTGCGATGGGGGTGGAGGGTCAGGGGGTGTTTCTGCCAAGTGAGCCCGGAGTCACAGTCACAAACGTCCTCTTCTTCCTGAATAAAAGTGAGATTATGCTGCATACTTGTTCATATTTTAAGTAGTTCGCACAGACACACATTTTAAAAACAATAAAGTTCCTAATACCCACCTTCTCTGAACAGTTAGCTTGCTGCCCCATCCACCTCCTCCCTATCCTCTGTTGTCTGAATCCATGGACTAGCCTCCTCCCTCCTGCCATGCATGGTCTGATGTGCTGCCACTGCCCTCCATTTAGCATGATGTACCAACCACTCCTCCTGCCCTCCATTGCCCAATTCTATGGCCCATCATTGACCTCATGCTTAGCCTCTGTGCTTAGCTTGCTGCCCCTATTCTCCTTCCCCCTGCCCTCCGATGTCTTTGTGCATGCCCCTGCTCCATCCTTTTTGCCCACTATGTTCCATGGACCTGCCACTCCTATCTACTCTGAGTGTTCTGTTGAGCTGCCACTCCCCTCCCACCTGCCTAGCATTGTCAGATGACTGTAACCTGTCCGTGCCACCTCCACCCTGCCTATCCACATGCCATGCCCCTATCCCCTTCCTCCTGTCCTCCATTGTCCATTTTACTGCCACACCCTTCTGCCCTCCCTGATCTGTTGTGCTGCAACTGCTCCTCCTGCCTGCCCCACGCGGTCTGTTGTGAGGCCCCTTCCCCTGAACTCTCTTGTCTGTGCCCAGGTCCTGACCCTCCCTTCTATCCTCCATGGTCCTTTGTGCATGCCCCTGCACCCTCCTTCTTTCCCATCATAGCCATTGTGCTGCCACTAACCCTCCCGCTTGCCATGCATGGTCTTCTGTGCTGCCATGGCCCCTCCCACCTTCCCTGTGTGGTCAGCTAGCTGCCCCTGACCCCCTCGCACCTTCCCTCCATGGTCTGTGTGTATGCCACCATAGTCTCATTGTTACTCTCCATGGTGTGTCTTGTTTCTAGTGCCCATCCTGCCTGACCTCCATGGTCATCTTGCTGCTCCTGCCCTGCCACCTTGCCCCCAGCCCTCTGTTTCCATGTGCAGACCCCCTATTCCCTCCCTCCTGGCTTGTCTCTTCCATTATAATGCCCCTGACCCGTCCCTCCAGCCCTTTATGGTCTGTTATGCTGCAGCTTTCTCTCCTGTCTATCCATTATGGTCAGCTAGCTACCATTGCCTCTTTCCCATCTGTTCTCTGTTGTCCATGTGCATGGTCCTGTCCCCTCCCTATTGCTTTCTATGGATTGTTGTGCTGCACTTCCGTCCCGCATGCGCTGTGTGGTGTATTGTGCTGCTGCAAACCCTGATGCCTGCCCTGTAGGGTCAGTTTGGTGCACCTCTCCATGTCCCTCCTGTCCTCTGTTATCCGAGTCCATGTCCCTACCCCAATTCCTCCTACCTACCATGATTCAATGTACCATACTTGCGAACATTTTGAACTTGGTAAGAGGGAGATTTTGAAAAAAAACCTGGGGTATTGATTTTCCCCTTTGAGTTACATTGAAAAAGAGGAGATTTCAGACAGGAGACAGATCCAATAAAGCCCATTTGAGCTTAAAAACATTGGACGTTTCCTGGCTGAAACGGGTCTGTTGGCATGTATGGTTGTACTACCACTGCCTCTTCCTTCTGCCCACAATGGTCTATTATATTGCGACAGCCTCTCTTGCCAGTCCTCTATTGTTGGTTTGTTGCCCCTGCCCCCCTTTCCACTGCCCTCCATAGTCTGTTGTGCTGCCACTGCCCTTCCTGCCTGCCCTGTGTGGTCAAATTGTTACCTCTGCACTCTCCGACCTGCCTTCAATTTTCAGAGTCCGTGCCCCTGGCCTCTGCCTCTCAACAGTATCCCAATGAACAACTAGATTGCTAACATTCTATATTTATTACACAAGTGTGGAATGCCTGATGTCATCTTGATGTAATCAAAACTGTAATACCTAGAGTATTTCCTTTAGAAATTACATATATGAGAGGGTCTTATTTGCATCAAAATTATGGTTAGTGCTCTAAAAAACTAAAATGAGGACATATTTTCTGAGTTTTCAAATAGCGACAAAGAACTTTTAAATTATTTGTAATCTTTATGTTTTTTTATCCAGTTGACCACTTGATTAAATGTTGCACCTTGGCGAGAGGATGTGGTGTTACTTACAGAGTTGCAGACTTTGCAACTGGGGAACCAGGTTGGAGTTTCTGCTTCAGCTCAACATTCTGTGATTGTGGTCAAATCACTTAATCTCCCCATGGCTACAACCAAAATTAATTTGATCTTGTGTGATGTAACCAATGCTCATGTAAAGCATTCCAATACCTGACAAGTCTGCACTATATAAAACTGCAAATACACAAAAAATAAGTGTTTTGCACACTTCTGTCATTGGGCTACATGTGGGCTACATCTGGGTGATATTTGTGCTGCATTTAGGCTCTTTTGTGTCTGGTGGCCATCTTGGGAGATTTATTTGCTATGAAGTTTCCTAATTTCCTCATTTACTGCAGTTTCCTCAGTAGGAAATGCTTTCAGTTTTTTACTTTGATTGCATCAAGAAGGTATTCAGATATGTCACACATTTGCCATAAATTCTGAATGTTAGCACTCTAGTTGCTCATTAGATCACTGTAGTAAAGCTGCTGCTCACCACGGAAGTCTGCTGCTGGTATTAAAAGTGCATGTTTCAGTCTGCATATCAGAATTTTTTAATGAAATAGAAGAGGATTTGAGAAGTCACTCAAAATGTGCCCTAATTGTACTTTCTTCAGCACTAATCATAATTTCTATGGCAAAATGAACCCCTCATTGTGTTCCTTTTTTTAATTAAATGTTTTAAGTGTTACCAGTTTATTCCAATCAAGATGGCTTCAGGTGTGCTATCCTTTTGTCATAAGTAAGACAGTAAGCGCTCTAGTTGTTCTTAAGAACACTCTGGGACATTCTGTCATTAGGCTATACTTGGGCTACATCTGGGTGATATTTGGGCTACATTTGGGCTCTTTTGTCTCTGGTGGCCATCTTGGGAGATTTATTTGTTATGAAGTTTTCTAATTTCCTCATTTACTGCAGTCTCCTCAGTGGGAATACTTTCAGTTTTTTATTTTGGTTCCATCAAGAAGGCATTCAGATGTGTCACACATTTGCCATAAATTCTGAATGTTAGCACTCTAGTTGCTCATTAGATTACTGTAGTAAAGCTACTGCTCACCACGGAAGTCTGCTGCTGGTATTAAAAGTGCATGTTTCAGTCTGCATATCAGAATTTTTTAATGAAATAGAAGAGGATTTGAGAAGTCACTCTAAATGTGCCTTAATTGTACTTTCTTCAGCACTAATCATAATTTCTATGGCAAAATGAATCCCCTCATTGTGTTCCTTTGTAAATGAAATGTTTTAAGTGTTACCACTTTATTCCATTCAAGATGAGATGGCTTCAGGTGTGCCATACTTTTGTCATAAGTAAGACTGTTAGAGCTCTAGTTGTTCGTTAGAACACTCTGGGACATTTTGTCATTGGGCTATACTTGGGATACATCTGGGTGATATTTGGGCTACATTTGGGCTCTTTTGTCTCTGGTGGCCATTTTGGGAGACTTATTTGTTATGATGTTTCCTAATTTCCTCATTTACTACAGTCTCCTCAGTAGGAAATACTTTCAGTTTTTTACTTTGATTCCATCAAGAAGGCATTCAGATATGTCACAAATTTGCCATAAATTCAGAATGTTAGCACTCTAGTTGCTTATTAGATCACTGTAGTAAAGCTACTGCTCACCAGGGAAGTCTGCTGCTGGTATTGAAAGTGCATGTTTCAGTCTGCATGTCAGAATTTTTTAATGAAATAGAAGAGGATTTGAGAAGTCACTCAAAAAGTGCCCTAATTTTTCTTTCTGCAGCACTAATCATACTTTCTATGGCAAAATGAACCCCCTCATTTTGTTCCTTTTTGAATTAAATGTTTTAAGAATTACCACTTTATTCCAACCAAGATAGCTTCAGGTGTGCCATACGTTTGTCATAAGTAGGACTGTTAGCGCTCTAGTTGTTCTTTAGAACACTCTGGGAAGCTGCAGTAGAACACAAAGGAATCAACTGACAGTCTCTGCCCTTGTTGGATGTACATGTTTTACTGAGAATGCCAGACTTCATTCTCACATGACTGAGAAAGATAATGTGAATTTCCAGAAAATATGCTCTCAGTTAGCTTATAGATCACCTTCCAAACCTCTGTGGGAAAAGCATGAGAAAATAGTTTTCTCTCAAACATAATTCATGATATCACAGCATAAGGCTTTTTCACATGGTAAAATCACCTTAGAACACACCACAATTCCTAAAATGAGTATTGTACCATCAACAAATGATTTATAATGTAACTAAAGTCTTAAAACCTTCTATTAACTGCAATGCTTTTTAATGAGGTGCTATCATGTATATTGGTCCCAAGATGGCTGCCAACACTTCTTGGATGAAGTACTGACAGCCAATCAGATCTCACGATGAGATGTGTGGTTAGGCTCTGCCCAGATATATCTATCTTTTTAACTCTAATTTTCTCAGGAACTACTGAACGGATTTACACCATTTAAGCAAAAGGCACATGCCTGACCTGAGGACTACCTCTTTGCCAAATTTCAAGTAATTCTGTTCAGCCGTTCGGGCTGTACCTTCGACTAAAGGTTCTATGGGAAAATGCATGGAGAAAACGCGTTTTGGGACCCCCCTTTTTTCTCAGCCCCCGCTTGACGAATCACCCCGAGACTTTCAGGGTAGGAGCTGAGCGGAGCACCCCATTAGTTTTGAAAATTTCACGAAGATAAGTCAACCGGCGCCAAAGTTATTCAAAATAGAATTTTCAGATTTCCTATGGGAACTCGGTCCTAACTATAACTATCTACTGGCGACCGCCAGTAGATAATATATATATATATATTCAGTGAAAAAACCATGGGTTTCACACACGTTATAGTTAGGAATTAGCATTTAAAAAACCTTGCAAATTCAGTGAAAAAACCATAGGTTTCACACACGTTATAGTTAGCTGGACATTTCACTCGTAAAAAACCAATGAAATTCCCCCGTTATAGTTAGTTAAGCTAACTATAACTCGCGCACCCGCAATCAACTGCTGATGACGTCACATATTACATCACTCATGACATGGTCAGTGACATCACTCATGACATCACTGATGACATCTCAAATGACATCACTGATGACATCATCCAGTGAATGTGTATTTTTCTGAAAATTAAATATGTTTTATATATGTATATCTCACGGACGATGGAAGAATAAATGGGTATATAAGTGTCTAAATGGATGATTTGTTTTTGAAAAATTGTTTGTATAACTGAGTGATTAAGTGTATCCTAGTGAATACATGGCTTACTGAGTAATGTTTAAATATGTAAATATCTTTATCAGTCTCTCACTTTGTGTATAAGTGGCTGCATGGGTTGGTGAGTAGCTACATGGGTGTTTATATAGGATATTAGGTGGTTTTTTGAGTATCAGTCTGAGTGTCTGCATGGTTCGGTGGGGGGTATTACGTAGTGCATAGGTGCATGAATGAGTGACTCACTGTTTGCATGTGTTGAAGACAGCATGTATGCAGGACTGTATGGGTGGATGAGTGTGTGTATGGGTGTGTTAGTGAGTGAATGACTGTCTCAATAGTGTCTTTATGAGTAACTACATATGTTTTAAACTAGTATATGTGACTATTGGTGTATATAAGTGAGTATATGTGAGAGTGAGAGATTGAAAGAGTTCCTGTATGAATAAGTATGTGTTTCTATAAGTGATTGTTTAAAAGACTAAGTATGTGTAAGTTTCCGTAAAATTAAGTGTGGTGTTGTGTGTATAACTGTATATGCAAATAAATCTATGTTTGATTCTTTATTTTCATGAGTGAGTATGTGTGTCAGTAACTCTGTGGATGAGTGGCATTGTGTAGCAGGATGTATAGGTGTATGAGTACATATGATGAGTGAGTACATGTATGAGTGACTGTACAGGACTGTTGGTGAATGAGTGGATGGGTATGTGGATCTTAGAATTACTCAAGAGGTTGTTGTAACTGGTATTGGTATGTCCATTTTTTTGTAAATTTTAGTCTCTATTTTTGAATGTGTGTTTCAAAGGTTATATTAGGGTCAGAGGAGGTCTGCCACTCTGTCACAAGGATGTTGTCATCAGTGATGTCATTTGAGATGTCATCAGTGATGTCATGAGTGATGTCACTGACCGTGTCATGAGTGATGTAATATGTGACGTCATCAGCAGTGGATTGCGGGTACGCGAGTTATAGTTAGCTTAACTAACTATAACGGGGGAATTTCATTGGTTTTTTACGAGTGAAATGTCCAGCTAACTATAACGTGTGTGAAACCTATGGTTTTTTCACTGAATTTGCAAGGTTTTTAAATGCTAATTCCTAACTATAACGTGTGTGAAACCCATGGTTTTTTCACTGAATTTGCAAGGTTTTTTAAATGCTAATTCCTAACTATAACGTGTGTGAAACCCATGTTTTTTTCACTGAATTTGCAAGGTTTTTTAAATGCTAATTCCTAACTATAACGTGTGTGAAACCCATGGTTTTTTCAGTGAATTTGTATGTTTTTTTAAATGCTAATTCTTACCTATAACGTGTGTGAAACTCATGGTTTTTCAGTGATTTTGTATGGTTTTTTAAATACAAATTCTTATATTAAACGTGTGATTTTTTATTTTTTTTTGCAAGGTTTTTTACATCTTTTTATTTTTACTTTATATTCTCTTTAAACACTATGCTTAAATTTTAAAAATTCTGCAATATAATTTTTTTCACATTTTTTTTTTTACCAAACAGGTAAGATATATTAGTATAACATAGTGATTCTTTTTTTCCAATTTTTTTTTTTTTTTTTTACGTGCGCGTACGGTAAGCGTTCGTTTTGCGTAATGTACGTAATATTTCTACTCTTTTTGCGTATGGTTACGCAATTTACGTAGACATGCGTACTGCGTACGCGGCGCGTAAGCGCATACGTTACACGCGCACGTTACGCGGAAGTGTTGGGGCGTGCCTGTTATGCGCATGCGCGCGTGCGCGTGTCTTTTATACGCGCATGCGTACTTTTACCGTAAGCGCTCCGTAAGCGTAACGTAAGCGCTCCATAAGCGTAACGTACGCGCACGGTGGGTCATGTGATCAAGAAACAACACTTTTGATTGGTTTAAAGTACTTTCAGTTCTAGAACTCTCCTACACCACACCCATTCCCCTCATTTCTGCTTGTGATCCCTTAGGAGAAGGAGCTGAGTTGTCTTTGGGATACGATGGCAGACCAGCACTCCTCTTCTGAGAGTGAGGCTAGCAGCACCACCATCAGGCAGAGAAGGAGGAAACAAAAGAGCTCTTTTATATGGGAGTATTTTACGTTTCCTGAGGGCCAGAAAAATTAAATGCTGCTTTAGTGCTTGCAAGCTTTGCCAGCGTGTACTTTCTAGAGGTAATCCTAACAAGAAGTATTCCTTCAGGAATCACACTATGTTAAGACACCTTGAGGATGTACACCCTAGGACACATGCTCGACATACTGGAGCAAACCCTTCAGTAAGTCGACCGAGCACATCCACAGCAGCTCAGCCGAGTCCATCTTCGGCAGCTCAGCTGAGCCCTTCATCTGTGGGGGGAGATTCACCTTTTTCTGGTCCTCTGGAAACTAACCATCGATTTGCGAGGGTTACAATGCGGTGCTCAAATTGCCATGGTCTAATTGTTCGTGGGGAGACCAGTGTTCCCCTAATTAACAACAGAATAGACCAGCACATTTGTCCTACCAGCTAATATTCCCATTCTTTCTTTCCTCTGTCCCTGCATGAACACAACGGCTCTTTTAAGAGCCAACCTTACCTCTCAACTTTTTTTAATTTTTTCTTAAAAACTTTTTTTTTTTTTTACCGTAAGCGTATTTTTTTTTTTTTTTTTTTAAAAACACTAAAAAACAATTACCACATTACAAGGTCCTTGAGGGATTAATAACGAAATACTGAAAATCTGTTTGAGGAGAAGTGGAAAAAAGGGACCATCAAATTTCTGACTTACCTGACCCACCCAAAAATTTAATTATCAATTTAAATTTTATTGAAATTGCTTGAAAAAATGGTTTTATTTTTCGAAAATTTTCTTTCTCAATCTGAAAAAAAAAAGAAAAAAGTATTAATATTTAATAAAACATTTTATAATACAGTACACGTATTTACATATTTTCCCAAAACAATTTTTTGCCATTTTTTTGCTGTTTTCAGAATATATTGCATTTCACTATAAATCGTGAAAGCAATTGCATTCACACTTAACAGCGGGCAAAAAAAAAATAACAATCTCAAAGATTGTTTTAAAAAAGCCCAGAATCTCTTCTCACTTAAACATAACATTATAGAAATGCAAAATATTCAAAAAAAATATCATCTAATAACAATAACTATTTCTAAAAAATACCGTCTGACAATTTTGTTACAGAAGCATAATCACAAAAATAATATATCTCAAATAACTCCACAATACATCTGGTTACCTTTCCTTTAGGCCAAATGGTAATTTTAAAATTCTTTTTTGATTAAATTTCCAATGGTAATCCAATAAAATTCCAAAATTTAAATTGTACAGATGTTACCGATTCTCTCTAAAATTTTGGTTTCCGAAAGATTAATTAGGAATTAAATAAGTCCACAATACAATTGGTTACCTTTCCTTTAGGCCAAATGGTAATTTTAAAATTCTTTTTTGATAAAATTTCCAATGGTAATCCAATAAAGTTCCCAAATTTAAATTGTACAGATGTTACCGATTCTCTCTAAAATTTTGGTTTCCGAAAGATTAATTAGGAATTAAATAAGTCCACAATACAATTGGTTACCTTTCCTTTAGGCCAAACGGTAATTTTAAAAATCTTTTTATTTGAAAATTCCAATGGTAATCCAATAAAATGGTAAAATTGTTTTGTACAGATGTTGCCAATTCTCTCTAAAATTTAGGTTTCAGGAAGATTAGATAGGAATTTGCTAAATCAAAAGGCAAACGTTGCTTAAAAACCAATTAACAATCATTACACATTGTCCAGCCTTTTTTACATTTTAGATAAACTGTGTAATGACCAGAAGTTACAGTAGGTCCATCATGGAAAATTATTGCAACTGTTACAAAAGTTTTTCCTGAAATTGATAATTGCTGTCCTGTAAACTTCTTTATTAAAGTATCCAATTTTGAACCATCAGCTCTACATCGTTGCATCATTAAAATTACATACTGTCCGTATTCCTTTAAAATTAACGTTAAAAACATGTCAGATTGACACTCACCGCATTCCATGCTATGATTAGCATCTTTAACTAATTTAGCAAAAGTGACTGTTTTACTCTCTGGCAATGTTAAATAAATAAACCTTTCAGAATCAACATTAGAGCCACATGTATTGAAACAGTTTTCACAACTATGTTCCCATTTATAAGAGAGACCAAACATATTTTCTATTTGTACCCCTTCTTCTTCCAGTACCTGAAGAAAATACATCAAGAATTCCTGTGCATCTTGCTGTACATTTTGAGAAAACTGTGTACATCCTGAACATACATCTAAAAGTTTTCTAATTTCAGTAGCACTTTCTATTTTAGTTTTATCATTACTCAGCTTTTCAAAAAGGAGACTCAACTCAGAAAAGAATCTTTTTCTCTGATTTACTATTATCTGCTCTTGCAAACTTTCAAGATAAAATACAGCATTCAGCACTACATTAGCGTAGCAGTTGACACCAGAGCTATTTTCAAAATGACAACCAACAACCTCTTCAACATTTTCCTTTTTCTTTTTGCTTGCAATTACATCACTCTTCTTTTTTTTTCTCCTCTCTACATCCTCATTACAGATATTCCCAATTCTCCTTTTTCGAGAAACAACACGTTTTTCCAACACAGGATACTGACCTAAATGAGGAGCATAGGTTCTTCTTAATCTATTATACTCCTTTACACAATTTGCATCAGCACTAACTTTTGAGTCATCAAAGTCTATCATAAATAAACCAGATAATGTTTTCACTCGTGACAAAGCAACATAAGCCATACCTTCTTTGAACACAGTTGAACCAATGTTCACAAAAGCACAATCTACAGTCAATCCTTGAGACTTGTGAATAGTTACAGCATATGCTAGAGAAAACGGAAACTGCTTTCTTTGTACATATAAGTCTTTCACAAGCATGAAACGAACTGTACAACGACAAATGTCTATAACTTCTTCTATCTGATCAAATTTTATTTTTAAACATTCAATTCCATCTTTTTTCTGGTAATTAATAAAACCCACAACTCTTCCCATAGCTCCATTCACTAAACCTTTTTCAACATCCAAATTTCTCCTTAAAAATACTCTACAGTTCATGCAAACATATAGATTTTTTTCTAATCCAGCAGTTTTGGAAATGTTCTTCTCTAGTGAATCCAATTTATTTTTCAGTTTGCCTGTTAATGTAATAGTAATTCTTTCATGCTGAATTTTGTCCACTGCTTCCAATTTCCTAATCTCTTCCTTTTCCAATTTCAAAAGTTCCTCATTAAATATTGAGCATTCACGTAGAGTTGGCATTAAGCAGATTACACTTTTCTTTTCTGCAATGTTCTTGTATATTTTCTCTGCAACTATTTCTTCCTTTGGGAATAAATTATGTAGCAACCGACTCTGTAATGCTTTCGTGCCAGCTTCAGTGAGTAGTCCAATTCTGATATCTTTCAGAATACTTCCATATTCTTCATCATTTGCTTGCCTCAAATTAGTAGTAAGTTCCTTGTACTCAAAGAAGGACCAAATATTTGCATTACCAATGCTTCCCAATGACTTCTTTGTGTCTTCATGTGTCATAGTATTAAACACTGGTTGTCCTTTAACTGGAGTAAGCTGTAGAAGATCCCCAAAAACTATGACATGTTTTCCACCAAATAACACATCATAGTCTCTCCTTAGAATTTGCTGCATTCTTAAATGCACAAAGGCAAGCATTAAGTTTGATACCATGCTCACCTCATCAATAATGAGAACTTGCATCTTCTTCAATACTCTTGAAACTTCCAAGCATGCTTCTCCAGTTAGCTTGTGGTATTCTATTTTGTTCTCATGCTCCACTGGTAACATTAGCAAATGATGTAAGGTGATTCATTTTATGTTATATGCTGCTAACCCAGTTGGAGCTGTAACAACACAAGACAAAGTTGAATCCGTTTTTTGCTGTAGGTAGCTTCTGATGACTTTTATTAAGAAACTTTTTCCAGTTCCAGCTTGTCCGCTTACATACATCCTGATTGGTTGAAATGATGTGCATGAGCACTCTTTTTTTTCATGTAGTAATCCGTGATCAATTTTGTTTCTGATCTCTTCATAAATTTGTTGCTGCTCTTCATTCAGTTGTTCTTCCAAATTTGGTAAGTCTATTAATTCTTCTTGAGCTTGATTCATAGCCGTTTCCCCTTCAGTCATAGCTATTGCAGCTTCATTTTCTACGATTGGTTGTCCTAGGGGATCTTGACTGAGCGTTCCAGAACTTTGGCTGTCTTGAGAACTGTCTCTAGCTACTTCAGCTGCAATTGTAGTTTCCTGTTCAATTTCTTCATTTAACATTTGGACATCATTTGTGAAAGTACTGCATTCAATCGTATCTTTACATGCATTAAATGAGTCCTCATAGCTCTGGAATTCTCCAAGTAGTTCATCCTCTGAACGCCATGGTTTGAACTGCTGTAAAAGTGCCAAGTAGTAAAATTCCTTTTTGTCAGTAGTGTCGCAAGTCAGCTTCCGATGATTTATCAAACTTCCTTTTGTTTGCTTCACCAAACATCCTTCCTCACCACTGACTTTATATTTTCCATTGTTGATGTCTTCTGTGGCATTCCGTTTAAAAATGAAGTTCTGCAGCACTTCATAGAGACACATGTTTTCAAGGTGATGACTTCTTTTTGGGTAATATGTGTCCAACATGTTTGTTTTTAAAATATCTGTACTTTCAGGTTCGAACTGTGCTAAATATTCAATTTCTCCCACAGATTTCAGTACCCGATTTGTCATTGCTGCAAGGCCTAAACTTGCCCAAATTATTCTTCTTGATTTCGAGTAGAGACTTGCAGAAGATAACCTATCTGAACATTCGTAGGATTCAATTTCTCGATGCGATAACATCTTTAAACTGAAACTGTATAGCTTCTTACTGACAGTCTTCTCGTGAGAAATCTCTTCCCACATTTCTTTCAATTCAGTTTTTTCTGATTTAGTAATGTAAGACGTTACATATCGAGCAACAGCAATGGAATTGTCAGCTACATACTGTATATCCATGTTAGCATTCCACATGGATAAAATGACTGGGTTGTAGTCATTTATATTTTTTGATTCTTCTTTTCTTTTTAGGTTGTAGGTATTCTTAGGTGATTTTCTTGTAATAGTATGTCTCACAGCTGACATAAAACTGTTTACTCTTCCTTTTGAAAGAACAGGTCTAGGAAATCCAAATCGACATTTAGTGTAGAATTTATCTTTGCTCTTGTATTTCCGTTGACAGTATTTTCCACACCGATGACTTTGGAAACGTAAAACTTGCTCCTTTAACTTTTTCTCTTCTGTGCTTTTTGGTATAGCACATGTTGCATATTCTTCAATGAAAGATAAAACTGCATCATCAGCATCTGTTCCAAACTTTGGGGCATCCTTGATCCACAACAGCATATGAATATGAGGAGCACCTCTTGCTTGGTACTCTTTTCTCCAAAAGAAATCCACAACTTCTCCAAGAGGTGGATTTTTTTTATTGCAGATGAAGCACATCATGGCCTCAAATCTATGATTGAAATATCTGCAAACATTAACCGGATCCAATGAGCACAGTTCTCCTGCTGTCTTGTATTCGATGTTTTTAATGTTTGAATTTGCCTCTCGAAGAAAATCCAGTAAATCATCCCAAGCGTACTCGGCACAGCTTAGGGTAAGGAACCATGTTGGAGTTCCTAAATTCCGTAACATGCATTTTAATTCACCATGGCGTCGGTACCAATATTCATTTGTCCCACGCTGACAAGCCATCAGATTGATCAGTTGTGTTTCCAAATGATCATCTCTGTGCTGCACTTTCTCCATAAAATCCTTAGCAGACACATTTTGTAAATGTACTCCACTTTTTAAAATGTGATTTACTGCATAGGATAATGCAGACAAGTCGCTTTCAAATAAAAGATGGAACAAATAAGGAATACTTTGTCGAAATCTTGGATCTTCTGCATATAGTCTTGTAGTCCGATACTCAGAAGCTGGAATCTGTTCTGGACGTTCATCGTATCGTCCTCCTTTTCCTGTAGGAAACAGCTGGGGAAAACATCGAGCTTCCAAGCTCTCCTCCCATACACTCACGGGAGTTCCTTTTGCTTTCTTCATCTGAAACAGATCAATAGTGTCTCCCATAACTTCTTTTCCATATTTTTTTTCAAATCCAAGGGCAAATACACCACTCTACCTTTTAAACCTCTCAGTAAATCTGAAGGAGGTAATTTACCAGTTTTGGGCTCCATACGTACTATGGTCTGGAACGGATGAACACATTGAATGAGTATAGACTCATATGTATTTAATTCAGAAAGTTCGGCAGGAATAGCATCCAATTCTAAATTATTATGTACAGCTCTGGTCGGCATTCTATTTTCTTCTAACTTATTATAACAGTATTTACAAATACACTGATCTTCACCCAATTCAAAACAATTTTCAAGAAATATATATGTTGCAAAATCCTTCCACTTATAATTATCTTCATTTTCACTTTTTCTGTAGAGATCAACATTCCTGGTTTGATTTCTATAATGAGTTCTGCGGCAACAAATACAAGTAATATTTGGTCTTTCATTAGAAATTATTGCAAATTTTGTCATTTGATCATCAAATTTCTTACTTACAGAGGGTTCTACATTCTCTTCCACATCTTCCTCAATAACTGTGTCATTACCTGCACTGTCTTGTTCTGGACTAAAGTAACAAACTGAATTTCATCAGTAACCTTCTCTACATCTGATACCGATCCACGGAGCAGAGCACTATTCAATTAATCTAACTTTATTGCTGGACTTTTAGCAAAATACAATCGTCTCACAAACTTTCTCATTTCAGTATGATGAACAGCCAGCATCCTAAAATGATGAAAAACACTTTTACACACTTTTCTAGATAGACAAGCCAGAGAATGTCCCTGCAAACCAGTATTCTCTCTCACTCTGCATGGATCTAGACTTTGAAGCACCTTAATCTTCTGTTTAACACTTTTTTTACTATATTCTCTTAGAAACTCACGAAATTTATCAATAGATTCCTGACGCACAGTGCAAATACTACTACAATTCCAAGTATACACTGGGGCTTTAGGACGTCTCCCCATAACCTCATCCGCCATCACTTGTTCCTCATCTCTTGGAACCATTTTCTCCTTCTCCATTATACAACCATTTTTCACTTCATAAGCACGACCTCTGGTGTCAACTGCATGCAGCAAACTATTACTTTGAAGATAACTCTCTTCATTAAAAAAAGGTTCACTACTTGAACTATGCATCCATTCTCCTAAAAACACTTTACAAAAGTTTGTTCTTTTCACTAGTCTTTTCCTTTTGCTTTGTGATTTCAGTACATTGACCATTTTATCTAATGTACGCATCCTGTTCAAAATTAAAATGAATAGTTTCCTTTTTAATTCTAAAGCCTTTGCTACAATGGCTTCAATTTCTTTTTTTCTCTTATAAAAGTTTGCTTTTTTCTTATATTTCTTCACATCCTTTATCAAATTGGACATAACTCTTCTCTGAAACATTTTTCTACGAATCTCTTTAAACGCTGTTTTTCTTTTTAAGTTAATCTTTATTGTTTCTGAAGATATATTTGCATTAACTAAATGCTCAATTTTTTCCTGTTGTTTTCTATTTAAAACATTATTTCCAGTACAGACATATTGTACATTTTTCCTTTTTTTGAAGATATTTTTTAAAAAATCTTTTGTCTGCTTACCAGAAGACTTTCTCTTTTTCCCAACATGAGCATCTCCAACTAACCTAGGTCCTCCAGTTGTCTTCAAATATAGATTTTTTTTCTGGTTTTTCCTTAGTCTGGATTTTGTAGGCATCTTAAATTTTGTTCACTGCTCTTCAGCAATACCTGAAAAAAACTAAAAAAAAATTCCTTTATTTTATTTAAATATATTACTATATTTTTTATGATCTTTTCAAATCTTAAAATACTATGTACCCCTTTCCTACAAGTGAAAATCACAATAAAACCATCACAAATTAAATATCTAAAAACAATTCCTGTGTGCACACAGAGTCATGGTTTGATATTAAGCAGAAAACGAAATTTCTTTGCCAGTTTGAAAGCACACTTACTACTCTTTTTTTGGCAAGTGATAAGTACTTTTACAGTCTGACACATTTTCAATCCACTTTTCAGATTCTGAAAACAGCACATGTCCAAACAGCTTTTTGAGTCCAGGAACATGTGTAACCTGGGTGAATGACTACACTCCAGCAAAGGCAACCAGCCTTAGTGATGTTGAATGTATTTGCATTACTCACTGCAACCTCAAACCCCACTCGGTTGTGAATACTATGCATGATTCTACAGGATAAGCAGCTGGGTGTGTGCTAAGAGTCTGCTTCTGCAGAAAAATAGCTGCCCCTTTCCTACTAATGCAAATCTAAAATTACCAGAGTAATACGCAATAAATGTCTGTCAACAATTCCTCTTTGCACACAGAGTCATGGTTTGATATTAGGCAGAAAATGAAATTTGTTTGCCAATTTGAAAGCACACTTACTACTCTTTTTTTGGCAAGTGATAAGTACTTTTACAGTCTGACACATTTTCAATCCACTTTTCAGATTCTGAAAACAGCACATGTCCAAACAGCTTTTTGAGACCAGGAACATGTGTAACCTGGGTGAATGACTACACTCCAGCAAGGGCAACCAGCCTTAGTGATGTTGAATGTATTTGCATTACTCACTGCAACCTCAAACCCCACTCGGTTGTGAATACTATGCATGATTCTACAGGATAAGCAGCTGGGTGTGTGCTAAGAGTCTGCTTCTGCTGAAAAATAGCTGCCCCTTTCCTACTAATGCAAATGTAAAATTACCAGAGTAATACGCAATAAATCTCTGTCAACAATTCCTCTTTGCACACAGAGTCATGGTTTGATATTAGGCAGAAAACGAAATTTCTTTGCCAATTTGAAAGCACACTTACTACTCTTTTTTTGGCAAGTGATAAGTACTTTTACAGTCTGACACATTTTCAATCCACTTTTCAGATTCTGAAAACAGCACATGTCCAAACAGCTTTTTGAGACCAGGAACATGTGTAACCTGGGTGAATGACTACACTCCAGCAAAGGCAACCAGCCTTAGTGATGTTGAATGTATTTGCATTACTCACTGCAACCTCAAACCCCACTCGGTTGTGAATACTATGCATGATTCTACAGAATAAGCAGCTGGGTGTGTGCTAAGAGTCTGCTTCTGCAGAAAAATAGCTGCCCCTTTCCTACTAATGCAAATCTAAAATTACCAGAGTAATACGCAATAAATCTCTGTCAACAATTCCTCTTTGCACACAGAGTCATGGTTTGATATTAGGCAGAAAACGAAATTTCTTTGCCAATTTGAAAGCACACTTACTACTCTTTTTTGGCAAGTGATAAGTACTTTTACAGTCTGACACATTTTCAATCCACTTTTCAGATTCTGAAAACAGCACATGTCCAAACAGCTTTTTGAGACCAGGAACATGTGTAACCTGGGTGAATGACTACACTCCAGCAAGGGCAACCAGCCTTAGTGATGTTGAATGTATTTGCATTACTCACTGCAACCTCAAACCCCACTTGGTTGTGAATACTATGCATGATTCTACAGGATAAGCAGCTGGGTGTGTGCTAAGAGTCTGCTTCTGCAGAAAAATAGCTGCCCCTTTCCTACTAATGCAAATCTAAAATTACCAGAGTAATACGCAATAAATCTCTGTCAACAATTCCTCTTTCAACACAGAGTCATGGTTTGATATTAGGCAGAAAACGAAATTTCTTTGCCAATTTGAAAGCACACTTACTACTCTTTTTTTGGCAAGTGATAAGTACTTTTACAGTCTGACAAATTTTCAATCCACTTTTCAGATTCTGAAAACAGCACATGTCCAAACAGCTTTTTGAGACCAGGAACATGTGTAACCTGGGTGAATGACTATACTCCAGCAAAGGCAACCAGCCTTAGTGATGTTGAATGTATTTGCATTACTCACTGCAACCTCAAACCCCACTCGGTTGTGAATACTATGCATGATTCTACAGGATAAGCAGCTGGGTGTGTGCTAAGAGTCTGCTTCTGCAGAAAAATAGCTGCCCCTTTCCTACTAATGCAATTCTAAAATTACCAGAGTAATACGCAATAAATCTCTGTCAACAATTCCTCTTTGCACACAGAGTCATGGTTTGATATTAGGCAGAAAACGAAATTTCTTTGCCAATTTGAAAGCACACTTACTACTCTTTTTTTGGCAAGTGATAAGTACTTTTACAGTCTGACACATTTTCAATCCACTTTTCAGATTCTGAAAACAGCACATGTCCAAACAGCTTTTTGAGACCAGGAACATGTGTAACCTGGGTGAATGACTACACTCCAGCAAAGGCAACCAGCCTTAGTGATGTTGAATGTATTTGCATTACTCACTGCAACCTCAAACCCCACTCGGTTGTGAATACTATGCATGATTCTACAGGATAAGCAGCTGGGTGTGTGCTAAGAGTCTGCTTCTGCTGAAAAATAGATGCCCCTTTCCTACTAATGCAAATGTAAAATTACCAGAGTAATACGCAATAAATCTCTGTCAACAATTCCTCTTTGCACACAGAGTCATGGTTTGATATTAGGCAGAAAACGAAATTTCTTTGCCAATTTGAAAGCACACTTACTACTCTTTTTTTGGCAAGTGATAAGTACTTTTACAGTCTGACACATTTTCAATCCACTTTTCAGATTCTGAAAACAGCACATGTCCAAACAGCTTTTTGAGACCAGGTACATGTGTAACCTGGGTGAATGACTACACTCCAGCAAAGGCAACCAGCCTTAGTGATGTTGAATGTATTTGCATTACTCACTGCAACCTCAAACCCCACTCGGTTGTGAATACTATGCATGATTCTACAGGATAAGCAGCTGGGTGTGTGCTAAGAGTCTGCTTCTGCAGAAAAATAGCTGCCCCTTTCCTACTAATGCAAATCTAAAATTACCAGAGTAATACGCAATAAATCTCTGTCAACAATTCCTCTTTGCACACAGAGTCATGGTTTGATATTAGGCAGAAAACGAAATTTCTTTGCCAATTTGAAAGCACACTTACTACTCTTTTTTGGCAAGTGATAAGTACTTTTACAGTCTGACACATTTTCAATCCACTTTTCAGATTCTGAAAACAGCACATGTCCAAACAGCTTTTTGAGACCAGGAACATGTGTAACCTGGGTGAATGACTATACTCCAGCAAAGGCAACCAGCCTTAGTGATGTTGAATGTATTTGCATTACTCACTGCAACCTCAAACCCCACTTGGTTGTGAATACTATGCATGATTCTATAGGATAAGCAGCTGGGTGTGTTCTAAGAGTCTGCTTTTGCAGAAAAATAGCTGCCCCTTTCCTACTAATGCAAATCTAAAATTACCAGAGTAATACGCAATAAATCTCTGTCAACAATTCCTTTTTGCACACAGAGTCATGGTTTGATATTAGGCAGAAAACGAAATTTCTTTGCCAATTTGAAAGCACACTTACTACTCTTTTTTTGGCAAGTGATAAGTACTTTTACAGTCTGACACATTTTCAATCCACTTTTCAGATTCTGAAAACAGCACATGTCCAAACAGCTTTTTGAGACCAGGAACATCTGTAACCTGGGTGAATGACTACACTCCAGCAAGTGCAACCAGCCTTAGTGATGTTGAATGTATTTGCATTACTCACTGCAACCTCAAACCCCACTCGGTTGTGAATACTATGCATGATTCTACAGGGTAAGCAGCTGGGTGTGTGCTAAGAGTCTGCTTCTGCAGAAAAATAGCTGCCCCTTTCCTACTAATGCAAATCTAAAATTACCAGAGTAATACGCAATAAATCTCTGTCAACAATTCCTCTTTGCACACAGAGTCATGGTTTGATATTAGGCAGAAAACGAAATTTCTTTGCCAATTTGAAAGCACACTTACTACTCTTTTTTTGGCAAGTGTTAAGTACTTTTACAGTCTGACACATTTTCAATCCACTTTTCAGATTCTGAAAACAGCACATGTCCAAACAGCTTTTTGAGACCAGGAACATGTGTAACCTGGGTGAATGACTACACTCCAGCAAAGGCAACCAGCCTTAGTGATGTTGAATGTATTTGCATTACTCACTGCAACCTCAAACCCCACTCGGTTGTGAATACTATGCATGATTCTACAGGGTAAGCAGCTGGGTGTGTGCTAAGAGTCTGCTTCTGCAGAAAAATAGCTGCCCCTTTCCTACTAATGCAAATCTAAAATTACCAGAGTAATACACAATAAATCTCTGTCAACAATTCCTCTTTGCACACAGAGTCATGGTTTGATATTAGGCAGAAAACGAAATTTCTTTGCCAATTTGAAAGCACACTTACTACTCTTTTTTTGGCAAGTGATAAGTACTTTTACAGTCTGACACATTTTCAATCCACTTTTCAGATTCTGAAAACAGCACATGTCCAAACAGCTTTTTGAGACCAGGAACATGTGTAACCTGGGTGAATGACTACACTCCAGCAAAGGCAACCAGCCTTAGTGATGTTGAATGTATTTGCATTACTCACTGCAACCTCAAACCCCACTCGGTTGTGAATACTATGCATGATTCTACAGGATAAGCAGCTGGGTGTGTGCTAAGAGTCTGCTTCTGCAGAAAAATAGCTGCCCCTTTCCTACTAATGCAAATCTAAAATTACCAGAGTAATACGCAATAAATCTCTGTCAACAATTCCTCTTTGCACACAGAGTCATCGTTTGATATTAGGCAGAAAACGAAATTTCTTTGCCAATTTGAAAGCACACTTACTACTCTTTTTTGGCAAGTGATAAGTACTTTTACAGTCTGACACATTTTCAATCCACTTTTCAGATTCTGAAAACAGCACATGTCCAAACAGCTTTTTGAGTCCAGGAACATGTGTAACCTGGGTGAATGACTACACTCCAGCAAAGGCAACCAGCCTTAGTGATGTTGAATGTATTTGCATTACTCACTGCAACCTCAAACCCCACTCGGTTGTGAATACTCTGCATGATTCTACAGGATGAGCAGCTGGGTGTGTGCTAAGAGTCTGCTTCTGCAGAAAAATAGCTGCCCCTTTCCTACTAATGTAAATCTAAAATTACCAGAGTAATACACAATAAATCTCTGTCAACAATTCCTCTTTGCACACAGAGTCATGGTTTGATATTAGGCAGAAAACGAAATTTCTTTGCCAATTTGAAAGCACACTTACTACTCTTTTTTTGGCAAGTGATAAGTACTTTTACAGTCGGACAAATTTTCAATCCACTTTTCAGATTCTGAAAACAGCACATGTCCAAACAGCTTTTTGAGACCAGGAACATGTGTAACCTGGGTGAATGACTATACTCCAGCAAAGGCAACCAGCCTTAGTGATGTTGAATGTATTTGCATTACTCACTGCAACCTCAAACCCCACTTGGTTGTGAATACTATGCATGATTCTATAGGATAAGCAGCTGGGTGTGTTCTAAGAGTCTGCTTTTGCAGAAAAATAGCTGCCCCTTTCCTACTAATGCAAATCTAAAATTACCAGAGTAATACGCAATAAATCTTTGTCAACAATTCCTCTTTGCACACAGAGTCATGGTTTGATATTAGGCAGAAAACGAAATTTCTTTGCCAATTTGAAAGCACACTTACTACTCTTTTTTTGGCAAGTGATAAGTACTTTTACAGTCTGACACATTTTCAATCCACTTTTCAGATTCTGAAAACAGCACATGTCCAAACAGCTTTTTGAGACCAGGAACATCTGTAACCTGGGTGAATGACTACACTCCAGCAAGTGCAACCAGCCTTAGTGATGTTGAATGTATTTGCATTACTCACTGCAACCTCAAACCCCACTCGGTTGTGAATACTATGCATGATTCTACAGGGTAAGCAGCTGGGTGTGTGCTAAGAGTCTGCTTCTGCAGAAAAATAGCTGCCCCTTTCCTACTAATGCAAATCTAAAATTACCAGAGTAATACGCAATACATCTCTGTCAACAATTCCTCTTTGCACACAGAGTCATGGTTTGATATTAGGCAGAAAACGAAATTTCTTTGCCAATTTGAAAGCACACTTACTACTCTTTTTTTGGCAAGTGTTAAGTACTTTTACAGTCTGACACATTTTCAATCCACTTTTCAGATTCTGAAAACAGCACATGTCCAAACAGCTTTTTGAGACCAGGAACATGTGTAACCTGGGTGAATGACTACACTCCAGCAAAGGCAACCAGCCTTAGTGATGTTGAATGTATTTGCATTACTCACTGCAACCTCAAACCCCACTCGGTTGTGAATACTATGCATGATTCTACAGGGTAAGCAGCTGGGTGTGTGCTAAGAGTCTGCTTCTGCAGAAAAATAGCTGCCCCTTTCCTACTAATGCAAATCTAAAATTACCAGAGTAATACACAATAAATCTCTGTCAACAATTCCTCTTTGCACACAGAGTCATGGTTTGATATTAGGCAGAAAACGAAATTTCTTTGCCAATTTGAAAGCACACTTACTACTCTTTTTTTGGCAAGTGATAAGTACTTTTACAGTCTGACACATTTTCAATCCACTTTTCAGATTCTGAAAACAGCACATGTCCAAACAGCTTTTTGAGACCAGGAACATGTGTAACCTGGGTGAATGACTACACTCCAGCAAAGGCAACCAGCCTTAGTGATGTTGAATGTATTTGCATTACTCACTGCAACCTCAAACCCCACTCGGTTGTGAATACTATGCATGATTCTACAGGATAAGCAGCTGGGTGTGTGCTAAGAGTCTGCTTCTGCAGAAAAATAGCTGCCCCTTTCCTACTAATGCAAATCTAAAATTACCAGAGTAATACGCAATAAATCTCTGTCAACAATTCCTCTTTGCACACAGAGTCATGGTTTGATATTAGGCAGAAAACGAAATTTCTTTGCCAATTTGAAAGCACACTTACTACTCTTTTTTGGCAAGTGATAAGTACTTTTACAGTCTGACACATTTTCAATCCACTTTTCAGATTCTGAAAACAGCACATGTCCAAACAGCTTTTTGAGTCCAGGAACATGTGTAACCTGGGTGAATGACTACACTCCAGCAAAGGCAACCAGCCTTAGTGATGTTGAATGTATTTGCATTACTCACTGCAACCTCAAACCCCACTCGGTTGTGAATACTCTGCATGATTCTACAGGATAAGCAGCTGGGTGTGTGCTAAGAGTCTGCTTCTGCAGAAAAATAGCTGCCCCTTTCCTACTAATGCAAATCTAAAATTACCAGAGTAATACGCAATAAATCTCTGTCAACAATTCCTCTTTGCACACAGAGTCATGGTTTGATATTAGGCAGAAAACGAAATTTCTTTGCCAATTTGAAAGCACACTTACTACTCTTTTTTTGGCAAGTGATAAGTACTTTTACAGTCTGACACATTTTCAATCCACTTTTCAGATTCTGAAAACAGCACATGTCCAAACAGCTTTTTGAGACCAGGAACATGTGTAACCTGGGTGAATGACTACACTCCAGCAAGGGCAACCAGCCTTAGTGATGTTGAATGTATTTGCATTACTCACTGCAACCTCAAACCCCACTCGGTTGTGAATACTATGCATGATTCTACAGGATAAGCAGCTGGGTGTGTTCTAAGAGTCTGCTTTTGCAGAAAAATAGCTGCCCCTTTCCTACTAATGCAAATCTAAAATTACCAGAGTAATACGCAATAAATCTCTGTCAACAATTCCTCTTTGCACACAGAGTCATGGTTTGATATTAGGCAGAAAACGAAATTTCTTTGCCAATTTGAAAGCACACTTACTACTCTATTTTTGGCAAGTGATAAGTACTTTTACAGTCTGACACATTTTCAATCCACTTTTCAGATTCTGAAAACAGCACATGTCCAAACAGCTTTTTGAGACCAGGAACATGTGTAACCTAGGTGAATGACTACACTCCAGCAAAGGCAACCAGCCTTAGTGATGTTGAATGTATTTGCATTACTCACTGCAACCTCAAACCCCACTCGGTTGTGAATACTATGCATGATTCTACAGGATAAGCAGCTGGGTGTGTGCTAAGAGTCTGCTTCTGCAGAAAAATAGCTGCCCCTTTCCTACTAATGCAAATCTAAAATTACCAGAGTAATACGCAATAAATCTCTGTCAACAATTCCTCTTTGCACACAGAGTCATGGTTTGATATTAGGCAGAAAATGAAATTTCTTTGCCAATTTGAAAGCGCACTTACTACTCTTTTTTTGGCAAGTGATAAGTACTTTTACAGTCTGACACATTTTCAATCCACTTTTCAGATTCTGAAAACAGCACATGTCCAAACAGCTTTTTGAGACCAGGAACATGTGTAACCTGGGTGAATGACTACACTCCAGCAAAGGCAACCAGCCTTAGTGATGTTGAATGTATTTGCATTACTCACTGCAACCTCAAACCCCACTCGGTTGTGAATACTATGCATGATTCTACAGGATAAGCAGCTGGGTGTGTGCTAAGAGTCTGCTTCTGCAGAAAAATAGCTGCCCCTTTCCTACTAATGTAAATCTAAAATTACCAGAGTAATACGCAATAAATCTCTGTCAACAATTCCTCTTTGCACACAGAGTCATGGTTTGATATTAGGCAGAAAACGAAATTTCTTTGCCAATTTGAAAGCACACTTACTACTCTTTTTTTGGCAAGTGATAAGTACTTTTACAGTCTGACAAATTTTCAATCCACTTTTCAGATTCTGAAAACAGCACATGTCCAAACAGCTTTTTGAGACCTGGAACATGTGTAACCTGGGTGAATGACTATACTCCAGCAAAGGCAACCAGCCTTAGTGATGTTGAATGTATTTGCATTACTCACTGCAACCTCAAACCCCACTTAGTTGTGAATACTATGCATGATTCTACAGGATAAGCAGCTGGGTGTGTTCTAAGAGTCTGCTTTTGCAGAAAAATAGCTGCCCCTTTCCTACTAATGCAAATCTAAAATTACCAGAGTAATACGCAATAAATCTCTGTCAACAATTCCTCTTTGCACACAGAGTCATGGTTTGATATTAGGCAGAAAACGAAATTTCTTTGCCAATTTGAAAGCACACTTACTACTCTATTTTTGGCAAGTGATAAGTACTTTTACAGTCTGACACATTTTCAATCCACTTTTCAGATTCTGAAAACAGCACATGTCCAAACAGCTTTTTGAGACCAGGAACATCTGTAACCTGGGTGAATGACTACACTCCAGCAAAGGCAACCAGCCTTAGTGATGTTGAATGTATTTGCATTACTCACTGCGACCTCAAACCCCACTCGGTTGTGAATACTATGCATGATTCTACAGGATAAGCAGCTGGGTGTGTGCTAAGAGTCTGCTTCTGCAGAAAAATAGCTGCCCCTTTCCTACTAATGCAAATCTAAAATTACCAGAGTAATACGCAATAAATCTCTGTCAACAATTCCTCTTTGCACACAGAGTCATGGTTTGATATTAGGCAGAAAACGAAATTTCTTTGCCAATTTGAAAGCACACTTACTACTCTTTTTTGGCAAGTGATAAGTACTTTTACAGTCTGACACATTTTCAATCCACTTTTCAGATTCTGAAAACAGCACATGTCCAAACAGCTTTTTGAGACCAGGAACATGTGTAACCTGTGTGAATGACTACACTCCAGCAAGGGCAACCAGCCTTAGTGATGTTGAATGTATTTGCATTACTCACTGCAACCTCAAACCCCACTTGGTTGTGAATACTATGCATGATTCTACAGGATAAGCAGCTGGGTGTGTGCTAAGAGTCTTGTTCTGCAGAAAAATAGCTGCCCCTTTCCTACTAATGCAAATCTAAAATTACCAGAGTAATACGCAATAAATCTCTGTCAACAATTCCTCTTTGCACACAGAGTCATGGTTTGATATTAGGCAGAAAATGAAATTTCTTTGCCAATTTGAAAGCACACTTACTACTCTTTTTTTGGCAAGTGATAAGTACTTTTACAGTCTGACACATTTTCAATCCACTTTTCAGATTCTGAAAACAGCACATGTCCAAACAGCTTTTTGAGACCAGGAACATGTGTAACCTGGGTGAATGACTACACTCCAGCAAAGGCAACCAGCCTTAGTGATGTTGAATGTATTTGCATTACTCACTGCAACCTCAAACCCCACTCGGTTGTGAATACTATGCATGATTCTACAGGATAAGCAGCTGGGTGTGTGCTAAGATTCTGCTTCTGCAGAAAAATAGCTGCCCCTTTCCTACTAATGTAAATCTAAAATTACCAGAGTAATACGCAATAAATCTCTGTCAACAATTCCTCTTTGCACACAGAGTCATGGTTTGATATTAGGCAGAAAACAAAATTTCTTTGCCAATTTGAAAGCACACTTACTACTCTTTTTTTGGCAAGTGATAAGTACTTTTACAGTCTGACAAATTTTCAATCCACTTTTCAGATTCTGAAAACAGCACATGTCCAAACAGCTTTTTGAGACCAGGAACATGTGTAACCTGGGTGAATGACTATACTCCAGCAAAGGCAACCAGCCTTAGTGATGTTGAATGTATTTGCATTACTCACTGCAACCTCAAACCCCACTTGGTTGTGAATACTATGCATGATTCTACAGGATAAGCAGCTGGGTGTGTTCTAATAGTCTGCTTTTGCAGAAAAATAGCTGCCCCTTTCCTACTAATGCAAATCTAAAATTACCAGAGTAATACGCAATAAATCTCTGTCAACAATTCCTCTTTGCACACAGAGTCATGGTTTGATATTAGGCAGAAAACGAAATTTCTTTGCCAATTTGAAAGCACACTTACTACTCTATTTTTGGCAAGTGATAAGTACTTTTACAGTCTGACACATTTTCAATCCACTTTTCAGATTCTGAAAACAGCACATGTCCAAACAGCTTTTTGAGACCAGGAACATGTGTAACCTAGGTGAATGACTACACTCCAGCAAAGGCAACCAGCCTTAGTGATGTTGAATGTATTTGCATTACTCACTGCAACCTCAAACCCCACTCGGTTGTGAATACTATGCATGATTCTACAGGATAAGCAGCTGGGTGTGTGCTAAGAGTCTGCTTCTGCAGAAAAATAGTTGCCCCTTTCCTACTAATGCAAATCTAAAATTACCAGAGTAATACGCAATAAATCTCTGTCAACAATTCCTCTTTGCACACAGAGTCATGGTTTGATATTAGGCAGAAAATGAAATTTCTTTGCCAATTTGAAAGCACACTTACTACTCTTTTTTTGGCAAGTGATAAGTACTTTTACAGTCTGACACATTTTCAATCCACTTTTCAGATTCTGAAAACAGCACATGTCCAAACAGCTTTTTGAGACCAGGAACATGTGTAACCTGGGTGAATGACTACACTCCAGCAAAGGCAACCAGCCTTAGTGATGTTGAATGTATTTGCATTACTCACTGCAACCTCAAACCCCACTTGGTTGTGAATACTATGCATGATTCTACAGGATAAGCAGCTGGGTGTGTGCTAAGAGTCTGCTTCTGCAGAAAAATAGCTGCCCCTTTCCTACTAATGTAAATCTAAAATTACCAGAGTAATACGCAATAAATCTCTGTCAACAATTCCTCTTTGCACACAGAGTCATGGTTTGATATTAGGCAGAAAACGAAATTTCTTTGCCAATTTGAAAGCACACTTACTACTCTTTTTTTGGCAAGTGATAAGTACTTTTACAGTCTGACAAATTTTCAATCCACTTTTCAGATTCTGAAAACAGCACATGTCCAAACAGCTTTTTGAGACCTGGAACATGTGTAACCTGGGTGAATGACTATACTCCAGCAAAGGCAACCAGCCTTAGTGATGTTGAATGTATTTGCATTACTCACTGCAACCTCAAACCCCACTTGGTTGTGAATACTATGCATGATTCTACAGGATAAGCAGCTGGGTGTGTTCTAAGAGTCTGCTTTTGCAGAAAAATAGCTGCCCCTTTCCTACTAATGCAAATCTAAAATTACCAGAGTAATACGCAATAAATCTCTGTCAACAATTCCTCTTTGCACACAGAGTCATGGTTTGATATTAGGCAGAAAACGAAATTTCTTTGCCAATTTGAAAGCACACTTACTACTCTTTTTTTGGCAAGTGATAAGTACTTTTACAGTCTGACACATTTTCAATCCACTTTTCAGATTCTGAAAACAGCACATGTCCAAACAGCTTTTTGAGTCCAGGAACATCTGTAACCTGGGTGAATGACTACACTCCAGCAAAGGCAACCAGCCTTAGTGATGTTGAATGTATTTGCATTACTCACTGCAACCTCAAACCCCACTCGGTTGTGAATACTCTGCATGATTCTACAGGATAAGCAGCTGGGTGTGTGCTAAGAGTCTGCTTCTGCAGAAAAATAGCTGCCCCTTTCCTACTAATGCAAATCTAAAATTACCAGAGTAATACGCAATAAATCTCTGTCAACAATTCCTCTTTGCACACAGAGTCATGGTTTGATATTAGGCAGAAAACGAAATTTCTTTGCCAATTTGAAAGCACACTTACTACTCTTTTTTTGGCAAGTGATAAGTACTTTTACAGTCTGACACATTTTCAATCCACTTTTCAGATTCCGAAAACAGCACATGTCCAAACAGCTTTTTGAGACCAGGAACATGTGTAACCTGGGTGAATGACTACACTCCAGCAAGGGCAACCAGCCTTAGTGATGTTGAATGTATTTGCATTACTCACTGCAACCTCAAACCCCACTCGGTTGTGAATACTATGCATGATTCTATAGGGTAAGCAGCTGGGTGTGTGCTAAGAGTCTGCTTCTGCAGAAAAATAGCTGCCCCTTTCCTACTAATGCAAATCTAAAATTACCAGAGTAATACACAATAAATCTCTGTCAACAATTCCTCTTTGCACACAGAGTCATGGTTTGATATTAGGCAGAAAACGAAATTTCTTTGCCAATTTGAAAGCACACTTACTACTCTTTTTTTGGCAAGTGATAAGTACTTTTACAGTCTGACACATTTTCAATCCACTTTTCAGATTCTGAAAACAGCACATGTCCAAACAGCTTTTTGAGACCAGGAACATGTGTAACCTGGGTGAATGACTACACTCCAGCAAAGGCAACCAGCCTTAGTGATGTTGAATGTATTTGCATTACTCACTGCAACCTCAAACCCCACTCGGTTGTGAATACTATGCATGATTCTACAGGATAAGCAGCTGGGTGTGTGCTAAGAGTCTGCTTCTGCAGAAAAATAGCTGCCCCTTTCCTACTAATGCACATCTAAAATTACCAGAGTAATACGCAATAAATCTCTGTCAACAATTCCTCTTTGCACACAGAGTCATGGTTTGATATTAGGCAGAAAACGAAATTTCTTTGCCAATTTGAAAGCACACTTACTACTCTTTTTTTGGCAAGTGATAAGTACTTTTACAGTCTGACACATTTTCAATCCACTTTTCAGATTCTGAAAACAGCACATGTCCAAACAGCTTTTTGAGACCAGGAACATGTGTAACCTGGGTGAATGACTACACTCCAGCAAGGGCAACCAGCCTTAGTGATGTTGAATGTATTTGCATTACTCACTGCAACCTCAAACCCCACTCGGTTGTGAATACTATGCATGATTCTACAGGGTAAGCAGCTGGGTGTGTGCTAAGAGTCTGCTTCTGCAGAAAAATAGCTGCCCCTTTCCTACTAATGCAAATCTAAAATTACCAGAGTAATACGCAATAAATCTCTGTCAACAATTCCTCTTTGCACACAGAGTCATGGTTTGATATTAGGCAGAAAACGAAATTTCTTTGCCAATTTGAAAGCACACTTACTACTCTTTTTTGGCAAGTGATAAGTACTTTTACAGTCTGACACATTTTCAATCCACTTTTCAGATTCTGAAAACAGCACATGTCCAAACAGCTTTTTGAGACCAGGAACATGTGTAACCTGTGTGAATGACTACACTCCAGCAAGGGCAACCAGCCTTAGTGATGTTGAATGTATTTGCATTACTCACTGCAACCTCAAACCCCACTTGGTTGTGAATACTATGCATGATTCTACAGGATAAGCAGCTGGGTGTGTGCTAAGAGTCTGCTTCTGCAGAAAAATAGCTGCCCCTTTCCTACTAATGCAAATCTAAAATTACCAGAGTAATACGCAATAAATCTCTGTCAACAATTCCTCTTTGCACACAGAGTCATGGTTTGATATTAGGCAGAAAATGAAATTTCTTTGCCAATTTGAAAGCACACTTACTACTCTTTTTTTGGCAAGTGATAAGTACTTTTACAGTCTGACACATTTTCAATCCACTTTTCAGATTCTGAAAACAGCACATGTCCAAACAGCTTTTTGAGACCAGGAACATGTGTAACCTGGGTGAATGACTACACTCCAGCAAAGGCAACCAGCCTTAGTGATGTTGAATGTATTTGCATTACTCACTGCAACCTCAAACCCCACTCGGTTGTGAATACTATGCATGATTCTACAGGATAAGCAGCTGGGTGTGTGCTAAGATTCTGCTTCTGCAGAAAAATAGCTGCCCCTTTCCTACTAATGTAAATCTAAAATTACCAGAGTAATACGCAATAAATCTCTGTCAACAATTCCTCTTTGCACACAGAGTCATGGTTTGATATTAGGCAGAAAACAAAATTTCTTTGCCAATTTGAAAGCACACTTACTACTCTTTTTTTGGCAAGTGATAAGTACTTTTACAGTCTGACAAATTTTCAATCCACTTTTCAGATTCTGAAAACAGCACATGTCCAAACAGCTTTTTGAGACCAGGAACATGTGTAACCTGGGTGAATGACTATACTCCAGCAAAGGCAACCAGCCTTAGTGATGTTGAATGTATTTGCATTACTCACTGCAACCTCAAACCCCACTTGGTTGTGAATACTATGCATGATTCTACAGGATAAGCAGCTGGGTGTGTTCTAATAGTCTGCTTTTGCAGAAAAATAGCTGCCCCTTTCCTACTAATGCAAATCTAAAATTACCAGAGTAATACGCAATAAATCTCTGTCAACAATTCCTCTTTGCACACAGAGTCATGGTTTGATATTAGGCAGAAAACGAAATTTCTTTGCCAATTTGAAAGCACACTTACTACTCTATTTTTGGCAAGTGATAAGTACTTTTACAGTCTGACACATTTTCAATCCACTTTTCAGATTCTGAAAACAGCACATGTCCAAACAGCTTTTTGAGACCAGGAACATGTGTAACCTAGGTGAATGACTACACTCCAGCAAAGGCAACCAGCCTTAGTGATGTTGAATGTATTTGCATTACTCACTGCAACCTCAAACCCCACTCGGTTGTGAATACTATGCATGATTCTACAGGATAAGCAGCTGGGTGTGTGCTAAGAGTCTGCTTCTGCAGAAAAATAGCTGCCCCCTTCCTACTAATGCAAATCTAAAATTACCAGAGTAATACGCAATAAATCTCTGTCAACAATTCCTCTTTGCACACAGAGTCATGGTTTGATATTAGGCAGAAAATGAAATTTCTTTGCCAATTTGAAAGCACACTTACTACTCTTTTTTTGGCAAGTGATAAGTACTTTTACAGTCTGACACATTTTCAATCCACTTTTCAGATTCTGAAAACAGCACATGTCCAAACAGCTTTTTGAGACCAGGAACATGTGTAACCTGGGTGAATGACTACACTCCAGCAAAGGCAACCAGCCTTAGTGATGTTGAATGTATTTGCATTACTCACTGCAACCTCAAACCCCACTCGGTTGTGAATACTATGCATGATTCTACAGGATAAGCAGCTGGGTGTGTGCTAAGATTCTGCTTCTGCAGAAAAATAGCTGCCCCTTTCCTACTAATGTAAATCTAAAATTACCAGAGTAATACGCAATAAATCTCTGTCAACAATTCCTCTTTGCACACAGAGTCATGGTTTGATATTAGGCAGAAAACAAAATTTCTTTGCCAATTTGAAAGCACACTTACTACTCTTTTTTTGGCAAGTGATAAGTACTTTTACAGTCTGACAAATTTTCAATCCACTTTTCAGATTCTGAAAACAGCACATGTCCAAACAGCTTTTTGAGACCAGGAACATGTGTAACCTGGGTGAATGACTATACTCCAGCAAAGGCAACCAGCCTTAGTGATGTTGAATGTATTTGCATTACTCACTGCAACCTCAAACCCCACTTGGTTGTGAATACTATGCATGATTCTACAGGATAAGCAGCTGGGTGTGTTCTAATAGTCTGCTTTTGCAGAAAAATAGCTGCCCCTTTCCTACTAATGCAAATCTAAAATTACCAGAGTAATACGCAATAAATCTCTGTCAACAATTCCTCTTTGCACACAGAGTCATGGTTTGATATTAGGCAGAAAACGAAATTTCTTTGCCAATTTGAAAGCACACTTACTACTCTATTTTTGGCAAGTGATAAGTACTTTTACAGTCTGACACATTTTCAATCCACTTTTCAGATTCTGAAAACAGCACATGTCCAAACAGCTTTTTGAGACCAGGAACATGTGTAACCTAGGTGAATGACTACACTCCAGCAAAGGCAACCAGCCTTAGTGATGTTGAATGTATTTGCATTACTCACTGCAACCTCAAACCCCACTCGGTTGTGAATACTATGCATGATTCTACAGGATAAGCAGCTGGGTGTGTGCTAAGAGTCTGCTTCTGCAGAAAAATAGCTGCCCCCTTCCTACTAATGCAAATCTAAAATTACCAGAGTAATACGCAATAAATCTCTGTCAACAATTCCTCTTTGCACACAGAGTCATGGTTTGATATTAGGCAGAAAATGAAATTTCTTTGCCAATTTGAAAGCACACTTACTACTCTTTTTTTGGCAAGTGATAAGTACTTTTACAGTCTGACACATTTTCAATCCACTTTTCAGATTCTGAAAACAGCACATGTCCAAACAGCTTTTTGAGACCAGGAACATGTGTAACCTGGGTGAATGACTACACTCCAGCAAAGGCAACCAGCCTTAGTGATGTTGAATGTATTTGCATTACTCACTGCAACCTCAAACCCCACTCGGTTGTGAATACTATGCATGATTCTACAGGATAAGCAGCTGGGTGTGTGCTAAGAGTCTGCTTCTGCAGAAAAATAGCTGCCCCTTTCCTACTAATGTAAATCTAAAATTACCAGAGTAATACGCAATAAATCTCTGTCAACAATTCCTCTTTGCACACAGAGTCATGGTTTGATATTAGGCAGAAAACGAAATTTCTTTGCCAATTTGAAAGCACACTTACTACTCTTTTTTTGGCAAGTGATAAGTACTTTTACAGTCTGACAAATTTTCAATCCACTTTTCAGATTCTGAAAACAGCACATGTCCAAACAGCTTTTTGAGACCTGGAACATGTGTAACCTGGGTGAATGACTATACTCCAGCAAAGGCAACCAGCCTTAGTGATGTTGAATGTATTTGCATTACTCACTGCAACCTCAAACCCCACTTGGTTGTGAATACTATGCATGATTCTACAGGATAAGCAGCTGGGTGTGTTCTAAGAGTCTGCTTTTGCAGAAAAATAGCTGCCCCTTTCCTACTAATGCAAATCTAAAATTACCAGAGTAATACGCAATAAATCTCTGTCAACAATTCCTCTTTGCACACAGAGTCATGGTTTGATATTAGGCAGAAAACGAAATTTCTTTGCCAATTTGAAAGCACACTTACTACTCTATTTTTGGCAAGTGATAAGTACTTTTACAGTCTGACACATTTTCAATCCACTTTTCAGATTCTGAAAACAGCACATGTCCAAACAGCTTTTTGAGACCAGGAACATCTGTAACCTGGGTGAATGACTACACTCCAGCAAAGGCAACCAGCCTTAGTGATGTTGAATGTATTTGCATTACTCACTGCAACCTCAAACCCCACTCGGTTGTGAATACTATGCATGATTCTACAGGATAAGCAGCTGGGTGTGTGCTAAGAGTCTGCTTCTGCAGAAAAATAGCTGCCCCTTTCCTACTAATGCAAATCTAAAATTACCAGAGTAATACACAATAAATCTCTGTCAACAATTCCTCTTTGCACACAGAGTCATGGTTTGATATTAGGCAGAAAACGAAATTTCTTTGCCAATTTGAAAGCACACTTACTACTCTTTTTTTGGCAAGTGATAAGTACTTTTACAGTCGGACAAATTTTCAATCCACTTTTCAGATTCTGAAAACAGCACATGTTCAAACAGCTTTTTGAGACCAGGAACATGTGTAACCTGGGTGAATGACTATACTCCAGCAAAGGCAACCAGCCTTAGTGATGTTGAATGTATTTGCATTACTCACTGCAACCTCAAACCCCACTTGGTTGTGAATACTATGCATGATTCTATAGGATAAGCAGCTGGGTGTGTTCTAAGAGTCTGCTTTTGCAGAAAAATAGCTGCCCCTTTCCTACTAATGCAAATCTAAAATTACCAGAGTAATACGCAATAAATCTCTGTCAACAATTCCTCTTTGCACACAGAGTCATGGTTTGATATTAGGCAGAAAACGAAATTTCTTTGCCAATTTGAAAGCACACTTACTACTCTTTTTTTGGCAAGTGATAAGTACTTTTACAGTCTGACACATTTTCAATCCACTTTTCAGATTCTGAAAACAGCACATGTCCAAACAGCTTTTTGAGACCAGGAACATCTGTAACCTGGGTGAATGACTACACTCCAGCAAGTGCAACCAGCCTTAGTGATGTTGAATGTATTTGCATTACTCACTGCAACCTCAAACCCCACTCGGTTGTGAATACTATGCATGATTCTACAGGGTAAGCAGCTGGGTGTGTGCTAAGAGTCTGCTTCTGCAGAAAAATAGCTGCCCCTTTCCTACTAATGCAAATCTAAAATTACCAGAGTAATACGCAATACATCTCTGTCAACAATTCCTCTTTGCACACAGAGTCATGGTTTGATATTAGGCAGAAAACGAAATTTCTTTGCCAATTTGAAAGCACACTTACTACTCTTTTTTTGGCAAGTGTTAAGTACTTTTACAGTCTGACACATTTTCAATCCACTTTTCAGATTCTGAAAACAGCACATGTCCAAACAGCTTTTTGAGACCAGGAACATGTGTAACCTGGGTGAATGACTACACTCCAGCAAAGGCAACCAGCCTTAGTGATGTTGAATGTATTTGCATTACTCACTGCAACCTCAAACCCCACTCGGTTGTGAATACTATGCATGATTCTACAGGGTAAGCAGCTGGGTGTGTGCTAAGAGTCTGCTTCTGCAGAAAAATAGCTGCCCCTTTCCTACTAATGCAAATCTAAAATTACCAGAGTAATACACAATAAATCTCTGTCAACAATTCCTCTTTGCACACAGAGTCATGGTTTGATATTAGGCAGAAAACGAAATTTCTTTGCCAATTTGAAAGCACACTTACTACTCTTTTTTTGGCAAGTGATAAGTACTTTTACAGTCTGACACATTTTCAATCCACTTTTCAGATTCTGAAAACAGCACATGTCCAAACAGCTTTTTGAGACCAGGAACATGTGTAACCTGGGTGAATGACTACACTCCAGCAAAGGCAACCAGCCTTAGTGATGTTGAATGTATTTGCATTACTCACTGCAACCTCAAACCCCACTCGGTTGTGAATACTATGCATGATTCTACAGGATAAGCAGCTGGGTGTGTGCTAAGAGTCTGCTTCTGCAGAAAAATAGCTGCCCCTTTCCTACTAATGCAAATCTAAAATTACCAGAGTAATACGCAATAAATCTCTGTCAACAATTCCTCTTTGCACACAGAGTCATGGTTTGATATTAGGCAGAAAACGAAATTTCTTTGCCAATTTGAAAGCACACTTACTACTCTTTTTTGGCAAGTGATAAGTACTTTTACAGTCTGACACATTTTCAATCCACTTTTCAGATTCTGAAAACAGCACATGTCCAAACAGCTTTTTGAGTCCAGGAACATGTGTAACCTGGGTGAATGACTACACTCCAGCAAAGGCAACCAGCCTTAGTGATGTTGAATGTATTTGCATTACTCACTGCAACCTCAAACCCCACTCGGTTGTGAATACTCTGCATGATTCTACAGGATAAGCAGCTGGGTGTGTGCTAAGAGTCTGCTTCTGCAGAAAAATAGCTGCACCTTTCCTACTAATGCAAATCTAAAATTACCAGAGTAATACGCAATAAATCTCTGTCAACAATTCCTCTTTGCACACAGAGTCATGGTTTGATATTAGGCAGAAAACGAAATTTCTTTGCCAATTTGAAAGCACACTTACTACTCTTTTTTTGGCAAGTGATAAGTACTTTTACAGTCTGACACATTTTCAATCCACTTTTCAGATTCTGAAAACAGCACATGTCCAAACAGCTTTTTGAGACCAGGAACATGTGTAACCTGGGTGAATGACTACACTCCAGCAAGGGCAACCAGCCTTAGTGATGTTGAATGTATTTGCATTACTCACTGCAACCTCAAACCCCACTCGGTTGTGAATACTATGCATGATTCTACAGGATAAGCAGCTGGGTGTGTTCTAAGAGTCTGCTTTTGCAGAAAAATAGCTGCCCCTTTCCTACTAATGCAAATCTAAAATTACCAGAGTAATACGCAATAAATCTCTGTCAACAATTCCTCTTTGCACACAGAGTCATGGTTTGATATTAGGCAGAAAACGAAATTTCTTTGCCAATTTGAAAGCACACTTACTACTCTATTTTTGGCAAGTGATAAGTACTTTTACAGTCTGACACATTTTCAATCCACTTTTCAGATTCTGAAAACAGCACATGTCCAAACAGCTGTTTGAGACCAGGAACATGTGTAACCTAGGTGAATGACTACACTCCAGCAAAGGCAACCAGCCTTAGTGATGTTGAATGTATTTGCATTACTCACTGCAACCTCAAACCCCACTCGGTTGTGAATACTATGCATGATTCTACAGGATAAGCAGCTGGGTGTGTGCTAAGAGTCTGCTTCTGCAGAAAAATAGCTGCCCCTTTCCTACTAATGCAAATCTAAAATTACCAGAGTAATACGCAATAAATCTCTGTCAACAATTCCTCTTTGCACACAGAGTCATGGTTTGATATTAGGCAGAAAATGAAATTTCTTTGCCAATTTGAAAGCGCACTTACTACTCTTTTTTTGGCAAGTGATAAGTACTTTTACAGTCTGACACATTTTCAATCCACTTTTCAGATTCTGAAAACAGCACATGTCCAAACAGCTTTTTGAGACCAGGAACATGTGTAACCTGGGTGAATGACTACACTCCAGCAAAGGCAACCAGCCTTAGTGATGTTGAATGTATTTGCATTACTCACTGCAACCTCAAACCCCACTCGGTTGTGAATACTATGCATGATTCTACAGGATAAGCAGCTGGGTGTGTGCTAAGAGTCTGCTTCTGCAGAAAAATAGCTGCCCCTTTCCTACTAATGTAAATCTAAAATTACCAGAGTAATACGCAATAAATCTCTGTCAACAATTCCTCTTTGCACACAGAGTCATGGTTTGATATTAGGCAGAAAACGAAATTTCTTTGCCAATTTGAAAGCACACTTACTACTCTTTTTTTGGCAAGTGATAAGTACTTTTACAGTCTGACAAATTTTCAATCCACTTTTCAGATTCTGAAAACAGCACATGTCCAAACAGCTTTTTGAGACCTGGAACATGTGTAACCTGGGTGAATGACTATACTCCAGCAAAGGCAACCAGCCTTAGTGATGTTGAATGTATTTGCATTACTCACTGCAACCTCAAACCCCACTTGGTTGTGAATACTATGCATGATTCTACAGGATAAGCAGCTGGGTGTGTTCTAAGAGTCTGCTTTTGCAGAAAAATAGCTGCCCCTTTCCTACTAATGCAAATCTAAAATTACCAGAGTAATACGCAATAAATCTCTGTCAACAATTCCTCTTTGCACACAGAGTCATGGTTTGATATTAGGCAGAAAACGAAATTTCTTTGCCAATTTGAAAGCACACTTACTACTCTATTTTTGGCAAGTGATAAGTACTTTTACAGTCTGACACATTTTCAATCCACTTTTCAGATTCTGAAAACAGCACATGTCCAAACAGCTTTTTGAGACCAGGAACATCTGTAACCTGGGTGAATGACTACACTCCAGCAAAGGCAACCAGCCTTAGTGATGTTGAATGTATTTGCATTACTCACTGCAACCTCAAACCCCACTCGGTTGTGAATACTATGCATGATTCTACAGGATAAGCAGCTGGGTGTGTGCTAAGAGTCTGCTTCTGCAGAAAAATAGCTGCCCCTTTCCTACTAATGCAAATCTAAAATTACCAGAGTAATACGCAATAAATCTCTGTCAACAATTCCTCTTTGCACACAGAGTCATGGTTTGATATTAGGCAGAAAACGAAATTTCTTTGCCAATTTGAAAGCACACTTACTACTCTTTTTTGGCAAGTGATAAGTACTTTTACAGTCTGACACATTTTCAATCCACTTTTCAGATTCTGAAAACAGCACATGTCCAAACAGCTTTTTGAGACCAGGAACATGTGTAACCTGTGTGAATGACTACACTCCAGCAAGGGCAACCAGCCTTAGTGATGTTGAATGTATTTGCATTACTCACTGCAACCTCAAACCCCACTTGGTTGTGAATACTATGCATGATTCTACAGGATAAGCAGCTGGGTGTGTGCTAAGAGTCTGCTTCTGCAGAAAAATAGCTGCCCCTTTCCTACTAATGCAAATCTAAAATTACCAGAGTAATACGCAATAAATCTCTGTCAACAATTCCTCTTTGCACACAGAGTCATGGTTTGATATTAGGCAGAAAATGAAATTTCTTTGCCAATTTGAAAGCACACTTACTACTCTTTTTTTGGCAAGTGATAAGTACTTTTACAGTCTGACACATTTTCAATCCACTTTTCAGATTCTGAAAACAGCACATGTCCAAACAGCTTTTTGAGACCAGGAACATGTGTAACCTGGGTGAATGACTACACTCCAGCAAAGGCAACCAGCCTTAGTGATGTTGAATGTATTTGCATTACTCACTGCAACCTCAAACCCCACTCGGTTGTGAATACTATGCATGATTCTACAGGATAAGCAGCTGGGTGTGTGCTAAGATTCTGCTTCTGCAGAAAAATAGCTGCCCCTTTCCTACTAATGTAAATCTAAAATTACCAGAGTAATACGCAATAAATCTCTGTCAACAATTCCTCTTTGCACACAGAGTCATGGTTTGATATTAGGCAGAAAACGAAATTTCTTTGCCAATTTGAAAGCACACTTACTACTCTTTTTTTGGCAAGTGATAAGTACTTTTACAGTCTGACAAATTTTCAATCCACTTTTCAGATTCTGAAAACAGCACATGTCCAAACAGCTTTTTGAGACCAGGAACATGTGTAACCTGGGTGAATGACTATACTCCAGCAAAGGCAACCAGCCTTAGTGATGTTGAATGTATTTGCATTACTCACTGCAACCTCAAACCCCACTTGGTTGTGAATACTATGCATGATTCTACAGGATAAGCAGCTGGGTGTGTTCTAATAGTCTGCTTTTGCAGAAAAATAGCTGCCCCTTTCCTACTAATGCAAATCTAAAATTACCAGAGTAATACGCAATAAATCTCTGTCAACAATTCCTCTTTGCACACAGAGTCATGGTTTGATATTAGGCAGAAAACGAAATTTCTTTGCCAATTTGAAAGCACACTTACTACTCTATTTTTGGCAAGTGATAAGTACTTTTACAGTCTGACACATTTTCAATCCACTTTTCAGATTCTGAAAACAGCACATGTCCAAACAGCTTTTTGAGACCAGGAACATGTGTAACCTAGGTGAATGACTACACTCCAGCAAAGGCAACCAGCCTTAGTGATGTTGAATGTATTTGCATTACTCACTGCAACCTCAAACCCCACTCGGTTGTGAATACTATGCATGATTCTACAGGATAAGCAGCTGGGTGTGTGCTAAGAGTCTGCTTCTGCAGAAAAATAGCTGCCCCTTTCCTACTAATGCAAATCTAATATTACCAGAGTAATACGCAATAAATCTCTGTCAACAATTCCTCTTTGCACACAGAGTCATGGTTTGATATTAGGCAGAAAATGAAATTTCTTTGCCAATTTGAAAGCACACTTACTACTCTTTTTTTGGCAAGTGATAAGTACTTTTACAGTCTGACACATTTTCAATCCACTTTTCAGATTCTGAAAACAGCACATGTCCAAACAGCTTTTTGAGACCAGGAACATGTGTAACCTGGGTGAATGACTACACTCCAGCAAAGGCAACCAGCCTTAGTGATGTTGAATGTATTTGCATTACTCACTGCAACCTCAAACCCCACTTGGTTCTGAATACTATGCATGATTCTACAGGATAAGCAGCTGGGTGTGTGCTAAGAGTCTGCTTCTGCAGAAAAATAGCTTTCCTACTAATGTAAATCTAAAATTACCAGAGTAATACGCAATAAATCTCTGTCAACAATTCCTCTTTGCACACAGAGTCATGGTTTGATATTAGGCAGAAAACGAAATTTCTTTGCCAATTTGAAAGCACACTTACTACTCTTTTTTTGGCAAGTGATAAGTACTTTTACAGTCTGACAAATTTTCAATCCACTTTTCAGATTCTGAAAACAGCACATGTCCAAACAGCTTTTTGAGACCTGGAACATGTGTAACCTGGGTGAATGACTATACTCCAGCAAAGGCAACCAGCCTTAGTGATGTTGAATGTATTTGCATTACTCACTGCAACCTCAAACCCCACTTGGTTGTGAATACTATGCATGATTCTACAGGATAAGCAGCTGGGTGTGTTCTAAGAGTCTGCTTTTGCAGAAAAATAGCTGCCCCTTTCCTACTAATGCAAATCTAAAATTACCAGAGTAATACGCAATAAATCTCTGTCAACAATTCCTCTTTGCACACAGAGTCATGGTTTGATATTAGGCAGAAAACGAAATTTCTTTGCCAATTTGAAAGCACACTTACTACTCTTTTTTTGGCAAGTGATAAGTACTTTTACAGTCTGACACATTTTCAATCCACTTTTCAGATTCTGAAAACAGCACATGTCCAAACAGCTTTTTGAGTCCAGGAACATCTGTAACCTGGGTGAATGACTACACTCCAGCAAAGGCAACCAGCCTTAGTGATGTTGAATGTATTTGCATTACTCACTGCAACCTCAAACCCCACTCGGTTGTGAATACTCTGCATGATTCTACAGGATAAGCAGCTGGGTGTGTGCTAAGAGTCTGCTTCTGCAGAAAAATAGCTGCCCCTTTCCTACTAATGCAAATCTAAAATTACCAGAGTAATACGCAATAAATCTCTGTCAACAATTCCTCTTTGCACACAGAGTCATGGTTTGATATTAGGCAGAAAACGAAATTTCTTTGCCAATTTGAAAGCACACTTACTACTCTTTTTTTGGCAAGTGATAAGTACTTTTACAGTCTGACACATTTTCAATCCACTTTTCAGATTCCGAAAACAGCATATGTCCAAACAGCTTTTTGAGACCAGGAACATGTGTAACCTGGGTGAATGACTACACTCCAGCAAGGGCAACCAGCCTTAGTGATGTTGAATGTATTTGCATTACTCACTGCAACCTCAAACCCCACTCGGTTGTGAATACTATGCATGATTCTATAGGGTAAGCAGCTGGGTGTGTGCTAAGAGTCTGCTTCTGCAGAAAAATAGCTGCCCCTTTCCTACTAATGCAAATCTAAAATTACCAGAGTAATACACAATAAATCTCTGTCAACAATTCCTCTTTGCACACAGAGTCATGGTTTGATATTAGGCAGAAAACGAAATTTCTTTGCCAATTTGAAAGCACACTTACTACTCTTTTTTTGGCAAGTGATAAGTACTTTTACAGTCTGACACATTTTCAATCCACTTTTCAGATTCTGAAAACAGCACATGTCCAAACAGCTTTTTGAGACCAGGAACATGTGTAACCTGGGTGAATGACTACACTCCAGCAAAGGCAACCAGCCTTAGTGATGTTGAATGTATTTGCATTACTCACTGCAACCTCAAACCCCACTCGGTTGTGAATACTATGCATGATTCTACAGGATAAGCAGCTGGGTGTGTGCTAAGAGTCTGCTTCTGCAGAAAAATAGCTGCCCCTTTCCTACTAATGCAAATCTAAAATTACCAGAGTAATACGCAATAAATCTCTGTCAACAATTCCTCTTTGCACACAGAGTCATGGTTTGATATTAGGCAGAAAACGAAATTTCTTTGCCAATTTGAAAGCACACTTACTACTCTTTTTTTGGCAAGTGATAAGTACTTTTACAGTCTGACACATTTTCAATCCACTTTTCAGATTCTGAAAACAGCACATGTCCAAACAGCTTTTTGAGACCAGGAACATGTGTAACCTGGGTGAATGACTACACTCCAGCAAGGGCAACCAGCCTTAGTGATGTTGAATGTATTTGCATTACTCACTGCAACCTCAAACCCCACTCGGTTGTGAATACTATGCATGATTCTACAGGGTAAGCAGCTGGGTGTGTGCTAAGAGTCTGCTTCTGCAGAAAAATAGCTGCCCCTTTCCTACTAATGCAAATCTAAAATTACCAGAGTAATACGCAATAAATCTCTGTCAACAATTCCTCTTTGCACACAGAGTCATGGTTTGATATTAGGCAGAAAACGAAATTTCTTTGCCAATTTGAAAGCACACTTACTACTCTTTTTTGGCAAGTGATAAGTACTTTTACAGTCTGACACATTTTCAATCCACTTTTCAGATTCTGAAAACAGCACATGTCCAAACAGCTTTTTGAGACCAGGAACATGTGTAACCTGTGTGAATGACTACACTCCAGCAAGGGCAACCAGCCTTAGTGATGTTGAATGTATTTGCATTACTCACTGCAACCTCAAACCCCACTTGGTTGTGAATACTATGCATGATTCTACAGGATAAGCAGCTGGGTGTGTGCTAAGAGTCTGCTTCTGCAGAAAAATAGCTGCCCCTTTCCTACTAATGCAAATCTAAAATTACCAGAGTAATACGCAATAAATCTCTGTCAACAATTCCTCTTTGCACACAGAGTCATGGTTTGATATTAGGCAGAAAATGAAATTTCTTTGCCAATTTGAAAGCACACTTACTACTCTTTTTTTGGCAAGTGATAAGTACTTTTACAGTCTGACACATTTTCAATCCACTTTTCAGATTCTGAAAACAGCACATGTCCAAACAGCTTTTTGAGACCAGGAACATGTGTAACCTGGGTGAATGACTACACTCCAGCAAAGGCAACCAGCCTTAGTGATGTTGAATGTATTTGCATTACTCACTGCAACCTCAAACCCCACTCGTTTGTGAATACTATGCATGATTCTACAGGATAAGCAGCTGGGTGTGTGCTAAGATTCTGCTTCTGCAGAAAAATAGCTGCCCCTTTCCTACTAATGTAAATCTAAAATTACCAGAGTAATACGCAATAAATCTCTGTCAACAATTCCTCTTTGCACACAGAGTCATGGTTTGATATTAGGCAGAAAACAAAATTTCTTTGCCAATTTGAAAGCACACTTACTACTCTTTTTTTGGCAAGTGATAAGTACTTTTACAGTCTGACAAATTTTCAATCCACTTTTCAGATTCTGAAAACAGCACATGTCCAAACAGCTTTTTGAGACCAGGAACATGTGTAACCTGGGTGAATGACTATACTCCAGCAAAGGCAACCAGCCTTAGTGATGTTGAATGTATTTGCATTACTCACTGCAACCTCAAACCCCACTTGGTTGTGAATACTATGCATGATTCTACAGGATAAGCAGCTGGGTGTGTTCTAATAGTCTGCTTTTGCAGAAAAATAGCTGCCCCTTTCCTACTAATGCAAATCTAAAATTACCAGAGTAATACGCAATAAATCTCTGTCAACAATTCCTCTTTGCACACAGAGTCATGGTTTGATATTAGGCAGAAAACGAAATTTCTTTGCCAATTTGAAAGCACACTTACTACTCTATTTTTGGCAAGTGATAAGTACTTTTACAGTCTGACACATTTTCAATCCACTTTTCAGATTCTGAAAACAGCACATGTCCAAACAGCTTTTTGAGACAAGGAACATGTGTAACCTAGGTGAATGACTACACTCCAGCAAAGGCAACCAGCCTTAGTGATGTTGAATGTATTTGCATTACTCACTGCAACCTCAAACCCCACTCGGTTGTGAATACTATGCATGATTCTACAGGATAAGCAGCTGGGTGTGTGCTAAGAGTCTGCTTCTGCAGAAAAATAGCTGCCCCTTTCCTACTAATGCAAATCTAAAATTACCAGAGTAATACGCAATAAATCTCTGTCAACAATTCCTCTTTGCACACAGAGTCATGGTTTGATATTAGGCAGAAAATGAAATTTCTTTGCCAATTTGAAAGCACACTTACTACTCTTTTTTTGGCAAGTGATAAGTACTTTTACAGTCTGACACATTTTCAATCCACTTTTCAGATTCTGAAAACAGCACATGTCCAAACAGCTTTTTGAGACCAGGAACATGTGTAACCTGGGTGAATGACTACACTCCAGCAAAGGCAACCAGCCTTAGTGATGTTGAATGTATTTGCATTACTCACTGCAACCTCAAACCCCACTCGGTTGTGAATACTATGCATGATTCTACAGGATAAGCAGCTGGGTGTGTGCTAAGAGTCTGCTTCTGCAGAAAAATAGCTGCCCCTTTCCTACTAATGTAAATCTAAAATTACCAGAGTAATACGCAATAAATCTCTGTCAACAATTCCTCTTTGCACACAGAGTCATGGTTTGATATTAGGCAGAAAACAAAATTTCTTTGCCAATTTGAAAGCACACTTACTACTCTTTTTTTGGCAAGTGATAAGTACTTTTACAGTCTGACAAATTTTCAATCCACTTTTCAGATTCTGAAAACAGCACATGTCCAAACAGCTTTTTGAGACCAGGAACATGTGTAACCTGGGTGAATGACTATACTCCAGCAAAGGCAACCAGCCTTAGTGATGTTGAATGTATTTGCATTACTCACTGCAACCTCAAACCCCACTTGGTTGTGAATACTATGCATGATTCTACAGGATAAGCAGCTGGGTGTGTTCTAATAGTCTGCTTTTGCTGAAAAATAGCTGCCCCTTTCCTACTAATGCAAATCTAAAATTACCAGAGTAATACGCAATAAATCTCTGTCAACAATTCCTCTTTGCACACAGAGTCATGGTTTGATATTAGGCAGAAAACGAAATTTCTTTGCCAATTTGAAAGCACACTTACTACTCTATTTTTGGCAAGTGATAAGTACTTTTACAGTCTGACACATTTTCAATCCACTTTTCAGATTCTGAAAACAGCACATGTCCAAACAGCTTTTTGAGACAAGGAACATGTGTAACCTAGGTGAATGACTACACTCCAGCAAAGGCAACCAGCCTTAGTGATGTTGAATGTATTTGCATTACTCACTGCAACCTCAAACCCCACTCGGTTGTGAATACTATGCATGATTCTACAGGATAAGCAGCTGGGTGTGTGCTAAGAGTCTGCTTCTGCAGAAAAATAGCTGCCCCTTTCCTACTAATGCAAATCTAAAATTACCAGAGTAATACGCAATAAATCTCTGTCAACAATTCCTCTTTGCACACAGAGTCATGGTTTGATATTAGGCAGAAAATGAAATTTCTTTGCCAATTTGAAAGCACACTTACTACTCTTTTTTTGGCAAGTGATAAGTACTTTTACAGTCTGACACATTTTCAATCCACTTTTCAGATTCTGAAAACAGCACATGTCCAAACAGCTTTTTGAGACCAGGAACATGTGTAACCTGGGTGAATGACTACACTCCAGCAAAGGCAACCAGCCTTAGTGATGTTGAATGTATTTGCATTACTCACTGCAACCTCAAACCCCACTCGGTTGTGAATACTATGCATGATTCTACAGGATAAGCAGCTGGGTGTGTGCTAAGAGTCTGCTTCTGCAGAAAAATAGCTGCCCCTTTCCTACTAATGTAAATCTAAAATTACCAGAGTAATACGCAATAAATCTCTGTCAACAATTCCTCTTTGCACACAGAGTCATGGTTTGATATTAGGCAGAAAACGAAATTTCTTTGCCAATTTGAAAGCACACTTACTACTCTTTTTTTGGCAAGTGATAAGTACTTTTACAGTCTGACAAATTTTCAATCCACTTTTCAGATTCTGAAAACAGCACATGTCCAAACAGCTTTTTGAGACCTGGAACATGTGTAACCTGGGTGAATGACTATACTCCAGCAAAGGCAACCAGCCTTAGTGATGTTGAATGTATTTGCATTACTCACTGCAACCTCAAACCCCACTTGGTTGTGAATACTATGCATGATTCTACAGGATAAGCAGCTGGGTGTGTTCTAAGAGTCTGCTTTTGCAGAAAAATAGCTGCCCCTTTCCTACTAATGCAAATCTAAAATTACCAGAGTAATACGCAATAAATCTCTGTCAACAATTCCTCTTTGCACACAGAGTCATGGTTTGATATTAGGCAGAAAACGAAATTTCTTTGCCAATTTGAAAGCACACTTACTACTCTATTTTTGGCAAGTGATAAGTACTTTTACAGTCTGACACATTTTCAATCCACTTTTCAGATTCTGAAAACAGCACATGTCCAAACAGCTTTTTGAGACCAGGAACATCTGTAACCTGGGTGAATGACTACACTCCAGCAAAGGCAACCAGCCTTAGTGATGTTGAATGTATTTGCATTACTCACTGCAACCTCAAACCCCACTCGGTTGTGAATACTATGCATGATTCTGCAGCATAAGCAGCTGGGTGTGTGCTAAGAGTCTGCTTCTGCAGAAAAATAGCTGCCCCTTTCCTACTAATGCAAATCTAAAATTACCAGAGTAATACGCAATAAATCTCTGTCAACAATTCCTCTTTGCACACAGAGTCATGGTTTGATATTAGGCAGAAAACGAAATTTCTTTGCCAATTTGAAAGCACACTTACTACTCTTTTTTGGCAAGTGATAAGTACTTTTACAGTCTGACACATTTTCAATCCACTTTTCAGATTCTGAAAACAGCACATGTCCAAACAGCTTTTTGAGACCAGGAACATGTCTAACCTGTGTGAATGACTACACTCCAGCAAGGGCAACCAGCCTTAGTGATGTTGAATGTATTTGCATTACTCACTGCAACCTCAAACCCCACTTGGTTGTGAATACTATGCATGATTCTACAGGATAAGCAGCTGGGTGTGTGCTAAGAGTCTGCTTCTGCAGAAAAATAGCTGCCCCTTTCCTACTAATGCAAATCTAAAATTACCAGAGTAATACGCAATAAATCTCTGTCAACAATTCCTCTTTGCACACAGAGTCATGGTTTGATATTAGGCAGAAAATGAAATTTCTTTGCCAATTTGAAAGCACACTTACTACTCTTTTTTTGGCAAGTGATAAGTACTTTTACAGTCTGACACATTTTCAATCCACTTTTCAGATTCTGAAAACAGCACATGTCCAAACAGCTTTTTGAGACCAGGAACATGTGTAACCTGGGTGAATGACTACACTCCAGCAAAGGCAACCAGCCTTAGTGATGTTGAATGTATTTGCATTACTCACTGCAACCTCAAACCCCACTCGGTTGTGAATACTATGCATGATTCTACAGGATAAGCAGCTGGGTGTGTGCTAAGATTCTGCTTCTGCAGAAAAATAGCTGCCCCTTTCCTACTAATGTAAATCTAAAATTACCAGAGTAATACGCAATAAATCTCTGTCAACAATTCCTCTTTGCACACAGAGTCATGGTTTGATATTAGGCAGAAAACAAAATTTCTTTGCCAATTTGAAAGCACACTTACTACTCTTTTTTTGGCAAGTGATAAGTACTTTTACAGTCTGACAAATTTTCAATCCACTTTTCAGATTCTGAAAACAGCACATGTCCAAACAGCTTTTTGAGACCAGGAACATGTGTAACCTAGGTGAATGACTACACTCCAGCAAAGGCAACCAGCCTTAGTGATGTTGAATGTATTTGCATTACTCACTGCAACCTCAAACCCCACTCGGTTGTGAATACTATGCATGATTCTACAGGATAAGCAGCTGGGTGTGTGCTAAGAGTCTGCTTCTGCAGAAAAATAGCTGCCCCTTTCCTACTAATGCAAATCTAAAATTACCAGAGTAATACGCAATAAATCTCTGTCAACAATTCCTCTTTGCACACAGAGTCATGGTTTGATATTAGGCAGAAAACAAAATTTCTTTGCCAATTTGAAAGCACACTTACTACTCTTTTTTTGGCAAGTGATAAGTACTTTTACAGTCTGACAAATTTTCAATCCACTTTTCAGATTCTGAAAACAGCACATGTCCAAACAGCTTTTTGAGACCAGGAACATGTGTAACCTGGGTGAATGACTATACTCCAGCAAAGGCAACCAGCCTTAGTGATGTTGAATGTATTTGCATTACTCACTGCAACCTCAAACCCCACTCGGTTGTGAATACTCTGCATGATTCTACAGGATAAGCAGCTGGGTGTGTGCTAAGAGTCTGCTTTTGCAGAAAAATAGCTGCCCCTTTCCTACTAATGCAAATCTAAAATTACCAGAGTAATACGCAATAAATCTCTGTCAACAATTCCTCTTTGCACACAGAGTCATGGTTTGATATTAGGCAGAAAACGAAATTTCTTTGCCAATTTGAAAGCACACTTACTACTCTATTTTTGGCAAGTGATAAGTACTTTTACAGTCTGACACATTTTCAATCCACTTTTCAGATTCTGAAAACAGCACATGTCCAAACAGCTTTTTGAGACAAGGAACATGTGTAACCTAGGTGAATGACTACACTCCAGCAAAGGCAACCAGCCTTAGTGATGTTGAATGTATTTGCATTACTCACTGCAACCTCAAACCCCACTCGGTTGTGAATACTATGCATGATTCTACAGGATAAGCAGCTGGGTGTGTGCTAAGAGTCTGCTTCTGCAGAAAAATAGCTGCCCCTTTCCTACTAATGCAAATCTAAAATTACCAGAGTAATACGCAATAAATCTCTGTCAACAATTCCTCTTTGCACACAGAGTCATGGTTTGATATTAGGCAGAAAATGAAATTTCTTTGCCAATTTGAAAGCACACTTACTACTCTTTTTTTGGCAAGTGATAAGTACTTTTACAGTCTGACACATTTTCAATCCACTTTTCAGATTCTGAAAACAGCACATGTCCAAACAGCTTTTTGAGACCAGGAACATGTGTAACCTGGGTGAATGACTACACTCCAGCAAAGGCAACCAGCCTTAGTGATGTTGAATGTATTTGCATTACTCACTGCAACCTCAAACCCCACTCGGTTGTGAATACTATGCATGATTCTACAGGATAAGCAGCTGGGTGTGTGCTAAGAGTCTGCTTCTGCAGAAAAATAGCTGCCCCTTTCCTACTAATGTAAATCTAAAATTACCAGAGTAATACGCAATAAATCTCTGTCAACAATTCCTCTTTGCACACAGAGTCATGGTTTGATATTAGGCAGAAAACGAAATTTCTTTGCCAATTTGAAAGCACACTTACTACTCTTTTTTTGGCAAGTGATAAGTACTTTTACAGTCTGACAAATTTTCAATCCACTTTTCAGATTCTGAAAACAGCACATGTCCAAACAGCTTTTTGAGACCTGGAACATGTGTAACCTGGGTGAATGACTATACTCCAGCAAAGGCAACCAGCCTTAGTGATGTTGAATGTATTTGCATTACTCACTGCAACCTCAAACCCCACTTGGTTGTGAATACTATGCATGATTCTACAGGATAAGCAGCTGGGTGTGTTCTAAGAGTCTGCTTTTGCAGAAAAATAGCTGCCCCTTTCCTACTAATGCAAATCTAAAATTACCAGAGTAATACGCAATAAATCTCTGTCAACAATTCCTCTTTGCACACAGAGTCATGGTTTGATATTAGGCAGAAAACGAAATTTCTTTGCCAATTTGAAAGCACACTTACTACTCTATTTTTGGCAAGTGATAAGTACTTTTACAGTCTGACACATTTTCAATCCACTTTTCAGATTCTGAAAACAGCACATGTCCAAACAGCTTTTTGAGACCAGGAACATCTGTAACCTGGGTGAATGACTACACTCCAGCAAAGGCAACCAGCCTTAGTGATGTTGAATGTATTTGCATTACTCACTGCAACCTCAAACCCCACTCGGTTGTGAATACTATGCATGATTCTGCAGCATAAGCAGCTGGGTGTGTGCTAAGAGTCTGCTTCTGCAGAAAAATAGCTGCCCCTTTCCTACTAATGCAAATCTAAAATTACCAGAGTAATACGCAATAAATCTCTGTCAACAATTCCTCTTTGCACACAGAGTCATGGTTTGATATTAGGCAGAAAACGAAATTTCTTTGCCAATTTGAAAGCACACTTACTACTCTTTTTTGGCAAGTGATAAGTACTTTTACAGTCTGACACATTTTCAATCCACTTTTCAGATTCTGAAAACAGCACATGTCCAAACAGCTTTTTGAGACCAGGAACATGTCTAACCTGTGTGAATGACTACACTCCAGCAAGGGCAACCAGCCTTAGTGATGTTGAATGTATTTGCATTACTCACTGCAACCTCAAACCCCACTTGGTTGTGAATACTATGCATGATTCTACAGGATAAGCAGCTGGGTGTGTGCTAAGAGTCTGCTTCTGCAGAAAAATAGCTGCTCCTTTCCTACTAATGCAAATCTAAAATTACCAGAGTAATACGCAATAAATCTCTGTCAACAATTCCTCTTTGCACACAGAGTCATGGTTTGATATTAGGCAGAAAATGAAATTTCTTTGCCAATTTGAAAGCACACTTACTACTCTTTTTTTGGCAAGTGATAAGTACTTTTACAGTCTGACACATTTTCAATCCACTTTTCAGATTCTGAAAACAGCACATGTCCAAACAGCTTTTTGAGACCAGGAACATGTGTAACCTGGGTGAATGACTACACTCCAGCAAAGGCAACCAGCCTTAGTGATGTTGAATGTATTTGCATTACTCACTGCAACCTCAAACCCCACTCGGTTGTGAATACTATGCATGATTCTACAGGATAAGCAGCTGGGTGTGTGCTAAGATTCTGCTTCTGCAGAAAAATAGCTGCCCCTTTCCTACTAATGTAAATCTAAAATTACCAGAGTAATACGCAATAAATCTCTGTCAACAATTCCTCTTTGCACACAGAGTCATGGTTTGATATTAGGCAGAAAACAAAATTTCTTTGCCAATTTGAAAGCACACTTACTACTCTTTTTTTGGCAAGTGATAAGTACTTTTACAGTCTGACAAATTTTCAATCCACTTTTCAGATTCTGAAAACAGCACATGTCCAAACAGCTTTTTGAGACCAGGAACATGTGTAACCTAGGTGAATGACTACACTCCAGCAAAGGCAACCAGCCTTAGTGATGTTGAATGTATTTGCATTACTCACTGCAACCTCAAACCCCACTCGGTTGTGAATACTATGCATGATTCTACAGGATAAGCAGCTGGGTGTGTGCTAAGAGTCTGCTTCTGCAGAAAAATAGCTGCCCCTTTCCTACTAATGCAAATCTAAAATTACCAGAGTAATACGCAATAAATCTCTGTCAACAATTCCTCTTTGCACACAGAGTCATGGTTTGATATTAGGCAGAAAATGAAATTTCTTTGCCAATTTGAAAGCACACTTACTACTCTTTTTTTGGCAAGTGATAAGTACTTTTACAGTCTGACACATTTTCAATCCACTTTTCAGATTCTAAAAACAGCACATGTCCAAACAGCTTTTTGAGACCAGGAACATGTGTAACCTGGGTGAATGACTACACTCCAGCAAAGGCAACCAGCCTTAGTGATGTTGAATGTATTTGCATTACTCACTGCAACCTCAAACCCCACTCGGTTGTGAATACTCTGCATGATTCTACAGGATAAGCAGCTGGGTGTGTGCTAAGAGTCTGCTTCTGCAGAAAAATAGCTGCCCCTTTCCTACTAATGCAAATCTAAAATTACCAGAGTAATAAGCAATAAATCTCTGTCAACAATTCCTCTTTGCACACAGAGTCATGGTTTGATATTAGGCAGAAAACGAAATTTCTTTGCCAATTTGAAAGCACACTTACTACTCTTTTTTTGGCAAGTGATAAGTACTTTTACAGTCTGACACATTTTCAATCCACTTTTCAGATTCCGAAAACAGCACATGTCCAAACAGCTTTTTGAGACCAGGAACATGTGTAACCTGGGTGAATGACTACACTCCAGCAAGGGCAACCAGCCTTAGTGTTGTTGAATGTATTTGCATTACTCACTGCAACCTCAAACCCCACTCGGTTGTGAATACTATGCATGATTCTATAGGGTAAGCAGCTGGGTGTGTGCTAAGAGTCTGCTTCTGCAGAAAAATAGCTGCCCCTTTCCTACTAATGCAAATCTAAAATTACCAGAGTAATACACAATAAATCTCTGTCAACAATTCCTCTTTGCACACAGAGTCATGGTTTGATATTAGGCAGAAAACGAAATTTCTTTGCCAATTTGAAAGCACACTTACTACTCTTTTTTTGGCAAGTGATAAGTACTTTTACAGTCTGACACATTTTCAATCCACTTTTCAGATTCTGAAAACAGCACATGTCCAAACAGCTTTTTGAGACCAGGAACATGTGTAACCTGGGTGAATGACTACACTCCAGCAAAGGCAACCAGCCTTAGTGATGTTGAATGTATTTGCATTACTCACTGCAACCTCAAACCCCACTCGGTTGTGAATACTATGCATGATTCTACAGGATAAGCAGCTGGGTGTGTGCTAAGAGTCTGCTTCTGCAGAAAAATAGCTGCCCCTTTCCTACTAATGCAAATCTAAAATTACCAGAGTAATACGCAATAAATCTCTGTCAACAATTCCTCTTTGCACACAGAGTCATGGTTTGATATTAGGCAGAAAACGAAATTTCTTTGCCAATTTGAAAGCACACTTACTACTCTTTTTTTGGCAAGTGATAAGTACTTTTACAGTCTGACACATTTTCAATCCACTTTTCAGATTCTGAAAACAGCACATGTCCAAACAGCTTTTTGAGACCAGGAACATGTGTAACCTGGGTGAATGACTACACTCCAGCAAGGGCAACCAGCCTTAGTGATGTTGAATGTATTTGCATTACTCACTGCAACCTCAAACCCCACTCGGTTGTGAATACTATGCATGATTCTACAGGGTAAGCAGCTGGGTGTGTGCTAAGAGTCTGCTTCTGCAGAAAAATAGCTGCCCCTTTCCTACTAATGCAAATCTAAAATTACCAGAGTAATACGCAATAAATCTCTGTCAACAATTCCTCTTTGCACACAGAGTCATGGTTTGATATTAGGCAGAAAACGAAATTTCTTTGCCAATTTGAAAGCACACTTACTACTCTTTTTTGGCAAGTGATAAGTACTTTTACAGTCTGACACATTTTCAATCCACTTTTCAGATTCTGAAAACAGCACATGTCCAAACAGCTTTTTGAGACCAGGAACATGTGTAACCTGTGTGAATGACTACACTCCAGCAAGGGCAACCAGCCTTAGTGATGTTGAATGTATTTGCATTACTCACTGCAACCTCAAACCCCACTTGGTTGTGAATACTATGCATGATTCTACAGGATAAGCAGCTGGGTGTGTGCTAAGATTCTGCTTCTGCAGAAAAATAGCTGCCCCTTTCCTACTAATGTAAATCTAAAATTACCAGAGTAATACGCAATAAATCTCTGTCAACAATTCCTCTTTGCACACAGAGTCATGGTTTGATATTAGGCAGAAAACAAAATTTCTTTGCCAATTTGAAAGCACACTTACTACTCTTTTTTTGGCAAGTGATAAGTACTTTTGCAGTCTGACAAATTTTCAATCCACTTTTCAGATTCTGAAAACAGCACATGTCCAAACAGCTTTTTGAGACCAGGAACATGTGTAACCTGGGTGAATGACTATACTCCAGCAAAGGCAACCAGCCTTAGTGATGTTGAATGTATTTGCATTACTCACTGCAACCTCAAACCCCACTTGGTTGTGAATACTATGCTTGATTCTACAGGATAAGCAGCTGGGTGTGTTCTAATAGTCTGCTTTTGCAGAAAAATAGCTGCCCCTTTCCTACTAATGCAAATCTAAAATTACCAGAGTAATACGCAATAAATCTCTGTCAACAATTCCTCTTTGCACACAGAGTCATGGTTTGATATTAGGCAGAAAACGAAATTTCTTTGCCAATTTGAAAGCACACTTACTACTCTATTTTTGGCAAGTGATAAGTACTTTTACAGTCTGACACATTTTCAATCCACTTTTCAGATTCTGAAAACAGCACATGTCCAAACAGCTTTTTGAGACCAGGAACATGTGTAACCTAGGTGAATGACTACACTCCAGCAAAGGCAACCAGCCTTAGTGATGTTGAATGTATTTGCATTACTCACTGCAACCTCAAACCCCACTCGGTTGTGAATACTATGCATGATTCTACAGGATAAGCAGCTGGGTGTGTGCTAAGAGTCTGCTTCTGCAGAAAAATAGCTGCCCCTTTCCTACTAATGCAAATCTAAAATTACCAGAGTAATACGCAATAAATCTCTGTCAACAATTCCTCTTTGCACACAGAGTCATGGTTTGATATTAGGCAGAAAATGAAATTTCTTTGCCAATTTGAAAGCACACTTACTACTCTTTTTTTGGCAAGTGATAAGTACTTTTACAGTCTGACACATTTTCAATCCACTTTTCAGATTCTGAAAACAGCACATGTCCAAACAGCTTTTTGAGACCAGGAACATGTGTAACCTGGGTGAATGACTACACTCCAGCAAAGGCAACCAGCCTTAGTGATGTTGAATGTATTTGCATTACTCACTGCAACCTCAAACCCCACTCGGTTGTGAATACTATGCATGATTCTACAGGATAAGCAGCTGGGTGTGTGCTAAGAGTCTGCTTCTGCAGAAAAATAGCTGCCCCTTTCCTACTAATGTAAATCTAAAATTACCAGAGTAATACGCAATAAATCTCTGTCAACAATTCCTCTTTGCACACAGAGTCGTGGTTTGATATTAGGCAGAAAACGAAATTTCTTTGCCAATTTGAAAGCACACTTACTACTCTTTTTTTGGCAAGTGATAAGTACTTTTACAGTCTGACAAATTTTCAATCCACTTTTCAGATTCTGAAAACAGCACATGTCCAAACAGCTTTTTGAGACCTGGAACATGTGTAACCTGGGTGAATGACTATACTCCAGCAAAGGCAACCAGCCTTAGTGATGTTGAATGTATTTGCATTACTCACTGCAACCTGAAACCCCACTTGGTTGTGAATACTATGCATGATTCTACAGGATAAGCAGCTGGGTGTGTTCTAAGAGTCTGCTTTTGAAGAAAAATAGCTGCCCCTTTCCTACTAATGCAAATCTAAAATTACCAGAGTAATACGCAATAAATCTCTGTCAACAATTCCTCTTTGCACACAGAGTCATGGTTTGATATTAGGCAGAAAACGAAATTTCTTTGCCAATTTGAAAGCACACTTACTACTCTTTTTTTGGCAAGTGATAAGTACTTTTACAGTCTGACACATTTTCAATCCACTTTTCAGATTCTGAAAACAGCACATGTCCAAACAGCTTTTTGAGTCCAGGAACATCTGTAACCTGGGTGAATGACTACACTCCAGCAAAGGCAACCAGCCTTAGTGATGTTGAATGTATTTGCATTACTCACTGCAACCTCAAACCCCACTCGGTTGTGAATACTCTGCATGATTCTACAGGATAAGCAGCTGGGTGTGTGCTAAGAGTCTGCTTCTGCAGAAAAATAGCTGCCCCTTTCCTACTAATGCAAATCTAAAATTACCAGAGTAATACGCAATAAATCTCTGTCAACAATTCCTCTTTGCACACAGAGTCATGGTTTGATATTAGGCAGAAAACGAAATTTCTTTGCCAATTTGAAAGCACACTTACTACTCTTTTTTTGGCAAGTGATAAGTACTTTTACAGTCTGACACATTTTCAATCCACTTTTCAAATTCTGAAAACAGCACATGTCCAAACAGCTTTTATGAGACCAGGAACATGTGTAACCTGGGTGAATGACTACACTCCAGCAAAGGCAACCAGCCTTAGTGATGTTGAATGTATTTGCATTACTCACTGCAACCTCAAACCCCACTCGGTTGTGAATACTATGCATGATTCTACAGGATAAGCAGCTGGGTGTGTGCTAAGAGTCTGCTTCTGCAGAAAAATAGCTGCCCCTTTCCTACTAATGCAAATCTAAAATTACCAGAGTAATACGCAATAAATCTCTGTCAACAATTCCTCTTTGCACACAGAGTCATGGTTTGATATTAGGCAGAAAACGAAATTTCTTTGCCAATTTGAAAGCACACTTACTACTCTTTTTTTGGCAAGTGATAAGTACTTTTACAATCTGACACATTTTCAATCCACTTTTCAGATTCTGAAAACAGCACATGTCCAAACAGCTTTTTAAGACCAGGAACATGTGTAACCTGGGTGAATGACTACACTCCAGCAAGGGCAACCAGCCTTAGTGATGTTGAATGTATTTGCATTACTCACTGCAACCTCAAACCCCACTCGGTTGTGAATACTATGCATGATTCTACAGGGTAAGCAGCTGGGTGTGTGCTAAGAGTCTGCTTCTGCAGAAAAATAGCTGCCCCTTTCCTACTAATGCAAATCTAAAATTACCAGAGTAATACACAATAAATCTCTGTCAACAATTCCTCTTTGCACACAGAGTCATGGTTTGATATTAGGCAGAAAACGAAATTTCTTTGCCAATTTGAAAGCACACTTACTACTCTTTTTTTGGCAAGTGATAAGTACTTTTACAGTCTGACACATTTTCAATCCACTTTTCAGATTCTGAAAACAGCACATGTCCAAACAGCTTTTTGAGACCAGGAACATGTGTAACCTGGGTGAATGACTACACTCCAGCAAAGGCAACCAGCCTTAGTGATGTTGAATGTATTTGCATTACTCACTGCAACCTCAAACCCCACTCGGTTGTGAATACTATGCATGATTCTACAGGATAAGCAGCTGGGTGTGTGCTAAGAGTCTGCTTCTGCAGAAAAATAGCTGCCCCTTTCCTACTAATGCAAATCTAAAATTACCAGAGTAATACGCAATAAATCTCTGTCAACAATTCCTCTTTGCACACAGAGTCATGGTTTGATATTAGGCAGAAAACGAAATTTATTTGCCAATTTGAAAGCACACTTACTACTCTTTTTTGGCAAGTGATAAGTACTTTTACAGTCTGACACATTTTCAATCCACTTTTCAGATTCTGAAAACAGCACATGTCCAAACAGCTTTTTGAGACCAGGAACATGTGTAACCTGGGTGAATGACTACACTCCAGCAAGGGCAACCAGCCTTAGTGATGTTGAATGTATTTGCATTACTCACTGCAACCTCAAACCCCACTTGGTTGTGAATACTATGCATGATTCTACAGGATAAGCAGCTGGGTGTGTGCTAAGAGTCTGCTTCTGCAGAAAAATAACTGCCCCTTTCCTACTAATGCAAATCTAAAATTACCAGAGTAATACGCAATAAATCTCTGTCAACAATTCCTCTTTGCACACAGAGTCATGGTTTGATATTAGGCAGAAAACGAAATTTCTTTGCCAATTTGAAAGCACACTTACTACTCTTTTTTTGGCAAGTGATAAGTACTTTTACAGTCTGACACATTTTCAATCCACTTTTCAGATTCTGAAAACAGCACATGTCCAAACAGCTTTTTGAGACCAGGAACATGTGTAACCTGGGTGAATGACTACACTCCAGCAAAGGCAACCAGCCTTAGTGATGTTGAATGTATTTGCATTACTCACTGCAACCTCAAACCCCACTCGGTTGTGAATACTATGCATGATTCTACAGGATAAGCAGCTGGGTGTGTGCTAAGAGTCTGCTTCTGCAGAAAAATAGCTGCCCCTTTCCTACTAATGCAAATCTAAAATTACCAGAGTAATACGCAATAAATCTCTGTCAACAATTCCTCTTTGCACACAGAGTCATGGTTTGATATTAGGCAGAAAACGAAATTTCTTTGCCAATTTGAAAGCACACTTACTACTCTTTTTTTGGCAAGTGATAAATACTTTTACAGTCTGACACATTTTCAATCCACTTTTCAGATTCTGAAAACAGCACATGTCCAAACAGCTTTTTGAGACCAGGAACATGTGTAACCTGGGTGAATGACTACACTCCAGCAAAGGCAACCAGCCTTAGTGATGTTGAATGTATTTGCATTACTCACTGCAACCTCAAACCCCACTCGGTTGTGAATACTATGCATGATTCTACAGGATAAGCAGCTGGGTGTGTTCTAAGAGTCTGCTTTTGCAGAAAAATAGCTGCCCCTTTCCTACTAATGCAAATCTAAAATTACCAGAGTAATACGCAATAAATCTCTGTCAACAATTCCTCTTTGCACACAGAGTCATGGTTTGATATTAGGCAGAAAACGAAATTTCTTTGCCAATTTGAAAGCACACTTACTACTCTATTTTTGGCAAGTGATAAGTACTTTTACAGTCTGACACATTTTCAATCCACTTTTCAGATTCTGAAAACAGCACATGTCCAAACAGCTTTTTGAGACCAGGAACATGTGTAACCTAGGTGAATGACTACACTCCAGCAAAGGCAACCAGCCTTAGTGATGTTGAATGTATTTGCATTACTCACTGCAACCTCAAACCCCACTCGGTTGTGAATACTAGGCATGATTCTACAGGATAAGCAGCTGGGTGTGTGCTAAGAGTCTGCTTCTGCAGAAAAATAGCTGCCCCTTTCCTACTAATGCAAATCTAAAATTACCAGAGTAATACGCAATAAATCTCTGTCAACAATTCCTCTTTGCACACAGAGTCATGGTTTGATATTAGGCAGAAAACAAAATTTCTTTGCCAATTTGAAAGCACACTTACTACTCTTTTTTTGGCAAGTGATAAGTACTTTTACAGTCTGACAAATTTTCAATCCACTTTTCAGATTCTGAAAACAGCACATGTCTAAACAGCTTTTTGAGACCAGGAACATGTGTAACCTGGGTGAATGACTATACTCCAGCAAAGGCAACCAGCCTTAGTGATGTTGAATGTATTTGCATTACTCACTGCAACCTCAAACCCCACTTGGTTGTGAATACTATGCATGATTCTACAGGATAAGCAGCTGGGTGTGTTCTAAGAGTCTGCTTTTGCAGAAAAATAGCTGCCCCTTACCTACTAATGCAAATCTAAAATTACCAGAGTAATACGCAATAAATCTCTGTCAACAATTCCTCTTTGCACACAGAGTCATGGTTTGATATTAGGCAGAAAACGAAATTTCTTTGCCAATTTGAAAGCACACTTACTACTCTATTTTTGGCAAGTGATAAGTACTTTTACAGTCTGACACATTTTCAATCCACTTTTCAGATTCTGAAAACAGCACATGTCCAAACAGCTTTTTGAGACCAGGAACATGTGTAACCTAGGTGAATGACTACACTCCAGCAAAGGCAACCAGCCTTAGTGATGTTGAATGTATTTGCATTACTCACTGCAACCTCAAACCCCACTCGGTTGTGAATACTATGCATGATTCTACAGGATAAGCAGCTGGGTGTGTGCTAAGAGTCTGCTTCTGCAGAAAAATAGCTGCCCCTTTCCTACTAATGCAAATCTAAAATTACCAGAGTAATACGCAATAAATCTCTGTCAACAATTCCTCTTTGCACACAGAGTCATGGTTTGATATTAGGCAGAAAATGAAATTTCTTTGCCAATTTGAAAGCACACTTACTACTCTTTTTTTGGCAAGTGATAAGTACTTTTACAGTCTGACACATTTTCAATCCACTTTTCAGATTCTGAAAACAGCACATGTCCAAACAGCTTTTTGAGACCAGGAACATGTGTAACCTGGGTGAATGACTACACTCCAGCAAAGGCAACCAGCCTTAGTGATGTTGAATGTATTTGCATTACTCACTGCAACCTCAAACCCCACTCGGTTGTGAATACTATGCATGATTCTACAGGATAAGCAGCTGGGTGTGTGCTAAGAGTCTGCTTCTGCAGAAAAATAGCTGCCCCTTTCCTACTAATGTAAATCTAAAATTACCAGAGTAATACGCAATAAATCTCTGTCAACAATTCCTCTTTGCACACAGAGTCATGGTTTGATATTAGGCAGAAAACGAAATTTCTTTGCCAATTTGAAAGCACACTTACTACTCTTTTTTTGGCAAGTGATAAGTACTTTTACAGTCTGACAAATTTTCAATCCACTTTTCAGATTCTGAAAACAGCACATGTCCAAACAGCTTTTTGAGACCTGGAACATGTGTAACCTGGGTGAATGACTATACTCCAGCAAAGGCAACCAGCCTTAGTGATGTTGAATGTATTTGCATTACTCACTGCAACCTCAAACCCCACTTGGTTGTGAATACTATGCATGATTCTACAGGATAAGCAGCTGGGTGTGTTCTAAGAGTCTGCTTTTGCAGAAAAATAGCTGCCCCTTTCCTACTAATGCAAATCTAAAATTACCAGAGTAATACGCAATAAATCTCTGTCAACAATTCCTCTTTGCACACAGAGTCATGGTTTGATATTAGGCAGAAAACGAAATTTCTTTGCCAATTTGAAAGCACACTTACTACTCTATTTTTGGCAAGTGATAAGTACTTTTACAGTCTGACACATTTTCAATCCACTTTTCAGATTCTGAAAACAGCACATGTCCAAACAGCTTTTTGAGACCAGGAACATCTGTAACCTGGGTGAATGACTACACTCCAGCAAAGGCAACCAGCCTTAGTGATGTTGAATGTATTTGCATTACTCACTGCAACCTCAAACCCCACTCGGTTGTGAATACTATGCATGATTCTACAGGATAAGCAGCTTAGTGTGTGCTAAGAGTCTGCTTCTGCAGAAAAATAGCTGCCCCTTTCCTACTAATGCAAATCTAAAATTACCAGAGTAATACGCAATAAATCTCTGTCAACAATTCCTCTTTGCACACAGAGTCATGGTTTGATATTAGGCAGAAAACGAAATTTCTTTGCCAATTTGAAAGCACACTTACTATTCTTTTTTGGCAAGTGATAAGTACTTTTACAGTCTGACACATTTTCAATCCACTTTTCAGATTCTGAAAACAGCACATGTCCAAACAGCTTTTTGAGACCAGGAACATGTGTAACCTGGGTGAATGACTACACTCCAGCAAGGGCAACCAGCCTTAGTGATGTTGAATGTATTTGCATAACTCACTGCAACCTCAAACCCCACTTGGTTGTGAATACTATGCATGATTCTACAGGATAAGCAGCTGGGTGTGTGCTAAGAGTCTGCTTCTGCAGAAAAATAGCTGCCCCTTTCCTACTAATGCAAATCTAAAATTACCAGAGTAATACGCAATAAATCTCTGTCAACAATTCATCTTTGCACACAGAGTCATGGTTTGATATTAGGCAGAAAACGAAATTTCTTTGCCAATTTGAAAGCACACTTACTACTGTTTTTTTGGCAAGTGATAAGTACTTTTACAGTCTGAAACATTTTCAATCCACTTTTCAGATTCTGAAAACAGCACATGTCCAAACAGCTTTTTGAGACCAGGAACATGTGTAACCTGGGTGAATGACTACACTCCAGCAAAGGCAACCAGCCTTAGTGATGTTGAATGTATTTGCATTACTCACTGCAACCTCAAACCCCACTCGGTTGTGAATACTATGCATGATTCTACAGGATAAGCAGCTGGCTGTGTGCTAAGAGTCTGCTTCTGCAGAAAAATAGCTGCCCCTTTCCTACTAATGTAAATCTAAAATTACCAGAGTAATACGCAATAAATCTCTGTCAACAATTCCTCTTTGCACACAGAGTCATGGTTTGATATTAGGCAGAAAACGAAATTTCTTTGCCAATTTGAAAGCACACTTACTACTCTTTTTTTGGCAAGTGATAAGTACTTTTACAGTCTGACAAATTTTCAATCCACTTTTCAGATTCTGAAAACAGCACATGTCCAAACAGCTTTTTGAGACCTGGAACATGTGTAACCTGGGTGAATGACTATACTCCAGCAAAGGCAACCAGCCTTAGTGATGTTGAATGTATTTGCATTACTCACTGCAACCTCAAACCCCACTTGGTTGTGAATACTATGCATGATTCTACAGGATAAGCAGCTGGGTGTGTTCTAAGAGTCTGCTTTTGCAGAAAAATAGCTGCCCCTTTCCTACTAATGCAAATCTAAAATTACCAGAGTAATACGCAATAAATCTCTGTCAACAATTCCTCTTTGCACATAGAGTCATGGTTTGATATTAGGCAGAAAACGAAATTTCTTTGCCAATTTGAAAGCACACTTACTACTCTATTTTTGGCAAGTGATAAGTACTTTTACAGTCTGACACATTTTCAATCCACTTTTCAGATTCTGAAAACAGCACATGTCCAAACAGCTTTTTGAGACCAGGAACATCTGTAACCTGGGTGAATGACTACACTCCAGCAAAGGCAACCAGCCTTAGTGATGTTGAATGTATTTGCATTACTCACTGCAACCTCAAACCCCACTCGGTTGTGAATACTATGCATGATTCTACAGGATAAGCAGCTGGGTGTGTGCTAAGAGTCTGCTTCTGCAGAAAAATAGCTGCCCCTTTCCTACTAATGCAAATCTAAAATTACCAGAGTAATACGCAATAAATCTCTGTCAACAATTCCTCTTTGCACACAGAGTCATGGTTTGATATTAGGCAGAAAACGAAATTTCTTTGCCAATTTGAAAGCACACTTACTACTCTTTTTTGGCAAGTGATAAGTACTTTTACAGTCTGACACATTTTCAATCCACTTTTCAGATTCTGAAAACAGCACATGTCCAAACAGCTTTTTGAGACCAGGAACATGTGTAACCTGTGTGAATGACTACACTCCAGCAAGGGCAACCAGCCTTAGTGATGTTGAATGTATTTGCATTACTCACTGCAACCTCAAACCCCACTTGGTTGTGAATACTATGCATGATTCTACAGGATAAGCAGCTGGGTGTGTGCTAAGATTCTGCTTCTGCAGAAAAATAGCTGCCCCTTTCCTACTAATGTAAATCTAAAATTACCAGAGTAATACGCAATAAATCTCTGTCAACAATTCCTCTTTGCACACAGAGTCATGGTTTGATATTAGGCAGAAAACAAAATTTCTTTGCCAATTTGAAAGCACACTTACTACTCTTTTTTTGGCAAGTGATAAGTACTTTTGCAGTCTGACAAATTTTCAATCCACTTTTCAGATTCTGAAAACAGCACATGTCCAAACAGCTTTTTGAGACCAGGAACATGTGTAACCTGGGTGAATGACTATACTCCAGCAAAGGCAACCAGCCTTAGTGATGTTGAATGTATTTGCATTACTCACTGCAACCTCAAACCCCACTTGGTTGTGAATACTATGCTTGATTCTACAGGATAAGCAGCTGGGTGTGTTCTAATAGTCTGCTTTTGCAGAAAAATAGCTGCCCCTTTCCTACTAATGCAAATCTAAAATTACCAGAGTAATACGCAATAAATCTCTGTCAACAATTCCTCTTTGCACACAGAGTCATGGTTTGATATTAGGCAGAAAACGAAATTTCTTTGCCAATTTGAAAGCACACTTACTACTCTATTTTTGGCAAGTGATAAGTACTTTTACAGTCTGACACATTTTCAATCCACTTTTCAGATTCTGAAAACAGCACATGTCCAAACAGCTTTTTGAGACCAGGAACATGTGTAACCTAGGTGAATGACTACACTCCAGCAAAGGCAACCAGCCTTAGTGATGTTGAATGTATTTGCATTACTCACTGCAACCTCAAACCCCACTCGGTTGTGAATACTATGCATGATTCTACAGGATAAGCAGCTGGGTGTGTGCTAAGAGTCTGCTTCTGCAGAAAAATAGCTGCCCCTTTCCTACTAATGCAAATCTAAAATTACCAGAGTAATACGCAATAAATCTCTGTCAACAATTCCTCTTTGCACACAGAGTCATGGTTTGATATTAGGCAGAAAATGAAATTTCTTTGCCAATTTGAAAGCACACTTACTACTCTTTTTTTGGCAAGTGATAAGTACTTTTACAGTCTGACACATTTTCAATCCACTTTTCAGATTCTGAAAACAGCACATGTCCAAACAGCTTTTTGAGACCAGGAACATGTGTAACCTGGGTGAATGACTACACTCCAGCAAAGGCAACCAGCCTTAGTGATGTTGAATGTATTTGCATTACTCACTGCAACCTCAAACCCCACTCGGTTGTGAATACTATGCATGATTCTACAGGATAAGCAGCTGGGTGTGTGCTAAGAGTCTGCTTCTGCAGAAAAATAGCTGCCCCTTTCCTACTAATGTAAATCTAAAATTACCAGAGTAATACGCAATAAATCTCTGTCAACAATTCCTCTTTGCACACAGAGTCGTGGTTTGATATTAGGCAGAAAACGAAATTTCTTTGCCAATTTGAAAGCACACTTACTACTCTTTTTTTGGCAAGTGATAAGTACTTTTACAGTCTGACAAATTTTCAATCCACTTTTCAGATTCTGAAAACAGCACATGTCCAAACAGCTTTTTGAGACCTGGAACATGTGTAACCTGGGTGAATGACTATACTCCAGCAAAGGCAACCAGCCTTAGTGATGTTGAATGTATTTGCATTACTCACTGCAACCTGAAACCCCACTTGGTTGTGAATACTATGCATGATTCTACAGGATAAGCAGCTGGGTGTGTTCTAAGAGTCTGCTTTTGAAGAAAAATAGCTGCCCCTTTCCTACTAATGCAAATCTAAAATTACCAGAGTAATACGCAATAAATCTCTGTCAACAATTCCTCTTTGCACACAGAGTCATGGTTTGATATTAGGCAGAAAACGAAATTTCTTTGCCAATTTGAAAGCACACTTACTACTCTTTTTTTGGCAAGTGATAAGTACTTTTACAGTCTGACACATTTTCAATCCACTTTTCAGATTCTGAAAACAGCACATGTCCAAACAGCTTTTTGAGTCCAGGAACATCTGTAACCTGGGTGAATGACTACACTCCAGCAAAGGCAACCAGCCTTAGTGATGTTGAATGTATTTGCATTACTCACTGCAACCTCAAACCCCACTCGGTTGTGAATACTCTGCATGATTCTACAGGATAAGCAGCTGGGTGTGTGCTAAGAGTCTGCTTCTGCAGAAAAATAGCTGCCCCTTTCCTACTAATGCAAATCTAAAATTACCAGAGTAATACGCAATAAATCTCTGTCAACAATTCCTCTTTGCACACAGAGTCATGGTTTGATATTAGGCAGAAAACGAAATTTCTTTGCCAATTTGAAAGCACACTTACTACTCTTTTTTTGGCAAGTGATAAGTACTTTTACAGTCTGACACATTTTCAATCCACTTTTCAGATTCTGAAAACAGCACATGTCCAAACAGCTTTTTGAGACCAGGAACATGTGTAACCTGGGTGAATGACTACACTCCAGCAAAGGCAACCAGCCTTAGTGATGTTGAATGTATTTGCATTACTCACTGCAACCTCAAACCCCACTCGGTTGTGAATACTATGCATGATTCTACAGGATAAGCAGCTGGGTGTGTGCTAAGAGTCTGCTTCTGCAGAAAAATAGCTGCCCCTTTCCTACTAATGCAAATCTAAAATTACCAGAGTAATACGCAATAAATCTCTGTCAACAATTCCTCTTTGCACACAGAGTCATGGTTTGATATTAGGCAGAAAACGAAATTTCTTTGCCAATTTGAAAGCACACTTACTACTCTTTTTTTGGCAAGTGATAAGTACTTTTACAATCTGACACATTTTCAATCCACTTTTCAGATTCTGAAAACAGCACATGTCCAAACAGCTTTTTGAGACCAGGAACATGTGTAACCTGGGTGAATGACTACACTCCAGCAAGGGCAACCAGCCTTAGTGATGTTGAATGTATTTGCATTACTCACTGCAACCTCAAACCCCACTCGGTTGTGAATACTATGCATGATTCTACAGGGTAAGCAGCTGGGTGTGTGCTAAGAGTCTGCTTCTGCAGAAAAATAGCTGCCCCTTTCCTACTAATGCAAATCTAAAATTACCAGAGTAATACACAATAAATCTCTGTCAACAATTCCTCTTTGCACACAGAGTCATGGTTTGATATTAGGCAGAAAACGAAATTTCTTTGCCAATTTGAAAGCACACTTACTACTCTATTTTTGGCAAGTGATAAGTACTTTTACAGTCTGACACATTTTCAATGCACTTTTCAGATTCTGAAAACAGCACATGTCCAAACAGCTTTTTGAGACCAGGAACATGTGTAACCTAGGTGAATGACTACACTCCAGCAAAGGCAACCAGCCTTAGTGATGTTGAATGTATTTGCATTACTCACTGCAACCTCAAACCCCACTTGGTTGTGAATACTATGCATGATTCTACAGGATAAGCAGCTGGGTGTGTGCTAAGATTCTGCTTCTGCAGAAAAATAGCTGCCCCTTTCCTACTAATGTAAATCTAAAATTACCAGAGTAATACGCAATAAATCTCTGTCAACAATTCCTCTTTGCACACAGAGTCATGGTTTGATATTAGGCAGAAAACAAAATTTCTTTGCCAATTTGAAAGCACACTTACTACTCTTTTTTTGGCAAGTGATAAGTACTTTTGCAGTCTGACAAATTTTCAATCCACTTTTCAGATTCTGAAAACAGCACATGTCCAAACAGCTTTTTGAGACCAGGAACATGTGTAACCTGGGTGAATGACTATACTCCAGCAAAGGCAACCAGCCTTAGTGATGTTGAATGTATTTGCATTACTCACTGCAACCTCAAACCCCACTTGGTTGTGAATACTATGCTTGATTCTACAGGATAAGCAGCTGGGTGTGTTCTAATAGTCTGCTTTTGCAGAAAAATAGCTGCCCCTTTCCTACTAATGCAAATCTAAAATTACCAGAGTAATACGCAATAAATCTCTGTCAACAATTCCTCTTTGCACACAGAGTCATGGTTTGATATTAGGCAGAAAACGAAATTTCTTTGCCAATTTGAAAGCACACTTACTACTCTATTTTTGGCAAGTGATAAGTACTTTTACAGTCTGACACATTTTCAATCCACTTTTCAGATTCTGAAAACAGCACATGTCCAAACAGCTTTTTGAGACCAGGAACATGTGTAACCTAGGTGAATGACTACACTCCAGCAAAGGCAACCAGCCTTAGTGATGTTGAATGTATTTGCATTACTCACTGCAACCTCAAACCCCACTCGGTTGTGAATACTATGCATGATTCTACAGGATAAGCAGCTGGGTGTGTGCTAAGAGTCTGCTTCTGCAGAAAAATAGCTGCCCCTTTCCTACTAATGCAAATCTAAAATTACCAGAGTAATACGCAATAAATCTCTGTCAACAATTCCTCTTTGCACACAGAGTCATGGTTTGATATTAGGCAGAAAATGAAATTTCTTTGCCAATTTGAAAGCACACTTACTACTCTTTTTTTGGCAAGTGATAAGTACTTTTACAGTCTGACACATTTTCAATCCACTTTTCAGATTCTGAAAACAGCACATGTCCAAACAGCTTTTTGAGACCAGGAACATGTGTAACCTGGGTGAATGACTACACTCCAGCAAAGGCAACCAGCCTTAGTGATGTTGAATGTATTTGCATTACTCACTGCAACCTCAAACCCCACTCGGTTGTGAATACTATGCATGATTCTACAGGATAAGCAGCTGGGTGTGTGCTAAGAGTCTGCTTCTGCAGAAAAATAGCTGCCCCTTTCCTACTAATGTAAATCTAAAATTACCAGAGTAATACGCAATAAATCTCTGTCAACAATTCCTCTTTGCACACAGAGTCGTGGTTTGATATTAGGCAGAAAACGAAATTTCTTTGCCAATTTGAAAGCACACTTACTACTCTTTTTTTGGCAAGTGATAAGTACTTTTACAGTCTGACAAATTTTCAATCCACTTTTCAGATTCTGAAAACAGCACATGTCCAAACAGCTTTTTGAGACCTGGAACATGTGTAACCTGGGTGAATGACTATACTCCAGCAAAGGCAACCAGCCTTAGTGATGTTGAATGTATTTGCATTACTCACTGCAACCTGAAACCCCACTTGGTTGTGAATACTATGCATGATTCTACAGGATAAGCAGCTGGGTGTGTTCTAAGAGTCTGCTTTTGAAGAAAAATAGCTGCCCCTTTCCTACTAATGCAAATCTAAAATTACCAGAGTAATACGCAATAAATCTCTGTCAACAATTCCTCTTTGCACACAGAGTCATGGTTTGATATTAGGCAGAAAACGAAATTTCTTTGCCAATTTGAAAGCACACTTACTACTCTTTTTTTGGCAAGTGATAAGTACTTTTACAGTCTGACACATTTTCAATCCACTTTTCAGATTCTGAAAACAGCACATGTCCAAACAGCTTTTTGAGTCCAGGAACATCTGTAACCTGGGTGAATGACTACACTCCAGCAAAGGCAACCAGCCTTAGTGATGTTGAATGTATTTGCATTACTCACTGCAACCTCAAACCCCACTCGGTTGTGAATACTCTGCATGATTCTACAGGATAAGCAGCTGGGTGTGTGCTAAGAGTCTGCTTCTGCAGAAAAATAGCTGCCCCTTTCCTACTAATGCAAATCTAAAATTACCAGAGTAATACGCAATAAATCTCTGTCAACAATTCCTCTTTGCACACAGAGTCATGGTTTGATATTAGGCAGAAAACGAAATTTCTTTGCCAATTTGAAAGCACACTTACTACTCTTTTTTTGGCAAGTGATAAGTACTTTTACAGTCTGACACATTTTCAATCCACTTTTCAGATTCTGAAAACAGCACATGTCCAAACAGCTTTTTGAGACCAGGAACATGTGTAACCTGGGTGAATGACTACACTCCAGCAAAGGCAACCAGCCTTAGTGATGTTGAATGTATTTGCATTACTCACTGCAACCTCAAACCCCACTCGGTTGTGAATACTATGCATGATTCTACAGGATAAGCAGCTGGGTGTGTGCTAAGAGTCTGCTTCTGCAGAAAAATAGCTGCCCCTTTCCTACTAATGCAAATCTAAAATTACCAGAGTAATACGCAATAAATCTCTGTCAACAATTCCTCTTTGCACACAGAGTCATGGTTTGATATTAGGCAGAAAACGAAATTTCTTTGCCAATTTGAAAGCACACTTACTACTCTTTTTTTGGCAAGTGATAAGTACTTTTACAATCTGACACATTTTCAATCCACTTTTCAGATTCTGAAAACAGCACATGTCCAAACAGCTTTTTGAGACCAGGAACATGTGTAACCTGGGTGAATGACTACACTCCAGCAAGGGCAACCAGCCTTAGTGATGTTGAATGTATTTGCATTACTCACTGCAACCTCAAACCCCACTCGGTTGTGAATACTATGCATGATTCTACAGGGTAAGCAGCTGGGTGTGTGCTAAGAGTCTGCTTCTGCAGAAAAATAGCTGCCCCTTTCCTACTAATGCAAATCTAAAATTACCAGAGTAATACACAATAAATCTCTGTCAACAATTCCTCTTTGCACACAGAGTCATGGTTTGATATTAGGCAGAAAACGAAATTTCTTTGCCAATTTGAAAGCACACTTACTACTCTTTTTTTGGCAAGTGATAAGTACTTTTACAGTCTGACACATTTTCAATCCACTTTTCAGATTCTGAAAACAGCACATGTCCAAACAGCTTTTTGAGACCAGGAACATGTGTAACCTGGGTGAATGACTACACTCCAGCAAAGGCAACCAGCCTTAGTGATGTTGAATGTATTTGCATTACTCACTGCAACCTCAAACCCCACTCGGTTGTGAATACTATGCATGATTCTACAGGATAAGCAGCTGGGTGTGTGCTAAGAGTCTGCTTCTGCAGAAAAATAGCTGCCCCTTTCCTACTAATGCAAATCTAAAATTACCAGAGTAATACGCAATAAATCTCTGTCAACAATTCCTCTTTGCACACAGAGTCATGGTTTGATATTAGGCAGAAAACGAAATTTATTTGCCAATTTGAAAGCACACTTACTACTCTTTTTTGGCAAGTGATAAGTACTTTTACAGTCTGACACATTTTCAATCCACTTTTCAGATTCTGAAAACAGCACATGTCCAAACAGCTTTTTGAGACCAGGAACATGTGTAACCTGGGTAAATGACTACACTCCAGCAAGGGCAACCAGCCTTAGTGATGTTGAATGTATTTGCATTACTCACTGCAACCTCAAACCCCACTTGGTTGTGAATACTATGCATGATTCTACAGGATAAGCAGCTGGGTGTGTGCTAAGAGTCTGCTTCTGCAGAAAAATAACTGCCCCTTTCCTACTAATGCAAATCTAAAATTACCAGAGTAATACGCAATAAATCTCTGTCAACAATTCCTCTTTGCACACAGAGTCATGGTTTGATATTAGGCAGAAAACGAAATTTCTTTGCCAATTTGAAAGCACACTTACTACTCTTTTTTTGGCAAGTGATAAGTACTTTTACAGTCTGACACATTTTCAATCCACTTTTCAGATTCTGAAAACAGCACATGTCCAAACAGCTTTTTGAGACCAGGAACATGTGTAACCTGGGTGAATGACTACACTCCAGCAAAGGCAACCAGCCTTAGTGATGTTGAATGTATTTGCATTACTCACTGCAACCTCAAACCCCACTCGGTTGTGAATACTATGCATGATTCTACAGGATAAGCAGCTGGGTGTGTGCTAAGAGTCTGCTTCTGCAGAAAAATAGCTGCCCCTTTCCTACTAATGCAAATCTAAAATTACCAGAGTAATACGCAATAAATCTCTGTCAACAATTCCTCTTTGCACACAGAGTCATGGTTTGATATTAGGCAGAAAACGAAATTTCTTTGCCAATTTGAAAGCACACTTACTACTCTTTTTTTGGCAAGTGATAAATACTTTTACAGTCTGACACATTTTCAATCCACTTTTCAGATTCTGAAAACAGCACATGTCCAAACAGCTTTTTGAGACCAGGAACATGTGTAACCTGGGTGAATGACTACACTCCAGCAAAGGCAACCAGCCTTAGTGATGTTGAATGTATTTGCATTACTCACTGCAACCTCAAACCCCACTCGGTTGTGAATACTATGCATGATTCTACAGGATAAGCAGCTGGGTGTGTTCTAAGAGTCTGCTTTTGCAGAAAAATAGCTGCCCCTTTCCTACTAATGCAAATCTAAAATTACCAGAGTAATACGCAATAAATCTCTGTCAACAATTCCTCTTTGCACACAGAGTCATGGTTTGATATTAGGCAGAAAACGAAATTTCTTTGCCAATTTGAAAGCACACTTACTACTCTATTTTTGGCAAGTGATAAGTACTTTTACAGTCTGACACATTTTCAATCCACTTTTCAGATTCTGAAAACAGCACATGTCCAAACAGCTTTTTGAGACCAGGAACATGTGTAACCTAGGTGAATGACTACACTCCAGCAAAGGCAACCAGCCTTAGTGATGTTGAATGTATTTGCATTACTCACTGCAACCTCAAACCCCACTCGGTTGTGAATACTATGCATGATTCTACAGGATAAGCAGCTGGGTGTGTGCTAAGAGTCTGCTTCTGCAGAAAAATAGCTGCCCCTTTCCTACTAATGCAAATCTAAAATTACCAGAGTAATACGCAATAAATCTCTGTCAACAATTCCTCTTTGCACACAGAGTCATGGTTTGATATTAGGCAGAAAACAAAATTTCTTTGCCAATTTGAAAGCACACTTACTACTCTTTTTTTGGCAAGTGATAAGTACTTTTACAGTCTGACAAATTTTCAATCCACTTTTCAGATTCTGAAAACAGCACATGTCTAAACAGCTTTTTGAGACCAGGAACATGTGTAACCTGGGTGAATGACTATACTCCAGCAAAGGCAACCAGCCTTAGTGATGTTGAATGTATTTGCATTACTCACTGCAACCTCAAACCCCACTTGGTTGTGAATACTATGCATGATTCTACAGGATAAGCAGCTGGGTGTGTTCTAAGAGTCTGCTTTTGCAGAAAAATAGCTGCCCCTTACCTACTAATGCAAATCTAAAATTACCAGAGTAATACGCAATAAATCTCTGTCAACAATTCCTCTTTGCACACAGAGTCATGGTTTGATATTAGGCAGAAAACGAAATTTCTTTGCCAATTTGAAAGCACACTTACTACTCTATTTTTGGCAAGTGATAAGTACTTTTACAGTCTGACACATTTTCAATCCACTTTTCAGATTCTGAAAACAGCACATGTCCAAACAGCTTTTTGAGACCAGGAACATGTGTAACCTAGGTGAATGACTACACTCCAGCAAAGGCAACCAGCCTTAGTGATGTTGAATGTATTTGCATTACTCACTGCAACCTCAAACCCCACTCGGTTGTGAATACTATGCATGATTCTACAGGATAAGCAGCTGGGTGTGTGCTAAGAGTCTGCTTCTGCAGAAAAATAGCTGCCCCTTTCCTACTAATGCAAATCTAAAATTACCAGAGTAATACGCAATAAATCTCTGTCAACAATTCCTCTTTGCACACAGAGTCATGGTTTGATATTAGGCAGAAAATGAAATTTCTTTGCCAATTTGAAAGCACACTTACTACTCTTTTTTTGGCAAGTGATAAGTACTTTTACAGTCTGACACATTTTCAATCCACTTTTCAGATTCTGAAAACAGCACATGTCCAAACAGCTTTTTGAGACCAGGAACATGTGTAACCTGGGTGAATGACTACACTCCAGCAAAGGCAACCAGCCTTAGTGATGTTGAATGTATTTGCATTACTCACTGCAACCTCAAACCCCACTCGGTTGTGAATACTATGCATGATTCTACAGGATAAGCAGCTGGGTGTGTGCTAAGAGTCTGCTTCTGCAGAAAAATAGCTGCCCCTTTCCTACTAATGTAAATCTAAAATTACCAGAGTAATACGCAATAAATCTCTGTCAACAATTCCTCTTTGCACACAGAGTCATGGTTTGATATTAGGCAGAAAACGAAATTTCTTTGCCAATTTGAAAGCACACTTACTACTCTTTTTTTGGCAAGTGATAAATACTTTTACAGTCTGACACATTTTCAATCCACTTTTCAGATTCTGAAAACAGCACATGTCCAAACAGCTTTTTGAGACCAGGAACATGTGTAACCTGGGTGAATGACTACACTCCAGCAAAGGCAACCAGCCTTAGTGATGTTGAATGTATTTGCATTACTCACTGCAACCTCAAACCCCACTCGGTTGTGAATACTATGCATGATTCTACAGGATAAGCAGCTGGGTGTGTTCTAAGAGTCTGCTTTTGCAGAAAAATAGCTGCCCCTTTCCTACTAATGCAAATCTAAAATTACCAGAGTAATACGCAATAAATCTCTGTCAACAATTCCTCTTTGCACACAGAGTCATGGTTTGATATTAGGCAGAAAACGAAATTTCTTTGCCAATTTGAAAGCACACTTACTACTCTATTTTTGGCAAGTGATAAGTACTTTTACAGTCTGACACATTTTCAATCCACTTTTCAGATTCTGAAAACAGCACATGTCCAAACAGCTTTTTGAGACCAGGAACATGTGTAACCTAGGTGAATGACTACACTCCAGCAAAGGCAACCAGCCTTAGTGATGTTGAATGTATTTGCATTACTCACTGCAACCTCAAACCCCACTCGGTTGTGAATACTATGCATGATTCTACAGGATAAGCAGCTGGGTGTGTGCTAAGAGTCTGCTTCTGCAGAAAAATAGCTGCCCCTTTCCTACTAATGCAAATCTAAAATTACCAGAGTAATACGCAATAAATCTCTGTCAACAATTCCTCTTTGCACACAGAGTCATGGTTTGATATTAGGCAGAAAACAAAATTTCTTTGCCAATTTGAAAGCACACTTACTACTCTTTTTTTGGCAAGTGATAAGTACTTTTACAGTCTGACAAATTTTCAATCCACTTTTCAGATTCTGAAAACAGCACATGTCTAAACAGCTTTTTGAGACCAGGAACATGTGTAACCTGGGTGAATGACTATACTCCAGCAAAGGCAACCAGCCTTAGTGATGTTGAATGTATTTGCATTACTCACTGCAACCTCAAACCCCACTTGGTTGTGAATACTATGCATGATTCTACAGGATAAGCAGCTGGGTGTGTTCTAAGAGTCTGCTTTTGCAGAAAAATAGCTGCCCCTTACCTACTAATGCAAATCTAAAATTACCAGAGTAATACGCAATAAATCTCTGTCAACAATTCCTCTTTGCACACAGAGTCATGGTTTGATATTAGGCAGAAAACGAAATTTCTTTGCCAATTTGAAAGCACACTTACTACTCTATTTTTGGCAAGTGATAAGTACTTTTACAGTCTGACACATTTTCAATCCACTTTTCAGATTCTGAAAACAGCACATGTCCAAACAGCTTTTTGAGACCAGGAACATGTGTAACCTAGGTGAATGACTACACTCCAGCAAAGGCAACCAGCCTTAGTGATGTTGAATGTATTTGCATTACTCACTGCAACCTCAAACCCCACTCGGTTGTGAATACTATGCATGATTCTACAGGATAAGCAGCTGGGTGTGTGCTAAGAGTCTGCTTCTGCAGAAAAATAGCTGCCCCTTTCCTACTAATGCAAATCTAAAATTACCAGAGTAATACGCAATAAATCTCTGTCAACAATTCCTCTTTGCACACAGAGTCATGGTTTGATATTAGGCAGAAAATGAAATTTCTTTGCCAATTTGAAAGCACACTTACTACTCTTTTTTTGGCAAGTGATAAGTACTTTTACAGTCTGACACATTTTCAATCCACTTTTCAGATTCTGAAAACAGCACATGTCCAAACAGCTTTTTGAGACCAGGAACATGTGTAACCTGGGTGAATGACTACACTCCAGCAAAGGCAACCAGCCTTAGTGATGTTGAATGTATTTGCATTACTCACTGCAACCTCAAACCCCACTCGGTTGTGAATACTATGCATGATTCTACAGGATAAGCAGCTGGGTGTGTGCTAAGAGTCTGCTTCTGCAGAAAAATAGCTGCCCCTTTCCTACTAATGTAAATCTAAAATTACCAGAGTAATACGCAATAAATCTCTGTCAACAATTCCTCTTTGCACACAGAGTCATGGTTTGATATTAGGCAGAAAACGAAATTTCTTTGCCAATTTGAAAGCACACTTACTACTCTTTTTTTGGCAAGTGATAAGTACTTTTACAGTCTGACAAATTTTCAATCCACTTTTCAGATTCTGAAAACAGCACATGTCCAAACAGCTTTTTGAGACCTGGAACATGTGTAACCTGGGTGAATGACTATACTCCAGCAAAGGCAACCAGCCTTAGTGATGTTGAATGTATTTGCATTACTCACTGCAACCTCAAACCCCACTTGGTTGTGAATACTATGCATGATTCTACAGGATAAGCAGCTGGGTGTGTTCTAAGAGTCTGCTTTTGCAGAAAAATAGCTGCCCCTTTCCTACTAATGCAAATCTAAAATTACCAGAGTAATACGCAATAAATCTCTGTCAACAATTCCTCTTTGCACACAGAGTCATGGTTTGATATTAGGCAGAAAACGAAATTTCTTTGCCAATTTGAAAGCACACTTACTACTCTATTTTTGGCAAGTGATAAGTACTTTTACAGTCTGACACATTTTCAATCCACTTTTCAGATTCTGAAAACAGCACATGTCCAAACAGCTTTTTGAGACCAGGAACATCTGTAACCTGGGTGAATGACTACACTCCAGCAAAGGCAACCAGCCTTAGTGATGTTGAATGTATTTGCATTACTCACTGCAACCTCAAACCCCACTCGGTTGTGAATACTATGCATGATTCTACAGGATAAGCAGCTTAGTGTGTGCTAAGAGTCTGCTTCTGCAGAAAAATAGCTGCCCCTTTCCTACTAATGCAAATCTAAAATTACCAGAGTAATACGCAATAAATCTCTGTCAACAATTCCTCTTTGCACACAGAGTCATGGTTTGATATTAGGCAGAAAACGAAATTTCTTTGCCAATTTGAAAGCACACTTACTATTCTTTTTTGGCAAGTGATAAGTACTTTTACAGTCTGACACATTTTCAATCCACTTTTCAGATTCTGAAAACAGCACATGTCCAAACAGCTTTTTGAGACCAGGAACATGTGTAACCTGGGTGAATGACTACACTCCAGCAAGGGCAACCAGCCTTAGTGATGTTGAATGTATTTGCATAACTCACTGCAACCTCAAACCCCACTTGGTTGTGAATACTATGCATGATTCTACAGGATAAGCAGCTGGGTGTGTGCTAAGAGTCTGCTTCTGCAGAAAAATAGCTGCCCCTTTCCTACTAATGCAAATCTAAAATTACCAGAGTAATACGCAATAAATCTCTGTCAACAATTCATCTTTGCACACAGAGTCATGGTTTGATATTAGGCAGAAAACGAAATTTCTTTGCCAATTTGAAAGCACACTTACTACTGTTTTTTTGGCAAGTGATAAGTACTTTTACAGTCTGAAACATTTTCAATCCACTTTTCAGATTCTGAAAACAGCACATGTCCAAACAGCTTTTTGAGACCAGGAACATGTGTAACCTGGGTGAATGACTACACTCCAGCAAAGGCAACCAGCCTTAGTGATGTTGAATGTATTTGCATTACTCACTGCAACCTCAAACCCCACTCGGTTGTGAATACTATGCATGATTCTACAGGATAAGCAGCTGGCTGTGTGCTAAGAGTCTGCTTCTGCAGAAAAATAGCTGCCCCTTTCCTACTAATGTAAATCTAAAATTACCAGAGTAATACGCAATAAATCTCTGTCAACAATTCCTCTTTGCACACAGAGTCATGGTTTGATATTAGGCAGAAAACGAAATTTCTTTGCCAATTTGAAAGCACACTTACTACTCTTTTTTTGGCAAGTGATAAGTACTTTTACAGTCTGACAAATTTTCAATCCACTTTTCAGATTCTGAAAACAGCACATGTCCAAACAGCTTTTTGAGACCTGGAACATGTGTAACCTGGGTGAATGACTATACTCCAGCAAAGGCAACCAGCCTTAGTGATGTTGAATGTATTTGCATTACTCACTGCAACCTCAAACCCCACTTGGTTGTGAATACTATGCATGATTCTACAGGATAAGCAGCTGGGTGTGTTCTAAGAGTCTGCTTTTGCAGAAAAATAGCTGCCCCTTTCCTACTAATGCAAATCTAAAATTACCAGAGTAATACGCAATAAATCTCTGTCAACAATTCCTCTTTGCACATAGAGTCATGGTTTGATATTAGGCAGAAAACGAAATTTCTTTGCCAATTTGAAAGCACACTTACTACTCTTTTTTTGGCAAGTGATAAGTACTTTTACAGTCTGACAAATTTTCAATCCACTTTTCAGATTCTGAAAACAGCACATGTCTAAACAGCTTTTTGAGACCAGGAACATGTGTAACCTGGGTGAATGACTATACTCCAGCAAAGGCAACCAGCCTTAGTGATGTTGAATGTATTTGCATTACTCACTGCAACCTCAAACCCCACTTGGTTGTGAATACTATGCATGATTCTACAGGATAAGCAGCTGGGTGTGTTCTAAGAGTCTGCTTTTGCAGAAAAATAGCTGCCCCTTACCTACTAATGCAAATCTAAAATTACCAGAGTAATACGCAATAAATCTCTGTCAACAATTCCTCTTTGCACACAGAGTCATGGTTTGATATTAGGCAGAAAACGACATTTCTTTGCCAATTTGAAAGCACACTTACTACTCTATTTTTGGCAAGTGATAAGTACTTTTACAGTCTGACACATTTTCAATGCACTTTTCAGATTCTGAAAACAGCACATGTCCAAACAGCTTTTTGAGACCAGGAACATGTGTAACCTAGGTGAATGACTACACTCCAGCAAAGGCAACCAGCCTTAGTGATGTTGAATGTATTTGCATTACTCACTGCAACCTCAAACCCCACTCGGTTGTGAATACTATGCATGATTCTACAGGATAAGCAGCTGGGTGTGTGCTAAGAGTCTGCTTCTGCAGAAAAATAGCTGCCCCTTTCCTACTAATGCAAATCTAAAATTACCAGAGTAATACGCAATAAATCTCTGTCAACAATTCCTCTTTGCACACAGAGTCATGGTTTGATATTAGGCAGAAAATGAAATTTCTTTGCCAATTTGAAAGCACACTTACTACTCTTTTTTTGGCAAGTGATAAGTACTTTTACAGTCTGACACATTTTCAATCCACTTTTCAGATTCTGAAAACAGCACATGTCCAAACAGCTTTTTGAGACCAGGAACATGTGTAACCTGGGTGAATGACTACACTCCAGCAAAGGCAACCAGCCTTAGTGATGTTGAATGTATTTGCATTACTCACTGCAACCTCAAACCCCACTCGGTTGTGAATACTATGCATGATTCTACAGGATAAGCAGCTGGGTGTGTGCTAAGAGTCTGCTTCTGCAGAAAAATAGCTGCCCCTTTCCTACTAATGTAAATCTAAAATTACCAGAGTAATACGCAATAAATCTCTGTCAACAATTCCTCTTTGCACACAGAGTCATGGTTTGATATTAGGCAGAAAACGAAATTTCTTTGCCAATTTGAAAGCACACTTACTACTCTTTTTTTGGCAAGTGATAAGTACTTTTACAGTCTGACAAATTTTCAATCCACTTTTCAGATTCTGAAAACAGCACATGTCCAAACAGCTTTTTGAGACCTGGAACATGTGTAACCTGGGTGAATGACTATACTCCAGCAAAGGCAACCAGCCTTAGTGATGTTGAATGTATTTGCATTACTCACTGCAACCTCAAACCCCACTTGGTTGTGAATACTATGCATGATTCTACAGGATAAGCAGCTGGGTGTGTTCTAAGAGTCTGCTTTTGCAGAAAAATAGCTGCCCCTTTCCTACTAATGCAAATCTAAAATTACCAGAGTAATACGCAATAAATCTCTGTCAACAATTCCTCTTTGCACACAGAGTCATGGTTTGATATTAGGCAGAAAACGAAATTTCTTTGCCAATTTGAAAGCACACTTACTACTCTATTTTTGGCAAGTGATAAGTACTTTTACAGTCTGACACATTTTCAATCCACTTTTCAGATTCTGAAAACAGCACATGTCCAAACAGCTTTTTGAGACCAGGAACATCTGTAACCTGGGTGAATGACTACACTCCAGCAAAGGCAACCAGCCTTAGTGATGTTGAATGTATTTGCATTACTCACTGCAACCTCAAACCCCACTCGGTTGTGAATACTATGCATGATTCTACAGGATAAGCAGCTTAGTGTGTGCTAAGAGTCTGATTCTGCAGAAAAATAGCTGCCCCTTTCCTACTAATGCAAATCTAAAATTACCAGAGTAATACGCAATAAATCTCTGTCAACAATTCCTCTTTGCACACAGAGTCATGGTTTGATATTAGGCAGAAAACGAAATTTCTTTGCCAATTTGAAAGCACACTTACTATTCTTTTTTGGCAAGTGATAAGTACTTTTACAGTCTGACACATTTTCAATCCACTTTTCAGATTCTGAAAACAGCACATGTCCAAACAGCTTTTTGAGACCAGGAACATGTGTAACCTGGGTGAATGACTACACTCCAGCAAGGGCAACCAGCCTTAGTGATGTTGAATGTATTTGCATAACTCACTGCAACCTCAAACCCCACTTGGTTGTGAATACTATGCATGATTCTACAGGATAAGCAGCTGGGTGTGTGCTAAGAGTCTGCTTCTGCAGAAAAATAGCTGCCCCTTTCCTACTAATGCAAATCTAAAATTACCAGAGTAATACGCAATAAATCTCTGTCAACAATTCCTCTTTGCACACAGAGTCATGGTTTGATATTAGGCAGAAAACGAAATTTCTTTGCCAATTTGAAAGCACACTTACTACTCTTTTTTTGGCAAGTGATAAGTACTTTTACAGTCTGAAACATTTTCAATCCACTTTTCAGATTCTGAAAACAGCACATGTCCAAACAGCTTTTTGAGACCAGGAACATGTGTAACCTGGGTGAATGACTACACTCCAGCAAAGGCAACCAGCCTTAGTGATGTTGAATGTATTTGCATTACTCACTGCAACCTCAAACCCCACTCGGTTGTGAATACTATGCATGATTCTACAGGATAAGCAGCTGGGTGTGTGCTAAGAGTCTGCTTCTGCAGAACAATAGCTGCACCTTTCCTACTAATGCAAATCTAAAATTACCAGAGTAATACGCAATAAATCTCTGTCAACAATTCCTCTTTGCACACAGAGTCATGGTTTGATATTAGGCAGAAAACAAAATTTCTTTGCCAATTTGAAAGCACACTTACTACTCTTTTTTTGGCAAGTGATAAGTACTTTTACAGTCTGACAAATTTTCAATCCACTTTTCAGATTCTGAAAACAGCACATGTCTAAACAGCTTTTTGAGACCAGGAACATGTGTAACCTGGGTGAATGACTATACTCCAGCAAAGGCAACCAGCCTTAGTGATGTTGAATGTATTTGCATTACTCACTGCAACCTCAAACCCCACTTGGTTGTGAATACTATGCATGATTCTACAGGATAAGCAGCTGGGTGTGTTCTAAGAGTCTGCTTTTGCAGAAAAATAGCTGCCCCTTACCTACTAATGCAAATCTAAAATTACCAGAGTAATACGCAATAAATCTCTGTCAACAATTCCTCTTTGCACACAGAGTCATGGTTTGATATTAGGCAGAAAACGAAATTTCTTTGCCAATTTGAAAGCACACTTACTACTCTATTTTTGGCAAGTGATAAGTACTTTTACAGTCTGACACATTTTCAATGCACTTTTCAGATTCTGAAAACAGCACATGTCCAAACAGCTTTTTGAGACCAGGAACATGTGTAACCTAGGTGAATGACTACACTCCAGCAAAGGCAACCAGCCTTAGTGATGTTGAATGTATTTGCATTACTCACTGCAACCTCAAACCCCACTCGGTTGTGAATACTATGCATGATTCTACAGGATAAGCAGCTGGGTGTGTGCTAAGAGTCTGCTTCTGCAGAAAAATAGCTGCCCCTTTCCTACTAATGCAAATCTAAAATTACCAGAGTAATACGCAATAAATCTCTGTCAACAATTCCTCTTTGCACACAGAGTCATGGTTTGATATTAGGCAGAAAATGAAATTTCTTTGCCAATTTGAAAGCACACTTACTACTCTTTTTTTGGCAAGTGATAAGTACTTTTACAGTCTGACACATTTTCAATCCACTTTTCAGATTCTGAAAACAGCACATGTCCAAACAGCTTTTTGAGACCAGGAACATGTGTAACCTGGGTGAATGACTACACTCCAGCAAAGGCAACCAGCCTTAGTGATGTTGAATGTATTTGCATTACTCACTGCAACCTCAAACCCCACTCGGTTGTGAATACTATGCATGATTCTACAGGATAAGCAGCTGGGTGTGTGCTAAGAGTCTGCTTCTGCAGAAAAATAGCTGCCCCTTTCCTACTAATGTAAATCTAAAATTACCAGAGTAATACGCAATAAATCTCTGTCAACAATTCCTCTTTGCACACAGAGTCATGGTTTGATATTAGGCAGAAAACGAAATTTCTTTGCCAATTTGAAAGCACACTTACTACTCTTTTTTTGGCAAGTGATAAGTACTTTTACAGTCTGACAAATTTTCAATCCACTTTTCAGATTCTGAAAACAGCACATGTCCAAACAGCTTTTTGAGACCTGGAACATGTGTAACCTGGGTGAATGACTATACTCCAGCAAAGGCAACCAGCCTTAGTGATGTTGAATGTATTTGCATTACTCACTGCAACCTCAAACCCCACTTGGTTGTGAATACTATGCATGATTCTACAGGATAAGCAGCTGGGTGTGTTCTAAGAGTCTGCTTTTGCAGAAAAATAGCTGCCCCTTTCCTACTAATGCAAATCTAAAATTACCAGAGTAATACGCAATAAATCTCTGTCAACAATTCCTCTTTGCACACAGAGTCATGGTTTGATATTAGGCAGAAAACGAAATTTCTTTGCCAATTTGAAAGCACACTTACTACTCTATTTTTGGCAAGTGATAAGTACTTTTACAGTCTGACACATTTTCAATCCACTTTTCAGATTCTGAAAACAGCACATGTCCAAACAGCTTTTTGAGACCAGGAACATCTGTAACCTGGGTGAATGACTACACTCCAGCAAAGGCAACCAGCCTTAGTGATGTTGAATGTATTTGCATTACTCACTGCAACCTCAAACCCCACTCGGTTGTGAATACTATGCATGATTCTACAGGATAAGCAGCTTAGTGTGTGCTAAGAGTCTGATTCTGCAGAAAAATAGCTGCCCCTTTCCTACTAATGCAAATCTAAAATTACCAGAGTAATACGCAATAAATCTCTGTCAACAATTCCTCTTTGCACACAGAGTCATGGTTTGATATTAGGCAGAAAACGAAATTTCTTTGCCAATTTGAAAGCACACTTACTATTCTTTTTTGGCAAGTGATAAGTACTTTTACAGTCTGACACATTTTCAATCCACTTTTCAGATTCTGAAAACAGCACATGTCCAAACAGCTTTTTGAGACCAGGAACATGTGTAACCTGGGTGAATGACTACACTCCAGCAAGGGCAACCAGCCTTAGTGATGTTGAATGTATTTGCATAACTCACTGCAACCTCAAACCCCACTTGGTTGTGAATACTATGCATGATTCTACAGGATAAGCAGCTGGGTGTGTGCTAAGAGTCTGCTTCTGCAGAAAAATAGCTGCCCCTTTCCTACTAATGCAAATCTAAAATTACCAGAGTAATACGCAATAAATCTCTGTCAACAATTCATCTTTGCACACAGAGTCATGGTTTGATATTAGGCAGAAAACGAAATTTCTTTGCCAATTTGAAAGCACACTTACTACTCTTTTTTTGGCAAGTGATAAGTACTTTTACAGTCTGAAACATTTTCAATCCACTTTTCAGATTCTGAAAACAGCACATGTCCAAACAGCTTTTTGAGACCAGGAACATGTGTAACCTGGGTGAATGACTACACTCCAGCAAAGGCAACCAGCCTTAGTGATGTTGAATGTATTTGCATTACTCACTGCAACCTCAAACCCCACTCGGTTGTGAATACTATGCATGATTCTACAGGATAAGCAGCTGGGTGTGTGCTAAGAGTCTGCTTCTGCAGAACAATAGCTGCACCTTTCCTACTAATGCAAATCTAAAATTACCAGAGTAATACGCAATAAATCTCTGTCAACAATTCCTCTTTGCACACAGAGTCATGGTTTGATATTAGGCAGAAAACGAAATTTCTTTGCCAATTTGAAAGCACACTTACTACTCTTTTTTTGGCAAGTGATAAGTACTTTTACAGTCTGACACATTTTCAATCCACTTTTCAGATTCTGAAAACAGCACATGTCCAAACAGCTTTTTGAGTCCAGGAACATGTGTAACCTGGGTGAATGACTACACTCCAGCAAAGGCAACCAGCCTTAGTGATGTTGAATGTATTTGCATTACTCACTGCAACCTCAAACCCCACTCGGTTGTGAATACTCTGCATGATTCTACAGGATAAGCAGCTGGGTGTGTGCTAAGAGTCTGCTTCTGCAGAAAAATAGCTGCCCCTTTCCTACTAATGCAAATCTAAAATTACCAGAGTAATACGCAATAAATCTCTGTCAACAATTCCTCTTTGCACACAGAGTCATGGTTTGATATTAGGCAGAAAACGAAATTTCATTGCCAATTTGAAAGCACACTTACTACTCTTTTTTTGGCAAGTGATAAGTACTTTTACAGTCTGACACATTTTCAATCCACTTTTCAGATTCCGAAAACAGCACATGTCCAAACAGCTTTTTGAGACCAGGAACATGTGTAACCTGGGTGAATGACTACACTCCAGCAAGGGCAACCAGCCTTAGTGATGTTGAATGTATTTGCATTACTCACTGCAACCTCAAACCCCACTCGGTTGTGAATACTATGCATGATTCTACAGGGTAAGCAGCTGGGTGTGTGCTAAGAGTCTGCTTCTTCAGACAAATAGCTGCCCCTTTCCTACTAATGCAAATCTAAAATTACCAGAGTAATACACAATAAATCTCTGTCAACAATTCCTCTTTGCACACAGAGTCATGGTTTGATATTAGGCAGAAAACGAAATTTCTTTGCCAATTTGAAAGCACACTTACTACTCTTTTTTTGGCAAGTGATAAGTACTTTTACAGTCTGACACATTTTCAATCCACTTTTCAGATTCTGAAAACAGCACATGTCCAAACAGCTTTTTGAGACCAGGAACATGTGTAACCTGGGTGAATGACTACACTCCAGCAAAGGCAACCAGCCTTAGTGATGTTGAATGTATTTGCATTACTCACTGCAACCTCAAACCCCACTCGGTTGTGAATACTATGCATGATTCTACAGGATAAGCAGCTGGGTGTGTGCTAAGAGTCTGCTTCTGCAGAAAAATAGCTGCCCCTTTCCTACTAATGCAAATCTAAAATTACCAGAGTAATACGCAATAAATCTCTGTCAACAATTCCTCTTTGCACACAGAGTCATGGTTTGATATTAGGCAGAAAACGAAATTTCTTTGCCAATTTGAAAGCACACTTACCACTCTTTTTTTGGCAAGTGATAAGTACTTTTACAGTCTGACACATTTTCAATCCACTTTTCAGATTCTGAAAACAGCACATGTCCAAACAGCTTTTTGAGACCAGGAACATGTGTAACCTGGGTGAATGACTACACTCCAGCAAGGGCAACCAGCCTTAGTGATGTTGAATGTATTTGCATTACTCACTGCAACCTCAAACCCCACTCGGTTGTGAATACTATGCATGATTCTACAGGGTAAGCAGCTGGGTGTGTGCTAAGAGTCTGCTTCTGCAGAAAAATAGCTGCCCCTTTCCTACTAATGCAAATCTAAAATTACCAGAGTAATACACAATAAATCTCTGTCAACAATTCCTCTTTGCACACAGAGTCATGGTTTGATATTAGGCAGAAAACGAAATTTCTTTGCCAATTTGAAAGCACACTTACTACTCTTTTTTTGGCAAGTGATAAGTACTTTTACAGTCAGACACATTTTCAATCCACTTTTCAGATTCTGAAAACAGCACATGTCCAAACAGCTTTTTGAGACCAGGAACATGTGTAACCTGGGTGAATGACTACACTCCAGCAAGGGCAACCAGCCTTAGTGATGTTGAATGTATTTGCATTACTCACTGCAACCTCAAACCCCACTCGGTTGTGAATACTATGCATGATTCTACAGGATAAGCAGCTGGGTGTGTGCTAAGAGTCTGCTTCTGCAGAAAAATAGCTGCCCCTTTCCTACTAATGCAAATCTAAAATTACCAGAGTAATATGCAATAAATCTCTGTCAACAATTCCTCTTTGCACACAGAGTCATGGTTTGATATTAGGCAGAAAACGAAATTTCTTTGCCAATTTGAAAGCACACTTACTACTCTTTTTTTGGCAAGTGATAAGTACTTTTACAGTCTGACACATTTTCAATCCACTTTTCAGATTCTGAAAACAGCACATGTCCAAACAGCTTTTTGAGTCCAGGAACATGTGTAACCTGGGTGAATGACTACACTCCAGCAAAGACAACCAGCCTTAGTGATGTTGAATGTATTTGCATTACTCACTGCAACCTCAAACCCCACTCGGTTGTGAATACTATGCATGATTCTACAGGATAAGCAGCTGGGTGTGTGCTAAGAGTCTGCTTCTGCAGAAAAATAGCTGCCCCTTTCCTACTAATGCAAATCTAAAATTACCAGAGTAATACGCAATAAATCTCTGTCAACAATTCCTCTTTGCACACAGAGTCATGGTTTGATATTAGGCAGAAAACGAAATTTCTTTGCCAATTTGAAAGCACACTTACTACTCTTTTATTGGCAAGTGATAAGTACTTTTACAGTCTGACACATTTTCAATCCACTTTTCAGATTCTGAAAACAGCACATGTCCAAACAGCTTTTTGAGACCAGGAACATGTGTAACCTGGGTGAATGACTACACTCCAGCAAGGGCAACCAGCCTTAGTGATGTTGAATGTATTTGCATTACTCACTGCAACCTCAAACCCCACTTGGCTGTGAATACTATGCATGATTCTACAGGATAAGCAGCTGGGTGTGTGCTAAGAGTCTGCTTCTGCAGAAAAATAGCTGCCCCTTTCCTACTAATGCAAATCTAAAATTACCAGAGTAATACGCAATAAATCTCTGTCAACAATTCCTCTTTGCACACAGAGTCATGGTTTGATATTAGGCAGAAAACGAAATTTCTTTGCCAATTTGAAAGCACACTTACTACTCTTTTTTTGGCAAGTGAAAGTACTTTTACAGTCTGACACATTTTCAATCCACTTTTCAGATTCTGAAAACAGCACATGTCCAAACAGCTTTTTGAGACCAGGAACATGTGTAACCTGGGTGAATGACTACACTCCAGCAAAGGCAACCAGCCTTAGTGATGTTGAATGTATTTGCATTACTCACTGCAACCTCAAACCCCACTCGGTTGTGAATACTATGCATGATTCTACAGGATAAGCAGCTGGGTGTGTGCTAAGAGTCTGCTTCTGCAGAAAAATAGCTGCCCCTTTCCTACAAATGCAAATCTAAAATTACCAGAGTAATACGCAATAAATCTCTGTCAACAATTCCTCTTTGCACACAGAGTCATGGTTTGATATTAGGCAGAAAACGAAATTTCTTTGCCAATTTGAAAGCACACTTACTACTCTTTTTTTGGCAAGTGATAAGTACTTTTACAGTCTGACACATTTTCAATCCACTTTTCAGATTCTGAAAACAGCACATGTCCAAACAGCTTTTTGAGACCAGGAACATGTGTAACCTGGGTGAATGACTACACTCCAGCAAAGGCAACCAGCCTTAGTGATGTTGAATGTATTTGCATTACTCACTGCAACCTCAAACCCCACTCGGTTGTGAATAATATGCATGATTCTACAGGATAAGCAGCTGGGTGTGTGCTAAGAGTCTGCTTCTGCAGAAAAATAGCTGCCCCTTTCCTACTAATGCAAATCTAAAATTACCAGAGTAATACGCAATAAATCTCTGTCAACAATTCCTCTTTGCACACAGAGTCATGGTTTGATATTAGGCAGAAAACGAAATTTCTTTGCCAATTTGAAAGCACACTTACTACTCTTTTTTGGCAAGTGATAAGTACTTTTACAGTCTGACACATTTTCAATCCACTTTTCAGATTCTGAAAACAGCACATGTCCAAACAGCTTTTTGAGACCAGGAACATGTGTAACCTGGGTGAATGACTACACTCCAGCAAGGGCAACCAGCCTTAGTGATGTTGAATGTATTTGCATTACTCACTGCAACCTCAAACCCCACTTGGTTGTGAATACTATGCATGATTCTACAGGATAAGCAGCTGGGTGTGTGCTAAGAGTCTGCTTCTGCAGAAAAATAGCTGCCCCTTTCCTACTAATGTAAATCTAAAATTACCAGAGTAATACGCAATAAATCTCTGTCAACAATTCCTCTTTGCACACAGAGTCATGGTTTGATATTAGGCAGAAAACGAAATTTCTTTGCCAATTTGAAAGCACACATACTACTCTTTTTTTGGCAAGTGATAAGTACTTTTACAGTCTGACAAATTTTCAATCCACTTTTCAGATTCTGAAAACAGCACATGTCCAAACAGCTTTTTGAGACCAGGAACATGTGTAACCTGGGTGAATGACTATACTCCAGCAAAGGCAACCAGCCTTAGTGATGTTGAATGTATTTGCATTACTCACTGCAACCTCAAACCCCACTTGGTTGTGAATACTATGCATGATTCTACAGGATAAGCAGCTGGGTGTGTTCTAAGAGTCTGCTTCTGCAGAAAAATAGCTGCCCCTTTCCTACTAATGCAAATCTAAAATTACCAGAGTAATACGCAATAAATCTCTGTCAACAATTCCTCTTTGCACAGAGAGTCATGGTTTGATATTAGGCAGAAAACGAAATTTCTTTGCCAATTTGAAAGCACACTTACTACTCTTTTTTTGGCAAGTGATAAGTACTTTTACAGTCTGACACATTTTCAATCCACTTTTCAGATTCTGAAAACAGCACATGTCCAAACAGCTTTTTGAGACCAGGAACATGTGTAACCTGGGTGAATGACTACACTCCAGCAAAGGCAACCAGCCTTAGTGATGTTGAATGTATTTGCATTTCTCACTGCAACCTCAAACCCCACTCGGTTGTGAATACTATGCATGATTCTACAGGATAAGCAGCTGGGTGTGTGCTAAGAGTCTGCTTCTGCAGAAAAATAGCTGCCCCTTTCCTACTAATGTAAATCTAAAATTACCAGAGTAATACGCAATAAATCTCTGTCAACAATTCCTCTTTGCACACAGAGTCATGGTTTGATATTAGGCAGAAAACGAAATTTCTTTGCCAATTTGAAAGCACACTTACTACTCTTTTTTTGGCAAGTGATAAGTACTTTTACAGTCTGACAAATTTTCAATCCACTTTTCAGATTCTGAAAACAGCACATGTCCAAACAGCTTTTTGAGACCAGGAACATGTGTAACCTGGGTGAATGACTATACTCCAGCAAAGGCAACCAGCCTTAGTGATGTTGAATGTATTTGCATTACTCACTGCAACCTCAAACCCCACTTGGTTGTGAATACTATGCATGATTCTACAGGATAAGCAGCTGGGTGTGTTCTAAGAGTCTGCTTCTGCAGAAAAATAGCTGCCCCTTTCCTACTAATGCAAATCTAAAATTACCAGAGTAATATGCAATAAATCTCTGTCAACAATTCCTCTTTGCACACAGAGTCATGGTTTGATATTAGGCAGAAAACGAAATTTCTTTGCCAATTTGAAAGCACACTTACTACTCTTTTTTTGGCAAGTGATAAGTACTTTTACAGTCTGACACATTTTCAATCCACTTTTCAGATTCTGAAAACAGCACATGTCCAAACAGCTTTTTGAGACCAGGAACATGTGTAACCTGGGTGAATGACTACACTCCAGCAAGGGCAACCAGCCTTAGTGATGTTGAATGTATTTGCATTACTCACTGCAACCTCAAACCCCACTCGGTTGTGAATACTATGCATGATTCTACAGGGTAAGCAGCTGGGTGTGTGCTAAGAGTCTGCTTCTGCAGAAAAATAGCTTCCCCTTTCCTACTAATGCAAATCTAAAATTACCAGAGTAATACACAATAAATCTCTGTCAACAATTCCTCTTTGCACACAGAGTCATGGTTTGATATTAGGCAGAAAACGAAATTTCTTTGCCAATTTGAAAGCACACTTACTACTCTTTTTTTGGCAAGTGATAAGTACTTTTACAGTCTGACACATTTTCAATCCACTTTTCAGATTCTGCAAACAGCACATGTCCAAACAGCTTTTTGAGACCAGGAACATGTGTAACCTGGGTGAATGACTACACTCCAGCAAAGGCAACCAGCCTTAGTGATGTTGAATGTATTTGCATTACTCACTGCAACCTCAAACCCCACTCGGTTGTGAAAACTATGCATGATTCTACAGGATAAGCAGCTGGGTATGTGCTAAGAGTCTGCTTCTGCAGAAAAATAGCTGCCCCTTTCCTACTAATGCAAATCTAAAATTACCAGAGTAATACGCAATAAATCTCTGTCAACAATTCCTCTTTGCACACAGAGTCATGGTTTGATATTAGGCAGAAAACGAAATTTCTTTGCCAATTTGAAAGCACACTTACTACTCTTTTTTGGCAAGTGATAAGTACTTTTACAGTCTGACACATTTTCAATCCACTTTTCAGATTCTGAAAACAGCACATGTCCAAACAGCTTTTTGAGACCAGGAACATGTGTAACCTGGGTGAATGACTACACTCCAGCAAGGGCAACCAGCCTTAGTGATGTTGAATGTATTTGCATTACTCACTGCAACCTCAAACCCCACTCGGTTGTGAATACTATGCATGATTCTACAGGATAAGCAGCTGGGTGTGTGCTAAGAGTCTGCTTCTGCAGAAAAATAGCTGCACCTTTCCTACTAATGCAAATCTAAAATTACCAGAGTAATACGCAATAAATCTCTGTCAACAATTCCTCTTTGCACACAGAGTCATGGTTTGATATTAGGCAGAAAACGAAATTTCTTTGCCAATTTGAAAGCACACTTACTACTCTTTTTTTGGCAAGTGATAAGTACTTTTACAGTCCGACACATTTTCAATCCACTTTTCAGATTCTGAAAACAGCACATGTCCAAACAGCTTTTTGAGACCAGGAACATGTGTAACCTGGGTGAATGACTACACTCCAGCAAGGGCAACCAGCCTTAGTGATGTTGAATGTATTTGCATTACTCACTGCAACCTCAAACCCCACTCGGTTGTGAATACTATGCATGATTCTACAGGATAAGCAGCTGGGTGTGTGCTAAGAGTCTGCTTCTGCAGAAAAATAGCTGCCCCTTTCCTACTAATGCAAATCTAAAATTACCAGAGTAATATGCAATAAATCTCTGTCAACAATTCCTCTTTGCACACAGAGTCATGGTTTGATATTAGGCAGAAAACGAAATTTCTTTGCCAATTTGAAAGCACACTTACTACTCTTTTTTTGGCAAGTGATAAGTACTTTTACAGTCTGACACATTTTCAATCCACTTTTCAGATTCTGAAAACAGCACATGTCCAAACAGCTTTTTGAGTCCAGGAACATGTGTAACCTGGGTGAATGACTACACTCCAGCAAAGACAACCAGCCTTAGTGATGTTGAATGTATTTGCATTACTCACTGCAACCTCAAACCCCACTCGGTTGTGAATACTATGCATGATTCTACAGGATAAGCAGCTGGGTGTGTGCTAAGAGTCTGCTTCTGCAGAAAAATAGCTGCCCCTTTCCTACTAATGCAAATCTAAAATTACCAGAGTAATACGCAATAAATCTCTGTCAACAATTCCTCTTTGCACACAGAGTCATGGTTTGATATTAGGCAGAAAACGAAATTTCTTTGCCAATTTGAAAGCACACTTACTACTCTTTTATTGGCAAGTGATAAGTACTTTTACAGTCTGACACATTTTCAATCCACTTTTCAGATTCTGAAAACAGCACATGTCCAAACAGCTTTTTGAGACCAGGAACATGTGTAACCTGGGTGAATGACTACACTCCAGCAAGGGCAACCAGCCTTAGTGATGTTGAATGTATTTGCATTACTCACTGCAACCTCAAACCCCACTTGGCTGTGAATACTATGCATGATTCTACAGGATAAGCAGCTGGGTGTGTGCTAAGAGTCTGCTTCTGCAGAAAAATAGCTGCCCCTTTCCTACTAATGCAAATCTAAAATTACCAGAGTAATACGCAATAAATCTCTGTCAACAATTCCTCTTTGCACACAGAGTCATGGTTTGATATTAGGCAGAAAACGAAATTTCTTTGCCAATTTGAAAGCACACTTACTACTCTTTTTTTGGCAAGTGAAAGTACTTTTACAGTCTGACACATTTTCAATCCACTTTTCAGATTCTGAAAACAGCACATGTCCAAACAGCTTTTTGAGACCAGGAACATGTGTAACCTGGGTGAATGACTACACTCCAGCAAAGGCAACCAGCCTTAGTGATGTTGAATGTATTTGCATTACTCACTGCAACCTCAAACCCCACTCGGTTGTGAATACTATGCATGATTCTACAGGATAAGCAGCTGGGTGTGTGCTAAGAGTCTGCTTCTGCAGAAAAATAGCTGCCCCTTTCCTACAAATGCAAATCTAAAATTACCAGAGTAATACGCAATACATCTCTGTCAACAATTCCTCTTTGCACACAGAGTCATGGTTTGATATTAGGCAGAAAACGAAATTTCTTTGCCAATTTGAAAGCACACTTACTACTCTTTTTTTGGCAAGTGATAAGTACTTTTACAGTCTGACACATTTTCAATCCACTTTTCAGATTCTGAAAACAGCACATGTCCAAACAGCTTTTTGAGACCAGGAACATGTGTAACCTGGGTGAATGACTACACTCCAGCAAAGGCAACCAGCCTTAGTGATGTTGAATGTATTTGCATTACTCACTGCAACCTCAAACCCCACTCGGTTGTGAATAATATGCATGATTCTACAGGATAAGCAGCTGGGTGTGTGCTAAGAGTCTGCTACTGCAGAAAAATAGCTGCCCCTTTCCTACTAATGCAAATCTAAAATTACCAGAGTAATACGCAATAAATCTCTGTCAACAATTCCTCTTTGCACACAGAGTCATGGTTTGATATTAGGCAGAAAATGAAATTTCTTTGCCAATTTGAAAGCACACTTACTACTCTTTTTTTGGCAAGTGATAAGTACTTTTACAGTCTGACACATTTTCAATCCACTTTTCAGATTCTGAAAACAGCACATGTCCAAACAGCTTTTTGAGACCAGGAACATGTGTAACCTGGGTGAATGACTACACTCCAGCAAAGGCAACCAGCCTTAGTGATGTTGAATGTATTTGCATTACTCACTGCAACCTCAAACCCCACTCGGTTGTGAATACTATGCATGATTCTACAGGATAAGCAGCTGGGTGTGTGCTAAGAGTCTGCTTCTGCAGAAAAATAGCTGCCCCTTTCCTACTAATGTAAATCTAAAATTACCAGAGTAATACGCAATAAATCTCTGTCAACAATTCCTCTTTGCACACAGAGTCATGGTTTGATATTAGGCAGAAAACGAAATTTCTTTGCCAATTTGAAAGCACACTTACTACTCTTTTTTTGGCAAGTGATAAGTACTTTTACAGTCTGACAAATTTTCAATCCACTTTTCAGATTCTGAAAACAGCACATGTCCAAACAGCTTTTTGAGACCTGGAACATGTGTAACCTGGGTGAATGACTATACTCCAGCAAAGGCAACCAGCCTTAGTGATGTTGAATGTATTTGCATTACTCACTGCAACCTCAAACCCCACTTGGTTGTGAATACTATGCATGATTCTACAGGATAAGCAGCTGGGTGTGTTCTAAGAGTCTGCTTTTGCAGAAAAATAGCTGCCCCTTTCCTACTAATGCAAATCTAAAATTACCAGAGTAATACGCAATAAATCTCTGTCAACAATTCCTCTTTGCACACAGAGTCATGGTTTGATATTAGGCAGAAAACGAAATTTCTTTGCCAATTTGAAAGCACACTTACTACTCTATTTTTGGCAAGTGATAAGTACTTTTACAGTCTGACACATTTTCAATCCACTTTTCAGATTCTGAAAACAGCACATGTCCAAACAGCTTTTTGAGACCAGGAACATCTGTAACCTGGGTGAATGACTACACTCCAGCAAAGGCAACCAGCCTTAGTGATGTTGAATGTATTTGCATTACTCACTGCAACCTCAAACCCCACTCGGTTGTGAATACTATGCATGATTCTACAGGATAAGCAGCTTAGTGTGTGCTAAGAGTCTGATTCTGCAGAAAAATAGCTGCCCCTTTCCTACTAATGCAAATCTAAAATTACCAGAGTAATACGCAATAAATCTCTGTCAACAATTCCTCTTTGCACACAGAGTCATGGTTTGATATTAGGCAGAAAACGAAATTTCTTTGCCAATTTGAAAGCACACTTACTATTCTTTTTTGGCAAGTGATAAGTACTTTTACAGTCTGACACATTTTCAATCCACTTTTCAGATTCTGAAAACAGCACATGTCCAAACAGCTTTTTGAGACCAGGAACATGTGTAACCTGGGTGAATGACTACACTCCAGCAAGGGCAACCAGCCTTAGTGATGTTGAATGTATTTGCATAACTCACTGCAACCTCAAACCCCACTTGGTTGTGAATACTATGCATGATTCTACAGGATAAGCAGCTGGGTGTGTGCTAAGAGTCTGCTTCTGCAGAAAAATAGCTGCCCCTTTCCTACTAATGCAAATCTAAAATTACCAGAGTAATACGCAATAAATCTCTGTCAACAATTCATCTTTGCACACAGAGTCATGGTTTGATATTAGGCAGAAAACGAAATTTCTTTGCCAATTTGAAAGCACACTTACTACTCTTTTTTTGGCAAGTGATAAGTACTTTTACAGTCTGAAACATTTTCAATCCACTTTTCAGATTCTGAAAACAGCACATGTCCAAACAGCTTTTTGAGACCAGGAACATGTGTAACCTGGGTGAATGACTACACTCCAGCAAAGGCAACCAGCCTTAGTGATGTTGAATGTATTTGCATTACTCACTGCAACCTCAAACCCCACTCGGTTGTGAATACTATGCATGATTCTACAGGATAAGCAGCTGGGTGTGTGCTAAGAGTCTGCTTCTGCAGAACAATAGCTGCACCTTTCCTACTAATGCAAATCTAAAATTACCAGAGTAATACGCAATAAATCTCTGTCAACAATTCCTCTTTGCACACAGAGTCATGGTTTGATATTAGGCAGAAAACGAAATTTCTTTGCCAATTTGAAAGCACACTTACTACTCTTTTTTTGGCAAGTGATAAGTACTTTTACAGTCTGACACATTTTCAATCCACTTTTCAGATTCTGAAAACAGCACATGTCCAAACAGCTTTTTGAGTCCAGGAACATGTGTAACCTGGGTGAATGACTACACTCCAGCAAAGGCAACCAGCCTTAGTGATGTTGAATGTATTTGCATTACTCACTGCAACCTCAAACCCCACTCGGTTGTGAATACTCTGCATGATTCTACAGGATAAGCAGCTGGGTGTGTGCTAAGAGTCTGCTTCTGCAGAAAAATAGCTGCCCCTTTCCTACTAATGCAAATCTAAAATTACCAGAGTAATACGCAATAAATCTCTGTCAACAATTCCTCTTTGCACACAGAGTCATGGTTTGATATTAGGCAGAAAACGAAATTTCTTTGCCAATTTGAAAGCACACTTACTACTCTTTTTTTGGCAAGTGATAAGTACTTTTACAGTCTGACACATTTTCAATCCACTTTTCAGATTCCGAAAACAGCACATGTCCAAACAGCTTTTTGAGACCAGGAACATGTGTAACCTGGGTGAATGACTACACTCCAGCAAGGGCAACCAGCCTTAGTGATGTTGAATGTATTTGCATTACTCACTGCAACCTCAAACCCCACTCGGTTGTGAATACTATGCATGATTCTACAGGGTAAGCAGCTGGGTGTGTGCTAAGAGTCTGCTTCTTCAGAAAAATAGCTGCCCCTTTCCTACTAATGCAAATCTAAAATTACCAGAGTAATACACAATAAATCTCTGTCAACAATTCCTCTTTGCACACAGAGTCATGGTTTGATATTAGGCAGAAAACGAAATTTCTTTGCCAATTTGAAAGCACACTTACTACTCTTTTTTTGGCAAGTGATAAGTACTTTTACAGTCTGACACATTTTCAATCCACTTTTCAGATTCTGAAAACAGCACATGTCCAAACAGCTTTTTGAGACCAGGAACATGTGTAACCTGGGTGAATGACTACACTCCAGCAAAGGCAACCAGCCTTAGTGATGTTGAATGTATTTGCATTACTCACTGCAACCTCAAACCCCACTCGGTTGTGAATACTATGCATGATTCTACAGGATAAGCAGCTGGGTGTGTGCTAAGAGTCTGCTTCTGCAGAAAAATAGCTGCCCCTTTCCTACTAATGCAAATCTAAAATTACCAGAGTAATACGCAATAAATCTCTGTCAACAATTCCTCTTTGCACACAGAGTCATGGTTTGATATTAGGCAGAAAACGAAATTTCTTTGCCAATTTGAAAGCACACTTACCACTCTTTTTTTGGCAAGTGATAAGTACTTTTACAGTCTGACACATTTTCAATCCACTTTTCAGATTCTGAAAACAGCACATGTCCAAACAGCTTTTTGAGACCAGGAACATGTGTAACCTGGGTGAATGACTACACTCCAGCAAGGGCAACCAGCCTTAGTGATGTTGAATGTATTTGCATTACTCACTGCAACCTCAAACCCCACTCGGTTGTGAATACTATGCATGATTCTACAGGGTAAGCAGCTGGGTGTGTGCTAAGAGTCTGCTTCTGCAGAAAAATAGCTGCCCCTTTCCTACTAATGCAAATCTAAAATTACCAGAGTAATACACAATAAATCTCTGTCAACAATTCCTCTTTGCACACAGAGTCATGGTTTGATATTAGGCAGAAAACGAAATTTCTTTGCCAATTTGAAAGCACACTTACTACTCTTTTTTTGGCAAGTGATAAGTACTTTTACAGTCTGACACATTTTCAATCCACTTTTCAGATTCTGAAAACAGCACATGTCCAAACAGCTTTTTGAGACCAGGAACATGTGTAACCTGGGTGAATGACTACACTCCAGCAAGGGCAACCAGCCTTAGTGATGTTGAATGTATTTGCATTACTCACTGCAACCTCAAACCCCACTCGGTTGTGAATACTATGCATGATTCTACAGGATAAGCAGCTGGGTGTGTGCTAAGAGTCTGCTTCTGCAGAAAAATAGCTGCCCCTTTCCTACTAATGCAAATCTAAAATTACCAGAGTAATATGCAATAAATCTCTGTCAACAATTCCTCTTTGCACACAGAGTCATGGTTTGATATTAGGCAGAAAACGAAATTTCTTTGCCAATTTGAAAGCACACTTACTACTCTTTTTTTGGCAAGTGATAAGTACTTTTACAGTCTGACACATTTTCAATCCACTTTTCAGATTCTGAAAACAGCACATGTCCAAACAGCTTTTTGAGTCCAGGAACATGTGTAACCTGGGTGAATGACTACACTCCAGCAAAGACAACCAGCCTTAGTGATGTTGAATGTATTTGCATTACTCACTGCAACCTCAAACCCCACTCGGTTGTGAATACTATGCATGATTCTACAGGATAAGCAGCTGGGTGTGTGCTAAGAGTCTGCTTCTGCAGAAAAATAGCTGCCCCTTTCCTACTAATGCAAATCTAAAATTACCAGAGTAATACGCAATAAATCTCTGTCAACAATTCCTCTTTGCACACAGAGTCATGGTTTGATATTAGGCAGAAAACGAAATTTCTTTGCCAATTTGAAAGCACACTTACTACTCTTTTATTGGCAAGTGATAAGTACTTTTACAGTCTGACACATTTTCAATCCACTTTTCAGATTCTGAAAACAGCACATGTCCAAACAGCTTTTTGAGACCAGGAACATGTGTAACCTGGGTGAATGACTACACTCCAGCAAGGGCAACCAGCCTTAGTGATGTTGAATGTATTTGCATTACTCACTGCAACCTCAAACCCCACTTGGCTGTGAATACTATGCATGATTCTACAGGATAAGCAGCTGGGTGTGTGCTAAGAGTCTGCTTCTGCAGAAAAATAGCTGCCCCTTTCCTACTAATGCAAATCTAAAATTACCAGAGTAATACGCAATAAATCTCTGTCAACAATTCCTCTTTGCACACAGAGTCATGGTTTGATATTAGGCAGAAAACGAAATTTCTTTGCCAATTTGAAAGCACACTTACTACTCTTTTTTTGGCAAGTGAAAGTACTTTTACAGTCTGACACATTTTCAATCCACTTTTCAGATTCTGAAAACAGCACATGTCCAAACAGCTTTTTGAGACCAGGAACATGTGTAACCTGGGTGAATGACTACACTCCAGCAAAGGCAACCAGCCTTAGTGATGTTGAATGTATTTGCATTACTCACTGCAACCTCAAACCCCACTCGGTTGTGAATACTATGCATGATTCTACAGGATAAGCAGCTGGGTGTGTGCTAAGAGTCTGCTTCTGCAGAAAAATAGCTGCCCCTTTCCTACAAATGCAAATCTAAAATTACCAGAGTAATACGCAATAAATCTCTGTCAACAATTCCTCTTTGCACACAGAGTCATGGTTTGATATTAGGCAGAAAACGAAATTTCTTTGCCAATTTGAAAGCACACTTACTACTCTTTTTTTGGCAAGTGATAAGTACTTTTACAGTCTGACACATTTTCAATCCACTTTTCAGATTCTGAAAACAGCACATGTCCAAACAGCTTTTTGAGACCAGGAACATGTGTAACCTGGGTGAATGACTACACTCCAGCAAAGGCAACCAGCCTTAGTGATGTTGAATGTATTTGCATTACTCACTGCAACCTCAAACCCCACTCGGTTGTGAATAATATGCATGATTCTACAGGATAAGCAGCTGGGTGTGTGCTAAGAGTCTGCTTCTGCAGAAAAATAGCTGCCCCTTTCCTACTAATGCAAATCTAAAATTACCAGAGTAATACGCAATAAATCTCTGTCAACAATTCCTCTTTGCACACAGAGTCATGGTTTGATATTAGGCAGAAAACGAAATTTCTTTGCCAATTTGAAAGCACACTTACTACTCTTTTTTGGCAAGTGATAAGTACTTTTACAGTCTGACACATTTTCAATCCACTTTTCAGATTCTGAAAACAGCACATGTCCAAACAGCTTTTTGAGACCAGGAACATGTGTAACCTGGGTGAATGACTACACTCCAGCAAGGGCAACCAGCCTTAGTGATGTTGAATGTATTTGCATTACTCACTGCAACCTCAAACCCCACTTGGTTGTGAATACTATGCATGATTCTACAGGATAAGCAGCTGGGTGTGTGCTAAGAGTCTGCTTCTGCAGAAAAATAGCTGCCCCTTTCCTACTAATGTAAATCTAAAATTACCAGAGTAATACGCAATAAATCTCTGTCAACAATTCCTCTTTGCACACAGAGTCATGGTTTGATATTAGGCAGAAAACGAAATTTCTTTGCCAATTTGAAAGCACACATACTACTCTTTTTTTGGCAAGTGATAAGTACTTTTACAGTCTGACAAATTTTCAATCCACTTTTCAGATTCTGAAAACAGCACATGTCCAAACAGCTTTTTGAGACCAGGAACATGTGTAACCTGGGTGAATGACTATACTCCAGCAAAGGCAACCAGCCTTAGTGATGTTGAATGTATTTGCATTACTCACTGCAACCTCAAACCCCACTTGGTTGTGAATACTATGCATGATTCTACAGGATAAGCAGCTGGGTGTGTTCTAAGAGTCTGCTTCTGCAGAAAAATAGCTGCCCCTTTCCTACTAATGCAAATCTAAAATTACCAGAGTAATACGCAATAAATCTCTGTCAACAATTCCTCTTTGCACAGAGAGTCATGGTTTGATATTAGGCAGAAAACGAAATTTCTTTGCCAATTTGAAAGCACACTTACTACTCTTTTTTTGGCAAGTGATAAGTACTTTTACAGTCTGACACATTTTCAATCCACTTTTCAGATTCTGAAAACAGCACATGTCCAAACAGCTTTTTGAGACCAGGAACATGTGTAACCTGGGTGAATGACTACACTCCAGCAAAGGCAACCAGCCTTAGTGATGTTGAATGTATTTGCATTTCTCACTGCAACCTCAAACCCCACTCGGTTGTGAATACTATGCATGATTCTACAGGATAAGCAGCTGGGTGTGTGCTAAGAGTCTGCTTCTGCAGAAAAATAGCTGCCCCTTTCCTACTAATGTAAATCTAAAATTACCAGAGTAATACGCAATAAATCTCTGTCAACAATTCCTCTTTGCACACAGAGTCATGGTTTGATATTAGGCAGAAAACGAAATTTCTTTGCCAATTTGAAAGCACACTTACTACTCTTTTTTTGGCAAGTGATAAGTACTTTTACAGTCTGACAAATTTTCAATCCACTTTTCAGATTCTGAAAACAGCACATGTCCAAACAGCTTTTTGAGACCAGGAACATGTGTAACCTGGGTGAATGACTATACTCCAGCAAAGGCAACCAGCCTTAGTGATGTTGAATGTATTTGCATTACTCACTGCAACCTCAAACCCCACTTGGTTGTGAATACTATGCATGATTCTACAGGATAAGCAGCTGGGTGTGTTCTAAGAGTCTGCTTCTGCAGAAAAATAGCTGCCCCTTTCCTACTAATGCAAATCTAAAATTACCAGAGTAATATGCAATAAATCTCTGTCAACAATTCCTCTTTGCACACAGAGTCATGGTTTGATATTAGGCAGAAAACGAAATTTCTTTGCCAATTTGAAAGCACACTTACTACTCTTTTTTTGGCAAGTGATAAGTACTTTTACAGTCTGACACATTTTCAATCCACTTTTCAGATTCTGAAAACAGCACATGTCCAAACAGCTTTTTGAGACCAGGAACATGTGTAACCTGGGTGAATGACTACACTCCAGCAAGGGCAACCAGCCTTAGTGATGTTGAATGTATTTGCATTACTCACTGCAACCTCAAACCCCACTCGGTTGTGAATACTATGCATGATTCTACAGGGTAAGCAGCTGGGTGTGTGCTAAGAGTCTGCTTCTGCAGAAAAATAGCTGCCCCTTTCCTACTAATGCAAATCTAAAATTACCAGAGTAATACACAATAAATCTCTGTCAACAATTCCTCTTTGCACACAGAGTCATGGTTTGATATTAGGCAGAAAACGAAATTTCTTTGCCAATTTGAAAGCACACTTACTACTCTTTTTTTGGCAAGTGATAAGTACTTTTACAGTCTGACACATTTTCAATCCACTTTTCAGATTCTGCAAACAGCACATGTCCAAACAGCTTTTTGAGACCAGGAACATGTGTAACCTGGGTGAATGACTACACTCCAGCAAAGGCAACCAGCCTTAGTGATGTTGAATGTATTTGCATTACTCACTGCAACCTCAAACCCCACTCGGTTGTGAATACTATGCATGATTCTACAGGATAAGCAGCTGGGTATGTGCTAAGAGTCTGCTTCTGCAGAAAAATAGCTGCCCCTTTCCTACTAATGCAAATCTAAAATTACCAGAGTAATACGCAATAAATCTCTGTCAACAATTCCTCTTTGCACACAGAGTCATGGTTTGATATTAGGCAGAAAACGAAATTTCTTTGCCAATTTGAAAGCACACTTACTACTCTTTTTTGGCAAGTGATAAGTACTTTTACAGTCTGACACATTTTCAATCCACTTTTCAGATTCTGAAAACAGCACATGTCCAAACAGCTTTTTGAGACCAGGAACATGTGTAACCTGGGTGAATGACTACACTCCAGCAAGGGCAACCAGCCTTAGTGATGTTGAATGTATTTGCATTACTCACTGCAACCTCAAACCCCACTCGGTTGTGAATACTATGCATGATTCTACAGGATAAGCAGCTGGGTGTGTGCTAAGAGTCTGCTTCTGCAGAAAAATAGCTGCACCTTTCCTACTAATGCAAATCTAAAATTACCAGAGTAATACGCAATAAATCTCTGTCAACAATTCCTCTTTGCACACAGAGTCATGGTTTGATATTAGGCAGAAAACGAAATTTCTTTGCCAATTTGAAAGCACACTTACTACTCTTTTTTTGGCAAGTGATAAGTACTTTTACAGTCCGACACATTTTCAATCCACTTTTCAGATTCTGAAAACAGCACATGTCCAAACAGCTTTTTGAGACCAGGAACATGTGTAACCTGGGTGAATGACTACACTCCAGCAAGGGCAACCAGCCTTAGTGATGTTGAATGTATTTGCATTACTCACTGCAACCTCAAACCCCACTCGGTTGTGAATACTATGCATGATTCTACAGGATAAGCAGCTGGGTGTGTGCTAAGAGTCTGCTTCTGCAGAAAAATAGCTGCCCCTTTCCTACTAATGCAAATCTAAAATTACCAGAGTAATATGCAATAAATCTCTGTCAACAATTCCTCTTTGCACACAGAGTCATGGTTTGATATTAGGCAGAAAACGAAATTTCTTTGCCAATTTGAAAGCACACTTACTACTCTTTTTTTGGCAAGTGATAAGTACTTTTACAGTCTGACACATTTTCAATCCACTTTTCAGATTCTGAAAACAGCACATGTCCAAACAGCTTTTTGAGTCCAGGAACATGTGTAACCTGGGTGAATGACTACACTCCAGCAAAGACAACCAGCCTTAGTGATGTTGAATGTATTTGCATTACTCACTGCAACCTCAAACCCCACTCGGTTGTGAATACTATGCATGATTCTACAGGATAAGCAGCTGGGTGTGTGCTAAGAGTCTGCTTCTGCAGAAAAATAGCTGCCCCTTTCCTACTAATGCAAATCTAAAATTACCAGAGTAATACGCAATAAATCTCTGTCAACAATTCCTCTTTGCACACAGAGTCATGGTTTGATATTAGGCAGAAAACGAAATTTCTTTGCCAATTTGAAAGCACACTTACTACTCTTTTATTGGCAAGTGATAAGTACTTTTACAGTCTGACACATTTTCAATCCACTTTTCAGATTCTGAAAACAGCACATGTCCAAACAGCTTTTTGAGACCAGGAACATGTGTAACCTGGGTGAATGACTACACTCCAGCAAGGGCAACCAGCCTTAGTGATGTTGAATGTATTTGCATTACTCACTGCAACCTCAAACCCCACTTGGCTGTGAATACTATGCATGATTCTACAGGATAAGCAGCTGGGTGTGTGCTAAGAGTCTGCTTCTGCAGAAAAATAGCTGCCCCTTTCCTACTAATGCAAATCTAAAATTACCAGAGTAATACGCAATAAATCTCTGTCAACAATTCCTCTTTGCACACAGAGTCATGGTTTGATATTAGGCAGAAAACGAAATTTCTTTGCCAATTTGAAAGCACACTTACTACTCTTTTTTTGGCAAGTGAAAGTACTTTTACAGTCTGACACATTTTCAATCCACTTTTCAGATTCTGAAAACAGCACATGTCCAAACAGCTTTTTGAGACCAGGAACATGTGTAACCTGGGTGAATGACTACACTCCAGCAAAGGCAACCAGCCTTAGTGATGTTGAATGTATTTGCATTACTCACTGCAACCTCAAACCCCACTCGGTTGTGAATACTATGCATGATTCTACAGGATAAGCAGCTGGGTGTGTGCTAAGAGTCTGCTTCTGCAGAAAAATAGCTGCCCCTTTCCTACAAATGCAAATCTAAAATTACCAGAGTAATACGCAATAAATCTCTGTCAACAATTCCTCTTTGCACACAGAGTCATGGTTTGATATTAGGCAGAAAACGAAATTTCTTTGCCAATTTGAAAGCACACTTACTACTCTTTTTTTGGCAAGTGATAAGTACTTTTACAGTCTGACACATTTTCAATCCACTTTTCAGATTCTGAAAACAGCACATGTCCAAACAGCTTTTTGAGACCAGGAACATGTGTAACCTGGGTGAATGACTACACTCCAGCAAAGGCAACCAGCCTTAGTGATGTTGAATGTATTTGCATTACTCACTGCAACCTCAAACCCCACTCGGTTGTGAATAATATGCATGATTCTACAGGATAAGCAGCTGGGTGTGTGCTAAGAGTCTGCTTCTGCAGAAAAATAGCTGCCCCTTTCCTACTAATGCAAATCTAAAATTACCAGAGTAATACGCAATAAATCTCTGTCAACAATTCCTCTTTGCACACAGAGTCATGGTTTGATATTAGGCAGAAAACGAAATTTCTTTGCCAATTTGAAAGCACACTTACTACTCTTTTTTGGCAAGTGATAAGTACTTTTACAGTCTGACACATTTTCAATCCACTTTTCAGATTCTGAAAACAGCACATGTCCAAACAGCTTTTTGAGACCAGGAACATGTGTAACCTGGGTGAATGACTACACTCCAGCAAGGGCAACCAGCCTTAGTGATGTTGAATGTATTTGCATTACTCACTGCAACCTCAAACCCCACTTGGTTGTGAATACTATGCATGATTCTACAGGATAAGCAGCTGGGTGTGTGCTAAGAGTCTGCTTCTGCAGAAAAATAGCTGCCCCTTTCCTACTAATGTAAATCTAAAATTACCAGAGTAATACGCAATAAATCTCTGTCAACAATTCCTCTTTGCACACAGAGTCATGGTTTGATATTAGGCAGAAAACGAAATTTCTTTGCCAATTTGAAAGCACACATACTACTCTTTTTTTGGCAAGTGATAAGTACTTTTACAGTCTGACAAATTTTCAATCCACTTTTCAGATTCTGAAAACAGCACATGTCCAAACAGCTTTTTGAGACCAGGAACATGTGTAACCTGGGTGAATGACTATACTCCAGCAAAGGCAACCAGCCTTAGTGATGTTGAATGTATTTGCATTACTCACTGCAACCTCAAACCCCACTTGGTTGTGAATACTATGCATGATTCTACAGGATAAGCAGCTGGGTGTGTTCTAAGAGTCTGCTTCTGCAGAAAAATAGCTGCCCCTTTCCTACTAATGCAAATCTAAAATTACCAGAGTAATACGCAATAAATCTCTGTCAACAATTCCTCTTTGCACAGAGAGTCATGGTTTGATATTAGGCAGAAAACGAAATTTCTTTGCCAATTTGAAAGCACACTTACTACTCTTTTTTTGGCAAGTGATATGTACTTTTACAGTCTGACACATTTTCAATCCACTTTTCAGATTCTGAAAACAGCACATGTCCAAACAGCTTTTTGAGACCAGGAACATGTGTAACCTGGGTGAATGACTACACTCCAGCAAAGGCAACCAGCCTTAGTGATGTTGAATGTATTTGCATTTCTCACTGCAACCTCAAACCCCACTCGGTTGTGAATACTATGCATGATTCTACAGGATAAGCAGCTGGGTGTGTGCTAAGAGTCTGCTTCTGCAGAAAAATAGCTGCCCCTTTCCTACTAATGTAAATCTAAAATTACCAGAGTAATACGCAATAAATCTCTGTCAACAATTCCTCTTTGCACACAGAGTCATGGTTTGATATTAGGCAGAAAACGAAATTTCTTTGCCAATTTGAAAGCACACTTACTACTCTTTTTTTGGCAAGTGATAAGTACTTTTACAGTCTGACAAATTTTCAATCCACTTTTCAGATTCTGAAAACAGCACATGTCCAAACAGCTTTTTGAGACCAGGAACATGTGTAACCTGGGTGAATGACTATACTCCAGCAAAGGCAACCAGCCTTAGTGATGTTGAATGTATTTGCATTACTCACTGCAACCTCAAACCCCACTTGGTTGTGAATACTATGCATGATTCTACAGGATAAGCAGCTGGGTGTGTTCTAAGAGTCTGCTTCTGCAGAAAAATAGCTGCCCCTTTCCTACTAATGCAAATCTAAAATTACCAGAGTAATATGCAATAAATCTCTGTCAACAATTCCTCTTTGCACACAGAGTCATGGTTTGATATTAGGCAGAAAACGAAATTTCTTTGCCAATTTGAAAGCACACTTACTACTCTTTTTTTGGCAAGTGATAAGTACTTTTACAGTCTGACACATTTTCAATCCACTTTTCAGATTCTGAAAACAGCACATGTCCAAACAGCTTTTTGAGACCAGGAACATGTGTAACCTGGGTGAATGACTACACTCCAGCAAGGGCAACCAGCCTTAGTGATGTTGAATGTATTTGCATTACTCACTGCAACCTCAAACCCCACTCGGTTGTGAATACTATGCATGATTCTACAGGGTAAGCAGCTGGGTGTGTGCTAAGAGTCTGCTTCTGCAGAAAAATAGCTGCCCCTTTCCTACTAATGCAAATCTAAAATTACCAGAGTAATACACAATAAATCTCTGTCAACAATTCCTCTTTGCACACAGAGTCATGGTTTGATATTAGGCAGAAAACGAAATTTCTTTGCCAATTTGAAAGCACACTTACTACTCTTTTTTTGGCAAGTGATAAGTACTTTTACAGTCTGACACATTTTCAATCCACTTTTCAGATTCTGCAAACAGCACATGTCCAAACAGCTTTTTGAGACCAGGAACATGTGTAACCTGGGTGAATGACTACACTCCAGCAAAGGCAACCAGCCTTAGTGATGTTGAATGTATTTGCATTACTCACTGCAACCTCAAACCCCACTCGGTTGTGAATACTATGCATGATTCTACAGGATAAGCAGCTGGGTATGTGCTAAGAGTCTGCTTCTGCAGAAAAATAGCTGCCCCTTTCCTACTAATGCAAATCTAAAATTACCAGAGTAATACGCAATAAATCTCTGTCAACAATTCCTCTTTGCACACAGAGTCATGGTTTGATATTAGGCAGAAAACGAAATTTCTTTGCCAATTTGAAAGCACACTTACTACTCTTTTTTGGCAAGTGATAAGTACTTTTACAGTCTGACACATTTTCAATCCACTTTTCAGATTCTGAAAACAGCACATGTCCAAACAGCTTTTTGAGACCAGGAACATGTGTAACCTGGGTGAATGACTACACTCCAGCAAGGGCAACCAGCCTTAGTGATGTTGAATGTATTTGCATTACTCACTGCAACCTCAAACCCCACTCGGTTGTGAATACTATGCATGATTCTACAGGATAAGCAGCTGGGTGTGTGCTAAGAGTCTGCTTCTGCAGAAAAATAGCTGCACCTTTCCTACTAATGCAAATCTAAAATTACCAGAGTAATACGCAATAAATCTCTGTCAACAATTCCTCTTTGCACACAGAGTCATGGTTTGATATTAGGCAGAAAACGAAATTTCTTTGCCAATTTGAAAGCACACTTACTACTCTTTTTTTGGCAAGTGATAAGTACTTTTACAGTCCGACACATTTTCAATCCACTTTTCAGATTCTGAAAACAGCACATGTCCAAACAGCTTTTTGAGACCAGGAACATGTGTAACCTGGGTGAATGACTACACTCCAGCAAAGGCAACCAGCCTTAGTGATATTGAATGTATTTGCATTACTCACTGCAACCTCAAACCCCACTCGGTTGTGAATACTATGCATGATTCTACAGGATAAGCAGCTGGGTGTGTGCTAAGAGTCTGCTTCTGCAGAAAAATAGCTGCCCCTTTCCTACTAATGCAAATCTAAAATTACCAGAGTAATACGCAATAAATCTCTGTCAACAATTCCTCTTTGCACACAGAGTCATGGTTTGATATTAGGCAGAAAACGAAATTTCTTTGCCAATTTGAAAGCACACTTACTACTCTTTTTTTGGCAAGTGATAAGTACTTTTACAGTCTGACACATTTTCAATCCACTTTTCAGATTCTGAAAACAGCACATGTCCAAACAGCTTTTTGAGACCAGGAACATGTGTAACCTGGGTGAATGACTACATTCCAGCAAAGGCAACCAGCCTTAGTGATGTTGAATGTATTTGCATTACTCACTGCAACCTCAAACCCCACTCGGTTGTGAATACTATGCATGATTCTACAGGATAAGCAGCTGGGTGTGTGCTAAGAGTCTGCTTCTGCAGAAAAATAGCTGCCCCTTTCCTACTAATGCAAATCTAAAATTACCAGAGTAATACGCAATAAATCTCTGTCAACAATTCCTCTTTGCACACAGAGTCATGGTTTGATATTAGGCAGAAAACGAAATTTCTTTGCCAATTTGAAAGCACACTTACTACTCTTTTTTTGGCAAGTGATAAGTACTTTTACAGTCTGACACATTTTCAATCCACTTTTCAGATTCTGAAAACAGCACATGTCCAAACAGCTTTTTGAGTCCAGGAACATGTGTAACCTGGGTGAATGACTACACTCCAGCAAAGACAACCAGCCTTAGTGATGTTGAATGTATTTGCATTACTCACTGCAACCTCAAACCCCACTCGGTTGTGAATACTATGCATGATTCTACAGGATAAGCAGCTGGGTGTGTGCTAAGAGTCTGCTTCTGCAGAAAAATAGCTGCCCCTTTCCTACTAATGCAAATCTAAAATTACCAGAGTAATACGCAATAAATCTCTGTCAACAATTCCTCTTTGCTCACAGAGTCATGGTTTGATATTAGGCAGAAAACGAAATTTCTTTGCCAATTTGAAAGCACACTTACTACTCTATTTTTGGCAAGTGATAAGTACTTTTACAGTCTGACACATTTTCAATCCACTTTTCAGATTCTGAAAACAGCACATGTCCAAACAGCTTTTTGAGACCAGGAACATCTGTAACCTGGGTGAATGACTACACTCCAGCAAAGGCAACCAGCCTTAGTGATGTTGAATGTATTTGCATTACTCACTGCAACCTCAAACCCCACTCGGTTGTGAATACTATGCATGATTCTACAGGATAAGCAGCTGGGTGTGTGCTAAGAGTCTGCTTCTGCAGACAAATAGCTGCCCCTTTCCTACTAATGCAAATCTAAAATTACCAGAGTAATACGCAATAAATCTCTGTCAACAATTCCTCTTTGCACACAGAGTCATGGTTTGATATTAGGCAGAAAACGAAATTTCTTTGCCAATTTGAAAGCACACTTACTACTCTTTTTTTGGCAAGTGAAAGTACTTTTACAGTCTGACACATTTTCAATCCACTTTTCAGATTCTGAAAACAGCACATGTCCAAACAGCTTTTTGAGACCAGGAACATGTGTAACCTGGGTGAATGACTATACTCCAGCAAAGGCAACCAGCCTTAGTGATGTTGAATGTATTTGCATTACTCACTGCAACCTCAAACCCCACTTGGTTGTGAATACTATGCATGATTCTACAGGATAAGCAGCTGGGTGTGTGCTAAGAGTCTGCTTCTGCAGAAAAATAGCTGCCCCTTTCCTACTAATGCAAATCTAAAATTACCAGAGTAATACGCAATAAATCTCTGTCAACAATTCCTCTTTGCACACAGAGTCATGGTTTGATATTAGGCAGAAAACGAAATTTCTTTGCCAATTTGAAAGCACACTTACTACTCTTTTTTTGGCAAGTGATAAGTACTTTTACAGTCTGACACATTTTCAATCCACTTTTCAGATTCTAAAAACAGCACATGTCCAAACAGCTTTTTGAGACCAGGAACATGTGTAACCTGGGTGAATGACTACACTCCAGCAAGGGCAACCAGCCTTAGTGATGTTGAATGTATTTGCATTACTCACTGCAACCTCAAACCCCATTCGGTTGTGAATACTATGCATGATTCTACAGGATAAGCAGCTGGGTGTGTGCTAAGAGTCTGCTTCTGCAGAAAAATAGCTGCCCCTTTCCTACTAATGCAAATCTAAAATTAGCAGAGTAATACGCAATAAATCTCTGTCAACAATTCCTCTTTGCACACAGAGTCATGGTTTGATATTAGGCAGAAAACGAAATTTCTTTGTCAATTTGAAAGCACACTTACTACTCTTTTTTTGGCAAGTGATAAGTACTTTTACAGTCTGACACATTTTCAATCCACTTTTCAGATTCTGAAAACAGCACATGTCCAAACAGCTTTTTGAGACCAGGAACATGTGTAACCTAGGTGAATGACTACACTCCAGCAAAGGCAACCAGCCTTAGTGATGTTGAATGTATTTGCATTACTCACTGCAACCTCAAACCCCACTCGGTTGTGAATACTATGCATGATTCTACAGGATAAGCAGCTGGGTGTGTGCTAAGAGTCTGCTTCTGCAGAAAAATAGCTGCCCCTTCCCTACTAATGCAAATCTAAAATTACCAGAGTAATACGCAATAAATCTCTGTCAACAATTCCTCTTTGCACACAGAGTCATGGTTTGATATTAGGCAGAAAACGAAATTTCTTTGCCAATTTGAAAGCACACTTACTACTCTTTTTTTGGCAAGTGATAAGTACTTTTACAGTCTGACACATTTTCAATCCACTTTTCAGATTCTGAAAACAGCACATGTCCAAACAGCTTTTTGAGACCAGGAACATGTGTAACCTGGGTGAATGACTACACTCCAGCAAAGGCAACCAGCCTTAGTGATGTTGAATGTATTTGCATTACTCACTGCAACCTCAAACCCCACTCGGTTGTGAATACTATGCATGATTCTACAGGATAAGCAGCTGGGTGTGTGCTAAGAGTCTGCTTCTGCAGAAAAATAGCTGCCCCTTTCCTACTAATGCAAATCTAAAATTAGCAGAGTAATACGCAATAAATCTCTGTCAACAATTCCTCTTTGCACACAGAGTCATGGTTTGATATTAGGCAGAAAACGAATTTCTTTGTCAATTTGAAAGCACACTTACTACTCTTTTTTTGGCAAGTGATAAGTACTTTTACAGTCTGACACATTTTCAATCCACTTTTCAGATTCTGAAAACAGCACATGTCCAAACAGCTTTTTGAGACCAGGAACATGTGTAACCTAGGTGAATGACTACACTCCAGCAAAGGCAACCAGCCTTAGTGATGTTGAATGTATTTGCATTACTCACTGCAACCTCAAACCCCACTCGGTTGTGAATACTATGCATGATTCTACAGGATAAGCAGCTGGGTGTGTGCTAAGAGTCTGCTTCTGCAGAAAAATAGCTGCCCCTTCCCTACTAATGCAAATCTAAAATTACCAGAGTAATACGCAACAAATCTCTGTCAACAATTCCTCTTTGCACACAGAGTCATGGTTTGATATTAGGCAGAAAACGAAATTTCTTTGCCAATTTGAAAGCACACTTACTACTCTTTTTTGGCAAGTGATAAGTACTTTTACAGTCTGACACATTTTCAATCCACTTTTCAGATTCTGAAAACAGCACATGTCCAAACAGCTTTTTGAGACCAGGAACATGTGTAACCTGGGTGAATGACTACACTCCAGCAAGGGCAACCAGCCTTAGTGATGTTGAATGTATTTGCATTACTCACTGCAACCTCAAACCCCACTTGGTTGTGAATACTATGCATGATTCTACAGGATAAGCAGCTGGGTGTGTGCTAAGAGTCTGTTTCTGCAGAAAAATAGCTGCCCCTTTCCTACTAATGCAAATCTAAAATTACCAGAGTAATACGCAATAAATCTCTGTCAACAATTCCTCTTTGCACACAGAGTCATGGTTTGATATTAGGCAGAAAACGAAATTTCTTTGCCAATTTGAAAGCACACTTACTACTCTTTTTTTGGCAAGTGATAAGTACTTTTACAGTCTGACACATTTTCAATCCACTTTTCAGATTCTGAAAACAGCACATGTCCAAACAGCTTTTTGAGACCAGGAACATGTGTAACCTGGGTGAATGACTACACTCCAGCAAAGGCAACCAGCCTTAGTGATGTTGAATGTATTTGCATTACTCACTGCAACCTCAAACCCCACTCGGTTGTGAATACTATGCATGATTCTACAGGATAAGCAGCTGGGTGTGTGCTAAGAGTCTGCTTCTGCAGAAAAATAGCTGCCCCTTTCCTACTAATGTAAATCTAAAATTACCAGAGTAATACGCAATAAATCTCTGTCAACAATTCCTCTTTGCACACAGAGTCATGGTTTGATATTAGGCAGAAAACGAAATTTCTTTGCCAATTTGAAAGCACACTTACTACTCTTTTTTTGGCAAGTGATAAGTACTTTTACAGTCTGACAAATTTTCAATCCACTTTTCAGATTCTGAAAACAGCACATGTCCAAACAGCTTTTTGAGACCTGGAACATGTGTAACCTGGGTGAATGACTATACTCCAGCAAAGGCAACCAGCCTTAGTGATGTTGAATGTATTTGCATTACTCACTGCAACCTCAAACCCCACTTGGTTGTGAATACTATGCATGATTCTACAGGATAAGCAGCTGGGTGTGTTCTAAGAGTCTGCTTTTGCAGAAAAATAGCTGCCCCTTTCCTACTAATGCAAATCTAAAATTACCAGAGTAATACGCAATAAATCTCTGTCAACAATTCCTCTTTGCACACAGAGTCATGGTTTGATATTAGGCAGAAAACGAAATTTCTTTGCCAATTTGAAAGCACACTTACTACTCTATTTTTGGCAAGTGATAAGTACTTTTACAGTCTGACACATTTTCAATCCACTTTTCAGATTCTGAAAACAGCACATGTCCAAACAGCTTTTTGAGACCAGGAACATCTGTAACCTGGGTGAATGACTACACTCCAGCAAAGGCAACCAGCCTTAGTGATGTTGAATGTATTTGCATTACTCACTGCAACCTCAAACCCCACTCGGTTGTGAATACTATGCATGATTCTACAGGATAAGCAGCTTAGTGTGTGCTAAGAGTCTGATTCTGCAGAAAAATAGCTGCCCCTTTCCTACTAATGCAAATCTAAAATTACCAGAGTAATACGCAATAAATCTCTGTCAACAATTCCTCTTTGCACACAGAGTCATGGTTTGATATTAGGCAGAAAACGAAATTTCTTTGCCAATTTGAAAGCACACTTACTATTCTTTTTTGGCAAGTGATAAGTACTTTTACAGTCTGACACATTTTCAATCCACTTTTCAGATTCTGAAAACAGCACATGTCCAAACAGCTTTTTGAGACCAGGAACATGTGTAACCTGGGTGAATGACTACACTCCAGCAAGGGCAACCAGCCTTAGTGATGTTGAATGTATTTGCATAACTCACTGCAACCTCAAACCCCACTTGGTTGTGAATACTATGCATGATTCTACAGGATAAGCAGCTGGGTGTGTGCTAAGAGTCTGCTTCTGCAGAAAAATAGCTGCCCCTTTCCTACTAATGCAAATCTAAAATTACCAGAGTAATACGCAATAAATCTCTGTCAACAATTCATCTTTGCACACAGAGTCATGGTTTGATATTAGGCAGAAAACGAAATTTCTTTGCCAATTTGAAAGCACACTTACTACTCTTTTTTTGGCAAGTGATAAGTACTTTTACAGTCTGAAACATTTTCAATCCACTTTTCAGATTCTGAAAACAGCACATGTCCAAACAGCTTTTTGAGACCAGGAACATGTGTAACCTGGGTGAATGACTACACTCCAGCAAAGGCAACCAGCCTTAGTGATGTTGAATGTATTTGCATTACTCACTGCAACCTCAAACCCCACTCGGTTGTGAATACTATGCATGATTCTACAGGATAAGCAGCTGGGTGTGTGCTAAGAGTCTGCTTCTGCAGAACAATAGCTGCACCTTTCCTACTAATGCAAATCTAAAATTACCAGAGTAATACGCAATAAATCTCTGTCAACAATTCCTCTTTGCACACAGAGTCATGGTTTGATATTAGGCAGAAAACGAAATTTCTTTGCCAATTTGAAAGCACACTTACTACTCTTTTTTTGGCAAGTGATAAGTACTTTTACAGTCTGACACATTTTCAATCCACTTTTCAGATTCTGAAAACAGCACATGTCCAAACAGCTTTTTGAGTCCAGGAACATGTGTAACCTGGGTGAATGACTACACTCCAGCAAAGGCAACCAGCCTTAGTGATGTTGAATGTATTTGCATTACTCACTGCAACCTCAAACCCCACTCGGTTGTGAATACTCTGCATGATTCTACAGGATAAGCAGCTGGGTGTGTGCTAAGAGTCTGCTTCTGCAGAAAAATAGCTGCCCCTTTCCTACTAATGCAAATCTAAAATTACCAGAGTAATACGCAATAAATCTCTGTCAACAATTCCTCTTTGCACACAGAGTCATGGTTTGATATTAGGCAGAAAACGAAATTTCTTTGCCAATTTGAAAGCACACTTACTACTCTTTTTTTGGCAAGTGATAAGTACTTTTACAGTCTGACACATTTTCAATCCACTTTTCAGATTCCGAAAACAGCACATGTCCAAACAGCTTTTTGAGACCAGGAACATGTGTAACCTGGGTGAATGACTACACTCCAGCAAGGGCAACCAGCCTTAGTGATGTTGAATGTATTTGCATTACTCACTGCAACCTCAAACCCCACTCGGTTGTGAATACTATGCATGATTCTACAGGGTAAGCAGCTGGGTGTGTGCTAAGAGTCTGCTTCTGCAGAAAAATAGCTGCCCCTTTCCTACTAATGCAAATCTAAAATTACCAGAGTAATACACAATAAATCTCTGTCAACAATTCCTCTTTGCACACAGAGTCATGGTTTGATATTAGGCAGAAAACGAAATTTCTTTGCCAATTTGAAAGCACACTTACTACTCTTTTTTTGGCAAGTGATAAGTACTTTTACAGTCTGACACATTTTCAATCCACTTTTCAGATTCTGAAAACAGCACATGTCCAAACAGCTTTTTGAGACCAGGAACATGTGTAACCTGGGTGAATGACTACACTCCAGCAAGGGCAACCAGCCTTAGTGATGTTGAATGTATTTGCATTACTCACTGCAACCTCAAACCCCACTCGGTTGTGAATACTATGCATGATTCTACAGGATAAGCAGCTGGGTGTGTGCTAAGAGTCTGCTTCTGCAGAAAAATAGCTGCCCCTTTCCTACTAATGCAAATCTAAAATTACCAGAGTAATATGCAATAAATCTCTGTCAACAATTCCTCTTTGCACACAGAGTCATGGTTTGATATTAGGCAGAAAACGAAATTTCTTTGCCAATTTGAAAGCACACTTACTACTCTTTTTTTGGCAAGTGATAAGTACTTTTACAGTCTGACACATTTTCAATCCACTTTTCAGATTCTGAAAACAGCACATGTCCAAACAGCTTTTTGAGTCCAGGAACATGTGTAACCTGGGTGAATGACTACACTCCAGCAAAGACAACCAGCCTTAGTGATGTTGAATGTATTTGCATTACTCACTGCAACCTCAAACCCCACTCGGTTGTGAATACTATGCATGATTCTACAGGATAAGCAGCTGGGTGTGTGCTAAGAGTCTGCTTCTGCAGAAAAATAGCTGCCCCTTTCCTACTAATGCAAATCTAAAATTACCAGAGTAATACGCAATAAATCTCTGTCAACAATTCCTCTTTGCACACAGAGTCATGGTTTGATATTAGGCAGAAAACGAAATTTCTTTGCCAATTTGAAAGCACACTTACTACTCTTTTATTGGCAAGTGATAAGTACTTTTACAGTCTGACACATTTTCAATCCACTTTTCAGATTCTGAAAACAGCACATGTCCAAACAGCTTTTTGAGACCAGGAACATGTGTAACCTGGGTGAATGACTACACTCCAGCAAGGGCAACCAGCCTTAGTGATGTTGAATGTATTTGCATTACTCACTGCAACCTCAAACCCCACTTGGCTGTGAATACTATGCATGATTCTACAGGATAAGCAGCTGGGTGTGTGCTAAGAGTCTGCTTCTGCAGAAAAATAGCTGCCCCTTTCCTACTAATGCAAATCTAAAATTACCAGAGTAATACGCAATAAATCTCTGTCAACAATTCCTCTTTGCACACAGAGTCATGGTTTGATATTAGGCAGAAAACGAAATTTCTTTGCCAATTTGAAAGCACACTTACTACTCTTTTTTTGGCAAGTGAAAGTACTTTTACAGTCTGACACATTTTCAATCCACTTTTCAGATTCTGAAAACAGCACATGTCCAAACAGCTTTTTGAGACCAGGAACATGTGTAACCTGGGTGAATGACTACACTCCAGCAAAGGCAACCAGCCTTAGTGATGTTGAATGTATTTGCATTACTCACTGCAACCTCAAACCCCACTCGGTTGTGAATACTATGCATGATTCTACAGGATAAGCAGCTGGGTGTGTGCTAAGAGTCTGCTTCTGCAGAAAAATAGCTGCCCCTTTCCTACAAATGCAAATCTAAAATTACCAGAGTAATACGCAATAAATCTCTGTCAACAATTCCTCTTTGCACACAGAGTCATGGTTTGATATTAGGCAGAAAACGAAATTTCTTTGCCAATTTGAAAGCACACTTACTACTCTTTTTTTGGCAAGTGATAAGTACTTTTACAGTCTGACACATTTTCAATCCACTTTTCAGATTCTGAAAACAGCACATGTCCAAACAGCTTTTTGAGACCAGGAACATGTGTAACCTGGGTGAATGACTACACTCCAGCAAAGGCAACCAGCCTTAGTGATGTTGAATGTATTTGCATTACTCACTGCAACCTCAAACCCCACTCGGTTGTGAATAATATGCATGATTCTACAGGATAAGCAGCTGGGTGTGTGCTAAGAGTCTGCTTCTGCAGAAAAATAGCTGCCCCTTTCCTACTAATGCAAATCTAAAATTACCAGAGTAATACGCAATAAATCTCTGTCAACAATTCCTCTTTGCACACAGAGTCATGGTTTGATATTAGGCAGAAAACGAAATTTCTTTGCCAATTTGAAAGCACACTTACTACTCTTTTTTGGCAAGTGATAAGTACTTTTACAGTCTGACACATTTTCAATCCACTTTTCAGATTCTGAAAACAGCACATGTCCAAACAGCTTTTTGAGACCAGGAACATGTGTAACCTGGGTGAATGACTACACTCCAGCAAGGGCAACCAGCCTTAGTGATGTTGAATGTATTTGCATTACTCACTGCAACCTCAAACCCCACTTGGTTGTGAATACTATGCATGATTCTACAGGATAAGCAGCTGGGTGTGTGCTAAGAGTCTGCTTCTGCAGAAAAATAGCTGCCCCTTTCCTACTAATGTAAATCTAAAATTACCAGAGTAATACGCAATAAATCTCTGTCAACAATTCCTCTTTGCACACAGAGTCATGGTTTGATATTAGGCAGAAAACGAAATTTCTTTGCCAATTTGAAAGCACACATACTACTCTTTTTTTGGCAAGTGATAAGTACTTTTACAGTCTGACAAATTTTCAATCCACTTTTTAGATTCTGAAAACAGCACATGTCCAAACAGCTTTTTGAGACCAGGAACATGTGTAACCTGGGTGAATGACTATACTCCAGCAAAGGCAACCAGCCTTAGTGATGTTGAATGTATTTGCATTACTCACTGCAACCTCAAACCCCACTTGGTTGTGAATACTATGCATGATTCTACAGGATAAGCAGCTGGGTGTGTTCTAAGAGTCTGCTTCTGCAGAAAAATAGCTGCCCCTTTCCTACTAATGCAAATCTAAAATTACCAGAGTAATACGCAATAAATCTCTGTCAACAATTCCTCTTTGCACAGAGAGTCATGGTTTGATATTAGGCAGAAAACGAAATTTCTTTGCCAATTTGAAAGCACACTTACTACTCTTTTTTTGGCAAGTGATAAGTACTTTTACAGTCTGACACATTTTCAATCCACTTTTCAGATTCTGAAAACAGCACATGTCCAAACAGCTTTTTGAGACCAGGAACATGTGTAACCTGGGTGAATGACTACACTCCAGCAAGGGCAACCAGCCTTAGTGATGTTGAATGTATTTGCATTACTCACTGCAACCTCAAACCCCACTCGGTTGTGAATACTATGCATGATTCTACAGGGTAAGCAGCTGGGTGTGTGCTAAGAGTCTGCTTCTGCAGAAAAATAGCTGCCCCTTTCCTACTAATGCAAATCTAAAATTACCAGAGTAATACACAATAAATCTCTGTCAACAATTCCTCTTTGCACACAGAGTCATGGTTTGATATTAGGCAGAAAACGAAATTTCTTTGCCAATTTGAAAGCACACTTACTACTCTTTTTTTGGCAAGTGATAAGTACTTTTACAGTCTGACACATTTTCAATCCACTTTTCAGATTCTGCAAACAGCACATGTCCAAACAGCTTTTTGAGACCAGGAACATGTGTAACCTGGGTGAATGACTACACTCCAGCAAAGGCAACCAGCCTTAGTGATGTTGAATGTATTTGCATTACTCACTGCAACCTCAAACCCCACTCGGTTGTGAATACTATGCATGATTCTACAGGATAAGCAGCTGGGTATGTGCTAAGAGTCTGCTTCTGCAGAAAAATAGCTGCCCCTTTCCTACTAATGCAAATCTAAAATTACCAGAGTAATACGCAATAAATCTCTGTCAACAATTCCTCTTTGCACACAGAGTCATGGTTTGATATTAGGCAGAAAACGAAATTTCTTTGCCAATTTGAAAGCACACTTACTACTCTTTTTTGGCAAGTGATAAGTACTTTTACAGTCTGACACATTTTCAATCCACTTTTCAGATTCTGAAAACAGCACATGTCCAAACAGCTTTTTGAGACCAGGAACATGTGTAACCTGGGTGAATGACTACACTCCAGCAAGGGCAACCAGCCTTAGTGATGTTGAATGTATTTGCATTACTCACTGCAACCTCAAACCCCACTCGGTTGTGAATACTATGCATGATTCTACAGGATAAGCAGCTGGGTGTGTGCTAAGAGTCTGCTTCTGCAGAAAAATAGCTGCACCTTTCCTACTAATGCAAATCTAAAATTACCAGAGTAATACGCAATAAATCTCTGTCAACAATTCCTCTTTGCACACAGAGTCATGGTTTGATATTAGGCAGAAAACGAAATTTCTTTGCCAATTTGAAAGCACACTTACTACTCTTTTTTTGGCAAGTGATAAGTACTTTTACAGTCCGACACATTTTCAATCCACTTTTCAGATTCTGAAAACAGCACATGTCCAAACAGCTTTTTGAGACCAGGAACATGTGTAACCTGGGTGAATGACTACACTCCAGCAAAGGCAACCAGCCTTAGTGATATTGAATGTATTTGCATTACTCACTGCAACCTCAAACCCCACTCGGTTGTGAATACTATGCATGATTCTACAGGATAAGCAGCTGGGTGTGTGCTAAGAGTCTGCTTCTGCAGAAAAATAGCTGCCCCTTTCCTACTAATGCAAATCTAAAATTACCAGAGTAATACGCAATAAATCTCTGTCAACAATTCCTCTTTGCACACAGAGTCATGGTTTGATATTAGGCAGAAAACAAAATTTCTTTGCCAATTTGAAAGCACACTTACTACTCTTTTTTTGGCAAGTGATAAGTACTTTTACAGTCTGACACATTTTCAATCCACTTTTCAGATTCTGAAAACAGCACATGTCCAAACAGCTTTTTGAGACCAGGAACATGTGTAACCCGGGTGAATGACTACATTCCAGCAAAGGCAACCAGCCTTAGTGATGTTGAATGTATTTGCATTACTCACTGCAACCTCAAACCCCACTCGGTTGTGAATACTATGCATGATTCTACAGGATAAGCAGCTGGGTGTGTGCTAAGAGTCTGCTTCTGCAGAAAAATAGCTGCCCCTTTCCTACTAATGCAAATCTAAAATTACCAGAGTAATACGCAATAAATCTCTGTCAACAATTCCTCTTTGCACACAGAGTCATGGTTTGATATTAGGCAGAAAACGAAATTTCTTTGCCAATTTGAAAGCACACTTACTACTCTTTTTTTGGCAAGTGATAAGTACTTTTACAGTCTGACACATTTTCAATCCACTTTTCAGATTCTGAAAACAGCACATGTCCAAACAGCTTTTTGAGTCCAGGAACATGTGTAACCTGGGTGAATGACTACACTCCAGCAAAGACAACCAGCATTAGTGATGTTGAATGTATTTGCATTACTCACTGCAACCTCAAACCCCACTCGGTTGTGAATACTATGCATGATTCTACAGGATAAGCAGCTGGGTGTGTGCTAAGAGTCTGCTTCTGCAGAAAAATAGCTGCCCCTTTCCTACTAATGCAAATCTAAAATTACCAGAGTAATACGCAATAAATCTCTGTCAACAATTCCTCTTTGCTCACAGAGTCATGGTTTGATATTAGGCAGAAAACGAAATTTCTTTGCCAATTTGAAAGCACACTTACTACTCTATTTTTGGCAAGTGATAAGTACTTTTACAGTCTGACACATTTTCAATCCACTTTTCAGATTCTGAAAACAGCACATGTCCAAACAGCTTTTTGAGACCAGGAACATCTGTAACCTGGGTGAATGACTACACTCCAGCAAAGGCAACCAGCCTTAGTGATGTTGAATGTATTTGCATTACTCACTGCAACCTCAAACCCCACTCGGTTGTGAATACTATGCATGATTCTACAGGATAAGCAGCTGGGTGTGTGCTAAGAGTCTGCTTCTGCAGACAAATAGCTGCCCCTTTCCTACTAATGCAAATCTAAAATTACCAGAGTAATACGCAATAAATCTCTGTCAACAATTCCTCTTTGCACACAGAGTCATGGTTTGATATTAGGCAGAAAACGAAATTTCTTTGCCAATTTGAAAGCACACTTACTACTCTTTTTTTGGCAAGTGAAAGTACTTTTACAGTCTGACACATTTTCAATCCACTTTTCAGATTCTGAAAACAGCACATGTCCAAACAGCTTTTTGAGACCAGGAACATGTGTAACCTGGGTGAATGACTATACTCCAGCAAAGGCAACCAGCCTTAGTGATGTTGAATGTATTTGCATTACTCACTGCAACCTCAAACCCCACTTGGTTGTGAATACTATGCATGATTCTACAGGATAAGCAGCTGGGTGTGTGCTAAGAGTCTGCTTCTGCAGAAAAATAGCTGCCCCTTTCCTACTAATGCAAATCTAAAATTACCAGAGTAATACGCAATAAATCTCTGTCAACAATTCCTCTTTGCACACAGAGTCATGGTTTGATATTAGGCAGAAAACGAAATTTCTTTGTCAATTTGAAAGCACACTTACTACTCTTTTTTTGGCAAGTGATAAGTACTTTTACAGTCTGACACATTTTCAATCCACTTTTCAGATTCTGAAAACAGCACATGTCCAAACAGCTTTTTGAGACCAGGAACATGTGTAACCTAGGTGAATGACTACACTCCAGCAAAGGCAACCAGCCTTAGTGATGTTGAATGTATTTGCATTACTCACTGCAACCTCAAACCCCACTCGGTTGTGAATACTATGCATGATTTTACAGGATAAGCAGCTGGGTGTGTGCTAAGAGTCTGCTTCTGCAGAAAAATAGCTGCCCCTTCCCTACTAATGCAAATCTAAAATTACCAGAGTAATACGCAATAAATCTCTGTCAACAATTCCTCTTTGCACACAGAGTCATGGTTTGATATTAGGCAGAAAACGAAATTTCTTTGCCAATTTGAAAGCACACTTACTACTCTTTTTTTGGCAAGTGATAAGTACTTTTACAGTCTGACACATTTTCAATCCACTTTTCAGATTCTGAAAACAGCACATGTCCAAACAGCTTTTTGAGACCAGGAACATGTGTAACCTGGGTGAATGACTACACTCCAGCAAAGGCAACCAGCCTTAGTGATGTTGAATGTATTTGCATTACTCACTGCAACCTCAAACCCCACTCGGTTGTGAATACTATGCATGATTCTACAGGATAAGCAGCTGGGTGTGTGCTAAGAGTCTGCTTCTGCAGAAAAATAGCTGCCCCTTTCCTACTAATGCAAATCTAAAATTAGCAGAGTAATACGCAATAAATCTCTGTCAACAATTCCTCTTTGCACACAGAGTCATGGTTTGATATTAGGCAGAAAACGAAATTTCTTTGTCAATTTGAAAGCACACTTACTACTCTTTTTTTGGCAAGTGATAAGTACTTTTACAGTCTGACACATTTTCAATCCACTTTTCAGATTCTGAAAACAGCACATGTCCAAACAGCTTTTTGAGACCAGGAACATGTGTAACCTAGGTGAATGACTACACTCCAGCAAAGGCAACCAGCCTTAGTGATGTTGAATGTATTTGCATTACTCACTGCAACCTCAAACCCCACTCGGTTGTGAATACTATGCATGATTCTACAGGATAAGCAGCTGGGTGTGTGCTAAGAGTCTGCTTCTGCAGAAAAATAGCTGCCCCTTCCCTACTAATGCAAATCTAAAATTACCAGAGTAATACGCAACAAATCTCTGTCAACAATTCCTCTTTGCACACAGAGTCATGGTTTGATATTAGGCAGAAAACGAAATTTCTTTGCCAATTTGAAAGCACACTTACTACTCTTTTTTGGCAAGTGATAAGTACTTTTACAGTCTGACACATTTTCAATCCACTTTTCAGATTCTGAAAACAGCACATGTCCAAACAGCTTTTTGAGACCAGGAACATGTGTAACCTGGGTGAATGACTACACTCCAGCAAGGGCAACCAGCCTTAGTGATGTTGAATGTATTTGCATTACTCACTGCAACCTCAAACCCCACTTGGTTGTGAATACTATGCATGATTCTACAGGATAAGCAGCTGGGTGTGTGCTAAGAGTCTGTTTCTGCAGAAAAATAGCTGCCCCTTTCCTACTAATGCAAATCTAAAATTACCAGAGTAATACGCAATAAATCTCTGTCAACAATTCCTCTTTGCACACAGAGTCATGGTTTGATATTAGGCAGAAAACGAAATTTCTTTGCCAATTTGAAAGCACACTTACTACTCTTTTTTTGGCAAGTGATAAGTACTTTTACAGTCTGACACATTTTCAATCCACTTTTCAGATTCTGAAAACAGCACATGTCCAAACAGCTTTTTGAGACCAGGAACATGTGTAACCTGGGTGAATGACTACACTCCAGCAAAGGCAACCAGCCTTAGTGATGTTGAATGTATTTGCATTACTCACTGCAACCTCAAACCCCACTCGGTTGTGAATACTATGCATGATTCTACAGGATAAGCAGCTGGGTGTGTGCTAAGAGTCTGCTTCTGCAGAAAAATAGCTGCCCCTTTCCTACTAATGCAAATCTAAAATTACCAGAGTAATACGCAATAAATCTCTGTCAACAATTCCTCTTTGCACACAGAGTCATGGTTTGATATTAGGCAGAACACGAAATTTCTTTGCCAATTTGAAAGCACACTTACTACTCTTTTTTTGGCAAGTGATAAGTACTTTTACAGTCTGACACATTTTCAATCCACTTTTCAGATTCTGAAAACAGGACATGTCCAAACAGCTTTTTGAGACCAGGAACATGTGTAACCTGGGTGAATGACTACACTCCAGCAAAGGCAACCAGCCTTAGTGATGTTGAATGTATTTGCATTACTCACTGCAACCTCAAACCCCACTCGGTTGTGAATACTATGCATGATTCTACAGGATAAGCAGCTGGGTGTGTGCTAAGAGTCTGCTTCTGCTGAAAAATAGATGCCCCTTTCCTACTAATGCAAATGTAAAATTACCAGAGTAATACGCAATAAATCTCTGTCAACAATTCCTCTTTGCACAGAGAGTCATGGTTTGATATTAGGCAGAAAACGAAATTTCTTTGCCAATTTGAAAGCACACTTACTACTCTTTTTTTGGCAAGTGATAAGTACTTTTACAGTCTGACACATTTTCAATCCACTTTTCAGATTCTGAAAACAGCACATGTCCAAACAGCTTTTTGAGACCAGGAACATGTGTAACCTGGGTGAATGACTACACTCCAGCAAAGGCAACCAGCCTTAGTGATGTTGAATGTATTTGCATTACTCACTGCAACCTCAAACCCCACTCGGTTGTGAATACTATGCATGATTCTACAGGATAAGCAGCTGGGTGTGTGCTAAGAGTCTGTTTCTGCAGAAAAATAGCTGCCCCTTTCCTACTAATGCAAATCTAAAATTACCAGAGTAATACGCAATAAATCTCTGTCAACAATTCCTCTTTGCACACAGAGTCATGGTTTGATATTAGGCAGAAAACGAAATTTCTTTGCCAATTTGAAAGCACACTTACTACTCTTTTTTTGGCAAGTGATAAGTACTTTTACAGTCTGACACATTTTCAATCCACTTTTCAGATTCTGAAAACAGCACATGTCCAAACAGCTTTTTGAGACCAGGAACATGTGTAACCTGGGTGAATGACTACACTCCAGCAAAGGCAACCAGCCTTAGTGATGTTGAATGTATTTGCATTACTCACTGCAACCTCAAACCCCACTCGGTTGTGAATACTATGCATGATTCTACAGGATAAGCAGCTGGGTGTGTGCTAAGAGTCTGCTTCTGCAGAAAAATAGCTGCCCCTTTCCTACTAATGCAAATCTAAAATTACCAGAGTAATACGCAATAAATCTCTGTCAACAATTCCTCTTTGCACACAGAGTCATGGTTTGATATTAGGCAGAAAACGAAATTTCTTTGCCAATTTGAAAGCACACTTACTACTCTTTTTTTGGCAAGTGATAAGTACTTTTACAGTCTGACACATTTTCAATCCACTTTTCAGATTCTGAAAACAGCACATGTCCAAACAGCTTTTTGAGACCAGGAACATGTGTAACCTGGGTGAATGACTACACTCCAGCAAAGGCAACCAGCCTTAGTGATGTTGAATGTATTTGCATTACTCACTGCAACCTCAAACCCCACTCGGTTGTGAATACTATGCATGATTCTACAGAATAAGCAGCTGGGTGTGTGCTAAGAGTCTGCTTCTGCTGAAAAATAGATGCCCCTTTCCTACTAATGCAAATGTAAAATTACCAGAGTAATACGCAATAAATCTCTGTCAACAATTCCTCTTTGCACAGAGAGTCATGGTTTGATATTAGGCAGAAAACGAAATTTCTTTGCCAATTTGAAAGCACACTTACTACTCTTTTTTTGGCAAGTGATAAGTACTTTTACAGTCTGACACATTTTCAATCCACTTTTCAGATTCTGAAAACAGCACATGTCCAAACAGCTTTTTGAGACCAGGAACATGTGTAACCTGGGTGAATGACTACACTCCAGCAAAGGCAACCAGCCTTAGTGATGTTGAATGTATTTGCATTACTCACTGCAACCTCAAACCCCACTCGGTTGTGAATACTATGCATGATTCTACAGGATAAGCAGCTGGGTGTGTGCTAAGAGTCTGCTTCTGCAGAAAAATAGCTGCCCCTTTCCTACTAATGCAAATCTAAAATTACCAGAGTAATACGCAATAAATCTCTGTCAACAATTCCTCTTTGCACACAGAGTCATGGTTTGATATTAGGCAGAAAACGAAATTTCTTTGCCAATTTGAAAGCACACTTACTACTCTTTTTTTGGCAAGTGATAAGTACTTTTACAGTCTGACACATTTTCAATCCACTTTTCAGATTCTGAAAACAGCACATGTCCAAACAGCTTTTTGAGACCAGGAACATGTGTAACCTGGGTGAATGACTACACTCCAGCAAAGGCAACCAGCCTTAGTGATGTTGAATGTATTTGCATTACTCACTGCAACCTCAAACCCCACTCGGTTGTGAATACTATGCATGATTCTACAGGATAAGCAGCTGGGTGTGTGCTAAGAGTCTGCTTCTGCAGAAAAATAGCTGCCCCTTTCCTACTAATGCAAATCTAAAATTACCAGAGTAATACGCAATAAATCTCTGTCAACAATTCCTCTTTGCACACAGAGTCATGGTTTGATATTAGGCAGAAAATGAAATTTCTTTGCCAATTTGAAAGCACACTTACTACTCTTTTTTGGCAAGTGATAAGTACTTTTACAGTCTGACACATTTTCAATCCACTTTTCAGATTCTGAAAACAGCACATGTCCAAACAGCTTTTTGAGACCAGGAACATGTGTAACCTGGGTGAATGACTACACTCCAGCAAGGGCAACCAGCCTTAGTGATGTTGAATGTATTTGCATTACTCACTGCAACCTCAAACCCCACTTGGTTGTGAATACTATGCATGATTCTACAGGATAAGCAGCTGGGTGTGTGCTAAGAGTCTGCTTCTGCAGAAAAATAGCTGCCCCTTTCCTACTAATGCAAATCTAAAATTACCAGAGTAATACGCAATAAATCTCTGTCAACAATTCCTCTTTGCACACAGAGTCATGGTTTGATATTAGGCAGAAAACGAAATTTCTTTGCCAATTTGAAAGCACACTTACTACTCTTTTTTTGGCAAGTGATAAGTACTTTTACAGTCTGACACATTTTCAATCCACTTTTCAGATTCTGAAAACAGCACATGTCCAAACAGCTTTTTGAGACCAGGAACATGTGTAACCTGGGTGAATGACTACACTCCAGCAAAGGCAACCAGCCTTAGTGATGTTGAATGTATTTGCATTACTCACTGCAACCTCAAACCCCACTTGGTTGTGAATACTATGCATGATTCTACAGGATAAGCAGCTGGGTGTGTTCTAAGAGTCTGCTTCTGCAGAAAAATAGCTGCCCCTTTCCTACTAATGCAAATCTAAAATTACCAGAGTAATACGCAATAAATCTCTGTCAACAATTCCTCTTTGCACACAGAGTCATGGTTTGATATTAGGCAGAAAACGAAATTTCTTTGCCAATTTGAAAGCACACTTACTACTCTTTTTTTGGCAAGTGATAAGTACTTTTACAGTCTGACACATTTTCAATCCACTTTTCAGATTCTGAAAACAGCACATGTCCAAACAGCTTTTTGAGACCAGGAACATGTGCAACCTGGGTGAATGACTACACTCCAGCAAGGGCAACCAGCCTTAGTGATGTTGAATGTATTTGCATTACTCACTGCATCCTCAAACCCCACTCGGTTGTGAATACTATGCATGATTCTACAGGATAAGCAGCTGGGTGTGTGCTAAGAGTCTGCTTCTGCAGAAAAATAGCTGCCCCTTTCCAACTAATGCAAATCTAAAATTACCAGAGTAATACACAATAAATCTCTGTCAACAATTCCTCTTTGCACACAGAGTCATGGTTTGATATTAGGCAGAAAACGAAATTTCTTTGCCAATTTGAAAGCACACTTACTACTCTTTTTTTGGCAAGTGATAAGTACTTTTACAGTCTGACACATTTTCAATCCACTTTTCAGATTCTGAAAACAGCACATGTCCAAACAGCTTTTTGAGACCAGGAACATGTGTAACCTAGGTGAATGACTACACTCCAGCAAAGGCAACCAGCCTTAGTGATGTTGAATGTATTTGCATTACTCACTGCAACCTCAAACCCCATTCGGTTGTGAATACTATGCATGTTTCTAAAGGATAAGCAGCAGGGTGTGTGCAAAGAGACTGCTTCTGCAGAAAAATAACTGCCCCTTTCCTACTAATGCAAATCTAAAATTACCAGAGTAATACGCAATAAATCTCTGACAACAATTCCTCTTTGCACACAGAGTCATCTTCTGATTCTATGCAGAAAACAGTATTCCTCATTTATACCAGTACACCTTAATTTATGGTGAAAACATAGTCCATAATATTTTACATGTTCCTTACATTTAAATTTCTCCCAAAACTCAAAATGATAAACACAACTTCAACAAAAGGAATTCCAATTCTATTATTCATTTCTTAATTTACCACATACATCCCCTCTCAAACTCATAACTCACCTTTAAAATTAGTTAGTTGTGAAAGAAATGTGGCACTCAAACAGCAGATTATCGGAGCCAGGATCTCTGTTCTGTACACCTCTCTCCTCTCAGCAGAACCAGATAATGGCAATGTTTCCCTCTCTTTTTCCACACATATACATGTTAATTTCAAATCTCAGTGCTTCCCCCTTTTTTTCAAATGTAATCACACATTTCTATTGGTTGAAAACCAACCCTTTTCCAAAAGTACCCTTCCCCCAACTTGACTTCTGCCTGCTACCATAGCAACAGCTCATGGAACACTGCTGTGTGGAGTCAGGTCAGAAGTTCACCACACAATGTTTCATTTCCAAAGAGCAAGAGTGCTTGACTTTTCTAACCTAACAGCAAATCCATAGTAATGTTCTTTGGTAACACATTTTTCTGTACCAATACAAAACATGCTTCTATAAATTGACACATACAGCCTAGTTTTTAGTGTAGAATGGTATGAAACAGCCAATGAGTTCTTTTTATTTTTAAAAAATATGTATGCCTCCATTTCCAAACTGTCTTTCATTTCTTTTTCCCATTCTACTGAAATACACCTCCTGAGTGCATCCAGATCTCTTTTGAAGATGTTCACAGTGTGGATTGTAGGGCACAGCTATGTCTTCTGGAGTGAAAAGTATGCAGAGAAAACAGGTATGGTGAGAGACCTTGCTTTGCCAAATGTAGACATTAAATGGATTGGTCAGAGAGGGTTAAAGTGGCACCAATTGATGCCATTGGTGAAATCCTTCATGAAATCCAACACCCTGACCTCATACTAGTGCACTGTGGTGGCAATGACCTAGGCACTTTGACTGGGGTAGGTCTGGAAATGCTTATGAAGGAGACCTTTGCACAACTGTTTTCACTTTTCCCTAAAACTGCCTTTGCGTATTCTAACATATGCCAAAGGCAAAAATGGAACTGGTCCAATCATTTTTGTCCACAGATTGACAAAGCAAGAAAGCACGTCAACAAATCTGTTTCTGCTTTCCTCCGAGACTATGGTATGGGTTCCATTTACCACAATAACTTGCGTTACAACATGCAAGACATTTATAGAGGAGATGGTGTACACTTCACTGATGAAGGGAACAGAGTCTTCCTCTTGAACCTTAGACTCTGCGTCGGTACTTACTTGTAGGTACCACTAAAAAATCACTTCATAAACACAACGGCTCTTTTTAGAGCCCCCTAATATCTAAACACTTAAATCTGAATTTTATTTCTTTTTTTATTTTTTTTTTCTACCGTACGCGTACGGTAAGCTTACCGTACGCGTACTCCGCGATTTTTTAAAAAAATTATTAAATGTTTTTTTCGTACTTTTGTGTCCTTCTTTGACCCCCTTTCAAATGTTAGGGGGTCTGTAACTCTCTTCCTTGCCCCCTTTTCACGTTATCTCCCTTTTTTTTTCTGTGTGAAACACACGAAATGGCGGCCGACACTTCCTGATTTCGTCCGATTCGAATGTTTACAGTCATGTGACAACCAATCAGATTTGAGCTCGCGCACGGCACCGTACGCGTACGGTAAGCTTACCGTAAGCGCACGGAGCGCGCTTACAGATATATATATTGATTTAAATGCTATTTTCTCATGAACTACTGAACAGATTTACACCAGACCTACAAAAGGCACATCCTTGACCTGCGGACTACCTCTCTGCCAAATTACAAGTAATTCTGTTCAGCCGTTCGGGCTGTAGCTCGGACTAAAGGTCCTATGGAAAAATGCATGGGGAAAACGCGTTTTGGGACCCCCCTTTTTTCTCAGCCCCCGCTTGACGAATCACCCCGAGACTTTCAGGGTAGGAGCGGAGCGTAGCGCCCCATTAGTTTTGAAAATTTCGCGAGGATTCGTCAACCGGCGCCAAAGTTATTCAAAATAGAATTTTGAGATTTCCTATGGAAACACGGTCCTAACTATAACTACCTACTGGCGACCGCCAGTAGGTAATTATATATATATGTGTGTATATATATATATATGTGTGTATATATATATATATTCACTGAAAAAACCATAGGTTTCAGGCACGTGATAGTTAGAAATTAGCATTTAAAAAACCATAGATATTAACAGAAAAAAACATAGGTTTCAGGAACGTTATAGTTAGTTGGACATTTCACCATAGAAATTCCGGCATTATAGTTAGTTCAGCTAACTATAACTCGTGCCCCCGCAATGCACTGCTGATGACGTCACATATTACATCATTCATGACATGGTCAGTGACATCACTGATGACATCTCAAATGACATCACTGATGACATCATCCAGTTACTGTGTGTTTCTGTAAAGTTAAATTTTGTTTTATATATATGCCAAGCTGTATTGAGGAATGAGTGGGTGTATAAATGTCTGTATGGAGCATTTAGTAGGTACGTGACTGACTATATAAGTGAGTGATTAAATGTGTCTTACTGAATGCATGGGTTAGTGACTAAACTTTGTGAAAGTCTGTATGACATCACTGATGACATAATCCACGTGAAAATCTGATGCACCTCCTCACCCCTGAATATAACCTTTGATACACCCACTCTAAAATACAGACTACCATTTTCGAAAAAATAGACACATCAATACCAGTTACTGAATACGCACTGACTGATTCCTAGGCCTACACACACATCCACTCATTCACCCATAAAGTCACTCACACATGCAGTCACTCATCAATACAACACTATCAGATGCACTCATACACCTATACAGACACTCACACACTGCCACATATCCAGAGTTACTCACACACTTAGTCAGTCATGCAAAGAATCAATCATACTTCCATTTACTCACCTATACAGTTATACAGACACAACCTCACTTATTCATACAGATACTAACACATAATTACTCTCTTATAGAATCACTGATACAAATACACACTCATCCATGCAGCCACTCTCACAATTACTGACTCTCACATATAGTTATTTATATACACCATCACTCACATATACTGCCTTTTACATATGTGGTTACTTGCACATGTACCACTGAGACATCCATTCACTCACCAACACACCCATACACACACTCACCCACCCATACAGCTGTTTCCACATGCACTCTTGAACCCATACATCCAGTGAATCAACCACTCACACATCCATGCACAGTCACACACCTCCCACCCACCCACACACACACTCAGGCAGCCATACAAATACTCAGGCAAGCAATCAGTAACCCATATACACCCTCATGCAGCTACTCACCAACCCATGCAGCAGCTTACACAACAACAGACAGACTGATACAGACTTTCACAGAGTTTAGTCACTAACCCATGCATTCAGTTAGACACATTTAATCACTCACTTATACAGTCAGTCACGTACCTACTAAATCCTCCATACAGACACTTATACACCCACTAATTCCTCAATACAGCTTGACATATATATAAAACAAAATTAAACTTTACAGAAACAAACAGTCACTGGATGATGTCATCAGTGATGTCATTTGAGATGTCATCAGTGATGTCACTGACCGTGTCATGAATGATGTAAATGTGACTTCATCAGCAGTGCATTGTGGGGTCACGCATTATAGTTAGCTGAACTAACTATAACGCCGAAATTTCTATGGTTTTGTATGAGTGAAATGTCCAACTAACTATAATGTTCCTGAAACCTATAGTTTTTTCAGTAAATTACTATGGTTTTTTAAATGCTAATTTCTAACTATAACATGCCTGAAACCTATGAATTTTCCAGTAAATTTCAAAGGTTTTTAAAATAAAAATTTGTAAGTCTAATGTACCTCATTCCTATGTTTTTTTTAATCTATATATATATTTTTTTAATTGAATAATTTTTAGTTAGGAAAACTATATTCATTTTTTTTATAATATTATACAGAAGTCATGCACCCTACACGAAGGCTGGGGGTGGTGTTTCAGGGTTTAGGGCAGTACAGTGGTGCTCGGGCAGAGTAGGGGGTCTTGCTGGGGGTGGTGTTTCAGGGTTCAGGGCAGTGGTGTTCGGGCAGTGTAGGGGGTCTTGCAGGGGGTGGTGTTTCAGGGTTTAGGGCAGTGGTGTTCGGGCTGTGTAGAGGGTCTTGCTGGGGCTGGTGTTTCAGGGTTTAGGACAGAGCAGTGGTGTTTGGGCAGTGCAGGGGTTCATGCTGGTGCTGGTGTTTCAAGGTTTAGGGCAGTGGAGTGGTGTTTGTGTAGTGCGCAGTGCATGCGCTGTGTCGCTAGGCGAGACCTAAAAAGCATTGCACCAAGATGGCTACCAACACTTCCTGGATTGAAGTGTTGGCAGCCAATTAGAGCCAAGCTCGTGCTTGTGTAGTTAGGTCCAGCCTAGATATATAAAGGTTTTTTCCTTTAATATCTCAAACTACTGAACGGATTTACTACATTTAAAAACAAGGGCGCTTTCTGAACCAAGCACTACCTTTTTGCCAAATTTGGTGTAATTCCGTTCAGCAGTTTTGGCTGTAACCGTGTCTAAAGATTCCTATGGGAAAAATAATTTTCCGACCTCTATTTTTTTAATTTCTCAAAAACTACTGAACGGATTTACACCATTTAAAAAAAAGCTCTCTTTCTGAACCAAGGGCAACCTTCTTGCCAAATTTGGTGTAATTCCGTTCAGCAGTTCGGGCTGTAGTCGTGTCTAAATGTTCCTATGGTAATTAACATGGAGAAAACACGTTTTGGGACCCCCCTTTTTTCTCGACCCCCGCTTGGCGAATCACCCCGAATCTTTCAGGATAGGAACTGACCGGAGTGGGACCAACGTTTTGAAAATTTCGCGAAGATTCGTCAACCGGCGCCATAGTTATTGGGAAAAGAAAAAACGTTTTTGAATAGAAACAAGGTCCTAACTATAACTATCTACTGGCGGTCGCCAGTAGATGATATATATATATATATATATATATTCACTGAAAAAACCATAGGTTTCAGGGGCGTTATAGTTAGCTGGACTTTTCACTCGTACAAAACCATTGAAATTCCCCCGTTATAGTTAGTTCAGCTAACTATAACTCGCGCGCCCGCAATGCACTGCTGATGACGTCACATATTACATCACTCATGACATGGTCAGTGACATCACTCATGACATCACTGATGACATCTCAAATGACATCACTGATGACATCATCTTTGTGATAGAGTGGCAGACCTCCTCTCCCCCTAATATAACCTTTGATACACACATTCAAAAATAGAAACTAAAATTTTCAAAACAATGGACATACCAATATCAGTTACAACAACCTATTCAGTAATTCTAAGATCCACATACACATCCACTCATTCACCAACAGTCCTATACAGTCACTCATACATGTACTCACTCATCATATGTACTCATACACCTATACATCCTGTTACACAACGCCACTCATCCATAGAATTACTCACACACATAGTCACTCATGCTAATAAAGAATCAAACATCCATTTACTTGCATATACAGTTATACACACACCACCACACTTACTTCTACAGAAACTTACACATACTTAGTCTTTTAAACAATCACTTATATAAACACATACTTATTCATACAGGAACTCTTTCAATCTCTCACTCTCACATATACTCACTAGTCACATATACTAGTTTAAAACATATGTAGTTACTCATAAAGACACTATTGAGACAGTCATTCACTCACTAACACACCCATGCACACACTCATCCACCAATACAGTCCTGCACACATGCTGTCTTCAACACATACAAACAGTGAGTCACTCATTCATGCACTTATGCACTACGTAATACCCCCACCGAACCATACAGACACTCAGACACTCATTCTGATACTCAAAAAACCAACTAATGGCCTATATAGACACTCATGTAGCTACTCACCAACCCATGCAGCCACTTATACACAAAGTGAGAGACTGATACAGATATTTACATATTTAAACATTACTCACTAAGCCATGTATTCACTAAGATACACTTAATCAGTCAGTTATACAATCTATTTTTCAAAAACAAATCATCCATTTAGACACTTATATACCCATTTATTCTTCCATCGACCTTGAGATATACATATATAAAACATATGTAATTTTCAGAAAAACACACATTCACTGGATGATGTCATCAGTGATGTCATCAGTGATGTCATTTGAGATGTCATCAGTGATGTCATCAGTGATGTCATGAGTGATGTCACTGACCATGTCTTGAGTGATGTAATATGTGACGTCATCAGCAGTGCATTGCGGGCGCGCGAGTTATAGTTAGCTGAACTAACTATAACGGGGGAATTTCAATGGTTTTGTACAAGTGAAAAGTCCAGCTAACTATAACGCCCCTGAAACCTATGGTTTTTTCAGTGAATTTCTTAGGTTTTTTAAAGGCTAATTCCTAACTATAACGTGCCTGAAACCTATGGTTTTTTCAGTGAATTTCAAAGGTTTTTTAAATGCTAATTTCTAACTATGGCTACAGAGATAGGACATGTGAAGAAAGAAGAAAAAACGCACAGAAAGAAAAAAAAGTAATGCAGAAAGAAGCAACAGAAGTCTTCAAAGACGAAGAAAAGTGCAGGAAGAAGGATAACGTGCAGAAAGAACAAACAGAAGAACAGAAAGAAGCCTTGTTGCAAAATCATCCTGTACCCTCAACTTTTTCAGACGGATACTGGTGTTAACTGAGTCTGACTAACCAGTCCTAGAGCCAGTGCTATGTTAAAAGACACTCAGAATACAGTGAAAACACCTACATACACTAGGTAACACTATGCATTGGGGTCCCCCTGTGATCAGCATGACCTCCTCTGTAAGCCCCTAGTATATAATACGGCAGGTGATTAAAACTATCTCTTAAAACGCGCCACAGGGCGTGTTTGCACACGTCATCTCAGGCCCCGTCCCCTCACTTCCCCACTGTGTAAACAGGCCCTGTGGCCGTTTTAAGTTGGGAGATTAAGTCCCCTTGAATCCTGAGGGTCCCTAGGGTCCAACCAGACCACTAGGTACCTCCAGTAAGCGCCACAGAGCTGCGTTGCAGAGAGATGTAAAAAGGGGCATGGCCTAGACCACCTCTCTGTAACGCAGCGCAGTGGCGCTTACTGGAAGCACCTGGTGGGCTAGTTGGCCCCCAGGGGCACTCAGGATTGAAGGGGAATTATTTCCCCAACTTAAAACGCGCCACAGGGCGTGTTTGCACACGTTAACACAGGCCCCGTCCCCTCCCTTCACCACTGTGTAAACACGCCCTGTGGCCGTTTTTAGTTAGGAGATTAAGTTCATTTGAATCCTGAGCGTCCCTAGGGTCCAACTAGCCCACTAGGTACCTCCAGTAAGCGCCACAGAGCTGCATTGCAGAGAGGTGTAAAAAGGGGCACGGCCTGCACCACCTCTCTGCAACGCTGAGCAGTGGCGCTTACTGGAAGCCCCTGGTGGGCTAGTTGGCCCCCAGGGTCCCTCATGATTGAAAGGGAATTATTTCCCCAACTTAAAACGTGCCACAGGGCGTGTTTGCCCATGTCACCTCAGGCCCCGTCCCCTCCCTTCACCACTGTGTAAACGCGCCCTGTGGCCGTTCTAAGTTGAGAGATTAAGTCCCCTTGAATCCTAAGGGTCCCTAGGGTCAAACTAGCCCACTAAGTACCTCCAGTAAGCGCCACAGAGCTGCGTTGCATAGAGGTGTAAAAAGGGGCATGGCCTCAGAACACCTGTCTGCCACGCAGCTCCCTGGCGCATACTGGAGATACCTGTTGGGCTAGTTGGCCCTCAGGGACCCTCAGTGTTGAAGGGGAATTAATTCCCCAACTTACAACTGGCCAGGGGGTGCATTTGCAGAGTGCTGCTAGGAGGGGGCGTGGCCTCCGGCGCGATGCCGGTCTTTTATTTTTTTTTTAAGAAGGAGGGCTGTGTGGCCCCCCTTCTTTTTCTAATTTACTGGCCCTGGGGACCCCATCCCCCAGGGCCTGCACCCTAATTTTTTTGTGTAAAAAATAAATAAATTTGGCCCTCTCAAGTTCTTAATCGGCCCCGGGGACCCCAACCCCCGGGTCAAGGCCTTTTTCTTTTTTTTTATTCTTTAGGAGGGGGCTGCGTTGCCCCCCTCCTCAGGCCACTTATGGCCCCGGGGACCTCATCCCCCAGGGCCGGCCTTTGTTTTTTATTATTTTAAAAAAATATATATTTATAGAAACACTTAGGACATGCTGGACAAACCGTATGTACCTATCACCATGACGATTTGAGTGATAATCATTAAAAGGCGACTATGCATAAAATAAATCCACATGGAATGTATTTACACCGTTAGTGAAGCTCTGACGTGTCTGACGCCCTACCGTGCCTAATCCCGGCACCCCCGCCGGTGGGTACTCTCCAAGTAGACACCCTTGTTGTTTATTTATACAAACATGGGTAGCTATTGACGGGCACATTTAATATACACGCACACCAAGCCTTTCAAAGGGGATTCCACAAAAATTAGACCAAACTATGCAAGAAACCCCCCTCACGGTTAATAAAACACACATCCACCGCCGGTTGTGTAATACTTTTTATTTTACTCTCTGGAAAGGAGACAAACCTCACTTGAGAGTCACAGTGTGCTCCTGGCTGAGCCCAATGCTGTGTTACACCCACCAGTGCCCGCCGAGTGCCTCACACCTCTGTGTTGTATTCCACCAGCTAGTGCGTATGCTATGACACTCTCTAGCCCATGTGCACTGTAACACCACCCTGTGAATATGTCGTGCCACACTTGCCTTCGCACGGGTTATATTGCCCCATCTAACGTGCCTTCCTCGATGCCTATGTTATAACGCACAGCGCTATGCCATACATATTACAATCTGGGATCCATATCTTTGTCACAGTGCATATGCAACGTTACACTCCCCAGCACATATTTTATATTACAACTTTAGAGACTAGTTAGGTTACACAACACTGCCCTGTGCATATTACACTCCAAGGCACATATCGCATAGCACGAGCTAGTGCCTGTGCTATCTCGCGCTCTCCAATGAATCTGTCATTGCGCACAATGTACTGCATATTATATTTCACGCCCCGGTTCATCTTATATCACACTTTTTGGTGCATAGTTTATACCATATACTATATCTAGTTTTCATTTTCAATCGTGCTCTCAGGACTATGTTCTATTTAACACTGCGTCCACCTACCCTTTTCACGGACATTACATTTTGCGATGGGGGGTGGAGGGTCAGGGGGTGTTTCTGCCAAGTGAGCCCGGAGTCACAGTCACAAACGTCCTCTTCTTCCTGAACAAAAGTGAGATTATGCTGCATACTTGTTCATATTTTAAGTAGTTCGCACAGACACACATTTTAAAAACAATAAAGTTCCTAATATCCACCTTCTCTGAACAGTTAACTTGCTGCCCCATCCACCTCCTCCCTATCCTCTGCTGTCTGAATCCATGGACTAGCCTCCTCCCTCCTGCCATGCATGGTCTAATGTGCTGCCACTGCCCTCCATTTAGCATGATGTACCAGTCCACTCCTCCTGCCCTCCATTGCCCAATTCTATGGCCCATCATTGACCTCCTGCTTAGCCTCTGCGCTTAGCTTGCTGCCCCTATTCTCCTTCCCCCTGCCATCCGATGTCTTTGTGCATGCCCCTGCTCCATCCCATGGACCTGCCACTCCTATCTACTCTACGTGTTCTGTTGAACTGCCACTTTCCTCCCACCTGCCTAGCATTGTCAGATGACTGTAACCTGTCCCTGCCACCTCCACCCTGCCTGTCCACATGCCATGCCCCTATCCCCATCCTCCTGTCCTACATGGTCCATTGTACTGCCACACCCTTCTGCCCTCCCTGGTCTGTTGTGCTGCAACTGCTCCTCCTGCCTGCCCCGGCAGGTCTGTTGTGAGGCCCCTTCCCCTGAACTCTCTTGTCTGTGCCCAGGTCCTGACCCTCCCTTCTATCCTCCATGCTCCTTTGTGCATGCCCCTGCGCCCTCCTTCTTGCCCATCATAGCCATTGTGCTGCCACTAACCCTCCTGCTTGCCATGCATGGTCTTCTGTGCTGCCATGGCCCCTCCCACCTTCCCTGTGTGGTCAGCTAGCTGCCCCTGCCCCCTCCCACCTTCCCTCCATGGTCTGTGTGTATGACATCATAGTCTCATTGTTGCTCTCCATGGTGTGTCTTCTTTCTAGTGCCCATCCTGCCTGACCTCCATGGTCATCTTGCTGCTCCTGCCCTGCCCCCTTGCCCCAACCCTCTTTTTCCATGTGCAGACCCCTATTCCCTCCCTCCTGGCTTGCCTGTTCCATTGTAATGCCCCTGATCCGTCCCTCCTGCCCTTTATGGTCTGTTATGCTGCAGCTTTCTCTCCTGTCTGTCCATTATGGTCAGCTAGCTACCATTGCCTCTTTACCCTCTGTTCTCTGTTGTCCATGTGCATGGTCCTGTCCCTCCCTATTGCTTTCCATGGATTGTTGTGCTGCACTCCCTGATGCCTGCCCTTTAGGGTCAGTTTGGTGCACCTCTCCATGTCCCTCCTGTGCTCTGTTATCCGAGTCCATGTCCCTACCCCAATTCCTCCTTTGAGTTACATTAAATAAGAGGAGATTGTACACAGGAGACAGATCAAGTAAAGCCCATTTGAGCTTAAAAACATTGGACGTTTCCTGGCTGAAACGGGTCTGTTGGCATGTATGGTTGTACTACCACTGCCTCTTCCTTCTGCCCACAATGGTCTATTATATTGCCACAGCCTCTCTTGCCAGTCCTGTATTGTTGGTTTGTTGCCCCTGCCCCCCTTTCCACTGCCCTCCATAGTCTGTTGTACTGCCACTGCCCTTCCTGCCTGCCCAGTGTGGTCAAATTGTTGCCTCTGCACTCTCCTACCTGCCTTCAATTTTCAGTGTCCGTGCCCCTGGCCTCTTCCTCTCTCTGGTTAGTGCTCTAAAAAACTAAAATGAGGACATATTTTCTGAGTTTTAAATAGCGACAAATAACTTTTAAATTATTTGTAATCTTTATGTTTTTTTATCCAGTTGACCACTTGATTAAATGTTGCACCTAGGGGAGAGGATGTGGTGTTACTTCCAGAGCTGCAGACTTTGCAACTGGGGAACCAGGTTGGAGTTTCTGCTTCAGCTCAACATTCTGTGATTCTGGTCAAATCACTTAATCTCCCCATGTCTACAACCAGAATGAATTTGATCTTGTGTGATGTAACCAATGCTCATGTAAAGCACTCCAATACCTGACAAGTCTGCACTATATAAAACTGCAAATACACAAAAAATAAGTGTTTTGCACACTTATGTCATTGGGCTACATGTGGGCTACATCTGGGTGATATTCGTGCTGCATTTGGGCTCTTTTGTCTCTGGTGGCCATCTTGGGAGATTTATTTCTTATGAAGTTTCCTAATTTCCTCATTTACTGCAGTCTCCTCAGTAGGAAATGCTTTCAGTTTTTTACTTGGATTCCATCAAGAAGGTATTCAGATATGTCACACATTTGCCATAAACTCTGAATGTTAGCACTCCAGTTGCTCAATAGATCACTGTAGTACAGCTACTGCTCACCACTGAAGTCTGCTGCTGGTATTAAAAGTGTATGTTTCAGTCTGCATGTCAGAATAGTTTTATGAAATAGAAGAGAATTTGAGAAGTCAAAATGTGCCCTAATTTTTCTTTCTGCAGAACTATTCATAATTTCTATGGGAAAATGAACCCCCTCATTTTGTTCCATTGTACATTAAATGTTTTAAGTGTTACCACTTAAAGTAAAATCACATACATATCTGGGCGGAGCCTAACCACACATCTCATCGTGAGATCTGATTGGCTGTCAGTACTTCATCCAAGAAGTGTTGGCAGCCATCTTGGGACCAATATACATGATAGCACCTCATTAAAAAGCATTGCAGTTAATAGAAGATTTTAAGACTTTAGTTACATTATAAATCATTTGTTGATGGTACCATACTCATTTTAGGAATTGTGGTGTGTTCTAAGGTGATTTTACCATGTGAAAAAGCCTTCTGCTGTGATATCATGAATCATGTTTGAGAGAAAACTATTTTCTCATGCTTTTCCCACAGAGGTTTGGAAGGTGATCAATAAGCTAAACTGAGAGCATATTTTCTGTAAATTCACATTATCTTTCTCAGTCATGTAAGAATGAAGTCTGACATTCTCAGTAAAACATGTACATCCAACAAGGGCAGAGACTGTCAGTTGATTCCTTTGTGTTCTACTGCAGCTTCCCAGAGTGCTCTAAAGAACAACTAGAGCGCTATCAGTCTTACTTATGACAAAAGTATGGCACACCTGAAGCCATCTTGATTGGAATAAAGTGGTAACACTTAAAACATTTAATTTACAAAGGAACAAAATGAGGGGGTTCATTTTGCCATATAAATTATGATTAGTGCCGCAGAAAGAAAAACTAAGGCACATTTTGACTTCTGAAATCCTCTTTTATTTCATAAAAACATTCTGACATGCAGACTGAAACATGCACTTTGAATACCAGCAGCAGACTTGCCTGGTGAGCAGTAGCTTTACTACAGTGATCTAATGAGCAACTAGAGTGCTAACATTCAGAATTTATGGAAAATGTGTGACACATCAGAATACCTTCTTGATGGAATCAAAGTAAAAAACTGAAAGTATTTCCTACTGAGGAGACTGCAGTAAATGAGGAAATTAGGAAACTTCATAACAAATAAATCTCCCAAGATGGCCACCAGAGACAAAAGAGCCCAAATGTAGCCCAAATATCACCCAGATGTAGCCCAAGTATAGCCCAATGACAGAATGTCCCAGAGTGTTCTTAAGAACAACTAGAGCGCTTACTGTCTTACTTATGACAAAAGTATGGCACACCTGAAGCCATCTTGATTGGAATAAACTGGTAACACTTAAAACATTTAATTTAAAAAGGAACACAATGAGGGGGTTCATTTTGCCATAGAAATTATGATTAGTGCTGAAGAAAGTACAATTAAGGCACATTTAGAGTGACTTCTCAAATCCTCTTCTATTTCATTAAAAAATTCTGATATGCAGACTGAAACATGCACTTCTAATTCTAGCAGCAGACTTCCGTGGTGAGCAGTAGCTTTACTACAGTGATCTAATGAGCAACTAGAGTGCTAACATTCAGAATTTATGGCAAATGTGTGACATATCTGAATACCTTCTTGATGGAATCAAAGTAAAAATCTGAAAGCATTTCCTACTGAGGAGACTGCAGTAAATGAGGAAATTAGGAAACTTCATAACAAATAAATCTCCTAAAATGGCCACCAGAGACAAAAGAGCCCAAATGTAGCCCAAATGTAGCCCAAATATCACCCAAATGTAGCCCAAATGTAGCCCAATGACAGAAGGGTGGTGCAAAACACTTATTTTTTGTGTATTTGCAGTTTTATATAGTGAAGACTTGTCAGGTATTGGAGTGCTTTACATGAGCATTGGTTACATCACACAAGATCAAATTCATTTTGGTTGTAGACATGGGGAGATTAAGTGATTTGACCAGAATCACAGAATGTTGTGCTGAAGCAGAAACTCCAACCTGGTTCCCCAGTTGCAAAGTCTGCAGCTCTGGAAGTAACACCACATCCTCTCCCCTAGGTGCAACATTTAATCAAGTGGTCAACTGGATAAAAAAACTAAGATTACAAATAATTTAAAAGTTCTTTGTCGCTATTTGAAAACTCAGAAAATATGTCCTCCTTTTAGTTTTTTAGAGCACTAACCATAATTTTGATGCAAATAAGACCATCTCATATCTGTAATTTCTAAAGGAAATGCTCTAGGCATTACAGTTTTGATTACATCAAGATGACGTCAGGCGTTCCACACTTTTGTAATAAATATAGAATGTTAGCAATCTAGTTGTTCATTGGGATACTGTTGAGAGGCAGTGGCCAGGGGCACGGACTCTGAAAATTGAAGGCAGGTAGGAGAGTGCAGAGGCAACAATTTGACCACACTAGGCAGACAGGAAGGGCAGTGGCAGCACAACAGACTATGGAGGGCAATGGAAAGGGGGGCAGGGGCTACAAACCAACAATACAGGACTGGCAAGAGAGGCTGTGGTGATGTAATAGACTATTGTGGGCAGAAGGAATAGGCAGTGGTCATACAACCATACATGCCAACAGACCCGTTTCAGCCAGGAAACGTCCAATGTTTTTAAGCTCAAATGGGCTTTACTTGATCTGGTTCCTGTCTACAATCTTCTCTTTTTCAATGTAACTCAAAGGGGAAAATCAATACCCCAGTTTTGTTTCAAAATCTCCCTCTTACCAAGTTCAAAATGTTCGCAAGTATGGTACATTGGATCATGGTAGGCAGGAGGAATTGGGGTAGGGACATGGACTTGGATAACAGAGGACAGGAGGGACATTGAGAGGTGCACCAAACTGACCCTACAGGGCAGGCATCAGGGTTTGCAGCAGCACAATACACCACACAGGGCATGCGGGACGGGAGTGCAGCACAACAATCCATAGAAAGCAATAGGGAGGGGACAGGACCATGCACATGGACAACAGACAACAGAGGGGAAAGAGGCAATGGTAGCTAGCTGACCATAATGGACAGACAGGAGAGAAAGCTGCAATATAACAGACCATAAAGGGCAGGAGGGACGGATCAGGGGCATTACAATGGAACCGACAAGCCAGGAAGGAGGGAATAGAGGTCTGCACATTGAAACAGAGGGCTGGGGGCAAGGGAGCAGGGCAGGAGCAGCAAGATGACCATGGAGGTCAGGCAGGATGGGCACTAGAAACAAGACACACCATTGAGAGCAACAGTGAGACTGATGGCATACACACAGACCATGGAGGGAAGGTGGGAGGGGTCAGGAGCAGCTAGCTGACCACATAGGGAAGGTGGGAGGGGCCATGGCAGCACAGAAGACCATGCATGGCAAGCGGGAGGGTTAGTGGCAGCACAATGGCTATGATGGGCAAGAAGGAGGGTGCAGGGGCATGCACAAAGGACCATGGAGGATAGAAGGGAGGGTCAGGACCTGGGCACAGACAAGAGAGTTCGGGGAAAGGGGCCTCACAACAGACCGCGCGGGGCAGGCAGGAGGAGCAGTTGCAGCACAACAGACCAGGGAGGGCAGAAGGGTGTGGCAGTAAAATGGAACATGAAGGACAGGAGGAAGGGGATAGGGGCATGGCATGTGGACAGGCAGGGTGGACGTGGCAGGGACAGGTTACAGTCATCTGACAATGCTAGGCAGGTGGGAGGGGAGTGGCAGCTCAACAGAACACTCAGAGTAGATAGGAGTGGCAGGTCCATGGAACATGGTGGTCAAAAAGGATGGAGCTGGGGCATGCACAAAGCCATCGGAGGGCAGGGGGAAGGAGAATAGGGGCAGCAAGCTAAGCACAGAGGCTAAGCAGGAGGTCAATGATTGCCCATAGAATTGGGCAATGGAGGGCAGGAGGAGTGGACTGGTACATCATGCTAAATGGAGGGCAGTGACAGCACATCAGACCATGCATGGCAGGAGGGAGGACGCTAGTCCATGGATTCAGACAACAGAGGATAGGGAGGAGGTGGATGGGGCAGCAAGCTAACTGTTCATAGAAGGTGGGTAGTAGGAACTTTATTGTTTTTAAAATGTGTGTCTGTGCGAACTACTTAAAATATGAACAAGTATGCAGCATAATCTCACTTTTATTCAGGAAGAAGAGGACGTTTGGGACTGTGACTCCGGGCTCACTTGGCAGAAACATCCCCTGACCTTCCACCCCCATCGCAAAATGTAATGCCCGTGAAAAGGGTAGGTGGACGCAGTGTTATATAGAACATAGTCCTGAGAGCACGATTGAAAATGAAAACTAGATATAGTATATGGTATAAACTATGCACCAAAAAGTGTGATATAAGATGAACCGGGGCGTGAGATATAATATGCAATACATTGTGCACAATGACAGATTCATTGGAGAGCGCGAGATAGCACAGGCACTAGCGCTTGCTATGTGATATGCGCCTTGGAGTGTAATATGCACAGGGCAGTGTTGTGTAACCTAAGTAGTCTCTAAAGTTGTAATATAAAATATGTGCTGGGTAGTGTAACATTGCATATGCACTGTGACAAAGATATGGATCCCAGATTGTAATAAGTATGGCATAGCGCTGTGCTTTATAACATAGGCATCGAGGAAGGCACGTTAGATGGGGCAATATAACCCGTGCGAAGGCAAGTGTGGCATGACATATTCATGGGGTGGTGTTACAGTGCACATGGGCTAGAGAGTGTCATAGCATAAGCACTAGCTGGTGGAATACAACACAGAGGTGTGTGGCACTCGGCGGGCACTGGTGGGTGTAACACAGCATTGGGCTCCGCCAGGAGCATGCTGTGACTCTCAAGTGAGGTTTGTCCCCTTTCCAGAGAGTAAAATAAAAAGTATTACACATCCGGCGGTGGATGTGTGTTTTATTAACCTTGAGGGGGTTTCTTGCATAGTTTGGTCGAATTTTTGTCGAATCCCCTTTGAATGGCTTGGTGTGCATGTGTATTAAATGTGCCCGTCAATAGCTACCCATGTTTGTATAAATAAACGACAAGGGTGTCTACTTGGAGAGTACCCACTAGCGGGGGCGCCGGGATTAGGCATGGTAGGGTGTCAGACATGTCAGAGCTTCACTAGCGGTGTGAATACATTCTACGTGGATTCATTGTATGCATAGTCGCCTTTTAATGAATATCACGCCACTTTTTACACCTCCATGCAACGCAGCTCGGTGGCGCTTACTGGAGGTACCTAGTGAGCTAGTTTGACCCTAGGGACCCTTAGGATTCAAGGGGACTTAATCTCTCAACTCAGAAGGGCCACAGGGCACGTTTACACAGTGGTGAAGGGAGGGGACGGGGCCTGAGGTGACGTGTGCAAACACGCCCTGTGGCACGTTTTAAGTTGGGGAAATAGTTCCCTTTCAATCCTGAGGGACCCTGGGGTCCAACTAGCCCACCAGGTGCTTCCAGTAAGCACCACTGCTCTGCGTTGCAGAGAGGTGGTGCAGGCCGTGCCACTTTTTACACCTCTCTGCAACGCAGCTCTGTGGCGCTTACTGGAGGTAACTAGTGGTCTAGTTGGACCCTAGGGACCCTCAGGATTCAAGGGGACTTAATCTCCCAACTTAAAATGGCTACAGGGTGAGTTTACACAGTGGGGAAGGGAGGGGACAGGGCATGAGGTGACGTGTTCAAACACGCCCTGTGGTGCGTTTTAAGAGGTAGTTTTAATCCCCTGCCCTATCATATACTAGGGGCTTACAGAGGAGGTCATGCTAATCACAGGGGGACCCCAACGCATAGTGTGCCCTAGTGTATGTAGGTGTTTTCACTGTATTCTGAGTGTCTTTTAACATAGCACTGGCTCTAGGACTGCTTAGGCAGACTCAGTTACCACCAGTATCCGTCTGAAAAAGTTGAGGGTACAGGATGATTTTGCAACAAGGCTTCTTTCTGCTCTTCTGTTTGTTCTTTCTACACGTTATATTTCTTCCTGCACTTTTCTTCGTCTTTGAGGACTTCTGTTGCTTCTTTCTGCATTTCTTTTTTTTCTTTCTGTGCGTTTTTCCTTCTTTCTTCACATGTCCTATCTCTGTAGGCATAGTTAGAAATTAGCATTTAAAAAACCTTTGAAATTCACTGAAAAAACCATAGGTTTCAGGCACGTTATAGCTAGGAATTAGCATTTAAAAAACCTTAGAAATTCACTGAAAAAACCATAGGTTTCAGGGGCGATATAGTTAGCTGGACTTTTCACTCGTAAAAAACCATAGAAATTCCCCCGTTATAGTTAGTTCAGCGAACTATAACTCGCGCGCCCGCAATGCACTGCTGATGACGTCACATATTACATCACCCATGACATGGTCAGTGACATCACTCATGACATCACTGATGACATCATCCTTGTGATAGAGTGGCAGAACTCCTCTCCCCCTAATATAACCTTTCATACACACATTCAAAAATAGAAATTACAATTTTCAAAACAATGGACATACCAATACCAGTTACAACAACCTATTCAGTAATTGTAAGATCCACATACACATCCACTCATTCACCAACAGTCCTCTACAGTCACTCATACATGCACTCACTCATCATATGTATTCATACACCTATACATTCTGTTACACAACGCCACTCATCCATAAAGTTACTCACACACGTAGTCACTTATGCTAATAAAGAATCAAACATCCGTTTACCTGCATATTCAGTTATACACACACACCACCACACTTACTTCTACAGAAACTTACACATACTTAGTCTTTTAAACAATCACTTATAGAAACACATACTTATTCATACAGGAACTCTTTCAATCTCTCACTCTCACATATACTCACTTATATACACCAATAGTCACATATACTAGTTTAAAACATATGTAGTTACTCATAGAGACACTATTGAGACAGTCATTCACTCACTAACACACCCATGTACACACTCATCCACCCATACAGTCCTGCACACATGCTGTCTTCAACACATACAAACAGTGAGTCACTCATTCATGCACCTATGCACTACGTAATACCCCCACCGAACCATACAGACATCAGACACTCATACTGATACTCAAAAAATCAAATAATAACCTATATTGACACTCATGTAGCTACTCACCAACCCATGCAGCCACTTATACACAAAGTGAGAGACTGATACAGATATTTACATATTTAAACATTACTCACTAAGATACACTTTATCAGTCAGTAATACAATCAATTTTTCAAAAACAAATCATCCATTTAGACATTTATATACCCATTTATTCTTCCATCGACCTTGAGATATACATATATAAAACATATATAATTTTCAGAAAAACACACATTCACTGGATGATGTCATCAGTGATGTCATTTGAGATGTCATCAGTGATGTCATGAGTGATGTCACTGACCATGTCATGAGTGATGTAATATGTGACGTCATCAGCAGTGCATTGCGGGCGCGCGAGTTATAGTTAGCTGAACTAACTATAACGGGGGAATTTCTATGGTTTTGTACGAGTGAAAAGTCCAGCTAACTATAACGCCCCTGAAACCGATGGTTTTTTCAGTGAATTTCTAAGGTTTTTTAAATGCTAATTCCTAGCTATAACGTGCCTGAAACCTATGGTTTTTTCAGTGAATATATATATATATATGTATATGCCAGAACCCCTCCACAACACGGAAGGAAGCGACCACACGAGGAAACCAGGTAACACCTTTAATAGACAGCAGCTAGGGCATAATGCATTTCGGCTGATCATCCACCAGCGGCAGCACGGTAGGTACTGCAACTCCCAGGATGCAACAATATTACCTACTGGCGGTCGCCAGTAGGTAGTTATAGTTAGGACCACGTTTCCCTAGGAAATCCGCAACATTCTATTTTGAATAACTTTGGCGCCGGTCGACGAATCCTCGCGAATTTTTCAAAATAGGTGGGGCGCTACGCTCCGCTCCTACCCTGAAAGTCTCGGGGGGATTCGTCAAGCGGGGGCTGAGATAAAAGGGGGGTCCCAAAACGCGTTTTTCCCATGCATTTTTCCATAGGACCTTTAGACACAGCTACAGCCCGAACGGCTGAACAGAATTACTTGAAATTTGGCAGAGAGGTAGCCATAAGGTCAAGGAAGTGCCTTTTGCAGGTCTGGTGTAAATCTGTTCAGTATTTCCTGAGAAAATACCATTTAAAAGCATATATATATGTGGGCGGAGCCTAACCACACATGTCAACCTGAGATCTGATTGGCTGTCAGCACTTCATCCAAGAAGTGTTGGCAGCCATCTTGGGACCAATATACATGATAGCACCTCATTAAAAAGCATTGCAGTTAATAGAAGGTTTTAAGACTTTAGTTACATTATAAATCATTTGTTGATGGTACCATACTCATTTTAGGAATTGTGGTATGTTCTAAGGTGATTTCACCATGTGAAAAAGCCTTCTGCTGGGATATCATGATTGAGAGAAAAATATGTTCTCATGCTTTTACCACAGAGGTTTGGAAGGTGATCTATAAACTAAACTGAGAGCTTATTTTCTGTAAATTCACATTATCTTTCTCAGTCATGTGAGAATGAAGTCTGACATTCTCAGTAAAACATGTACATCCAACAAGGGCAGAGACTGTCAGTTGATTCCTTTGTGTTCTACTGCAGCTTCCCAGAGTGTTCCAAAGAACTACTAGAGCGCTAACAGTCCTACCTATGATAAACGTATGGCACACCTGAAGCCATCTTGCTTGGAATAAAGTGGTAACTCTTAAAACATTTAATTTCAAAAGGAACAAAATGAGGGGGTTCATTTTTCCATAAAAAGTATGATTAGTGCTGCAGAAAGAAAAATTAGGGCACATTTTGAGTGACTTCTCAAATCCTCTTCTATTTCATTAAAAAATTCTGACATGCAGACTGAAACATGCACTTTCAATACCAGCAGCAGTTTTCCCTGGTGAGCAGTAGCTTTACTACAGTGATCTAATGAGCAAAAAGAGTGCTAACATTCTGAATTTATGGCAAATGTTTGACACATCTGAATGCCTTCTTGATGGAATCAAAGTAAAAAACTGAAAGTATTTCCTACTGAGGAGACTGCAGTAAATGAGGAAATTAGGAAACTTCATAACAAATAAGTCTCCCAAGATGGCCACCAGAGACAAAAGAGCCCAAATGTAGCCCAAATATCACCCAGATGTAGCCCAAGTATAGCCCAATGACAGAATGTCCCAGAATGTTCTTAAAAACAACTAGAGCGCTTACTGTCTTCATTATGACAAAAGTATGGCACACCTGAAGCCATCTTGATTGGAATAAACTGGTAACACTTAAAACATTTAATTTAAAAAGGAACACAATGAGGGGGTTCATTTTGCCATAGAAATTATCATTAATGCTGAAGAAAGAAAATGAGGGCACATTTTGAGTGACTTCTCAAATCCTCTTCTATTTCATTAAAAAATTCTGACATGCAGACTGAAACATGCACTTTTAATACCAGGAGCAGACTTCCATGGTGAACAGTAGTTTTACTACAGTGATATAATGAGCAACTAGAGTGCTAACATTCAGAATTTATGGCAAATGTGTGACATATCTGAATACCTTCATGATGGAATCAACGTAAAAAACTGAAAGCATTTCCTACTGAGGAGACTGCAGTACATGAGGAAATTAGGAAACTTCATAACAAATAAATCTCCCAAGATGGCCACCGGAGACAAAAGAGCCCAAATGTAGCCCAAAATCACCCAGATGTAGCCCAAATATAGCCCAATGACAGAAGTGTGCAAAACACTTATTATTTAGTGTTTTTGCAGTGTTATATAGTGCAGACTTGTCAGGTATTGGAGTGCTTTACATGAGCATTGGTTACATCACACAAGCACAAATTCATTTTGGTTGTAGACATGGGGAGACTAAGTGATTTGTCCAGAATCACAGAATGTCGAGCTGAAGCAGAAACTTCAACCTGGTTCCCCAGTTGCAAAGTCTGCAGTTCTGGAAGTAACACCACATCCTCTCCCCTAAGTGCAACATTTAATCAAGTGGTCAACTGGATAAAAAAAACATAAAGATAACAAATAATTTAAAAGTGCTTTGTCGCTATTTGAAAACTCAGAAAATATGTCCTTATTTTAGTCTTTTAGAGCACTAACCATAATTTTGATGCCAATAAGACCCTCTCATATATGTAATTTCTAAAGGAAATGCTCTAGGTATTACAGTTTTGATTACATCAAGATGATGTCAGGCGTTCCACACTTTTGTAATAAATATAGAATGTTAGCAATCTAGTTGTTCATTGGGATACTGTTGAGAGGCAAAGGCCAGGGGCACGGACTCTGAAAATTGAAGGCAGGTAGGAGAGTGCAAAGGCAACAATTTAACCACACTGAGCAGGCAGGAAGGGCCGTGGAAGCACAACAGACTATGGAGGGCAGTGGAAAGGGGGGCAGGGGCAACAAACCAACAATACAGGACTTGCAAGAGAGGCTGTTGGAGGGAAGATCTATTACGGGTCAAGGAAGCTAGAGGTGGTCCCCAGAGCCCCGGGAGCCACCACAGAACTGAGCAGGAGAGTGAGTCAGGGACAAAAGGGGCACCTTAATTTGAGCCGGGGTGCCTAGGAACGCTTGCTCCAAAAATGCAAAGTCTGCAGTTCTGGAAGTAACACCACATCCTCTCCCCTAAGTGCAACATTTAATCAAGTGGTCAACTGGATAAAAAAAACATAAAGATAACAAATAATTTAAAAGTGCTTTGTCGCTATTTGAAAACTCAGACAAAATGTCCTTATTTTAGTCTTTTAGAGCACTAACCATAATTTTGATGCCAATAAGACCCTCTCATATATGTAATTTCTAAAGGAAATGCTCTAGGTATTACAGTTTTGATTACATCAAGATGATGTCAGGCGTTCCACACTTTTGTAATAAATATAGAATGTTAGCAATCTAGTTGTTCATTGGGATACTGTTGAGAGGCAAAGGCCAGGGGCACGGACTCTGAAAATTGAAGGCAGGTAGGAGAGTGCAAAGGCAACAATTTAACCACACTGAGCAGGCAGGAAGGGCCGTGGAAGCACAACAGACTATGGAGGGCAGTGGAAAGGGGGGCAGGGGCAACAAACCAACAATACAGGACTTGCAAGAGAGGCTGTTGGAGGGAAGATCTATTACGGGTCAAGGAAGCTAGAGGCGGTCCCCAGAGCCCCGGGAGCCACCACAGAACTGAGCAGGAGAGTGAGTCAGGGACAAAAGGGGCACCTTAATTTGAGCCGGGGTGCCTAGGAACGCTTGCTCCAAAAATGAAGAAAACAGACATATGAGACATGGAATTGGTGGCAGAATACAATGGCAGTTTAATGAGAAGATACAACTTCAAAGAAACCGCAGAATAGAGACATAAAGTACAAAATACAGAATCCAGATAATCATACAGCTGTCATGATATTCTCTGTATCTTAATTAATGTACTGACAGAGAGAGAGAGAAAACACATCTATAAATGCATCATGAGAAACAAGTTACACCAAGGAAAATGTTACCTAGGAACACTCACGTTTACTCTTAGAGCAAGCATTCCTGCAATTACAATACAAAATCTTTTAAATGCAAAAGTAAAGAGAACAATGGTTAAACATAACATGACATTTCATATAGGTAAAATAGAATAAGATACTTCAAGCAAAGCAGAGCAAGACATTTTAAGCAAAGGAAGACAAGAGCTCCCAGCTCTTGGGGAAAACCTGCACAGCCTGTTAACCTACATACAGACGGCGAGGTAGTCCGTCGATATCTGTGGGTGCTCCCTTTTTATATCATTTTGTGGGCTCCTTTGCACGCTACATCTACCTACGTATGCTACCCAAAAGCTTCGTCTGCAGATTTTACCAGACATTTCGTCATTTACCCACTTAATGCTGACAATGGACTGGGTGAAAAGGTCAGTCTCTCAGGCCAATCGCTTATCGTAAGTTCCATAGAGCAAGCAGAAAATAATGGGTATTGTACGGGAATTCAATATATTCATGTACAAAATCTCCTCAGTTCTCCTAACTTGACGCTCTGCGGTTGCCACTTCCTTAAAAGCGGGAAACCTGCCCAGGAAGCAAGTACCAGTCCAGGATGCAGCCTACTGTATGTCGACAGCTTCAGTGGGATGTTGAACTTTGATACCGAGCACGGAGCACTCGGGTAGGGTGGGGGCTACTAGTTTGGAGCAGAAGGCCTCGCAGACCTGCCTTCAGACTGCTATACACTAAAATTGCAGAGCTATGGTCAATTTAACAAAGAGGCCTACATATTGAACAGAAGGGCCTACACAGGGGTTTTATGCTGGCTGAGTGGTAAGGATGTCTCAGGATAATTATTTAGCAACACAGGACCCGCTGGTCAATTTAATACGGCCTACAAATGCGGCTGGCAGGGCAAGGACAAGGGTCTCATACTTCAGGTGTGGACAGAACGGGCCAGGGGCCCCCTGTGATACAAAATCTACCCTCCTTCAAGGCTGTGGCAATGTAATAGACCATTGTGGGCAGAAGGAAGAGGCAATGGTAGTACAACCATACATGCCAACAGACCCGATTCAGCCAGGAAACGTCCAATGTTTTTAAGCTCAAATGGGCTTCATTTGATCTGTCTCCTGTCTACAATATCCTCTTTTTCAATGTAAGTCAAAGGGGAAAATCAATACCCCAGTTTTTTTTCAAAATCTCCCTCTTACCAAGTTCAAAATGTTCGCAAGTATGGTACATTGGATCATGGAAGGAAATGGGATAGGGACATGGACTTGGATAACAGAGGACAAGAGGGGCATGGAGAGGTGCACCAAACTGACCCTGCAGGGCAGGCATCAGGGTTTGCAGCAGCACAATACACCACACAGGGCATGCAGGACGGGAGTGCAGCACAACAATCCATAGAAAGCAAGAGGGAGGGGACAGGACCATACACATGGACAACAGAGAACAGAGGGGCAAGAGGCAATGGTAGCTAGCTGACCATAATGGACAGACAGGAGAGAAAGCTGCAGCATTACAGACCATAAAGGGCAGTAGGGACGGATCAGGGGCATTACAATGGAACAGACAAGCCAGGAGGGAGGGAGTAGGGGTCTTCACATGTAAACAGAGGGCTGGGGGCAAGGGGGCAGGGCAGGAGCAGCAAGATAGCCATGGAGGTCAGGCAGGATGGGCACTAGAAGCAAGACACACCATGAAGAGCAACAGTGAGACTGTGATGGCATACACACAGACCATGGAGGGAAGGTGGGAGGGGGTCAGGGGCAGCTAACTGACCACACAGGGAAGGTGGGAGGGGCCATGGCAGCACAGAAGACCAATGGCTATGATGGGCAAGAAGGAGGGTGCAGGGGCATGCACAAAGGACGATGGAGGATAGAAGGGAGGGTCAGGACCTGTGCACAGACAAGAAAGTTCAGGGGAAGGGACCTCACAACAGACCACACGGGGCACGCAGGAGGAGCAGTTGCAGCACAACAGACCAGGGAGGGCAGAAGGGTGTGGCAGTACAATGGACCATGTAGGACAGGAGGAAGAGGATAGGGGCATGGCATGTGGACAGGCAGGGTGGAGGTGGCAGGGACAGGTTACAGTCATCTGACAATGCTAGGCAGGTGGGAGGGGAGTGGCAGCTCAACAGAACACTCAGAGTAGATAGGAGTGGCAGGTCCATGGGACATGGTGGGCAAAAAGGATGGAGCAGGGGCATGCACAAAGACATCGGAGGGCAGGGGGAAGGAGAATAGGGGCAGCAAGCTAAGCACAGAGTTTAAGCAGGAGGTCAATGATGGGGCATAGAATTGGGCAATGGAGGGCAGGAGGAGTGGACTGGTACATCATACTAAATTGAGGGCAGTGGCAGCACATCAGACCATGCATGGCAGGAGGGAGGAGGCTATTCCATGGATTCACACAACAGAGGATAGGGAGGAGGGGGATGGGGCAGCAAGCTAACTGTTCAGAGAAGGCGGGTATTAGGAACTTTATTGTTTTTAAAACATTGAGTCTGTGCGAACTACTTAAAATATGAACAAGTATGCAGCATAATCTCACTTTTATTCAGGAAGAAGAGGACGTTTGTGACTGTGACTCCGGGCTCACTTGGCAGAAACACCCCCTGACCCTCCACCCCCTATCGCAAAATGTAATGCCCGTGAAAAGGGTAGGTGAACACAGTGTTATATAGAACATAGTCCTGAGAGCACGATTGAAAATGAAAACTAGATATAGTGTATGGTATAAACTATGCACCAAAAAGTGTGATATAAGATGAACCGGGCGTGAAATATAATATGCAATACATTGTGCGCAATGACAGATTCATTGGAGAGCGCGAGATAGCACAGGCACTAGCGCGTGCTATGCGATATGCGCCTTGGAGTGTAATATGCACAGGGCAGTGTTGTGTAACCTAACTAGTCTCTAAAGTTGTAATATAAAATATGTGCTGGGGAGTGTAACGTTGCATATGCACTGTGACACAGATATGGATCGCAGATTGTAATATGTATGGCATAGCACTGTGCGTTATAACATAGGCATCGAGGAAGGCACGTTAGATGGGGCAATATAACCCGTGCGAAGACAAGTGTGGCATGACATATTCACGGGGTGGTGTTACAGTGCACATGGGCTAGAGAGTGTCATAGCATATGCACTAGCTAGTGGAATACAACACAGAGGTGTGTGGCACTCGGCAGGCAATGGTGGGTGTAACACAGCATTGGGCTCTGTCAGGAGCGCGCTGTGACTCTCAAGTGATGTTCATCCCCTTTCCAGAGAGTAAAATAAAAAGTATTACACATCCGGCAGTGGATGTGTGTTTTATTAACCGTGAGGGGGGTTCCTTGCATAGTTTTGGTCGAATTTTTGTCGAATCCCCTTTGAATGGCTTGGTGTGCATGTGTAATAAATGTGCCCGTCAATAGCTACCCATGTTTGTATAAATAAACGACAAGGGTGTCTACCGGGATTAGGCACGGTAGGGCATCAGACATGTCAGAGCTTCACTAGTAGTGTAAATACATTCCACGTGGATTCATTGCATGCATAGTCGCCTTTTAATGAATATCCCGCAAATCGTCATGGTGATAGGTACGTACGGTTTGTCCAGCATGTCCTAGGTGTGTCTATAAATAAATATTTTTTTAAAATAATAAAAACAGTGGCCGGCCCTAGGGATTGGGGTCAAAAAAATATAATTAGGAGACAGGCCCTGGGGGATGGGGTCATCAGGGCCAATAAATTAGAATAAGAAGGGGAACCACACAGCCCCCCTTCTTAAAAAATTAAAATAAATAAAAGACTGGCATCGTGCCGGAGGCCATGCCCCCTCCGTGCAGCACTCTGCAAACGCGCCCCCAACAGGCATCTCCAGTATGCGCCAGGGAGCTGCTCTGCAGACAGGTGTTCTGAGGCCAAGCCCCTTTTTACACCTCTCTGCAACGCAGCTCTGTGGCGCTTACTGGAGGTACCTAGGGGTCTAGTTTGACCCTAGGGACCCTTAGGATTCAAGGGGACTTAATCTCTCGACTTAGAACAGCCACAGGGCGCGTTTACACAGTGGTGAAGGGAGGGGACGGGGCCTGAGGTGACGTGTGCAAACACGCACTATGGCACGTTTTAAATTGGGGATATAATTTCCCTTCAATACTGAGGGCCCCTGGGGGCTAACTAGCCCACCAAGTGCTTCCAGTAAGCGCCACTGAGCTGCATTGCAAGGAGGTGGTCCAGGCCGTGCCACTTTTTACACCTCTCTGCAACACAGCTCTGTGGCATTTACTGGAGGTACCTAGTGGGCTAGTTGGACCCTAGGGACCCTCAGGATTCAAATGAACTTAATCTCCCAACTAAAAATGGACACAGGGCGTGTTTACACAGTGGTGAAGGAGGGGACGGGGCCTGAGTTAACGTGTGCAAAAACGCCCTGTGGCCTGTTTTAAGAGGTAGTTTTAATCCCCATGCCCTATTATGTACTAGGGGCTTACAGAGGAGGTCATGCTAATCACAGGGGGACCCCAACGCATAATGTTCCCTAGTGTATGTAGGTGTTTTCACTGTATTCTAAGTGTCTTTTAACATAGCACTGGCTAGTCAGACTCAGTTACCACCAGTATCCGTCTGAAAAAGTTGAGGGTACAGGATGATTTTGCAACAAGGCTTCTTTCTGCTCTTCTTTTTGTTCTTTCTGCACGTTATCCTTCTTCCTGCACTTATCTTCGTATTTGAGGACTTCTGTTGCTTCTTTCTGCACTTCTTTTGTTTCTTTCTGTGCATTTTTTCTTCTTTCTTCACATGTCCTATCTCTGTAGGCATAGTTAGAAATTAGCATTTAAAAAACCTTGCAAATTCACTGAAAAAAACATGGGTTTCACACACGTTATAGTTAGGAATTAGCATTTAAAAAACCTTAGAAATTCAATGAAAAAACCAAAGGTTTCACACATGTTATAGTTAGCTGGACATTTCACTCGTAAAAAACCATTGAAATTCCCCCGTTATAGTTAGTTCAGCTAACTATAACTCGCGCGCCCGCAATGCACTGCTGATGACGTCACATATTACATCACTCATGACATGGTCAGTGACATCACTCATGACATCACTGATGACATCTCAAATGACATCACTGATGACATCACTGATGACATCATCCTTGTGATAGAGTGGCAGACCTCCTCTCACCCTAATATAACCTTTGATACACACATTCAAAAATAGAGACTAACATTTTCAAAACAATGGACATACCAATACCAGTTACAACAACCTCTTCAGTAATTCTAAGATCCACATACACATCCACTCATTCACCAACAGTCCTATACAGTCACTCATACATGTACTCACTCATCATATGTACTCATGCACCTATACATCCTGTTACACAATGCCACTCATCCATAGAGTTACTCACACACATAGTCACTCATGCTAATAAAGAATCAAACATACATTTACTTGCATATACAGTTATACACACACCACCACACTTACTTCTACGGAAACTTACACATACTTAGTCTTTTAAACAATCACTTATAGAAACACATACTTATTCATACAGGAACTCTTTCAATCTCTCACTCTCACATATACTCACATATATACACCAATAGTCACATATACTAGTTTAAAACATATGTAGTTACTCATAAAGACACTATTGAGACAGTCATTCACTCACTAACACACCCATACACACACTCATCCACCCATACAGTCCTGCACATATGCTGTGTTCAACACATACAAACAGTGAGTCACTCATTCATGCACCTATGCACTACGTAATACCCCCCACCGAACCATGCAGACACTCAGACTGATACTCAAAAAACCAACTAATAACCTATATAGACACCCATGTAGCTACTCACCAACCCATGCAGCCACTTATACACAAAGTGAGAGACTGATACAGATATTTACATATTTAAACATTACTCACTAAGCCATGTATTCACTATGATACACTTAATCAGTCAGTTACACAATCAATTTTTCAAAAACAAATCATCCATTTAGACACTTATATACCCATTTATTCTTCCATCGACCTTGAGATATACATATATAAAACATATTTAATTTTCAGAAAAACACACATTCACTGGATGATGTCATCAGTGATGTCATCAGTGATGTCATTTGAGATGTCATCAGTGATGTCATGAGTGATGTCACTGACCATGTCATGAGTGATGTAATATGTGACGTCATCAGCAGTGCATTGCGGGCGCGCGAGTTATAGTTAGCTGAACTAACTATAACGGGGGAATTTCAATGGTTTTTTACGAGTGAAATGTCCAGCTAACTATAACATGTGTGAAACCTTTGGTTTTTTCATTGAATATATATATATATATATATATATATATATATATATATATATATTCACTGAAAAAACCATAGGCTTCACACATGTTATAGTAAGCTGGACATTTCACTCGTACAAAACCATTGAAATCCCCCCGTTATAGTTAGTTCTGCTAACTATAACTCGCGCGACCGCAATCCACTGCTGATGACGTCACATATTACATCACTCATGACATGGTCAGTGACATCACTCATGACATCTCAAATGACATCACTGATGACATCATCCAGGGAATATGTGTCTTTCTGAAAAATAAATATTTTTAATATCTGTATATCTAAAGGTTAATAGAAGAATAAATGGGTAAATAAGTGTCTAAATGGATGTTTTTTTTGAAAAATTAATTGTATAACTGACTTATTAACAGTATCTTAGTGAATACAAGTATTAGTGAGCAATGTTTTAATATTTAAATATCTGTATCAGTGTCTCACTTTGTGTGTAAGTGGCTGCATTGGTTGGTGAGAAGCTACATGAGTGTGTATATGGGTTATTAGTTTGTTTTTAGAGTATCAGTATGAGTGTCTGTATGGTTCATTGGGGGATGTTACTTAGCGTATAGATGCATGAATGAGTGACTCACTGTTTGTATGTGTTTTGAAGACAGTATGTGAGCAGGACAGTATGGGTGGATGAGTGTGTGTATGGGTGAGTAAGAGAGTGAATGACTGTCTCAATAGTGTCTTTATGAGTAAGTCCATATGTTTTAAACTAGTATATGTGAGTATTGATGTATATAAGTGAGGATATATGAGAGTGAGAGATTGGAAGACTTCCTGTATAAATAAGTATGTGTTTCTATAAGTGATTGTTTAAGAGAGTAAGTATGTGTACGTTTCTGTAGAAGTAAATGTAGTGGTGTGTGTATAGCTGTATATGCAAGTAAATGGATGTTTATTTGCATGTGTGAGTATGTGTGTGAGTAACTCTGTGTATGAGTGTAGGTGTGTAACAGGTTGTATAGGTGTATGAGTACATATGATGTCTGAGTACATGTATGAGTGACTATATAGAAGTATTGATGAATGAGTGGATGCGTATGTAGATTTTGGAATTACTGAATAGGTTGTTCTAACTGGTATTGGTATCTCTATAGTTTTTAAAACTTTAGTTTGTATTTTTCAATGTGTGTATCAAAGTTTATATTCGGATAAGAGGAGGTCTGCCACTCTTACACAAGGATGATGTCATCAGTGATGTAATCAGTGATATCATTTGAGATGTCATCAGTGATGTCATGAGTGATGTCACTGACCATGTCATGAGTGATGTAATAGGTGACATCATCAGCAGTGGATTGCGGTCGCTTGAGTTATAGTTAGCTGAACTAACTATAACGGGGGAATTTCAATGGTTTTGTACGAGTGAAATGTCCAGCTGACTATAACATGTGTGAAACCTACAGTGAATTTGCAAGATTTTTTAAATGCTAATTCCTAACTATAACGTGTGTGAAACCTATGTTTTTTTCAGTGAATTTACAAGGTTTTTTAAATGCTTATTCCTAACTATAACGTGTGTGAAACCTATGTTTTTTTCAGTGAATTTGCAAGGTTTTTTAAATGCTAATTCCTAACTATAACATGTGTGAAACCCATGGTTTTTTTTTGTGAAATTGTAAGGTTTTTTAAATGCTAATTTATCTATGTATTATTATATTTTTTATATATTTATTTTACAATAAACTACCTATGTATATAGTTATAGATTGACTGTATCCTGTAATATGGAATGGCTCAGCTCTTTCTTTTTTAATTTGGATAAAGTTGAACAGCATAGTTAATATCTTCTATAAGCTTATAAACAGTTGAAAATGTTTATTTTTTTAAGAGTTTTTCACGGTGCGCGCACCGTGCGTGCACCGGCATTTTTTTTTTATTAAAGGAAATGTTTTTTTTAATTTACGTGGTCCTTTAGGGACCCCCTAAGATGGTCTAGGGGGTCAGGGAGTGTCTTCCCTGCCTCCTTTTCATGTTTTAGAAATCGGGTTAAAAGTAATCTATTTCTGATGCGTGCGAGAACCGTGCGCGCACCAGCAATTTTTTTTTATTAAACAAAATGTTTTTTTATGATTTACGAGGTCCTTTAGGGACCCCCTGAGAAGGTCTAGGGGGTCAGGGAGTGTCTTCCCTGCCTCCTTTTCATGTTTTAGAAATCAGGTTAAAAGTAATTCATTTCCGATCCGTGCGTGCACCGTGCGCGCATGCGTGCGAGCACGGTGCGCGCACGGTGCGCGCACGGAAAGTCATGTGATTACGAAACAACACTTTTCATGGTTCATAGTAGTTTCTCTTCCAGAATCTTCAAACACCATACCCACTCCCCTCACTATTTCTTCTTATTTCCTGAGAGAAGGTTGCTGAACAGCTACTCGAGTGAAATCTTACATGAAAATGGCAGAACAGCAATCAACTTCAGGGAGTGGGGAGGAGACCTTTGTGGAGCCACCAAGGAAGAGCAAACAAAAACACTCTTTCATCTGGAATTATTTCACATTTCCAGAGGGCCAAAAGAAGGTGAATGCGCCGAAGGTGACATGCACTGTTTGCGGAAGTGTCCTATCTAGAGGAGATCCGAGCAAAAAATACTCCTTTAGTATTTATTCCATGCTGAGGAACTTCAAAACAGTGCATCCTATACGCTATGCTCGAGAAACAACTAGAGCCCTAAGGGACAACCCTCCACCTGCTCAGCTGAGCACATCATCTACGGCCGCAGATTCACCATGCACCAGGCCACTGGACATCCGCCCCCTTTTCCAGAAGGTGCACATACATTGCAATGTGTGCAATGCTGTTATTTGCTATGGAGAGAGCAGCATAAACTTGATTGAAAACAGAATACAGCAGCACACATGCACCAGCCTATAATTTTTTTCATTATTTTTTTTTGTTCTTGTTGAACAGTTTTTGATTACCAGTTTTTTTTTGGTGCTCTAAAAAAACAGTTCTTTTCAGAACTCACTTCACTTCTCCAAGAAGAGCTATATTCCTAATATACTATGTTGTAATTTTATTGAATGAATGTGTAGTGTATACATAAATGATTTAAATGATTGAAATGACTGAGTGAAGAGGAGGAAAGGACAGACAGAATGAGTGAGAAAAGGAAAGTATGATCAGTCATGAAAGGGAAGTGAAAGACTGACTGCAACAAAAGGACTAAGGGTAGAGGATACAGGTAAGAAGAGTGAATGAGTAAGGGAATGGCAGTGAGTAATGGGGAGTGATGGAGGGGAAGTGAGAAAAGGGGAGTAAGTGACAGAGATAAGAAAAGGAAGTAACAGATGAAGCGGATGAAGTACAGCAGGGTAAAGGGATTGAAAGTAAGAGAAGTGGAGTGATGGTGAGATAAGGGGTATGAGGATTAGAAAAGGGGGTAAGGGAAAGTGAGAGATGGGGAGTGAGGGGATGGAGGGATTTAGGAAATTGGAGTGAGAGAAAGGGAGTCAGGATTTCAATGAGCAAAGGAGAGTGAGGGAGAGTGAAGGAAAGAATGCGAAAAGATGAAGGGGTGTGAGATACAGACAGGAGGAAGTGAAGTAGGAGAATAGGATTGACTATGAGTAAAGGATAGTGATAGTTAGGGAAGGTGAGGGAAGGAGAATGACGGAGAAGGTTAAAAAATTAACATAGATGGAAAATGAGTGATGGAGAGAGGAGGAGTGGTAGAAACAAAGGGGCAGATTTATGTTAGACTTGTGCCACTTTTACGCCGCCGTTGCATCACTTTTGTGACGCAGCAGCGGCGTAAACCCTGCGCCACGTTGCACCCTATTTACATCGTGATGCATCTATGGAGATGCGTCACGGTGTAAAGCCCTGCGCCACATTAAACCTGCGTCAGGTTTAATGTATGCAGGGTGGGCTTTCCAGCGGAAAAAGCCTCGGAAAAGTGACGTAGTGAAATCTACAAGATTTCACTCAGTCACTTTTCTGACGCTGCTGCGTCAAAACCTTGCGCCTGCTTGAAGCAGGCGTAAGGCATGACGCAGCATGTTAGGTATGGGCAGCCCCTAAACATTGCTGGAGTTGCGTCGTGCTTGCGACATGACTCCAGCAATGCGCCGCCCTTACGCCATCAGATGCGTCACGCATCTGTTTATCCTTGGGCCACGATGCGCTGCATTGTAAATGTGGCGCATCTGTGGTGGCGCAAGGGTAAACTTGCGTGACGCATCTTTCCTGGTGCATCCCTGCTGATTTGCAGGGATGCGCCAGGAAACATAAATCTGCCCCAGAGATGTTAAGGAAATTAAGGGTAAGACAGACAAAGGGAGAGAGACAGAAGCAGAGACAGAGAGCAAGGAACTGAGAAGGAGTAAGGCAGTTAGAATGACTGAGACATATGGAGACAGGAGAGAAACATGGTTGAAAAAACAGTGATGGAGGCAGTAAACCTAGGGGAGTAGTAGAGAAAGAGTGAGGGAGTTACGAAAGAGCAGTAAAGGAAGAAGAGAGAGGGAAGGGGAATGAGAAAAGCAGAGTGAGGAGAAGTGAAGAAAAGGGAGCATGAAAGTGAAGTGGTGAGAAATACAGATATTTTAAACTTACCTGACCAACAAAATAATTTAATTAGAAATAAATGTTTTTTTTTAATTACAAGAAAAATTGATTCAATTTCCTAAATTTTCTTTCTCGATCTGAAAAAAAAGAAAAAAAGTAGTAATATTTAACAATACAGTACACATATTTTCATATTTAACAAAGTAATTTTTTGCCCTTTTTTTGCTGTTTTCAGAATATATTGAATTTCACTGAAAATAGTGATATCAATTGCATTTATCACTTAACAGCGGGCAAAAAAATAAACAATCTGAAAGATTGTTTAAAAAAGCCCTGAATCTATCCTCAGTAAAACATACCTTGATAGAAATGTAACATATATATTAAAAATATCTTCTAAGAACAATAACTATTTGCAATAAATAGCGTCTGTAAATCTCGTTGCTTAAGCACATACACCAAAATAATATCTGTCAAAGAAGTCCACAATAGAAACATTTACCTTTCCATGAGGCCAAATGGTAATTTTTAAATCCTTTTTTGGTGAAATATCCAATGATAATCCTATATAATCGAAATAATGGTTTCTTCAGATGCTGCAATTTGTATCTAAAATTTTGGTTTTAGAAAAATTAAGTAGGAATTTGGTAATTCTGCAGGCAAACGTTGCTTGAAAATCAATTGTGAATCATTACACAGTGTCCAGCCTTTTTCACATTTTAGATAAACTGTGTAATGACCAGAAGTTATAGAAGGTCCATCATGGAAAATTATTGCAACTGCAACAAAAGTCTTTCCTGATATTGATAATTGATTTCCTGCAATCTTCTTTATTAATGTGTCCAATTTTGTTCCATCAGATCTACAACGTTGCATCATTAAAATTATATACTGTCCATATTTCTTTAAAAATAATGTTGATAACATTTCTGATTTACATTGAGAACATTCCATGTTGTGATTTGCAGCTTTAACTAATTTACTAAAAGTCACTGATTTACTCTCTGGTAATGTTAAATGTATGAACCTTTCAGAATCAACATTAGAGCTGCATGTGTTCACACAGTTTTCACAACAATGTTCCCATTTATAAGAGAGACCAAACATATTTTCTATTTCTACCCCTTCATCTTCCAGTACCATAATCATATACATTAAGAATTCCTGTGCATCTTGCTGGACATTTTGTGTAAACTGTGTACATCCAGAACATACATCTAAAAGATTTCTAACATCAGAAGCACTTTCTATTTTAGTTTTATCATTACTCAACTTCTCATAAAGGAAACTCAGCAGAGAACAAAATCTTTTTTCATGATTTAGTATTATCTGCTCTTGCAAACTTTCAAGATAAAATACAACATTCAGCACTACATTAGCGTAGCAGTTGACACCAGAGCTATTTTCAAAATGACAACCAACAACCTCTTCAACATTGTCCTTTTTCTTTTTGCTTGCAATCACATCACTCTCCTTTTGTTTTCTCTTCTGTACATCCTCATTACAGATATTCTCAATTCTCCTTTTCCGACAAACTACACGTTTTTCAAACACAGGATACTGACCTAAATGAGGAGCGTAGCTTCTTCTTAATCTATTATACTCCTTTACACAATTTGCATCAGCACTAACTTTTGAGTCATCAAAGTCTATCATAAATAAACCAGATAATGTTTTCACTCGTGACAAAGCAACATATGCCATACCTTCTTTAAACACACTAGATCCAATGTTTACAAAAGCACTATCTACAGTTAATCCTTGAGATTTGTGAATAGTTACAGCATATGCTAGAGAAAACGGAAACTGCTTCCTACGTACATATAAGTCTTTCACAAGCAAAAAACGAACTGAACAACGACTGATGTCTTTAACCTCTTCAATCTGATCAAATTTTATTTTTTTTAAATTCAATTCCATCTTTTTTCTGGTAATTAACAAAACCCACAACTTTACCCATAGCTCCATTCACTAAACCTTTTTCTACATTCAAATTACGTCTTAAAATTACTCGACAGTTCATACATACATAAAGATTATTTTCTAAACCAGCTGTTTTCGATATGTTTTTCTCTAGAGAATCCAATTTAGTTTTCAATTTGCCTGTCAATGTAATAGTTATTCCTTCATGCTGTATTTTATCCACGGCTTCCATTTTCATAATCTCTTCATTTTCCAATTTCAAAAGTTCTTCATTGAATATAGAGCATTCATGTAGTGTTGGCATTAAGCAGATTACAGTATTTTTCCTGCAATTTTCTTGTATATTGTCTCTGGAACTATTTGTTCTGTTGGAAACAAATTACATAGCAATCGACTCTGTAAAGCTTTTCTGCTATTTTCTGTGAGTAGTCCAATTCTGATATCTTTGAGAATACTTGCATAATCATCATCATTTGCTTGCCGCATATTGGTAATGAGTTCTTTGTACTCAAAGTATGACCAAATAGTCACATTACCTATACTTCCTAATGACTTTTTCGTGTCTTCATGTGCAAGAGTATTTAATACTGGTTGTCCTTTAACTGGAGTGAGCTGCAGTAGATCCCCAAAAACTGTAACATGTTTTCCTCCAAATAACACGTCATAGTCTGTCTTTAGAATTTGCTGCATTCTTAAATGCACAAAGGCAAGCATTAAGTTTGATACCATGCTTACCTCATCAATAATGAGAACTTTCATTTTCTTCAACACTCTTGAAACTTCAAAACATGCGTCTCCTGTTAGCTTGTGGTATTCTATTTTGTTCTCATGCTCTACTGGTAACATTAGCAAACGATGTAAGGTAATTCCTTTTATGTTATATGCTGCTAACCCAGTTGGAGCAGTAACAACACAAGACAAAGTTGAATCAGTTTTTTTCTGTAGGTAGCTTCTAATTACTTTAATTAAGAAACTTTTTCCAGTTCCAGCTTGTCCACTCACATACATTCTGATTGGTTCAAATGATGTGCATGAGCACTCTTTATTTTCATGTAGTAATCCATGATCAATTTGTTTTGTGACTTCTTCATAAATTTGTTGTTGTTCATCATTCAGTTGTTGTTCCAAATTTGGTAAGTCTATTAAATCTTCCTGAGCTTGATTCATAGCTGTTTCCACTTCAGTCATGGCTATTGCAGCTTCATTTTCTACGATTGGTTGTCCTAGGGGATCTTGACTGAGCGTACCAGAACTTTGACTGTCTTGAGAACTGTCTCTAGCTACTTCAGCTGCAATTGTAGCTTCTTGTTCAATTTCTTCATTTAACATTTGTACATAATTTGTGAAAGTACTGCATTCTATGCTATCTTTACATGCATTAAAGGAATCTTCATAGCTCTGAAAATCTCCAAGTAATTCATCCTCTGAACGCCATGGTTTAAACAGCTGTAAAAGTGCTAAGTAGTAAAATTCCTTTTTGTCTGTAGTGTCGCAACTCAGCTTCCTGTGAATAATCAAACTTCCTTTTGTTTGTTTCACCAAACATCCTTCCTCACCAATGACTTTATATTTTCCATTGTTGATGTCTTCTGTGGCATTCCGTGTAAAAATGTAGTTCTGCAGCACTTCATAGAGACACATGTTCTCAAGATGATGACTTCTGTTTGGGTAATATGTGTCTAACATATTTGTTTTCAAAATGTCTGTACTTTCTGGTTCGTTCTCTGCTAAATATTCAATTTCTCGAATAGATTTCAGTACCCGATTACGCATTCCTGCAAGGCCTAAACTTACCCAAATTATTCTTCTGGATTTGGAGTACAGACTTGCAGATGATAACCTATCTGAGCATTCGTATGACCCAATTTCTCGATGCGATAACATCTTTAAACTGAAACTGTATAGCTTTTTACTGACAGACTTCTCGTGAGAAATCTCTTCCCACATTTCTTTCAATCCCATTTTCTCAGATTTAGTGATGTAAGATGTGACATACCGAGCAACAGCAATAGAATTGTCAGCTACATACTGAATATCCATGTTAGCATTCCTCATGGATAAAATGACTGGGTTGTAGTCAATTATATATTTTGACTCTTCTTTTCTTCTTAGGTTGTAAGTATTTTTCGGAGATTTTCTTGTAATGGTATGTCGCACAGCTGACATAAAACTGTTTACTCTTCCTTTTGAAAGAACAGGTCGTGGAAATCCAATTCGACATTTTGTGTAGAATTTATCTTTACTCTTGTACTTTCGTCGACAGTATTTTCCACACCGATGACTTTGGAAACGTAAAACTTGCTCTTTTAAGTTTTTTTCTTCTGTGCTTTTAGGTATAGCACATGTTGCATATTCTTCAATGAAAGATAAAACTGCATCATCAGAATCTGTTCCAAATTTTGGGGCATCCTTGATCCACAACAGCATATGAATATGAGGAGCACCTCTTGCTTGGTACTCTTTTCTCCAAAAGAAATCCACAACTTCTCCAAGAGGTGGATTTTTTTTATTGCAGATGAAGGACATCATAGCCTCAAATCTATGATTGAAATATCTGCAAACATTAACCGGAACCAATGAGCACAATTCTCCTGCTGTCTTGTATTGGATGTTTTCAATATTTGAATTTGCCTCTCGAAGAAAATCCAGTAAATCATCCCAAGCGTACTCAGCACAGCTTAGGGTAAGGAAACATGTAGTAGTTCCTAAATTCCGTAACATACATTTCAATTCTCCATGGCGTCGGTGCCAATAGTCATTAGTTCCACGCTGACAAGCCATCAGATTAATCAATTGAGATTCCAAATGATCATCTCACTGTTGCACTTTGTTCATAAAATCCTTTGCAGACACATTATGTAAATATACTCCAGTTTTTAAAATGTGATTTACTGCATAAGATAGTGCAGACAAGTCACTTTCAAATAAAAGATGGAACAAATAAGGAATACTTTGACAAAATCTTGGATCTTCTGCATATAATCTTGTAGTCCGATACTCAGAAGCAGGAATCTGTACAGGACGTTCATCATATCGTCCACCTTTTCCTGTAGGAAACAGCTGGGGAAAACAACAAGCTTCCAAGCTCTCCTCCCATACACTCACGGGAGTTCCTTTAGCTTTTTTCATCTGAAACAGATCAATAGTGTTTCCCATAACTTCTTTAGAATGAAGAGGATGTATGCTGAAATGTTCATAAATTTCTTCTTCTTTTGACTTATCTACTTTTTCAATTTGCCCAGTTGTTATTGCTGTGTCTGCTAGTAAAACTTCTTCATCTTCATCCATATAAATTGATTCATAGTACTTATTATTTCTTTTCAAATATAAATTTGCTCTTTGTACTTTTCGTACATCTACTAGCTCCTGCCAAATTTTCTTATTCTTTGTAGGTACACCATTAACCAGAATAACTAATGGTTCAGTTTCCAAACTATCTGCATCAATTGTTTCAATATTTTTTTTCAAATCTAATGGAAATAGACAACTCTTCCTTTTAAACCTCTTTGTAAATCTGAAGGAGGTAATTTACCTGTTTTGGGCTCCATACGAACTATAGTCTGAAACGGATGGACACATTGAATGATTATAGACTCATACGTATTTAAATCACTAAGTTCTGCAGGAATATCAACCAAATCTAAATTATTATGTACAGCTCTAGCTGGCATTTTATTTTCTTCTAACTTGTTATAACAGTATTTACAAATACGCTGATCTTCACCCAAATCAAAACAATTTTCCAGAAACAAATATGTAGCAAAATCCTTCCACTCATAATTATTTTCTTTTTCACTTTTTTTATAGAGATCAACATTCCTTGTTTGACTTTTATAATGGCTTCTCCGGCAACAAATACAAGTCATATTTGGTCTTTCATTAGAGATGATAGTAAATTTTGTCATTTGATCTTCAACATTTTTACTAACAGTGGGTTCTACATTCTCTTCCCCATTTTCTTCAATAACTGTGTCATTTCCTGCACTTTCTTGTTCTGGGCCAAAGTAACAAAACTGAATATCATCAGTAACCTTCTCTACATCTGATACAGATCCACGCAACAGAGCACTATTCAACTCATTTAACTTTAGTGCTGGACTTTTAGCAAAATACAATCTTCTCACAAACTTTCTCATTTCAGTATGATGTACTGCCAGCATCCTAAAATGGTGAAAAACACTTTGACAAACTTTCCTAGAAAGACAAGCCATAGAATGTCCTTGCAAACCAGTATTCTTTCTCACTCTGCATGGATCTAGTCTTTGAAGCACCTTAATCTTCTGTTTAACACTTTTTTTTACTATATTCTCTTAGAAAGTCACGTAATTTATCAATAGATTCTTGTCGTACAGTACAAATACTACTACAATTCCAAGTGTACACTTGGACTTTAGGACGTTTCCCCATAACCTCATCAGCTAACACTTCTTCCACATTTCTTGGAACCATTTTCTCCTTTTCCATTACACAACCATCTTTAACTTCATAAGTTCGGCCACTGGTGTCAACTGCATACAGCAAACTATTACTTTGAAGATAACTCTCTTCATTAAAAAATGGTTCAGTACTTGAACTATGCTTCCATTCTCCTAAGAACACATTATAAAAGTTATTTTTTTTCACTACTCTCTTCCTTTTGCTTTTTGACTTCATTACATTGACTATTTTATCTAATGTACGGATCCTGTTCAAAATTAAAATGAATAGTTTTCTTATTAATTCCAAAGCCTTTGCAACAATTGATTCAATATGTTTCTTTTTCTTATAAAATATTGCTTTCTTCCTATTTTTTTTCACATCCTTTAGCAAATTGAACACCACTCTTCTCTGAAACATATTTTTACGAATATTTTGAAATTCTGTTTTTCTTTTTCAGTCATTCTTTCTTGCTTCTGATTCTACATTAGCATTTAGTATTTCCTTTCTATTGTCTTGTTGTTTTCTTCTTGAAACACTATTTGCAGAGGATATACTTTCTACATGTTTTCTATGTTTGAGGATATTTAAAAAAAAATCCTTAGTCTGCTTACCAGAAGACTTTTTCTTTTTTCCAACATGAGGATCTTCAACTAATTTTTGTTGTCCAGTTGTCTTCAAATATAGATGTTTTTGCTGTTCTTTTTTCTTTCTTGATTTTATAGGCATGTTTAATTTATTTCAGTGTTGTTCAGCAATACCTAAAGGAAACAAAAAAAAAATACCTTTATGTAATTTAAATATATTACTATATTTTTTTTGAGCTTTTCAAATCCTATCATATGAGCTGCCCCTTTCCTATGACTGCAAGTCTTACAGAACCAGAGCAACACGAATTAAATCTCTGACAACAATTCCTGTGTGCACACAGACTCATGGTGTGATTCTAGGCAGAAAATGATATTTGATTGGCAATTTCAAAGCACATTTACTACTGTGATAGAGCAAGTGATAATTACTGTAACAGCCTGACACATTTTCCTTATAGTTTAGAGAGGTAGAAAGGAGCACATGTCCTAACAGCTACTTGAGACCATGAGCATGTGGAACCTGGGTGAGTGATTAGACTAGAGCAAAGGAAATGAACCTTGGTGATGTTGAATGTGTTAGCGTTACACACTGCTATCTGAAATACCACACAGTGCTGAATAGTACGCATGGGAGTGCAGGAGAAGCAGCTGGCTGAGTGCTAAGAGTGTGTTTCTGGAGACTGTGTATTGTCAGGTGCAAGAGAGATCTGCATGGACGCTTGCACAACTGCATGAAGACTGCATAGATGTATATAAGATCACCTGTGGTAAGGGTTAATTGGAGATTTGAACATGTAGGAACAACCTCACCCATTGCAGGAGTGGAAGGAAAATCTACCCTGTTGTTTTGAAATGTGTTAGCATTTGCCTCGCATCTGTGAGATAGTGATTTCTGCTGAATGCTAACCATCACAGTTCAAGAAAACAAGCTGCCCCTTTCCTACGAGTGCAAGTCTTACAGAACCAGAGCAACACGAATTAAATCTCTGACAACAATTCCTGTGTGCACACAGACTCATGGTGTGATTCTAGGCAGAAAACGATATTTGATTGGCAATTTCAAAGCACATTTACTACTATGGTAGAGCAAGTGATAATTACTGTAACAGCCTGACACATTTTCCTTATAGTTTAGAGAGGCAGAAAAGAGCACATGTCCTAACAGCTACTTGAGACCATGAGCATGTGGAACCTGGGTGAGTGATAAGACTACAGCAAAGGAAATGAGCCTTGGTGATGTTGAATGTGTTAGCGTTACACACTGCTATCTGAAATACCACACAGTGCTGAATAGTAAGCATGGGAGTGCAGGAGAAGCAGCTGGCTGTGTGCTAAGAGTGTGTTTCTGGAGACTGTGTATTGTCAGGTGCAAGAGAGATCTGCATGGACGCTTGCACAACTGCATGAAGACTGCATAGATGTATGTAAGATCACCTGTGCTAAGGGTTAATTGGAGTTTTGAACATGTAGGAACTACCTCACCCATTACAGGAGTGGAAGGAAAATCTACCCTGTTGTTTTGAAATGTATTAGCATTTGCCTCGCATCTGTGAGATAGTGATTTCTGCTGAATGCTAACCATCACAGTTCAAGAAAACAAGCTGCCCCTTTCCTACGAGTGCAAGTCTTACAGAACCAGAGCAACACAAATTAAATCTCTGACAACAATTCCTGTGTGCACACAGACTCATGGTGTGATTCTAGGCAGAAAACGATATTTGATTGGCAATTTCAAAGCACATTTACTACTGTGGCAGAGCAAGTGATAATTACTGTAACAGCCTGACACATTTTCCTTATAGTTTAGAGAGGCAGAAAAGAGCACATGTCCTAACAGCTACTTGAGACCATGAGCATGTGGAACCTGGGTGAGTGATTAGACTACAGTAAAGGAAATGAGCCTTGGTGATGTTGAATGTGTTAGCGATACACACTGCTATCTGAAATACCACACAGTGCTGAATAGTAAGCATGGGAGTGCAGGAGAAGCAGCTGGCTGTGTGCTAAGAGTGTGTTTCTGGAGACTGTGTATTGTCAGGTGCAAGAGAGATCTGCATGGACACTTGCACAACTGCATGAAGACAGCATAGATGTATGTAAGATCACCTGTGGTAAGGGTTAATTGGAGTTTTGAACATGTAGGAACTACCTCACCCATTGCAGGAGTGGAAGGAAAATCTACCCTGTTGTTTTGAAATGTGTTAGCATTTGCCTCGCATCTGTGAGATAGTGATTTCTGCTGAATGCTAACCATCACAGTTCAGGAAAACAAGCTGCCCCTTTCCTACGAGTGCAAGTCTTACAGAACCAGAGCAACACGTATTAAATCTCTGACAACAATTCCTGTGTGCACACAGACTCATGGTGTGATTCTAGGCAGAAAACGATATTTGATTGGCAATTTCAAAGCACATTTACTACTATGGTAGAGCAAGTGATAATTACTGTAACAGCCTGACACATTTTCCTTATAGTTTAGAGAGGCAGAAAAGAGCACATGTCCTAACAGCTACTTGAGACCATGAGCATGTGGAACCTGGGTGAGTGATAAGACTACAGCAAAGGAAATGAGCCTTGGTGATGTTGAATGTGTTAGCGTTACACACTGCTATCTGAAATACCACACAGTGCTGAATAGTAAGCATGGGAGTGCAGGAGAAGCAGCTGGCTGTGTGCTAAGAGTGTGTTTCTGGAGACTGTGTATTGTCAGGTGCAAGAGAGATCTGCATGGACGCTTGCACAACTGCATGAAGACTGCATAGATGTATGTAAGATCACCTGTGCTAAGGGTTAATTGGAGTTTTGAACATGTAGGAACTACCTCACCCATTACAGGAGTGGAAGGAAAATCTACCCTGTTGTTTTGAAATGTGTTAGCATTTGCCTCGCATCTGTGAGATAGTGATTTCTGCTGAATGCTAACCATCACAGTTCAAGAAAACAAGCTGCCCCTTTCCTATGAGTGCAAGTCTTACAGAACCAGAGCAACACAAATTAAATCTCTGACAACAATTCCTGTGTGCACACAGACTCATGGTGTGATTCTAGGCAGAAAACGATATTTGATTGGCAATTTCAAAGCACATTTACTACTGTGGTAGAGCAATTGATAATTACTGTAACAGCCTGACACATTTTCCTTATAGTTTAGAGAGGCAGAAAAGAGCACATGTCCTAACAGCTACTTGAAAACATGAGCATGTGGAACCTGGGTGAGTGATTAGACTACAGTAAAGGAAATGAGCCTTGGTGATGTTGAATGTGTTAGCGATACACACTGCTATCTGAAATACCACACAGTGCTGAATAGTAAGCATGGGAGTGCAGGAGAAGCAGCTGGCTGTGTGCTAAGTGTGTGTTTCTGGAGACTGTGTATTGTCAGGTGCAAGAGAGATCTGCATGGACGCTTGCACAACTGCATGAAGACTGCATAGATGTATGTAAGATCACCTGTGGTAAGGGTTAATTGGAAATTTGAACATGTAGGAACTACCTCACCCATTGCAGGAGTGGAAGGAAAATCTACCCTGTTGTTTTGAAATGTGTTAGCATTTGCCTCGCATCTGTGAGATAGTGATTTCTGCTGAATGCTAACCATCACAGTTCAGGAAAACAAGCTGCCCTTTCCTACGAGTGCAAGTCTTACAGAACCAGAGCAACACGAATTAAATCTCTGACAACAATTCCTGTGTGCACACAGACTCATAGTGTGATTCTAGGCACAAAACAGTATTCCTGGATGATACCAGTACACCTTAACTTATGGTGAAGACATAGTCCATAATATCTTACAAGTTCAAGGCAGTTACATATCTTCCAAAACATAAAATGTAAAACACAACTTTAAAAGAAGAACCAAATTTCTCTTATTTGTATCAAAATACACCACATACATCCCCTCTCAAATTCATAACTCACCTTTAAAAGTAGTTAGTTGAGAAAGAAATGTGTCACTCACACAGCAGATTATCAGAGCCAGAATCTCTGAGCTGTACTCCTCTCACCAGAACCACTAAATGGCAAAATGTCCCTCTCTTTTTTCACACATATACATGTTAACTTCAAATCACATTGCTTCCCACATTTTTTTAAATAGAAACACACATTTCTATTGGCTTCAAATTTCAACCCTTTCCAAATGATTCCTACCCCCAAGAAGTCATTTCTGCCTGCTACCATAGCAACAGATCATGGAACACTGGTGTGAGCAGAGAGGTCAGAAGTTCAGCACACAATGTTTCTAATCCAAAGAGCAAGAGTGCTTGACTTTTTAAACCTAACAGCATATCCAAAGTAATCTTCTGTGGGAACACATTTTTCTGAACCAATACAAAACATGCTTTTAAAAAATTAAACATACAGCCTAGTTTTTAGTGTTGAATGGTCTGAAACAGCCAATGAGTTCTTTTTGGAAATGACCTAGGCACTTTAACTGGGGTAGGTCTGGAAATGCTTGTTAAGGACACCTTTGTGCAATTGATGTCACTTTTTCCACAAACTGCCTTTGTATATTCTAATATATGCCAAAGGCAAAAGTGGAACTGGTCCAACCAATATTGTCCGCAGATTGAGAAAGCAAAAAAGCACGTCAATAAGTCTGTTTCTGCTTTCCTCAGAGACTATGGTATGGGTTCTATATACCACAACAACTTGCGTTACAACATGCAAGGCATTTATAGAGGAGACGGTGTACATTTCACAGATGAAGGGAACAGAGTTTTCCTCTTGAACTTTAGACTCTGCATCGGTACTTACTTGTAGGTACAAAAAAACACTCAATGAACACAACGGCTCTTTTTAGAGCCAACCAACATCTAAACACTTAAACTTGATTTTTAATTCTATTTTTTTTATGAATTTATTGCCGCCGTGCGCGCAAGGTGCGCGCACTGTGCGCGCACCCCGCAATATTTATAATTTTTTTTTTTTTGGGACCTTAGGGGTCTTTCATGGTCCCCCTGAGAAGGCCTAGGGGGTCAGAAACTCTCTACCCTGCCCCCTTTTCACGTTCTCCACTTGTGTTTTTAGCTCTCTTCTGCCTCTAAAACTCAAAATGGCGGCTAGGGGTGCGCGCACCAGGCGCGCACCCCGCGATATTTTGAAAAAAAATTAAAAAAAATTTCACCCTTCTGGGTCCTTCAGGGACCCCCTGACAAAGGCTAGGTGGTCAGTAACTCTCTACCCTGCCCCCTTTTCATGTTCTCCACCTTTCTTTTTCACTGCCACACACAAAATGGCGTCCGACACTTCCTGATTTCGACCGATTCGAATGTTGACTGACATCTAACCACCAATCAGAATTACGCTCGCGCACGGCACGGTGCGCGCACGGTGCGTGCACCGTGCGCGAACGTTGCGCGCATATAGATATTTATGTACTTTTAACTGCAATTTTCTCAGGAACTACTGAACAGATTGACACCACATATGCAAAAGGCACATGCCTGACCTGAGGACTACCTCTTTGCCAAATTTCAAGTAAAGGTCCTATGGGAAAATGCATGGGGAAAACGCGTTTTGGGACCCCCTTTTTTCTCAGCCCCCGCTTGACGAATCACCCCATTAGTTTTGAAAATTTCGCGAGGATTCGTCAACCGGCGCCAAAGTTATTCAAAATAGAATTTTCAGATTTCCTATGGGAACTCGGTCCTAACTATAACTATCTACTGGCAACCGCCAGTAGATAATATATATATATATATATTCAGTGAAAAAACCATGGGTTTCACACACGTTATAGTTAGGAATTAGCATTTAAAAAACCTTGCAAATTCAGTGAAAAAACCATAGGTTTCACACACGTTATAGTTAGCTGGACATTTCACTCGTAAAAAACCAATGAAATTCCCCCGTTATAGTTAGTTAAGCTAACTATAACTCGCGCACCCGCAATCCACTGCTGATGACGTCACATATTACATCACTCATTAGGAATTAAATAAGTCCACAATACAATTGGTTACCTTTCCTTTAGGCCAAATGGTAATTTTAAAAATCTTTTTTTTTGAAAATTCCAATGGTAATCCAATAAAATGGTAAAATTGTTTTGTACAGATGTTGCCAATTCTCTCTAAAATTTAGGTTTCAGGAAGATTAGATAGGAATTTGCTAAATCAAAAGGCAAACGTTGCTTAAAAAACAATTGACAATCATTACACATTGTCCAGCCTTTATTACATTTTAGATAAACTGTGTAATGACCAGAAGTTACAGTAGGTCCATCATGGAAAATTATTGCAACTGTTACAAAAGTTTTTCCTGAAATTGATAATTGCTGTCCTGTAAACTTCTTTATTAAAGTTCCAATTTTGAACCATCAGCTCTACATCGTTGCATCATTAAAATTACATACTGTCCATATTCCTTTAAAATTAACGTTGAAAACATGCCAGATTTACACTCACCGCATTCCATGCTATGATTAGCATCTTTAACTAATTTAGCAAAAGTGACTGTTTTACTCTCTGGCAATGTTAAATAAATAAACCTTTCAGAATCAACATTAGAGCCACATGTATTGAAACAGTTTTCACAACTATGTTCCCATTTATAAGAGAGACCAAACATATTTTCAATTTGTACCCCTTCTTCTTCCAGTACCTGAAGAAAATACATCAAGAATTCCTGTGCGTCTTGCTGTACATTTTGAGAAAACTGTGTACATCCTGAACATACATCTAAAAGTTTTCTAATTTCAGTAGCACTTTCTATTTTAGTTTTATCATTACTCAGCTTTTCAAAAAGGAGACTCAACTCAGAACAGAATCTTTTTCTCTGATTTACTATTATCTGCTCTTGCAAACTTTCAAGATAAAATACAACATTCAGCACTACATCAGCGTAGCAGTTGACACCAGAGCTATTTTCAAAATGACAACCAACAACCTCTTCAACATTTTCCTTTTTCTTTTTGCTTGCAATTACATCACTCTTCTTTTTTTTTCTCCTCTCTACATCCTCATTACAGATATTCTCAATTCTCCTTTTTCGAGAAACAACACGTTTTTCCAACACAGGATACTGACCTAAATGAGGAGCATAGGTTCTTCTTAATCTATTATACTCCTTTACACAATTTGCATCAGCACTAACTTTTGAGTCATCAAAGTCTATCATAAATAAACCAGATAATGTTTTCACTCGTGACAAAGCAACATAAGCCATACCTTCTTTGAACACAGTTGAACCAATGTTCACAAAAGCACAATCTACAGTCAATCCTTGAGACTTGTGAATAGTTACAGCATATGCTAGAGAAAACGGAAACTGCTTCCTACGTACATATAAGTCTTTCACAAGCATGAAACGAACTGTACAACGACAAATGTCTATAACTTCTTCTATCTGATCAAATTTTATTTTTAAACATTCAATTCCATCTTTTTTCTGGTAATTAATAAAAACCACAACTCTTCCCATAGCTCCATTCACTAAACCTTTTTCAACATCCAAATTTCTCCTTAAAAATACTCTACAGTTCATGCAAACATATAGATTTTTTTCTAATCCAGCAGTTTTGGAAATGTTCTTCTCTAGTGAATCCAATTTATTTTTCAGTTTGCCTGTTAATGTAATAGTAATTCTTTCATGCTGAATTTTGTCCACTGCTTCCAATTTCCTAATCTCTTCCTTTTCCAATTTCAAAAGTTCCTCATTGAATATTGAGCATTCACGTAGAGTTGGCATTAAGCAGATTACACTTTTCTTTTCTGCAATGTTCTTGTATATTTTCTCTGCAACTATTTCTTCCTTTGGGAATAAATTATGTAGCAACCGACTCTGTAATGCTTTCGTGCCAGCTTCAGTAAGTAGTCCAATTCTGATATCTTTCAGAATACTTCCATATTCTTCATTGTTTGCTTGCCTCATATTAGTAGTAAGTTCCTTGTACTCAAAGAAGGACCAAATATTTGCATTACCAATGCTTCCCAATGACTTCTTTGTGTCTTCATGTGTCACAGTATTAAACACTGGTTGTCCTTTAACTGGAGTAAGCTGTAGAAGATCCCCAAAAACTATGACATGTTTTCCACCAAATAACACGTCATAGTCTCTCCTTAGAATTTGCTGCATTCTTAAATGCACAAAGGCAAGCATTAAGTTTGATACCATGCTCACCTCATCAATAATGAGAACTTGCATCTTCTTCAAAACTCTTGAAACTTCCAAGCATGCTTCTCCAGTTAGCTTGTGGTATTGTATTTTGTTCTCATGCTCCACTGGTAACATTAGCAAACGATGTAAGGTGATTCCTTTTATGTTATATGCTGCTAACCCAGTTGGAGCAGTAACCACACAAGACAAAGTTGAATTCGTTTTTTGCTGTAGGTAGCTTCTGATGACTTTTATTAAGAAACTTTTTCCAGTTCCAGCTTGTCCGCTTACATACATCCTGATTGGTTGAAATGATGTGCATGAGCACTCTTTTTTTTCATGTAGTAATCCGTGATCAATTTTGTTTCTGATCTCTTCATAAATTTGTTGCTGCTCTTCATTCAGTTGTCCTTCCAAATTTGGTAAGTCTATTAATTCTTCTTGAGCTTGATTCATAGCCGTTTCCACTTCAGTCATAGCTATTGCAGCTTCATTTTCTACGATTGGTTGTCCTAGGGGATCTTGACTGAGCGTTCCAGAACTTTGGCTGTCTTGAGAACTGTCTCTAGATACTTCAGCTGCAATTGTAGTTTCCTGTTCAATTTCTTCATTTAACATTTGGACATAAGTTATGAAAGTACTGCATTCTATGCTGTCTTTGCAAGCATTAAAGGAATCTTCATAGCTTTGAAATTCTCCCAGTAGTTCGTCCTCTGAACGCCATGGTTTAAACAGCTGTAAAAGAACCAAGTAGTAAAATTCCTTTTTGTCAGTAGTTTCGCAACTGAGCTTCCTGTGATTTATCAAACTTCCTTTTGTTTGCTTCACCAAACATCCTTCCTCACCAATGACTTTATATTTTCCATTGTTGATGTCTTCTGTGGCTTTCCGTGAATAAATGTAGTTCTGCAGCACTTCATAGAGACACATGTTCTCAAGATGATGACTTCTCTTTGGGTAATATGTGTCCAACATGTTTGATTTCAAAATATCTGTACTTTCTGGGTCATTCTCGGCCAAATATTCAATTTCTCCAACAGATTTCAGTACCCGATTTATCATTGCTGCAAGGCCTAAACTTGCCCAAATTATTCTTCTTGATTTCGAGTAGAGACTTGCAGAAGATAAACTATCTGAACATTCGTAGGATCCAATTTCTCGATGTGATAACATCTTTAAACTGAAACTGTATAGCTTCTTACTGACAGTCTTCTTGTGAGAAATCGCTTCCCACATTTCTTTCAATTCCGTTTTTTCTGATTTAGTAATGTAAGACGTTACATATCGAGCAACAGCAATGGAATTGTCAGCTACATACTGTATATCCATGTTAGCATTCCAAATGGATAAAATGACTGGGTTGTAGTCATTTATATTTTTTGATTCTTCTTTTCTTTTTAGGTTGTAGGTATTCTTCGGTGATTTTCTTGTAATAGTATGTCTCACAGCTGACATAAAACTGTTTACTCTTCCTTTTGAAAGAACAGGTCTAGGAAATCCAAATCGACATTTAGTGTAGAATTTATCTTTGCTCTTGTATTTCCGTCGACAGTATTTTCCACACCGATGACTTTGGAAACGTAAAACTTGCTCCTTTAACTTTTTCTCTTCTGTGCTTTTTGGTATAGCACATGTTGCATATTCTTCAATGAAAGATAACACTGCTTCATCAGTATCTGTTCCAAACTTTGGGGCATCCTTGATCCACAACAGCATATGAATATGAGGAGAACTTCTTGCTTGGTACTCTTTTCTCCAAAAGAAATCCACAACTTCTCCAAGAGGTGGATTTTTTTTATTGCAGATGAAGCACATCATGTCCTCAAATCTATGATTGAAATATCTGCAAACATTAACCGGATCCAATGAGCACAGTTCTCCTGCTGTCTTGTATTCGATGTTTTTAATGTTTGAATTTGCCTCTCGTAGAAAATCCAGTAAATCATCCCAAGCGTACTCGGCACAGCTTAGGGTAAGGGACCATGTTGGAGTTCCTAAATTCCGTAACATGCATTTTAATTCACCATGGCGTCGGTACCAATATTCATTTGTCCCACGCTGACAAGCCATCAGATTGATCAGTTGTGTTTCCAAATGATCATCTCGGTGCTGCACTTTCTCCATAAAATCCTTAGCAGACACATTTTGTAAATGTACTCCACTTTTTAAAATGTGATTTACTGCATAGGATAATGCAGACAAGTCGCTTTCAAATAAAAGATGGAACAAATAAGGAATACTTTGTCGAAATCTTGGATCTTCTGCATATAGTCTTGTAGTCCGATACTCAGAAGCTGGAATCTGTTCTGGACGTTCATCGTATCGTCCTCCTTTTCCTGTAGGAAACAGCTGGGGAAAACATCGAGCTTCCAAGCTCTCCTCCCATACACTCACGGGAGTTCCCTTTGCTTTCTTCATCTGAAACAGATCAATAGTGTCTCCCATAACTTCTTTTGAATGAAGAGGATGTATGCTAAAATGTTCATAAATTTCTTCTTCCTTTGACTTGTCCACTTTTTCAATTTGTCCGTTGGTGTTTCTGTGTCTTCTTGTAAATCTTCTTCTTCTTCTTCTATATAAATTGATTCATACCATTTGTTATTCGTTTTCAAATACAAATTTGCTCTTTGTACTTTCCGTACATCTACCAGCTCCTGCCAAATCTTCTTATTCTTTGTAGGTACACCATTAACCAGAATAACTAATGGTTCAGTTCCAAAAGTATCTGCATCAATAGTTTCCATATTTTTTTTCAAATCCAAGGGCAAATACACCACTCTACCTTTTAAACCTCTCAGTAAATCTGAAGGAGGTAATTTACCAGTTTTGGGCTCCATACGTACTATGGTCTAGAACAGATGAACACATTGAATGAGTATAGACTCATATGTATTTAATTCAGAAAGTTCGGCAGGAATAGCATCCAATTCTAAATTATTATGTACAGCTCTGGTCGGCATTCTATTTTCTTCTAACTTATTATAACAGTATTTACAAATACGCTGATCTTCACCCAATTCAAAACAATTTTCAAGAAATATATATGTTGCAAAATCCTTCCACTTATAATTATCTTCATTTTCACTTTTTCTGTAGAGATCAACATTCCTGGTTTGATTTCTATAATGAGTTCTGCGGCAACAAATACAAGTAATATTTGGTCTTTCATTAGAGATTATTGCCAAATTTTGTCATTTGATCATCAAATTTCTTACTTACAGAGGGTTCTACATTCTCTTCCACATCTTCCTCAATAACTGTGTCATTACCTGCACTGTCTTGTTCTGGACCAAAGTAACTAAACTGAATTTCATCAGTAACCTTCTCTACATCTGATACCGATCCACGGAACAGAGCCCTATTCAATTCATCTAACTTTATTGCTGGACTTTTAGCAAAATACAATCGTCTCACAAACTTTCTCATTTCAGTATGATGAACAGCTAGCATCCTAAAATGATGAAAAACACTTTTACACACTTTTCTAGATAGACAAGCCAGAGAATGTCCCTGCAAACCAGTATTCTCTCTCACTCTGCATGGATCTAGACTTTGAAGCACCTTAATCTTCTGTTTAACACTTTTTTTACTATATTCTCTTAGAAACTCACGAAATTTATCAATAGATTCCTGACGCACAGTGCAAATACTACTACAATTCCAAGTATACACTGGGGCTTTAGGACGTCTCCCCATAACCTCATCCGCCATCACTTGTTCCTCATCTCTTGGAACCATTTTCTCCTTCTCCATTATACAACCATTTTTCACTTCATAAGCACGACCTCTGGTGTCAACTGCATGCAGCAAACTATTACTTTGAAGATAACTCTCTTCATTAAAAAAAGGTTCACTACTTGAACTATGCATCCATTCTCCTAAAAACACTTTACAAAAGTTTGTTCTTTTCACTAGTCTTTTCCTTTTGCTTTGTGATTCCAGTACATTGACCATTTTATCTAATGTACGCACCCTCTTCAAAATTAAAATGAATAGTTTCCTTTTTAATTCTAATGCCTTTGCTGCAATGGCTTCAATTTCTTTTTTTATCTTATAAACTTTTGCTTTTTTCTTATATTTCTTCACATCCTTTATCAAATTGGACATAACTCTTCTCTGAAACATTTTTCTACGAATCTCTTTAAACGCTGTTTTTCTTTTTAAGTTAATCTTTATTGTTTCTGAAGGTATATTTGCATTAACTAAATGCTCAATTTTTTCCTGTTGTTTTCTATTTAAAACATTATTTCCAGTACAGACATTTTGTACATTTTTCCTTTTTTTGAAGATATTTTTAAAAAAATCTTTTGTCTGCTTACCAGAAGACTTTCTCTTTTTCCCAACATGAGCATCTCCAACTAACTTAGGTCCTCCAGTTGTCTTCAAATATAGATTTTTTTCCTGGTTTTTCCTTAGTCTGGATTTTGTAGGCATCTTAAATTTTGTTCACTGCTCTTCAGCAATACCTGAAAAAAACTAAAAAAAAATTCCTTTATTTTATTTAAATATATTACTATATTTTTTATGATCTTTTCAAATCTTAAAATACTATGTACCCCTTTCCTACAAGTGAAAATCACAATAAAACCATCACAAATTAAATATCTAAAAACAATTCCTGTGTGCACACAGAGTCATGGTTTGATATTAAGCAGAAAACGAAATTTCTTTGCCAATTTGAAAGCACACTTACTACTCTTTTTTTGGCAAGTGATAAGTACTTTTACAGTCTGACACATTTTCAATCCACTTTTCAGATTCTGAAAACAGCACGGGCCTCATGTAGGTAGCATACAAGTTACCACTTCTTAAATACCGAACGTTACCGAATCGGTATTTAAGAAGTGGTAACTTGTATGTAGGTAATCATTTGGGAAATATTACCGAATCGGTAAAATTCGGTAATTACCGAATCGGTATTTACCGATTCGGTAATGAGGCATACCTTCCCATTGATGGGAAGGTATGCCTCATTACCGAATCGGTAAATACCGATTCGGTAATGGGGGAACACATGCAAGGGTGGCAGGGTGTCACATTGACACCCTGTTGCACCCATGATTCGGCCATGTGTGCACATGTGGCACACATACATGCCCTGAGGGCATGTATGTCTGCCACATTGCACACTTCTAAGCGCTTTAAAATGCTTAAACACATCCATTCATTATTTACCACCAACTATTAGTTGGTGGTAAATACCGACTCCTAAAAACACCCACACACTTCCCCTACATCTCATTTCTGTATTCGGAATTTACCGAATCGGTAAAATTACCGATTCGGTAATTTTACCTATTCGGTAAATTACCGAATACAGAAATGAGCCCCCTACATCTCAAAAGCCAAAATACCGGTCGGTAACGGTATAATTACCGAAAATCGGCCGTTACCGACCGGTATTTGGCTACCTACATGAGGCCCCACATGTCCAAACAGCTTTTTGAGTCCAGGAACATGTGTAACCTGGGTGAATGACTACACTCCAGCAAAGGCAACCAGCCTTAGTGATGTTGAATGTATTTGCATTACTCACTGCAACCTCAAACCCCACTCGGTTGTGAATACTATGCATGATTCTACAGGATAAGCAGCTGGGTGTGTGATAAGAGTCTGCTTCTGCAGAAAAATAGCTGCCCCTTTCCTACTAATGCAAATCTAAAATTACCAGAGTAATACGCAATAAATCTCTGTCAACAATTCCTCTTTGCACACAGAGTCATGGTTTGATATGAGGCAGAAAACGAAATTTCTTTGCCAATTTGAAAGCACACTTACTACTCTTTTTTTGGCAAGTGATAAGTACTTTTACAGTCTGACACATTTTCAATCCACTTTTCAGATTCTGAAAACAGCACATGTCCAAACAGCTTTTTGAGACCAGGAACATGTGTAACCTGGGTGAATGACTACACTCCAGCAAAGGCAACCAGCCTTAGTGATGTTGAATGTATTTGCATTACTCACTGCAACCTGAAACCCCACTCGGTTGTGAATACTATGCATGATTCTACAGGATAAGCAGCTGGGTGTGTGCTAAGAGTCTGCTTCTGCAGAAAAATAGCTGCCCCTTTCCTACTAATGCAAATCTAAAATTACCAGAGTAATACGCAATAAATCTCTGTCAACAATTCCTCTTTGCACACAGAGTCATGGTTTGATATTAGGCAGAAAACGAAATTTCTTTGCCAATTTGAAAGCACACTTAATACTCTTTTTTTGGCAAGTGATAAGTACTTTTACAGTCTGACACATTTTCAATCCACTTTTCAGATTCTGAAAACAGCACATGTCCAAACAGCTTTTTGAGACCAGGAACATGTGTAACCTGGGTGAATGACTACACTCCAGCAAAGGCAACCAGCCTTAGTGATGTTGAATGTATTTGCATTACTCACTGCAACCTCAAACCCCACTCGGTTGTGAATACTATGCATGATTCTACAGGATAAGCAGCTGGGTGTGTGCTAAGAGTCTGCTTCTGCAGAAAAATAGCTGCCCCTTTCCTACTAATGCAAATCTAAAATTACCAGAGTAATACGCAATAAATCTCTGTCAACAATTCCTCTTTGCACACAGAGACATGGTTTGATATTAGGCAGAAAACGAAATTTCTTTGCCAATTTGAAAGCACACTTACTACTCATTTTTTGGCAAGTGATAAGTACTTTTACAGTCTGACACATTTTCAATCCACTTTTCAGATTCTGAAAACAGCACATGTCCAAACAGGTTTTTGAGACCAGGAACATGTGTAACCTGGGTGAATGACTACACTCCAGCAAGGGCAACCAGCCTTAGTGATGCTGAATGTATTTGCATTACTCACTGCAACCTCAAACCCCACTCGGTTGTGAATACTATGCATGATTCTACAGTGTAAGCAGCTTGGTGTGTGCTAAGAGTCTGCTTCTGCAGAAAAATAGCTGCCCATTTCCTACTAATGCAAATCTAAAATTACCAGAGTAATACGCAATAAATCTCTGTCAACAATTCCTCTTTGCACACAGAGTCATGGTTAGAAATTAGGCAGAAAACGAAATTTCTTTGCCAATTTGAAAGCACACTTACTACTCTTTTTTCGGCAAGTGATAAGTACTTTTACAGTCTGACACATTTTCAATCCACTTTTCAGATTCTGAAAACAGCACATGTCCAAACAGCTTTTTGAAGCCAGGAACATGTGTAACCTGGGTGAATGACTACACTCCAGCAAAGGCAACCAGCCTTAGTGATGTTGAATGTATTTGCATTACTCACTGCAACCTCAAACCCCACTCGGTTGTGAATACTATGCATGATTCTACAGGATAAGCAGCTGGGTGTGTGCTAAGAGTCTGCTTCTGCAGAAAAATAGCTGCCCCTTTCCTAAAAATGCAAATCTAAAATTACCAGAATAATACGCAATAAATCTCTGTCAACAATTCCTCTTTGCACACAGAGTCATGGTTAGATATTAGGCAGAAAACGAAATTTCTTTGCCAATTTGAAAGCACACTTACTACTCTTTTTTTGGCAAGTGATAAGTACTTTTACAGTCTGACACATTTTCAATCCACTTTTCAGATTCTGAAAACAGCACATGTCCAAACAGCTTTTTGAGACCAGGAACATGTGTAACCTGGGTGAATGACTACACTCCAGCAAGGGCAACCAGCCTTAGTGATGCTGAATGTATTTGCATTACTCACTGCAACCTCAAACCCCACTCGGTTGTGATTATTATGCATGATTCTACAGGATAAGCAGCTGGGTGTGTGCTAAGAGTCTGCTTCTGCAGAAAAATAGCTGCCCCTTTCCTACTAATGCAAACGTAAAATTACCAGAGTAATACGCAATAAATCTCTGTCAACAATTCCTCTTTGCACACAGAGTCATGGTTTGATATTAGGCAGAAAACGAAATTTCTTTGCCAATTTGAAAGCACACTTACTACTCTTTTTTTGGCAAGTGATAAGTACTTTTACAGTCTGACACATTTTCAATCCACTTTTCAGATTCTGAAAACAGCACATGTCCAAACAGCTTTTTGAGACCAGGAACATGTGTAAACTGGGTGAATGACTACACTCCAGCAAAGGCAACCAGCCTTAGTGATGTTGAATGTATTTGCATTACTCACTGCAACCTGAAACCCCACTCGGTTGTGAATACTATGCATGATTCTACAGGATAAGCAGCTGGGTGTGTGCTAAGAGTCTGCTTCTGCAGAAAAATAGCTGCCCCTTTCCTACTAATGCAAATCTAAAATTACCAGAGTAATACGCAATAAATCTCTGTCAACAATTCCTCTTTGCACACAGAGTCATGGTTTGATATTAGGCAGAAAACGAAATTTCTTTGCCAATTTGAAAGCACACTTAATACTCTTTTTTTGGCAAGTGATAAGTACTTTTACAGTCTGACACATTTTCAATCCACTTTTCAGATTCTGAAAACAGCACATGTCCAAAGAGCTTTTTGAGACCAGGAACATGTGTAACCTGGGTGAATGACTACACTCCAGCAAAGGCAACCAGCCTTAGTGATGTTGAATGTATTTGCATTACTCACTGCAACCTCAAACCCCACTCGGTTGTGAATACTATGCATGATTCTACAGGATAAGCAGCTGGGTGTGTGCTAAGAGTCTGCTTCTGCAGAAAAATAGCTGCCCCTTTCCTACTAATGCAAATCCAAAATTACCAGAGTAATACGCAATAAATCTCTGTCAACAATTCCTCTTTGCACACAGAGTCATGGTTTGATATTAGGCAGAAAACGAAATTTCTTTGCCAATTTGAAAGCACGCTTACTACTCTTTTTTTGGCAAGTGATAAGTACTTTTACAGTCTGACACATTTTCAATCCACTTTTCAGATTCTGAAAACAGCACATGTCCAAACAGCTTTTTGAGACCAGGAACATGTGTAACCTGGGTGAATGACTACACTCCAGCAAGGGCAACCAGCCTTAGTGATGTTGAATGTATTTGCATTACTCACTGCAACCTCAAACCCCACTCGGTTGTGAATACTATGCATGATTCTACAGGATAAGCAGCTGGGTGTGTGCTAAGAGTCTGCTTCTGCAGAAAAATAGCTGCCCCTTTCCTACTAATGCAAATCTAAAATTACCAGAGTAATACACAATAAATCTCTGTCAACAATTCCTCTTTGCACACAGAGACATGGTTTGATATTAGGCAGAAAACGAAATTTCTTTGCCAATTTGAAAGCACACTTACTACTCTTTTTTTGGCAAGTGATAAGTACATTTACAGTCTGACACATTTTCAATCCACTTTTCAGATTCTGAAAACAGCACATGTCCAAACAGGTTTTTGAGACCAGGAACATGTGTAACCTGGGTGAATGACTACACTCCAGCAAGGGCAACCAGCCTTAGTGATGCTGAATGTATTTGCATTACTCACTGCAACCTCAAACCCCACTTGGTTGTGAATACTATGCATGATTCTACAGGGTAAGCAGCTTGGTGTGTGCTAAGAGTCTGCTTCTGCAGAAAAATAGCTGCCCCTTTCCTAAAAATGCAAATCTAAAATTACCAGAGTAATACGCAATAAATCTCTGTCAACAATTCCTCTTTGCACACAGAGTCATGGTTAGATATTAGGCAGAAAACGAAATTTCTTTGCCAATTTGAAAGCACACTTACTACTCTTTTTTTGGCAAGTGATAAGTACTTTTACAGTCTGACACATTTTCAATCCACTTTTCAGATTCTGAAAACAGCACATGTCCAAACAGCTTTTTGAGACCAGGAACATGTGTAACCTGGGTGAATGACTACACTCCAGCAAGGGCAACCAGCCTTAGTGATGCTGAATGTATTTGCATTACTCACTGCAACCTCAAACCCCACTCGGTTGTGAATACTATGCATGATTCTACAGGGTAAGCAGCTGGGTGTGTGCTAAGAGTCTGCTTCTGCAGAAAAATAGCTGCCCCTTTCCTACTAATGCAAATGTAAAATTACCAGAGTAATACGCAATAAATCTCTGTCAACAATTCCTCTTTGCACACAGAGTCATGGTTTGATATTAGGCAGAAAACTAAATTTCTTTGCCAATTTGAAAGCACACTTACTACTCTTTTTTTGGCAAGTGATAAGTACTTTTACAGTCTGACACATTTTCAATCCACTTTTCAGATTCTGAAAACAGCACATGTCCAAACAGCTTTTTGAGACCAGGAACATGTGTAACCTGGGTGAATGACTACACTCCAGCAAAGGCAACCAGCCTTAGTGATGTTGAATGTATTTGCATTACTCACTGCAACCTCAAACCCCACTCGGTTGTGATTACTATGCATGATTCTACAGGATAAGCAGCTGGGTGTGTGCTAAGAGTCTGCTTCTGCAGAAAAATAGCTGCCCCTTTCCTACTAATGCAAACGTAAAATTACCAGAGTAATACGCAATAAATCTCTGTCAACAATTCCTCTTTGCACACAGAGTCATGGTTTGATATTAGGCAGAAAACGAAATTTCTTTGCCAATTTGAAAGCACACTTACTACTCTTTTTTTGGCAAGTGATAAGTACTTTTACAGTCTGACACATTTTCAATCCACTTTTCAGATTCTGAAAACAGCACATGTCCAAACAGCTTTTTGAGACCAGGAACATGTGTAACCTGGGTGAATGACTACACTCCAGCAAAGGCAACCAGCCTTAGTGATGTTGAATGTATTTGCATTACTCACTGCAACCTCAAACCCCACTCGGTTGTGAATACTATGCATGATTCTACAGGATAAGCAGCTGGGTGTGTGCTAAGAGTCTGCTTCTGCAGAAAAATAGCTGCCCCTTTCCTACTAATGCAAATCTAAAATTACCAGAGTAATACGCAATAAATCTCTGTCAACAATTCCTCTTTGCACACAGAGTCATGGTTAGAAATTAGGCAGAAAACGAAATTTCTTTGCCAATTTGAAAGCACACTTACTACTCTTTTTTTGGCAAGTGATAAGTACTTTTACAGTCTGACACATTTTCAATCCACTTTTCAGATTCTGAAAACAGCACATGTCCAAACAGCTTTTTGAGACCAGGAACATGTGTAACCTGGGTGAATGACTACACTCCAGCAAAGGCAACCAGCCTTAGTGTTGTTGTATGTATTTGCATTACTCACTGCAACCTCAAACACCACTCGGTTGTGAATTCTATGCATGATTCTACAGGATAAGCAGCTGGGTGTGTGCTAAGAGTCTGCTTCTGCAGAAAAATAGCTGCCCCTTTCCTACTAATGCAAATCTAAAATTACCAGAGTAATACGCAATAAATCTCTGTCAACAATTCCTCTTTGCACACAGAGTCATGGTTAGAAATTAGGCAGAAAACGAAATTTCTTTGCCAATTTGAAAGCACACTTACTACTCTTTTTTTGGCAAGTGAGAAGTACTTTTACAGTCTGACACATTTTCAATCCACTTTTCAGATTCTGAAAACAGCAGATGTCCAAACAGCTTTTTGAGACCAGGAACATGTGTAACCTGGGTGAATGACTACACTCCAGCAAAGGCAACCAGCCTTAGTGATGTTGAATGTATTTGCATTACTCACTGCAACCTCAAACCTCACTCGGTTGTAAATACTATGCATGATTCTACAGGATAAGCAGCTGGGTGTGTGCTAAGAGTCTGCTTCTGCAGAAAAATAGCTGCCCCTTTCCTACTAATGCAAATGTAAAATTACCAGATTAATACGCAATAAATCTCTGTCAACAATTCCTCTTTGCACACAGAGTCATGGTTTGATATTAGGCAGAAAACGAAATTTCTTTGCCAATTTGAAAGCACACTTACTACTCTTTTTTTGGCAAGTGATAAGTACTTTTACAGTCTGACACATTTTCAATCCACTTTTCATATTCTGAAAACAGCACATGTCCAAACAGCTTTTTGAGTCCAGGAACATGTGTAACCTGGGTGAATGACTACACTCCAGCAAAGGCAACCAGCCTTAGTGATGTTGAATGTATTTGCATTACTCACTGCAACCTCAAACCCCATTCGGTTGTGAATACTATGCATGTTTCTACAGGGTAAGCAGCTGGGTGTGTGCTAAGGGTCTGCTTCTGCAGAAAAATAGCCGCCCCTTTCCTACTAATGCAAATCTAAAATTACCAGAGTAATACGCAATAAATCTCTGTCAACAATTCCTCTTTGCACACAGAGTCATGGTTAGAAATTAGGCAGAAAACGAAATTTCTTTGCCAATTTGAAAGCACACTTACTACTCTGTTTTTGGCAAGTGATAAGTACTTTTACAGTCTGACACATTTTCAATCCACTTTTCAGATTCTGAAAACAGCACATGTCCAAACAGCTTTTTGAGACCAGGAACATGTGTAACCTGGGTGAATGACTACACTCCAGCAAAGGCAACCAGCCTTAGTGTTGTTGTATGTATTTGCATTACTCAGTGCAACCTCAAACACCACTCGGTTGTGAATACTATGCATGATTCTACAGGATAAGCAGCTGGGTGTGTGCTAAGAGTCTGCTTCTGCAGAAATATAGCTGCCCCTTTCCTACTAATGCAAATCTAAAATTACCAGAGTAATACGCAATAAATCTCTGTCAACAATTCCTCTTTGCACACAGAGTCATGGTTAGAAATTAGGCAGAAAACGAAATTTCTTTGCCAATTTGAAAGCACACTTACTACTCTTTTTTTGGCAAGTGATAAGTACTTTTACAGTCTGACACATTTTCAATCCACTTTTCAGATTCTGAAAACAGCACATGTCCAAACAGCTTTTTGAGACCAGGAACATGTGTAACCTGGGTGAATGACTACACTCCAGCAAGGGCAACCAGCCTTAGTAATGCTGAATGTATTTGCATTACTCACTGCAACCTCAAACCCCACTCGGTTGTGAATACTATGCATGATTCTACAGGGTAAGCAGCTGGGTGTGTGCTAAGAGTCTGCTTCTGCAGAAAAATAGCTGCCCCTTTCCTACTAATGCAAATCTAAAATTACCAGAGTAATACGCAATAAATCTCTGTCAACAATTCCTCTTTGCACACAGAGTCATGGTTAGAAATTAGGCAGAAAACGAAATTTCTTTGCCAATTTGAAAGCACACTTACTACTCTTTTTTTGGCAAGTGATAAGTACTTTTACAGTCTGACACATTTTCAATCCACTTTTCAGATTCTGAAAACAGCACATGTCCAAACAGCTTTTTGAGACCAGGAACATGTGTAACCTGGGTGAATGACTACACTCCAGCAAAGGCAACCAGCCTTAGTGTTGTTGTATGTATTTGCATTACTCACTGCAACCTCAAACACCACTCGGTTGTGAATACTATGCATGATTCTACAGGATAAGCAGCTGGGTGTGTGCTAAGAGTCTGCTTCTGCAGAAAAATAGCTGCCCCTTTCCTACTAATGCAAATCTAAAATTACCAGAGTAATACGCAATAAATCTCTGTCAACAATTCCTCTTTGCACACAGAGTCATGGTTAGAAATTAGGCAGAAAACGAAATTTCTTTGCCAATTTGAAAGCACACTTACTACTCTTTTTTTGGCAAGTGAGAAGTACTTTTACAGTCTGACACATTTTCAATCCACTTTTCAGATTCTGAAAACAGCACATGTCCAAACAGCTTTTTGAGACCAGTAACATGTGTAACCTGGGTGGATGACTACACTCCAGCTAAGGCAACCAGCCTTAGTGATGTTGAATGTATTTGCATTACTCACTGCAACCTCAAACCTCACTCGGTTGTAAATACTATGCATGATTCTACAGGATAAGCAGCTGGGTGTGTGCTAAGAGTCTGCTTCTGCAGAAAAATAGCTGCCCCTTTCCTACTAATGCAAATGTAAAATTACCAGAGTAATACGCAATAAATCTCTGTCAACAATTCCTCTTTGCACACAGAGTCATGGTTTGATATTAGGCAGAAAACGAAATTTCTTTGCCAATTTGAAAGCACACTTACTACTCTTTTTTTGGCAAGTGATAAGTACTTTTACAGTCTGACACATTTTCAATCCACTTTTCAGATTCTGAAAACAGTAATACGCAATAAATCTCTTTTAACAATTCCTCTTTGCACATGGTGAAAACATAGTCCATAATATTTTACATGTTCCTTACATTTAAATTTCTCCCAAAACACAAATTGAAAAACACAACTTCAACAAAAGGAATTCCAATTCTATTATTCATTTCTAAATTTACCACATACATCCCCTCTCAAACTCTTAACTCACCTTTAAAATTAGTTAGTTGTGAAAGAAATGTGGCACTCAAACAGCAGATTATCAGAGCCAGGATCTCTGTTCTGTACACCTCTCTCCTCTCACCAGAACCAGACAATGGCAATGTTTCCCTCTCTTTTTCCACACATATACATGTTAATTACAAATCTCATTGCTTCCCCTTTTTTTCCAAATGAAATCACACATTTCTATTGGTTGAAAACCAACCCTTTTCCAAAAGTACCCTTCCCCCAACTTGACTTCTGCCTGCTACCATAGCAACAGCTCATGGAACACTGCTGTGTGGAGTCAGGTCAGAAGTTCACCACACAATGTTTCATTTTCAAAGTGCAAGAGTGCTTGACTTTTCAAACCTAACAGCAAATCCATAGTAATGTTCTTTGGTAACACATTTTTCTGTACCAATACAAAACATGCTTCTAGAAATTTACACATACAGCCTAGTTTTTAGTGTAGAATGGTGTGAAACAGCCAATGAGTTCTTTTTATTTTAAAAAAATATGTATGCCTCCATTTCCAAACTGTCTTTCATTTCTTTTTCCCATTCTACTGAAATACACCTCCTGAGTGTATTCAGATCTCCTTTGAAGATGTTCACAGTGTGGATTGTAGGGGAAAGCTATGTCTTCTGGAGTGAAAAGTATGCAGAGAAAACAGGTATGGTGAGAGACCTTGCTTTGCCAAATGTAGACATTAAATGGATTGGTCAGAGAGGGTTAAAGTGGCACCAATTGATGCCATTGGTGAAATCATTCATGCAAATCCAACACCCTGACCTCATAATAGTGCACTGTGGTGGCAATGACCTAGGCACTTTGACTGGGGTAGGTCTGGAAATGCTTATGAAGGAGACCTTTGCACAACTGTTTTCACTTTTCCCTAAAACTGCCTTTGCGTATTCTAACATATGCCAAAGGCAAAAATGGAACTGGTCCAATCATTTTTGTCCACAGATTGACAAAGCAAGAAAGCACGTCAACAAATCTGTTTCTGCTTTCCTCCGAGACTATGGTATGGGTTCCATTTAACACAACAACTTGCGTTACAACATGCAAGACATTTATAGAGGAGATGGTGTATACTTCACTGATGAAGGGAACAGAGTCTTCCTCTTGAACCTTAGACTCTGCGTCGGTACTTACTTGTAGGTACCACTAAAAAATCACTTCATAAACACAACGGCTCTTTTTAGAGCCCCCTAATATCTAAACACTTAAATCTGAATTTTATTTCTTTTTTTATTTTATTTTTCTACCGTACGCGTACGGTAAGCTTACCGTACGCGTACTCCGCGATTTTTTTTTAAAATTAATAAATGTTTTTTTCGTACTTTTGTGTCCTTCTTTGACCCCCTTTCAAATGTTAGGGGGTATGTAACTCTCTTCCTTGCCCCCTTTTCACGTTATCTCCCTTTTTTTTCTGTGTGAAACACACAAAATGGCGGCCGACACTTCCTGATTTCGTCCGATTCGAATGTTTACAGTCATGTGACAACCAATCAGATTTGAGCTCGCGCACGGCTCCGTACGCGTACGGTAAGCTTACCGTAAGCGCACGGAGCGCGCTTACAGATATATATATTGATTTAAATGCTATTTTCTCAGGAACTACTGAACAGATTTACACCAGACCTACAAAAGGCACATCCTTGACCTGCGGACTACCTCTCTGCCAAATTACAAGTAATTCTGTTCAGCCGTTCGGGCTGTAGCTCGGACTAAAGGTCCTATGGAAAAATGCATGGGGAAAATGCGTTTTGGGACCCCCCTTTTTTCTCAGCCCCCGCTTGACGAATCACCCCGAGACTTTCAGGGTAGGAGCGGAGCGTAGCGCCCCATTAGTTTTGAAAATTTCGCGAGGATTCGTCAACCGGCGCCAAAGTTATTCAAAATAGAATTTTGAGATTTCCTATGGAAACACGGTCCTAACTATAACTACCTACTGGCGACCGCCAGTAGGTAATAAATGAATGCATGAATGAAATGACATTTATATAGCTCATGACTACCCGGAAGCATCCCAGGGCTGGAACTATATATATACGGGCACTGGCATGAACAATGAAGGGCATTGTGGACGGCGGCATAACAATATGAAACAAACGTGAGGGAGAAGGATTCATATTTTACCGCAAATGTGTAACCATAAGGCATTATGGGATATTGAGGCCTTCACGCTTGTCTAAACATTTGCCGGACGATGGAGATGCCGTTTTCTTATTGCCCACAAACCCACCAATGAGAGAGTCTTAAAATAACGCAAACCTGTGCGCGTTTGTATTGAATTTGGTGCACTGAGGAAGGCCGATGCCAAAATGCATTTGCACACTACAAATCAAGAGATTACCCCGTGAGTGCTCCCCTACCTACAGTTGTTGAAAAACAAGGGCGGTAGCACCCCCCGCCATTGGAGGCACCTGCCGAGTGTTCGACTGCCCGGTTGAATGTTGTTGTGGTTGTTATTGGCAAGTCTGAACCGCTGCTGTCAGGTGCCTGGCAACAAAGAGGCTGTGGACTATGCAAGACCGAGGTGCCCTACCATAAGAGGGACACCTACGGGACCACTGTGAATGACATCTTGCAGCAGGCGAGGGAGACGGGCACAGGCATGAACAATGAAGGGCATTGTGGACGGCGGCATAACAATATGAAACAAACGTGAGGGAGAAGGATTCATATTTTACCGCGAATGTGTAACCATAAGGCATTATGGGATATTGAGGCCTTCATGCTTGCCTAAACATTTCCTGGACGATGGAGATGCCATTTTCTTATTGGCCCACAAACCCACCAATGAGAGAGTCATTAAAAGTTTACAATACCGCAAACCTGTCCGCGTTTGTATTGAATTTGGGGCACTGACGAAGGCCGATGCCAAAATGCATTTGCACACTACAAATCAAGAGATTACCCCTTGAGTGCTCCCCTACCTGCAGTTGATGAGAAACAAGGGCAGTAGCACCCCCCGCCATTGGAGGCACCCGCCAAGTGTTCGACTGCCCGGGTGAATGTTGTTGTGGATACATACATATATATATTCACTTAAAAAACCATAGGTTTCACACATGTTATAGTTAGGTGGACATTTCACTCGTAAAAAACCAATGAAATTCCCCCGTTATGACTCGCGCGACCGCAATCCACTGCTGATGATGTCACATATTACATCACTCATGACATGGTCAGTGGCTGATGACATCATCCTTTTGATAGAGTGGCGGTCGAGCGTGTTATAGTTATCTGAACTAACTATAACGGGGGAACTTCATTGGTTTTTTACGAGTGAAATGTCCACCTAACTATAACATGTGTGAAACCTATGTTTTTTTAAGTGAATTTGCAAGGTTTTTTAAATGCTAATTCCTAACTATAATGTGTGTGAAACCTATGGTTTTTTCAGTGAATTTGTACGTTTTTTTAAATGCTAAGTTATGTATTTAATATTATATTTATTATATATTTATTTTACAATAAACTACGTATTAAAATTTTTTTTTTTTTGGTTTTTCACCATGCGCGCACGGTGCACGCACCGAGCGTGCACCCCGCGATTTAAAAAAAAAAATTAAAATGTTTTTTTCTGCCTTCGGGGTCCTTCAGGGACCCCCTGGCAAAGGCTAGGGGGTCAGGAACTCTCTACCCTGCCCCCTTTTCACGTTCGCCACCTTCCTTTTTCACTCTCGCACTCAAAACAAACAAAATGGCAGCCGACACTTCCTGATTTCGACCGTTTCGAACGTTGACTGACATGTAACCACCAATCAGAATTACGCTTGCGCACATTAGGGTGCGCGCACCGTGCGCGCACGGTGCGAGGCTATAGATATTTATGTACTTTAACTGCAATTTTCTCAGGAACTAATGAACAGATTGACTCCATATATGCAAAAGGCACATCCCTGACCTGAGGACTACCTCTTTGCCAAATTTCAAGTAGTTCTGTTCAGCCGTTCAGGCTGTACCTTCGACTAAAGGTCCTATGGGAAAATGCCTGAAGACACCGCGTTTTGGAACCCCCCTTTTTTCTCGGCCCCCGCTTGATGAATCCCCCGAGACTTTCAGGGTAGGAGCTGAGCGGAGGGCCCCGTTAGTTTTGAAAATTTCGCGAGGATTCGTCAACCGGCGCCAAAGTTATTCAAAATAGAATTTTGAGATTTCCTATGGAAACACGGTCCTAACTATAACTATCTACTGGCCAGTAGATAGTTATAGTTACAACCTAGTTTCCATAGGAAATCTCAAAATTCTATTTTGAATAACTTTGGCGCCGGTTGACGAATCCTCGCAAAATTTTCAAAACTAATGGGGCGCTCCGTTCAGCTCCTATCCTGAAAGTCTCGGGGTGATGCGTCAAGCGGGGGCCGAGAAAAAGGGGGGTCCCAAAACGCATTTTCCCCATGCATTTTTCCATTGGACCTTTAGTCGCAGCTACAGCACGAACGGCTGAACAGAATTACATGAAATTTGGCAGAGAGGTAGCCATAAGGTCAAGGAAGTGCCTTTTGCAGGTCTGGTGTAAATCTGTTCAGTATTTCCGGAGAAAATAGCATTTAAAAGCATATCAATATCTATACGCGCGCACCGTGCGCGCACCGTGCGCGCACCCTGCCGTGCGCGAGCGCAATTCTGATTGGTTGTTAGATGTCAGTAAACATTCGAATCGGTCGAAACCAGGAAGTGTCGGCCGCCATTTAGTCTCTCGCAGTCTGAGGGGGTGAACAAAAAAGGTGGAGAACGTGAAAAGGGGGCAGAGTGGACAGTTCCTGACCCCCTAGCCTTGGTCAGGGGGTCGCAGAAGGACCCCCAAGTGCGAAAAAAACTTTTTTTTTTTTTTTTTAAATCACGAGGTGCGCGCACGTTGCGCGCACGGTGAAAACCCTGAAAAAAATTAAAATACATAACTTAGCATTTAAAAAACCGTACAAATTCACTGAAAAAACCATAGGTTTCACACATGTTATAGTTATAAATTAGCATTTAAAAAACCTTTCAAATTCACTTAAAAAACCATAGGTTTCACACATGTTATAGTTAGCTGGGCATTTCACTCGTAAAAAAGCAATGAAATTCCCCGTTATAGTTAGTGCAGGCAACTATAACTCACGCGACCGCAATCCTCTGCTGATGACGTCAGATGTTACATCACTGATGACATATGTGTCTTTATGAAAAATAAATATTTGTAATATATGTATAGCTAAAGATTAATGGAAGAAGACATGGGTAAATAAGTGTCTAAATACAGTGATGAAATATCTGACGTCATCAGCAGAGGATTGCAGTCGCGTGAGTTATAGTTGCCTGCACTAACTATAACGGGGGAATTTCATTGGTTTTTTACGAGTGAAATGTCCAGCTAACTATAACATGTGTGAAACATATGGTTTTTTAAGTGAATTTTATATATATATATATATATACATATTACCTACTGGCAGTCACCAGTAGGTAGTTATAGTTAGGACCTATTTTCCATAGGAAATCTGCAACATTCTATTTCGAATAACATTGGCGCCAAATGACGAATCTTCGCAAAATTTTCCAGACTTTTGGCCAGCTCCGGTCCGCTCCTATCCTGAAAATTTCACAGTGATTCGTCAAGCGGGAGCCGGGAAAAAAGGGGGGTCCCAAAACACATTTTCCCCATGCATTTTCCCATAGGACCTGTTGACACAGCTACAGCCCGAACTGCTGAACGGAATTACACCAAATTTGGGAAAGAGGTAGTCCTCAGTTCAGACTCGTGCCTTTTGCTTAAATGGTGTAAATCCGCTCAGCAGTTCCTGAGAAAATTAGAGTTAAAAAGATAGATATATCTGGGCGGAGCCTAACCACACATCTCATCGTGAGATCTGATTGGCTGTCAGCACTTCATCCAAGAAGTATTGGCAGCCATCTTGGGACCAATATACATGATAGCACCTCATTAAAAAGCATTGCAGTTAATAGAAGGTTTTAAGACTTTAGTTACATCATAAATCATTTGTTGATAGTACCATACTCATTTTAGGAATTGTGGTGTGTTCTAAGGTGATTTTACCATGTGAAAAAGCATTCTGCTGTGATATCATGAATCATGTTTGAGAGAAAACTATTTTCTCATGCTTTTCCCACAGAGGTTTGGAAGGTGATCTATAAGTTAAACTGAGAGCATATTTTCTGTAAATTCACATTATCTTTCTCAGTCATGTGAGAATGAAATCTGACATTCTCAGTAAAACATGTACATCCAACAAGGGCAGAGACTGTCAGTTGATTCCTTTGTGTTCTACTGTAGCTTCCCAGAGTGCTCCAAAGAACAACTAGAGCGCTAACAGTCCTACTTATGACAAACGTATTGCACCCCTGAAGCCATCTTGATTGGAATAAAGTGGTAAGTCTTAAAACATTTAATTTAAAAAGAAACAAAATGTGGGGGTTCATTTTGCCATAGAAAGTATAATTAGTGCTGCAGAAAGAAAAATTAGGGCACATTTTGAGTGACTTCTCAAATCCTCTTCTATTTCATTAAACAATTCTGACATGCAGACTGAAACATGCACTTTCAATACCAGCAGCAGACTTCCCTGGTGAGCAGTAGCTTTGGTACTGTGATCTAATAAGCAACTAGAGTGCTAACATTCTGAATTTATGGCAAATGTGTGACACATCTGAATGCCTTCTTGATTGAATCAAAGTAAAAAACTGAAAGTATTTCCTACTGAGGAGACTGTAGTAAATGAGGAAATTAGGAAACTTTATAACACATAAGTCTCCCAAAATGGCCACCAGAGACAAAAGAGCCCAAATGTAGCCCAAATATCACCCAGATGTAGCCCAAGTATAGCCCAATGACAGAATGTCCCAGAGTGTTCTAACAAACAACTAGAGCGCTAACAGTCTTACTTATGACAAAAGTATGGCACACCTGAAGCCATCTTGATTGGAATAAAGTGGTAACACTTAGAACATTTAATTTACAAAGGAACAAAATGAGGGGGTTCATTTTGCCATAGAAATTATGATTAGTGCTGCAGAAAGAAAAATTAGGGCACATTTTGACTTCTCAAATCCTCTTCTATTTCATAAAATATTCTGACATGCAGACTGAAACATGCACTTTGAATACCAGCAGCAGACTTCCCTGGTGAGCAGTAGCTTTACTACAGTGATCTAATAAGTAACTAGAGTGCTAACATTCTGAATTTATGGCAAATGTGTGACACATCTGAATGCCTTCTTGATGGAATCAAAGTATAAAACTAAAAGTATTTCCTACTAAGGAGACTGTAGTAAATGAGGAAATTAGGAAACTTTACAACACATAAGTCTCCCAAAATGGCCACCAGAGACAAAAGAGCCAAAATGTAGCCCAAATATCACCCAGATGTAGCCCAAGTATAGCCCAGTGACAGAATGTCCCAGAGTGTTCTAACAAACAACTAGAGCGCTAACAGTCTTACTTATGACAAAAGTATGACACACCTGAAGCCATCTTGATTGGAATAAAGTGGTAACACTTAACACATTTAATTTACAAAGGAACAAAATGAGGGGGTTCATTTTGCCATAGAAATTATGATTAGTGCTGCAGAAAGAAAAATTAGGGCACATTTGGACTTCTCAAATCCTCTTCTATTTCATAAAAAAATTCTGACATGCAGACTGAAACATGCACTTTGAATACGAGCAGCAGACTTCCCTTGTGAGCAGTAGCTTTACTACAGTGATCTAATGAGCAACTAGAGTGCTAACATTCAGAATTTATGGCAAATGTGTGACTCATCTGAATGCCTTCTTAATGGAACCAAAGTAAAAAACTGAAAGTATTTCCTACTGAGGAGACTGCAGTAAATGAGGAAATTAGGAAACTTCATAACAAATAAATCTCCCAAGATGGCCACCAGAGACAAAAGAGCCCAAATGTAGCCCAAATATCACCCACATGTAGCCCAAGTATAGCCCAATGACAGAATGTCCCAGAGTGTTCTAACGAACAACTAGAGCGCTAACAGTCTTACTTATGACAAATGTATGGCACACCTGAAGCCATCTTGATTGGAATAAAGTGGTAACACTTAAAACATTTAATTTACAAAGGAACAACATGAGGGGGTTCATTTTGCCATAGAAATTATGATTAGTTCTGCAGAAAGAAAATTAGGGCACATTTTGACTGCTGAAATCCTCTTCTATTTCATAAAAAAATTCTGACATGCAGACTGAAACATGCACTTTGAATACCAGCAGCAGACTTCCCTGGTGAGCAGTAGCTTTACTACAGTGATCTAATGAGCAACTAGAGTGCTTACTGTCTTACGTATGACAAAAGTATGGCACACCTGAAGCCATCTTGATTGGAATAAACTGGTAACACTTAAAACATTTAATTTAAAAAGGAACACAATGAGGGGGTTCATTTTGCCATAGAAATTATGATTAGTGCTGAAGAAAGAAAAATTAGGGCACATTTTGAGTGACTTCTCAAATCCTCTTCTATTTCATAAAAAAATTCTGATATGCAGACTGAAACATGCACTTTTAATATCAGCAGCAGACTTCCGTGGTGAGCAGTAGCTTTGCTACAGTGATCTAATGAGCAACTAGAGTGCTAACATTCAGAATTTATGGCAAATGTGTGACATATCTGAATACCTTCTTGATGGAATCAAAGTAAAAAACTTAAAGCATTTCCTACTGAGGAGACTGCAGTAAATGAGGAAATTAGGAAACTTCATAACAAATAAATCTCCCAAGATGGCCACCAGAGACAAAAGAGCCCAAATGCAGCACAAATATCACCCAGATGTAGCCTACATGTAGCCCAATGACAGAAGTGTGCAAAACACTTATTTTATGAGTATTTGCAGTTTTATATAGTGCAGACTTGTCAGGTATTGGAGTACTTTACATGAGCATTGGTTACATCACACAAGATCAAATTCATTTTGGTTTTAGACATGGGGAGATTAAGTGATTTGACCAGAATCACAGAATGTTGAGCTGAAGCTGAAACTCCAACCTGGTTCCCCAGTTGCAAAGTCTGCAGCTCTGGAAGTAACACCACATCCTCTCCCCTAGGTGCAACATTTAATCAAGTGGTCAACTGGATAAAAAAACATAAAGATTACAAATAATTTAAAAGTTCTTTGTCGCTATTTGAAAACTCAGAAAACATGTCCTCATTTTAGTTTTTTAGAGCACTAACCATAATTTTGATGCAAATAAGACCCTCTCATATATGTAATTTCTAAAGGAAATGCTCTAGGTATTACAGTTTTGATTACATCAAGATGATGTCAGGCGTTCCACACTTTTGTAATAAATATAGAATGTTAGCAATCTAGTTGTTCATTGGGATTCTGTTGAGAGGCAGAGGCCAGGGGCACAGACTCTGAAAATTGAAGGCAGGTAGGAGAGTGCAGATGCAACAATTTGACCACACTGGGCAGGCAGGAAGGGCAGTGGCAGCCCAACAGACTATGGAGGGCAGTGGAAAGGGGGGCAGGGGCAACAAACCAACAATACAGGACTGGCAAGAGAGGCTGTGGCAATATAATAGACTATTGTGGGCAGAAGGAAGAGGCAGTGGTAGTACAACCATACATGCCAACAGACCCATTTCAGCCAGGAAACGTCCAATGTTTTTAAGCTCAAAAGGGCTTTATTTGATCTGTCTCCTGTCTACAATCTCCTCTTTTTCAATGTAACTCAAAGGGGAAAATCAATACCCGAGTTTTTTTTCAAAATCTCACTCTTACCAAGTTCAAAATGTTCGCAAGTATGGTACATTGGATCATGGAAGGAAATGGGGTAGGGACATGGACTTGGATAACAGAGGACAGGAGGGACATGGAGAGGTGCACCAAACTGACCCAGCAGGGCAGGCATCAGGGTTTGCAGCAGCACAATACACCCCACGGGCATGCGAGACAGGAGTGCATCACAACAATCCATAGAAAGCAAGAGGGAGGGGACAGGACCATGCACATGGACAACAGACAACAGAGGGGAAAGAGGCAATGGTAGCTAGCTGACCATAATGGACAGACAGGAGAGAAAGCTGCAGCATAACAGACCATAAAGGGCAGGAGGGACGGATCAGGGGCATTACAATGGAACTGACAAGCCAGGAGGGAGGGAGTAGGGGTCTTCACATGTAAACAGAGGGCTGGGGGGCAAGGGGGCAGGGCAGGAGCAGCAAGATAGCCATGGAGGTCAGGCAGGATGGGCACTAGAAGCAAGACACACCATGAAGAGCAACAGTGAGACTGTGATGGCATACACACTGACCATGGAGGGAAGGTGGGAAGGGTTCAGGGGCAGCTAACTGACAACACAGGGAAGGTGGGAGGGGGCATGGCAGCACAGAAGACCATGCATGGCAAGTGGGAGGGTTAGTGGTAGCACAATGGCTATGATGGGCAAGAAGGAGGGTGAAGGGGCATGCACAAAGGACGATGGAGGATAGAAGGGAGCGTCAGGACCTGTGCACAGACAAGAAAGTTCAGGGGAAGGGGCCTCACAACAGACCGCAGGGGGCAGGCAGGAGGAGCAGTTGCAGCACAACAGACCAGGGAGGGCAGAAGGGTGTGGCAGTACAATGGACCATGTAGGACAGGAGGAAGAGGATAGGGGCATGGCATGTGGACAGGCAGGGTGGAGGTGGCAGGGACAGGTTACAGTCATCTGACAATGCTAGGCAGGTGGGAGGGGAGTGGCAGCTCAACAGAACACTCAGAGTAGATAGGAGTGGCAGGTCCATGGAACATGGTGGGCAAAAAGGATGGAGCAGGGGCATGCACAAAGACATCGGAGGGCAGGGGGAAGGAGAATAGGGGCAGCAAGCTAAGCACAGAGTTTAAGCAGGTGGTCAATGATGGGGCATAGAATTGGGCAATGGAGGGCAGGAGGAGAGGACTGGTACATCATACTAAATTGAGGGCAGTGGCAGCACATCAGACCATGCATGGCAGGAGGGAGGAGGCTAGTCCATGGATTCACACAACAGAGGATAGGGAGGAGGGGGATGGGGCCGCAAGCTAACTGTTCAGAGAAGGTGGGTATTAGGAACTTTATTGTTTTTAAAACGTGTGTCTGTGCGAACTACTTAAAATATGAACAAGTAAGCAGCATAATCTCACTTTTATTCAGGAAGAAGAGGACGTTTGTGACTGTGACTCCGGGCTCACTTGGCAGAAACACCCCCTGACCCTCCACCCCCTATCGCAAAATGTAATGCCCGTGAAAAGGGTAGGTGAACACAGTGTTATATAGAACATAGTCCTGAGAGCACGATTGAAAATGAAAACTAGATATAGTGTATGGTATAAACTATGCACCAAAGAGTGTGATATAAGATGAACCGGGCGTGAAATATAATATGCAATACATTGTGCGCAATGACAGATTCATTGGAGAGCGCGAGATAGCACAGGCACTAGCGCGTGCTATGCGATATGCGCCTTGGAGTGTAATATGCACAGGGCAGTGTTGTGTATCCTAACTAGTCTCTAAAGTTGTAATATAAAATATGTGCTGGGGAGTGTAACGTTGCATATGAACTGTGACAAAGATATGGATCCCAGATTGTAATATGTATGGCATAGCACTGTGCGTTATAACATAGGCATCGAGGAAGGCACGTTTGATGGGGCAATATAACCCGTGCGAAGACAAGTGTGGCATGACATATTCACGGGGTGGTGTTACAGTGCACATGGGCTAGAGAGTGTCATAGCATATGCACTAGCTAGTGGAATACAACGCAGAGGTGTGTGGCACTCAGCAGGCAATGGTGGGTGTAACACAGCATTGGGCTCTGCCAGGAGCGCGCTGTGACTCTCAAGTGATGTTCGTCCCCTTTCCAGAGAGTAAAATAAAAAGTATTACACATCCGGCCGTGGATGTGTGTTTTATTAACCGTGAGGGGGGTTTCTTGCATAGTTTTGGTCGAATTTTTGTCGAATCCCCTTTGAATGGCTTGGTGTGCATGTGTATTAAATGTGCCCGTCAATAGCTACCCATGTTTGTATAAATGAACGACAAGGGTGTCTTACCGGGATTAGGCACGGTAGGGCATCAGACATGTCAGAGCTTCCCTAGTGGTGTAAATACATTCCACGTGGATTCATTGTATGCATAGTCGCCTTTTAATGAATATCACGCAAATCGTCATGGTGATAGGTACGTACGGTTTGTCCAGCATGTCCTAGGTGTGTCTATAAATATATATTTTTTAAAAATAATAAAAAACAGTGGCCGGCCCTGGGGATTGGGGTCAAAAAAATATAATTAGGAGACAGGCCCTGGGGGATGGGGTCATCAGGGCCAATAAATTAGAATAAGAAGGGGAACCACACAGCCCCCCTTCTTAAAAAATTAAAATTAATAAAAGACTGGCATCGTGCCGGAGGCCACGCCCCCTCCTTGCAGCACTCTGCAAACGCGCCCCCTGGTGAGTTGTAAGTTGGGGAATTAATTCCTCTTCAATATTGAGGGTCCCTGAGGGCCAACTAGCCCAACAGGCATCTCCAGTATGCACCAGGGAGCTGCGCTGCAGACAGGTGTTCCGAGGCCAAGCCCCTTTTTACACCTCTCTGCAACGCAGCTCTGTGGCGCTTACTGGAGGTACCTAGTGGTCTAGTTTGACCCTAGGGACCCTTAGGATTCAAGGGGACTTAATCTCTCAACTTAGAACAGCCACAGGGCGCGTTTACACAGTGGTGAAGGGAGGGGACGGGGCCTGAGGTGACGTGTGCAAACACACACTATGGCACGTTTTAAATTGAGGATATAATTTTCCTTCAATACTGAGGGCCCCTGGGGGCTAACTAGCCCACCAAGTGCTTCCAGTAAGTGCCACTGAGCTGCATTGCAGAGAGGTGGTCCAGGCCGTTCCACTTTTTACACCTCTCTGCAACGCAGCTCTGTGGCACTTACTGGAGGTACCTAGTGGGCTAGTTAGCCCCCAGGGGCCTTCAGTATTGAAGGAAAATTATATCCTCAATTTAAAACGTGCCATAGTGCCTGTTTGCACACGTCACCTCAGGCCCCGTCCCCTCCCTAGGGACCCTCAGGATTCAAATGAACTTAATCTCCCAACTAAAAACGGACACAGGGCGTGTTTACACAGTGGTGAAGGGAGGGGACGGGGCCTGAGTTAACGTGTGCAAAAACGCCCTGTGGCCTGTTTTAAGAGGTAGTTTTAATCCCCCTGCCCTATTATATACTAGGGGCTTACAGAGGAGGTCATGCTAATCACAGGGGGACCCCAACGCATAATGTTCCCTAGTGTATGTAGGTGTTTTCACTGTATTCTAAGTGACTTTTAACATAGCACTGGCTCTAGGACTGGTTAGTCAGACTCAGCTACCACCAGTATCCGTCTGAAAAAGTTGAGGGTACAGGATGATTTTGCAACAAGGCTTCTTTCTGCTCTTCTTTTTGTTCTTTCTGCACGTTATCCTTCTTCCTGCACTTTCCTTCGTCTTTGAGGACTTCTGTTGCTTCTTTCTGCACATCTTTTTTTTCTTTCTGTACATTTTTCTTCTTTCTTCACATGTCCTATCTCTGTAGGCATAGTTAGAAATTAGCATTCAAAAAACCTTTGAAATTCACAGAAAAAAACATAGTTTTCAGGCACGTTATAGTTAGGAATTAGCATTTAAAAAACCTCAGAAATTCACTGAAAAAACCATAGGTTTCAGGGGTGTTATAGTTAGCTGGACTTTTCACTTGTACAAAACCATTCAAATTCCCCCGTTATAGTTAGTTAAGCGCCCGCAATGCACTGCTGATGACGTCACATATTACATCACTCATGACATGGTCAGTGACATTACTCATGACATCACTGATGACATCTCAAATGACATCACTGATGACATCATCCTTGTGATAGAGTGGCAGACCTCCTCTCACCCTAATATAACCTTTGATACACACATTCAAAAATAGAGACTAAACTTTTCAAAACAATGGACATACCAATACCAGTTACAACAACCTCTTCAGTAATTCTTAGATCCACATACACATCCACTCATTCACCAACAGTCCTATACAGTCACTCATACATGTATTCACTCATCATATGTACTCATACACCTATACATCCTGTTACACAATGCCACTCATCCATAGAGTTACTCACACACATAGTCACTCATGCTAATAAAGAATCAAACATACATTTATTTGCATATACAGTTATACACACACCACCACACTTACTTCTACGGAAACTTACACATATTTAGTCTTTTAAAAATCACTTATAGAAACACATACTTATTGATACAGGAACTCTTTCAATCTCTCACTCTCACATATACTCACTTATATACACCAATAGTCATATATACTAGTTTAAACATATGTAGTTACTCATAAAGACTATATTGAGACAGTCATTCACTCACTAACACACCCATACACTCACTCATCCACCCATACAGTCCTGCACACATGCTGTCTTCAACACATACAAAGAGTGAGTCACTCATTCATGCACCTATGCACTACGTAATACCCCCCACCGAACCATGCAGACACTCAGACTGATACTCAAAAAACCAACTAATAATCTATATAGACACCCATGTAGCTACTCACCAACCCATGCAGCCACTTATACACAAAGTGAGAGACTGATACAGATATTTACATATTTAAACATTACTCACTAAGCCATGTATTCACTATGATACACTTAATCAGTCAGTTACACAATCAATTTTTCAAAAACAAATCATCCATTTAGACACTTATATACCCATTTATTCTTCCATCGACCTTGAGATATACATATATAAAACATATTTAATTTTCAGAAAAACACACATTCACTGGATGATGTCATAAGTGATGTCATTTGAGATGTCATCAGTGATGTCATGAGTGATGTCACTGACCATGTCATGAGTGATGTAATATGTGACGTCATCAGCAGTGCATTGCGGGCGCGCGAGTTATAGTTAGCTGAACTAACTATAACGGGGGAATTTGAATGGTTTTGTACAAGTGAAAAGTCCAGCTAACTATAACACCCCTGAAACCTATGGTTTTTTCAGTGAATTTCTGAGGTTTTTTAAATGCTAATTCCTAACTATAACGTGCCTGAAACCTATGTTTTTTTCTGTGAATATATATATATATATATATATATATATATATATATATATATATATATATATATATATATATATTCACTGAAAAAACCATGGGTTTCACACACGTTATAGTTAGGAATTAGCATTTAAAAAACCTTAGAAATTCAATGAAAAAACCAAAGGTTTCACACATGTTATAGTTAGCTGGACATTTCACTCGTAAAAAACCATTGAAATTCCCCCGTTATAGTTAGTTCAGCTAACTATAACTCGCACGCCCGCAATGCACTACTGATGACGTCACATATTACATCACTCATGACATGGTCACTGACATCACTCATGACATCACTGATGACATCTCAAATGACATCACTGATGACATCACTGATGACATCATCCTTGTGATAGAGTGGCAGACCTCCTCTCCCCCTAATATAACCATTGAAACACACATTCAAAAATAGAAACTAAAATGTTCAAAATAATGAACATATCAATATCAGTTACAACAACCTATTCAGTAATTCTAAGAACCACATACACATACAGTAATTCACCAACAGTCCTCTACAGTCACTCATACATGTACTCACTCATCATATGTACTCATACACCTGTACATCCCGTTACACAATGCCACTCATCCATAGAGTAACTCACACACATAGTCACTCATGCTAATAAAGAATCAATCATCCATTTACTTGCATATACAGTTATACACACACCACCACACTTACTTCTACAGAAACTTACATATACTTACTCTTTTAAACAATCACTTATAGAAACACATACTTATTCATACAGGAACTCTTCCAATCTCTCACTCTCACATATACTCACTTATATACACCAATAGTCATATATACTAGTTTAAAACATATGTAGTTACTCATAAAGACACTAATGAGACAGTCATTCACTCACTAACACACCCATGCACACACTCATCCACCCATACAGTCCTGCACACATGCTGTATTCAACACATACAAACAGTGAGTCACTCATTCATGCACCTATGCACTAAGTAATACCCCCCACCGAACCATACAGAAACTCAGACACTCATAGTGATAAAAAACCAACTAATAACCTATATAGACACTCATGTAGCTACTCACCAACCCATGCAGCCACTTATACACAAAGTAAGAAACTGATACAGATATTTAAATATTTAAAGATTACTCAGTAAGCCATGTATTCACTATGATACACTTAAACAGTCAGTTACACAAAAAAAATTCCAAAAAAAAGTATCCATTTAGACACTTATATACCCATTTATTCTTCCTTTGACCTTGAGATATACATAAATATAAAAAATATATAATTTTCATAAAAACACACAATCACTGGATGATGTCATCAGTGATGTCATCAGTGATGTCATTTGAGATGTCATCAGTGATGTCATGAGTGATGTCAGTGACCATGTCATGAGTGATGTAATATGTGACGTCATCAGTAGTGCATTGCGGGCGCGCGAGTTATAGTTAGCTGAACTAACTATAACGGGGGAATTTCAATGGTTTTTTACGAGTGAAATGTCCAGCTAACTATAACATGTGTGAAACCTTTGGTTTTTTCATTGAATTTCTAAGGTTTTTTAAATGCTAATTCCTAACTATAACGTGTGTGAAACCCATGGTTTTTTCAGTGAATTTCAAAGGTTTTTTAAATGCTAATTTCTAACTATGCCTACAGAGATAGGACATGTGAAGAAAGAAGAAAAAATGCACAGAAAGAAACAAAAGAAGTGCAGAAAGAAGCAACAGAAGTCCTCAAATACGAAGATAAGTGCAGGAAGAAGGATAACGTGCAGAAAGAACAAAAAGAAGAGCAGAAAGAAGCCTTGTTGCAAAATCATCCTGTACCCTCAACTTTTTCAGACGGATACTGGTGGTAACTGAGTCTGACTAACCAGTCCTAGAGCCAGTGCTATGTTAAAAGACACTTAGAATACAGTGAAAACACCTACATACACTAGGGAACATTATGCGTTGGGGTCCCCCTGTGATTAGCATGACCTCCTCTGTAAGCCCCTAGTGTATAATAGGGCATGGGGATTAAATCTACCTCTTAAAACAGGCCACAGGGCGTTTTTGCACACATTAACTCAGGCCCCGTCCCCTCCCTTCACCACTGTGTAAACACGCCCTGTGTCCATTTTTAGTTGGGAGATTAAGTTCATTTGAATCCTGAGGGTCCCTAGGGTCCAACTAGCCCACTAGGTACCTCCAGTAAGTGCCACAGAGCTGCGTTGCAGAGAGGTGTAAAAAGTGGCACGGCCTGGACCACCTCTCTGCAATGCAGCTCAGTGGCGCTTACTGGAAGCACTTGGTGGGCTAGTTAGCCCCCAGGGGCCCTCAGTATTGAAGGGAAATTATATCCCCAATTTAAAACATGCCATAGTGCGTGTTTGCACACGTCACCTCAGGCCCCGTCCCCTCCCTTCACCACTGTGTAAACGCGCCCTGTGGCTGTTCTAAGTTGAGAGTCCCCCTGAATCCTAAGGGTCCCTAGGGTCAAACTAGACCACTAGGTACCTCCAGTAAGCGCCACAGAGCTGCGTTGCAGAGAGGTGTAAAAAGGGGCTTGGCCTCAGAACACCTGGCTGCAGCGCAGCTCCCTGGCGCATACTGGAGATGCCTGTTGGGGGCGCGTTTGCAGAGTGCTGCACGGAGGGGGCATGGCCTCCGGCACGATGCCAGTCTTTTATTTCTTTTAGTTTTTTAAGAAGGGGGGCTGTTTGGTTCCCCTTCTTATTCTAATTTATTGGCCCTGATGACCCCATCCCCCAGGGCCAGTCTCCTAATTATATTTTTTTGACCCCAATCCCCAGGGCCGGCCACTGTTTTTTATTATTTTTAAAAAAATATATATTTATAGACACACCTAGGACATGCTGGACAAACCGTACGTACCTATCACCATGATGATTTGCGTGATATTCATTAAAAGGCGACTATGCATGCAATGAATCCACGTGGAATGTATTTACACCACTAGTGAAGCTCTGACATGTCTGATGCCCTACCGTGCCTAATCCTGGTAGACACCCGTGTCGTTTATTTATACAAACATGGGTAGCTATTGACGGGCACATTTAATACACATGCACACCAAGCCATTCAAAGGGGATTCGACAAAAATTCGACCAAAACTATGCAAGAAACCCCCCTCACGGTTAATAAAACACACATCCACTGCCGGATGTGTAATACTTTTTATTTTACTCTCTGGAAAGGGGACGAACATCACTTGAGAGTCACAGCGTGCTCCTGACAGAGCCCAATGCTGTGTTACACCCACCATTGCCTGCCGAGTGCCACACACCTCTGTGTTGTATTCCACTAGCTAGTGCATATGCTATGACACTCTCTAGCCCATGTGCACTGTAACACCACCCCGTGAATATGTCATGCCACACTTGTCTTCGCACGGGTTATATTGCCCCATCTAACGTGCCTTTCTCGATGCCTATGTTATAACGCACAGTGCTATGCCATACATATTACAATCTGGGATCCATATATTTGTCACAGTGCATATGCAACGTTACACTCCCCAGCACATATTTTATATTACAACTTTAGAGACTAGTTAGGTTACACAACACTGCCCTGTGCATATTACACTCCAAGGCGCATATCGCATAGCACGCGCTAGTGCCTGTGCTATCTCGCGCTCTCCAATGAATCTGTCATTGCGCACAATGTATTGCAAATTATATTTCACGCCCGGTTCATCTTATATCACACTTTTTGGTGCATAGTTTATACCATACACTATATCTAGTTTTCATTTTCAATCGTGCTCTCAGGACTATGTTCTATATAACACTGTGTTCACCTACCCTTTTCACGGGCATTACATTTTGCGATAGGGGGTGGAGGGTCAGGGGGTGTTTCTGCCAAGTGAGCCCGGAGTCACAGTCACAAACGTCCTCTTCTTCCTGAATAAAAGTGAGATTATGCTGCATACTTGTTCATATTTTAAGTAGTTCGCACAGACACAATGTTTTAAAAACAATAAAGTTCCTAATACCCACCTTCTCTGAACAGTTAGCTTGCTGCCCCATCCCCTTCCTCCCTATCCTCTGTTGTGTGAATCCATGGACTAGCCTCCTCCCTCCTGCCATGCATGGTCTGATGTGCTGCCACTGCCCTCAATTTAGTATGATGTACCAGTCCAGTCCTCCTGCCCTCCATTGCCCAATTCTATGCCCCATCATTGACCTCCTGCTTAAACTCTGTGCTTAGCTTGCTGCCCCTATTCTCCTTCCCCCTGCCCTCCGATGTCTTTGTGCATGCCCCTGCTCCATCCTTTTTGCCCACCATGTCCCATGGACCTGCCACTCCTATCTACTCTGAGTGTTCTGTTGAGCTGCCACTCCCCTCCCACCTGCCTAGCATTGTCAGATGACTGTAACCTGTCCCTGCCACCTCCACCCTGCCTGTCCACATGCCATGCCCCTATCCTCTTCCTCCTGTCCTACATGGTCCATTGTACTGCCACACCCTTCTGCCCTCCCTGGTCTGTTGTGCTGCAACTGCTCCTCCTGCCTGCCCCGTGTGGTCTGTTGTGAGGTCCCTTCCCCTGAACTTTCTTGTCTGTGCACAGGTCCTGACCCTCCCTTCTATCCTCCATTGTCCTTTGTGCATGCCCCTCCACCCTCCTTCTTGCCCATCATAGCCATTGTGCTGCCACTAACCCTCCCACTTGCCATGCATGGTCTTCTGTGCTGCCATGGCCCCTCCCACCTTCCCTGTGTGGTCAGTTAGCTGCCCCTGACCCCCTCCCACCTTCCCTCCATGGTCTGTGTGTATGCCATCACAGTCTCACTGTTGCTCTTCATGGTGTGTCTTGCTTCTAGTGCCCATCCTGCCTGACCTCCATGGCTATCTTGCTGCTCCTGCCCTGCCCCCTTGCCCCCAGCCCTACTCCCTCCCTCCTGGCTTGTCTGTTCCATTGTAATGCCCCTGATCCGTCCCTCCTGCCCTTTATGGTCTGTTATGCTGCAGCTTTCTCTCCTGTCTGTCCATTATGGTCAGCTAGCTACCATTGCCTCTTGCCCCTCTGTTCTCTGTTGTCCATGTGCATGGTCCTGTCCCCTCCCTCTTGCTTTCTATGGATTGTTGTGCTGCACTCCCGTCCTGCATGCCCTGTGTGGTGTATTGTGCTGCTGCAAACCCTGATGCCTGCCCTGCAGGGTCAGTTTGGTGCACCTCTCCATGTCCCTCCTGTCCTCTGTTATCCAAGTCCATGTCCCTATCCCATTTCCTTCCATGATCCAATGTACCATACTTGCGAACATTTTGAACTTGGTAAGAGGGAGATTTTGAAAAAAAACTGGGGTATTGATTTTCCCCTTTGAGTTACATTGAAAAAGAGGATATTGTAGACAGGAGACAGATCAAATAAAGCCCATTTGAGCTTAAAAACATTGGACGTTTCCTGGCTGAATCGGGTCTGTTGGCATGTATGGTTGTACTACCATTGCCTCTTCCTTCTGCCCACAATGGTCTATTACATTGCCACAGCCTTGAAGGAGGGTAGATTTTGTATCACAGGGGGCCCCTGGCCCGTTCTGTCCACACCTGAAGTATGAGACCCTTGTCCTTGCCCTGCCAGCTGCATTTGTAGGCCGTATTAAATTGACCAGCGGGTCCTGTATTGCTATATAATTATCCTGAGACATCCTTACCACTCAGCCAGCATAAAACCCCTGTGTAGGCCCTTCTGTTCAATATGTAGGCCTCTTTGTTAAATTGACCATAGCTCTGCAATTTTAGTGTATAGCAGTCTGAAGGCAGGTCTGCGAGGCCTTCTGATCCAAACTAGTAGCCCCCACCCTACCCGAGTGCTCCGTGCTCGGTATCAAAGTTCAACATCCCCCTGAAGCTGTCGACATACAGTAGGCTGCATCCTGGACTGGTACTTGCTTCCTGGGCAGGTTTCCCACTTTTAAGGAAGTGGCAACCGCAGAGCGTCAAGTTAGGAGAACTGAGGAGATTTTATACATGAATATATTGAATTCCCGTACAATACCCATTATTTTCTGCTTGCTCTATGGAACTTACGATAAGCGATTGGCCTGAGAGACGGACCTTTTCACCCAGTCCATTGTCAGCATTAAGTGGGTAAATGACGAAATGTCTGGTAAAATCTGCAGTCGAAGCTTTTGGGTAGCATACGTAGGTAGATGTAGCGTGCAAAGGAGCCCACAAAATGATATAAAAAGGGAGCACCCACAGATATCGACGGACTACCTCGCCGTCTGTATGTAGGTTAACAGGCAGTGCAGGTTTTCCCCAAGAGCTGGGAGCTCTTGTCTTCCTTTGCTTAAAATGTCTTGCTCTGCTTTGCTTGAAGTATCTTATTCTATTTTACCTATATGAAATGTCATGTTATGTTTAACCATTGTTCTCTTTACTTTTGCATTTAAAAGATTTTGTATTGTAATTGCAGGAATGCTTGCTCTAAGAGTAAACGTGAGTGTTCCTAGGTAACATTTTCCTTGGTGTAACTTGTTTCTCATGATGCATTTATAGATGTGTTTTCTCTCTCTCTCTGTCAGTACATTAATTGAGATACAGAGAATATTATGACAGCTGTATGATTATCTGGATTCTGTTTTTTGTACTTTATGTCTCTATTCTGCGGTTTCTTTGAAGTTGCATCTTCTCATTAAACTGCCATTGTATTCTGCCTCCAATTCCATGTCTCATGTGTCTGTTTTCTTCATTTTTGGAGCAAGCGTTCCTAGGCACCCCGGCTCAAATTAAGGTGCCCCTTTTGTCCCTGACTCACTCTCCTGCTCAGTTCTGTGGTGGCTCCCGGGGATCTGGGGACCGCCCCTAGCTTCCTTGACCCGTAATAGATCTTCCCTCCAACAGCCTCTCTTGCAAGTCCTGTATTGTTGGTTTGTTGCCCCTGCCCCCCTTTCCACTGCCCTCCATAGTCTGTTGTGCTTCCACGGCCCTTCCTGCCTGCTCAGTGTGGTTAAATTGTTGCCTTTGCACCCTCCTACCTGCCTTCAATTTTCAGAGTCCGTGCCCCTGGCCTCTGCCTCTCAACAGTATCCTAATGAACAACTAGATTGCTAACATTCTATATTTATTACAAAAGTGTGGAACGCCTGACATCATCTTGATGTAATCAAAACTGTAATACCTAGAGCATTTCCTTTAGAAATTACATATATGAGAGGGTCTTATTGGCATCAAAATTATGGTTAGTGCTCTAAAAGACTAAAATAAGGACATATTTTCTGAGTTTTCAAATAGCGACAAAGCACTTTTAAATTATTTGTTATCTTTATGTTTTTTTATCCAGTTGACCACTTGATTAAATGTTGCACTTAGGGGAGAGGATGTGGTGTTACTTCCAGAACTGCAGACTTTGCAACTGGGGAACCAGGTTGAAGTTTCTGCTTCAGCTCGACATTCTGTGATTCTGGTCAAATCACTTAGTCTCCCCATGTCTACAACCAAAATGAATTTGTTCTTGTGTGATGTAACCAATGCTCATGTAAAGCACTCCAATACCTGACAAGTCTGCACTATATAACACTGCAAAAACACAAAATAATAAGTGTTTTGCACACTTCTGTCATTGGGCTATATTTGGGCTACATCTGGTTGATTTTGGGCTACATTTGGGCTCTTTTGTCTCCGGTGGCCATCTTGGGAGATTTATTTGTTATGAAGTTTCCTAATTTCCTCATGTACTGCAGTCTCCTCAGTAGGAAATGCTTTCAGTTTTTTACTTTGATTCCATCATGAAGGTATTCAGATATGTCACACATTTGCCATAAATTCTGAATGTTAGCACTCTAGTTGCTCATTAGATCACTGTAGTAAAACTACTCCACCATGGAAGTCTGCTCCTGGTATTAAAAGTGCATGTTTCAGTCTGCATGTCAGAATTTTTTAATGAAATAGAAGAGGATTTGAGAAGTCACTCAAAATGTGCCCTCATTTTCTTTCTTCAGTATTAATCATAATTTCTATGGCAAAATGAACCTCCTCATTGTGTTCCTTTTTAAATTAAATGTTTTAAGTGTTACCAGTTTATTCCAATCAAGATGGCTTCAGGTGTGCCATACTTTTGTCATAATGAAGACAGTAAGCGCTCTAGTTGTTTTTAAGAACATTCTGGGACATTCTGTCATTGGGCTATACTTGGGCTACATCTGGGTGATATTTGGGCTACATTTGGGCTCTTTTGTCTCTGGTGGCCATCTTGGGAGACTTATTTGTTATGAAGTTTCCTAATTTCCTCATTTACTGCAGTCTCCTCAGTAGGAAATACTTTCAGTTTTTTACTTTGATTCCATCAAGAAGGCATTCAGATGTGTCACACATTTGCCATAAATTCAGAATGTTAGCACTCTTTTTGCTCATTAGATCACTGTAGTAAAGCTACTGCTCACCAGGGAAAACTGCTGCTGGTATTGAAAGTGCATGTTTCAGTCTGCATGTCAGAATTTTTTAATGAAATAGAAGAGGATTTGAGAAGTCACTCAAAATGTGCCCTAATTTTTCTTTCTGCAGCACTAATCATACTTTTTATGGAAAAATGAACCCCCTCATTTTGTTCCTTTTTAAATTAAATGTTTTAAGAGTTACCACTTTAATCCAAGCAAGATGGCTTCAGGTGTGCCACACGTTTATCATAAGTAGGACTGTTAGCGCTCTAGTAGTTCTTTGGAACACTCTGGGAAGCTGCAGTAGAACACAAAGGAATCAACTGACAGTCTCTGCCCTTGTTGGATGTACATGTTTTACTGAGAATATCAGACTTCATTCTCACATGACTGAGAAAGATAATGTGAATTTACAAAAAATAAGCTCCCAGTTTAGCCTATAGATCACCTTCCAAACCTCTGTGGTAAAAGCATGAGAAAATATTTTTCTCTCAATCATGATATCCCAGCAGAAGGCTTTTTCACATGGTGAAATCACCTTAGAACATACCACAATTCCTAAAATGAGTATGGTACCATCAACAAATGATTTATAATGTAACTAAAGTCTTAAAACCTTCTATTAACTGCAATGCTTTTTAATGAGGTGCTATCATGTATATTTGTCCCAAGATGGCTGCCAACACTTCTTGGATGAAGTGCTGACAGCCAATCAGATCTCAGGATGAGATGTGTGGTTAGGCTCCGCCCACATATATATATGCTTTTAAATGCTATTTACTCAGGAAATACTGAACAGATTTACACCAGACCTGCAAAAGGCACTTCCTTGACCTTATGGCTACCTCTCTGCCAAATTTCTAGTAATTCTGTTCAGCCGTTCGGGCTGTAGCTCGTTCTAAAGGTCCTATGGAAAAATGCATGGGAAAAACGCGTTTTGGGACCCCCCTTTTATCTCAGCCCCCGCTTGACGAATCCCCCCGAGACTTTCAGGGTAGGAGCGGAGCGTAGCGCCCCACCTATTTTGAGAAATTCGCGAGGATTCATCGACCGGCGCCAAAGTTATTCAAAATAGAATGTTGCGGATTTCCTATGGAAAAGGGGTCCTAACTATAACTACCTACTGGCGACCGCCAGTAGGTAATATATATATATATATATATAAATATAGGCGCAGGCCCTGGGGGATGGGGTCCCGGGGGCTGAAAATGGCCCATGGAAAGGGGGCCACGCAGCGCCCTCCATAAAAAAATTACAAAATCAAAAAGAAAAAAAAACTCTGGCACATCAGCGGAGGCTACACCCCCTTCACCACCACTCTTTAAACGCGCCTCCTGGGGGATAAAGTTCCCTGTGATGCTGAGTGTCCACATGTTTCAGGAAGCCTCTCTGCTACCTCTAGTAACTCCCATAGAGTGGGATTGCTGAGAGGACTTGGCGGCCACGCCCCCTTTCTCCACCACACTGCAAATGCGCTTACTGGCACGCTGCTGGTTGGGTAATGAATTCCACTGGACTCCTGAGTGTCTCAGGACTAAAGTGGACTTCTTCCTCCAACCTGTAGTGTGCCAGGAGGTGTGTTTGCACAGTAGTGGAGAATGGGGGCGTGGCATCTGGCGACCTCTCAGCAATCCATCTGTGTGAGTCTTATTGGAGATAACAGGAGGGGTAGTTTGCCCTCAAGGACCCTCAGAAGCCAAGGGGGCTTCATCCCCCTACTAGTAGTGCACCAGGAGGCACGTTTGCAGAGTAGATGAAAAAGGGGGCGTGGCCTCCGATAAACTCTCAGCAATCTTGCTGTGTGGGACTTACTGGAGGTAACAGGAGGGGTAGTTGGCTCCCAAGGACATCCTTGGGGGCCAACTACACCTCTGGTTATCTTCAATAAGTCCCACACAGTGGGATTGCTAAGAGGTCTTCGGTGGCCACACCTCCTTTCTCCACTACTCTGCAAATGTGGCTCAAGGTGCACTACTGGTTGGGAGATGAAGTCCACTTTGCTCCTGAGGTACCTTGGGGGCCAAAAAGCCCTCTTCACATACATACCCCATCACTCACCTAAACTGCCTTTCACATACCCAGTTACTCACCCATATACCGCTGACACATGCAGTCACTCACCAACACAGACATACACATACTCATTCACTCATACAACCCTCATACATACACTCAGTAACCCACACAACCACTAACTCACCCTCTCACTCATCTGTACAGGTAGTAGTCAAACCGCTCCTCACCCACCCTCTCAGACACCCATACAGCTACTCAGACAACCAATAAATCACCCATACAGCTACAGATGTACCCAATGCACACAGCCACTTAGGCACCAACTGATAGACTGATACAGACATTTACACAACCTAGTCACTCACTTATACATTCACTAAGACACCTAATCATTCACTTATGCTGTCAGCCACACACCCAATGAATCACCCATACAAGCACTCATACACCCACTGATTCACCAATACACCTTGGTATATAATTTAACACTTAATTTTTTTTAAACACTCAGAGTCAGCGGATAATGTCATCAGTGATGTCATCAGTGATGTCATTTGAGATATCATCAGCGATGTCATGAGTGATGTCCCTGACAATGTCATGAGTGATGCAATATGTGAGTTCATAAGTAGAGCATTGTCGGGGGTGAGTTGTAGTTAGTCAACTGCTGAATTTCACTGGTTTTGTACGAATGAAACCTCAGCCTAACTATAATGTCCCCGCAAACTTTGTTTTTTTCAGTGAATATATATATATATATATATAATCTACTGGCGGTCACCAGTAGATAGTTATAGTTACAACCTAGTTTCCATAGTAAATCTCAAAATTCTATTTTGAATAACTTTGGCGCCGGTTGACGAATCCTCGCGAAATTTTCAAAACTAATGGGGCGCTCCGTTCAGCTCCTACCCTGAAAGTCTCGAGGTGATTCGTCAAGCGGGGGCCGAGAAAAAAGGGGGGTCCCAAAACGCGTTTTCCCCATGCATTTTTCCATAGGACCTTTAGACACAGCTACAGCCAGAACGGCTGAACAGAATTACTTGAAATTTGGCAAAGAGGTAGTCCTCACGTCAGGCATGTGCCTTTTGCATATATGGTGTAAATCCGTTCAGTAGTTCCTGAGAAAATCAAAAGTAAAATCATATACATATCTGGGCGGAGCCTAACCACACATTTCATTGTGAGATCTGATTGGCTGTCAGCACTTAATCCAAGAAGTGTTGGCAGCCATCTTGGGACCAATATACATGATAGCACCTCATTAAAAAGCATTGCAGTTAATAGAAGGTTTTAAGACTTTAGTTACATTATAAATCATTTGTTGATGGTACCATACTCATTTTAGGAATTGTAGTATGTTCTAAGGTGATTTTACCATGTGAAAAAGCCTTCTGATGGGATATCATGAATCATGTTTGAGAGAAAACTATTTTCACATGCTTTTCACACAGAGGTTTGGAAGGTGATCTATAAGCTAAACTGAGAGCATATTTTCTGTAAATTCACATTATCTTTCTCAGTCATGTGAGAATGAAGTCTGACATTCTCAGTAAAACATGTACATCCAACAAGGACAGAGACTGTCAGTTGATTCCTTTGTGTTCTACTGCAGCTTCCCAGAGTGTTCCAAAGAACAACTAGAGCGCTAACAGTCTTACTTATGACAAAGGTATGGCACACCTGAAGCCATCTTGATTGGAATAAAGTGGTAACATTTAAAACATTTAATTTAAAAAGGAACAATGTATGATTAGTGCTGCAGAAAGAAAAATTAGGGCACATTTTGAGTGACTTCTCAAATCCTCTTCTATTTCATTAAAGAATTCTGACATGCAGACTGAAACATGCACTTTCAATACCAGCAGCAGACTTCCCTGGTGAGCAGTAGCTTTACTACAGTGATCTAATGAGCAACTAGAGTGCTAACATTCTGAATTTATGGCAAATGTGTGACACATCTGAATGCCTTCTTCATGGAATCAAAGTAAAAAACTGACAGTATGCCTACTGAGGAGACTGCAGTAAATGAGGAAATTAGGAAACTTCATAACAAGTCTCCCAAGATGGCCACCAGAGACAAAAGAGCCCAAATGTAGCACAAATATCACCGAGATGTAGCCCAAGTATAGCCCAATGACAGAAATCCCAGAGTGTTTTAAAGAACAACTAGAGCGCTAACAGTCTTACTTATGACAAAGGTATGGCACACCTGCAGCCATCTTGATTGGAATAAAGTGGTAACATTTAAAACATTTAATTTGCAAAGGAACAAAATGAGGGGGTTCATTTTGCCATAGAAATTATGACTAGTGCTGCAGAAAGAAAACTTAGGGCACATTTTGACTTCTCAAATCCTCTTCTATATCATTAAAAAGTTCTGACATGCAGACTGAAACATGCACTTTGAATACCAGCAGCAGACTTCCCTGGTGAGCAGTAGCTTTACTACAGTGATCTAATGAGGAACTAGAGTGCTACCATTCAGAATTTATGGCAAATGTGTCACATCTGAATGCCTTCTTGATGGAACCAAAGTAAACAAGCATTGAAAATGCAATAGGTCTCGCCCTCGTTTAAGTTAAAGCAATTCTGTTTGTAATTAGGTGGCTTTTTAGCTTTGCTTTTATTAGTGTTATATATACACATACATATATATATAAATGCATATATGTGCATATGTGTGCGTGTAGAGAGAGGTAGAGAGAGGTAGAGAGGTAGAGATGTAGAGGTAGAGCTGTAGAGGTAGAGAGGTAGAGGTAGAGAGGTAGAGGTAGAGAGGTAGAGAGTAGTAGAGAGAGAGGTAGAGAAAGGTAGAGAGGTAGAGAGTAGAGGATGAGTAATAGAGAGTAGAGAGTAGAGAGAGAGTAGTAGAGAGAGTAGTAGAGAGAGTAGCAGAGAGTGAGTAGGAGAGAGAGTAGTAGTGAGTAGTAGAGAGTGAGTAGTAGAGAGGAGTAGTGAGTGAGAAGTAGAGAGTAGTAGAGAGTGAGTAGTAGAGGGAGTAGTAGAGAGTAGTAGAGAGTGAGTAGTAGAGGGAGTAGTAGATAGTGAGTATTAGAGAGTGAGTAGTAGAGAGTAGTAGAGAGTGAGTAGTGGAGACTGAGTAGTAGAGAGAGAGTAGTAGAGAATGAGTAGTAGAGAATGAGTAGTAGAGTGAGTAGTAGAGAGTAGTAGAGAGTGAGTAGTAGAGAGTAGTAGAGAGTAGTAGAGAGAGAGTAGTAGAGAGTGAGTAGTAGAGAGTGAGTAGTAGAGAGAGTAGTATAGAGTAGTAGAGAGTGATTAGTAGAGAGTAGTGGAGAAGTAGAGAGTGAGTAGTAGAGAGTAGTAGAGAGTGAGTAGTAGAGTGAGTAGTAGGGAGTAGTAGGAGTAGTAGAGAGCAAGTAGTAGAGAGTGTGTGGTAGAGAGAGTGTAGTAGAAAGTAGTAGAGGGTGAGTAGTAGAGAGTGAGTAGTAGAGAGAGTAGTAGAGTTGTAGAGAGTGAGTAGTAGAGAGTGAGTAGTAGAGAGTGAGTAGTGGAGAGTAGTAGAAAGTGAGTAGTAGAGAGTAGTGGAGAGTAGTAGAGTGAGTAGTAGAGAGTGAGTAGTAGAGAGAGAGAGTAGTAGAGAGTGAGTGGTAGAGAGTAGTAGAGTGAGTAGTAGAGTGAGTAGTAGAGAGAGTAGTAGAGTGAGTAGTTGAGAGTGAGTAGTAGAGAGTAGTAGAGAGTAGTAGAGAGTAGTAGAGAGTGAGTAGTAGAGAGTGAGTAGTAGAGAGAGTAGTAGAGAGGGAGTAGTAGAGAGAGAGAGTAGTAGAGAGAGAGTAGAAGAGAGTAGTAGAGAGTGAGTAGAAGAGTAGTAGAGAGTGAGTGGTAGAGAGTATTAGAGAGTAGTAGAGAGTGAGTAGTAGAGAGTGAGTAGTAGAGCGTAGTAGAGTAGTAGAGAGTAGTAGAAAGTGAGTAGTAGAGAGTGAGTAGTAGAAAGTAGTAGCGAGTGAGTAGTAGAGAGTGAGTAGTTTAATTTAAAATAAACACAATGAGGAGGTTCATTTTGCCATAGAAATTATGATTAGTGAGGAAAAAAGAAAAATTAGGGCACATTTTGAGTGACTTATCAAATCCTCTTCTATTTCATTAAAAAATTCTGACATGCAGACTGAAACATGCACTTTCAATACCAGCAGCAGACTTTCCTGGTGAGCAGTAGCTTTACTACAGTGATCTAATGAGCAACTAGAGTGCTACCATTCAGAATTTATGGAAAATGTGGGACACATCTGAATGCCTTCTTGATTGAATCAAAGTAAACAAGCATTGAAAATGCAATAGGTCTCGCCCTCGTTTAAGTTAAAGCAATTCTGTTTGTAATTAGGTTGCTTTTTAGCTTTGCTTGTATTAGAGTTTTTCAAACTTTCATGTACATACCATGCATATGTATGCATATATGTATATGTTTGCATGAATTTATATTTATATAGATATGCAGATTATATTTATATGTTTATATATTCACTGAAAAAACCATAGGTTTCACACACGTTATAGTTACGAATTAGCATTTAAAAAACCTTGCAAATTCACTTAAAAAACCATAGGTTTCACACATGTTATAGTTAGCTGGACATTTCACTCGTAAAAAACCAATGAAATTCCCCCGTTATAGTTAGTGCAGGCAACTATAACTCACGCGACCGCAATCCTCTGCTGATGACGTCAGATATTACATCACTGTATTTAGACACTTATTTACCCATGTCTTCTTCCATCAATCTTTAGCTATACATATGTTACAAATATTTATTTTTCATAAAGACACATATGTCATCAGTGATGTAATATCTGACGTCATCAGCAGAGGATTGCGGTCGTGTGAGTTATAGTTGCCTGCACTAACTATAACGGGGGAATTTCATTGGTTTTTTACGAGTGAAATGTCCAGCTAACTATAACATGTGTGAAACCTATGGTTTTTTAAGTGAATATATATATATATATATATATATATATATATATATATATATATATATATATATATATTACCTACTGGCGGTCGCCAGTAGGTAGATATAGTTAGGACCCTGTTTCCATAGGAAATCCGCAACATTCTATTTGGAATAACTTTGGCGCCGGTTGACGAATCCTCGCGAAATTTTCAAAATAGGTGGGGCGCTACGCTCCGCTCCTACCCTGAAAGTCTCGGGGGGATTCGTCAAGCAGGGGCCGAGAAAAAAGGGGGGTCCCAAAACGCGTTTTCCCTATGCTTTTTTCCATAGGACCTTTAGACACAGCTACAGCCCGAACGGCTGAACAGAATTACTTGAAATTTGGCAGAGAGGTAGCCATAAGGTCAAGGAAGTGCCTTTTGCAGGTCTGGTGTAAATCTGTTCAGTATTTCCTGAGAAAATAGCATTTAAAAGCATATATATATGTGGGCGGAGCCTAACCACACATCTCATCCTGAGATCTGATTGGCTGTCAGCACTTCATCCAAGAAGTGTTGGCAGCCATCTTGGGACCAATATACATGATAGCACCTCATTAAAAAGCATTGCAGTTAATAGAAGGTTTTAAGACTTTAGTTACATTATAAATCATTTGTTGATGGTACCATACTCATTTTAGGAATTGTGGTATGTTCTAAGGTGATTTCACCATGTGAAAAAGCCTTCTGCTGGGATATCATGATTGAGAGAAAAATATTTTCTCATGCTTTTACCACAGAGGTTTGGAAGGTGATCTATAGGCTAAACTGAGAGCTTATTTTCTGTAAATTCACATTATCTTTCTCAGTCATGTGAGAATGAAGTCTGACATTCTCAGTAAAACATGTACATCCAACAAGGGCAGAGACTGTCAGTTGATTCCTTTGTGTTCTACTGCAGCTTCCCAGAGTGTTCCAAAGAACTACTAGAGCGCTAACAGTCCTACTTATGATAAACGTATGGCACACCTGAAGCCATCTTGCTTGGATTAAAGTGGTAACTCTTAAAACATTTAATTTAAAAAGGAACAAAATGAGGGGGTTCATTTTTCCATAAAAAGTATGATTAGTGCTGCAGAATGAAAAATTAGGGCACATTTTGAGTGACTTCTCAAATCCTCTTCTATTTCATTAAAAAATTCTGACATGCAGACTGAAACATGCACTTTCAATACCAGCAGCAGTTTTCCCTGGTGAGCAGTAGCTTTACTACAGTGATCTAATGAGCAAAAAGAGTGCTAACATTCTGAATTTATGGCAAATGTGTGACACATCTGAATGCCTTCTTGATGGAATCAAAGTAAAAAACTGAAAGTATTTCCTACTGAGGAGACTGCAGTAAATGAGGAAATTAGGAAACTTCATAACAAATAAGTCTCCCAAGATGGCCACCAGAGACAAAAGAGCCCAAATGTAGCCCAAATATCACCCAGATGTAGCCCAAGTATAGCCCAATGACAGAATGTCCCAGAATGTTCTTAAAAACAACTAGAGCGCTTACTGTCTTCATTATGACAAAAGTATGGCACACCTGAAGCCATCTTGATTGGAATAAACTGGTAACACTTAAAACATTTAATTTAAAAAGGAACACAATGAGGAGGTTCATTTTGCCATAGAAATTATGATTAATGCTGAAGAAAGAAAATGAGGGCACATTTTGAGTGACTTCTCAAATCCTCTTCTATTTCATTAAAAAATTCTGACATGCAGACTGAAACATGCCCTTTTAATACCAGGAGCAGACTTCCATGGTGCAGTAGTTTTACTACAGTGATCTAATGAGCAACTAGAGTGCTAACATTCAGAATTTATGGCAAATGTGTGACATATCTGAATACCTTCATGATGGAATCAAAGTAAAAAACTGAAAGCATTTCCTACTGAGGAGACTGCAGTACATGAGGAAATTAGGAAACTTCATAACAAATAAATCTCCCAAGATGGCCACCGGAGACAAAAGAGCCCAAATGTAGCCCAAAATCACCCAGATGTAGCCCAAATATAGCCCAATGACAGAAGTGTGCAAAACACTTATTATTTTGTGTTTTTGCAGTGTTATATAGTGCAGACTTGTCAGGTATTGGAGTGCTTTACATGAGCATTGGTTACATCACACAAGAACAAATTCATTTTGGTTTTAGACATGGGGAGACTAAGTGATTTGACCAGAATCACAGAATGTCGAGCTGAAGCAGAAACTTCAACCTGGTTCCCCAGTTGCAAAGTCTGCAGTTCTGGAAGTAACACCACATCCTCTTCCCTAAGTGCAACATTTAATCAAGTGGTCAACTGGATAAAAAAACATAAAGATAACAAATAATTTAAAAGTGCTTTGTCGCTATTTGAAAACTCAGAAAATATGTCCTTATTTTAGTCTTTTAGAGCACTAACCATAATTTTGATGCCAATAAGACCCTCTCATATATGTAATTTCTAAAGGAAATGCTCTAGGTATTACAGTTTTGATTACATCAAGATGATGTCAGGCGTTCCACACTTTTGTAATAAATATAGAATGTTAGCAATCTAGTTGTTCATTAGGATACTGTTGAGAGGCAGAGGCCAGGGGCACGGACTCTGAAAATTGAAGGCAGGTAGGAGGGTGCAAAGGCAACAATTTAACCACACTGAGCTGGCAGGAAGGGCCGTGGAAGCACAACAGACTATGGAGGGCAGTGGAAAGGGGGGCAGGGGCAACAAACCAACAATACAGGACTTGCAAGAGAGGCTGTTGGAGGGAAGATCTATTACGGGTCAAGGAAGCTAGGGGCGGTCCCCAGATCCCCGGGAGCCACCACAGAACTGAGCAGGAGAGTGAGTCAGGGACAAAAGGGGCACCTTAATTTGAGCCGGGGTGCCTAGGAACGCTTGCTCCAAAAATGAAGAAAACAGACATATGAGACATGGAATTGGAGGCAGAATACAATGGCAGTTTAATGAGAAGATGCAACTTCAAAGAAACCGCAGAATAGAGACATAAAGTACAAAATACAGAATCCAGATAATCATACAGCTGTCATAATATTCTCTGTATCTCAATTAATGTACTGACAGAGAGAGAGAGAAAACACATCTATAAATGCATCATGAGAAACAAGTTACACCAAGGAAAATGTTACCTAGGAACACTCACGTTTACTCTTAGAGCAAGCATTCCTGCAATTACAATACAAAATCTTTTAAATGCAAAAGTAAAGAGAACAATGGTTAAACATAACATAACATTTCATATAGGTAAAATAGAATAAGATACTTCAAGCAAAGCAGAGCAAGACATTTTAAGCAAAGGAAGACAAGAGCTCCCAGCTCTTGGGGAAAACCTGCACTGCCTGTTAACCTACATACAGACGGCGAGGTAGTCCGTCGATATCTGTGGGTGCTCCCTTTTTATATCATTTTGTGGGCTCCTTTGCACGCTACATCTACCTACGTATGCTACCCAAAAGCTTCGTCTGCAGATTTTACCAGACATTTCGTCATTTACCCACTTAATGCTGACAATGGACTGGGTGAAAAGGTCAGTCTCTCAGGCCAATCGCTTATCGTAAGTTCCATAGAGCAAGCAGAAAATAATGGGTATTGTACGGGAATTCAATATATTCATGTATAAAATCTCCTCAGTTCTCCTAACTTGACGCTCTGCGGTTGCCACTTCCTCAAAAGCGGGAAACCTGCCCAGGAAGCAAGTACCAGTCCAGGATGCAGCCTACTGTATGTCGACAGCTTCAGGGGGATGTTGAACTTTGATACCGAGCACGGAGCACTCGGGTAGGGTGGGGGCTACTAGTTTGGATCAGAAGGCCTCGCAGACCTGCCTTCAGACTGCTATACACTAAAATTGCAGAGCTATGGTCAATTTAACAAAGAGGCCTACATATTGAACAGAAGGGCCTACACAGGGGTTTTATGCTGGCTGAGTGGTAAGGATGTCTCAGGATAATTATATAGCAACACAGGACCCGCTGGTCAATTTAATACGGCCTACAAATGCAGCTGGCAGGGCAAGGACAAGGGTCTCATACTTCAGGTGTGGACAGAACGGGCCAGGGGCCCCCTGTGATACAAAATCTACCCTCCTTCAAGGCTGTGGCAATGTAATAGACCATTGTGGGCAGAAGGAAGAGGCAATGGTAGTACAACCATACATGCCAACAGACCCGATTCAGCCAGGAAACGTCCAATGTTTTTAAGCTCAAATGGGCTTTATTTGATCTGTCTCCTGTCTACAATATCCTCTTTTTCAATGTAACTCAAAGGGGAAACTCAATACCCCAGTTTTTTTTCAAAATCTCCCTCTTACCAAGTTCAAAATGTTTGCAAGTATGGTACATTGGATCATGGAAGGAAATGGGATAGGGACATGGACTTGGATAACAGAGGACAGGAGGGACATGGAGAGGTGCACCAAACTGACCCTGCAGGGCAGGCATCAGGGTTTGCAATAGCACAATACACCACACAGGGCATGCAGGACGGGAGTGCAGCACAACAATCCATAGAAAGCAAGAGGGAGGGGACAGGACCATGCACATGGACAACAGAGAACAGAGGGGCAAGAGGCAATGGTAGCTAGCTGACCATAATGGACAGACAGGAGAGAAAGCTGCAGCATAACAGACCATAAAGGGCAGGAGGGACGGATCAGGGGCATTACAATGGAACAGACAAGCCAGGAGGGAGGGAGTAGGGCTGGGGGCAAGGGGGCAGGGCAGGAGCAGAAAGATAGCCATGGAGGTCAGGCAGGATGGGCACTAGAAGCAAGACACACCATGAAGAGCAACAGTGAGACTGTGATGGCATACACACAGACCATGGAGGGAAGGTGGGAGGGGGTCAGGGGCAGCTAACTGACCACACAGGGAAGGTGGGAGGGGCCATGGCAGCACAGAAGACCATGCATGGCAAGTGGGAGGGTTAGTGGCAGCACAATGGCTATGATGGGCAAGAAGGAGGGTGGAGGGGCATGCACAAAGGACGATGGAGGATAGAAGGGAGGGTCAGGACCTGTGCACAGACAAGAAAGTTCAGGGAAGGGACCTCACAACAGACCACACGGGGCAGGCAGGAGGAGCAGTTGCAGCACAACAAACCAGGGAGGGCAGAAGGGTGTGGCAGTACAATGGACATGTAGGACAGGAGGAAGAGGATAGGGGCATGGCATGTGGACAGGCAGGGTGGAGGTGGCAGGGACAGGTTACAGTCATCTGACAATGCTAGGCAGGTGGGAGGGGAGTGGCAGCTCAACAGAACACTCAGAGTAGATAGGAGTGGCAGGTCCATGGGACATGGTGGGCAAAAAGGATGGAGCAGGGGCATGCACAAAGACATCAAAGGGCAGGGGGAAGGAGAATAGGGGCAGCAAGCTAAGCACAGAGTTTAAGCAGGAGGTCAATGATGGGGCATAGAATTGGGCAATGGAGGGCAGGAGGAGTGGACTGGTACATCATACTAAATTGAGGGCAGTGGCAGCACATCAGACCATGCATGGCAGGAGGGAGGAGGCTAGTCCATGGATTCACACAACAGAGGATAGGGAGGAAGGGGATGGGGCAGCAAGCTAACTGTTCAGAGAAGGCGGGTATTAGGAACTTTATTGTTTTTAAAACATTGTGTCTGTGCGAACTACTTAAAATATGAACAAGTATGCAGCATAATCTCACTTTTATTCAGGAAGAAGAGGACGTTTGTGACTGTGACTCCGGGCTCACTTGGCAGAAACACCCCCTGACCCTCCACCCCCTATCGCAAAATGTAATGCCCGTGAAAAGGGTAGGTGAACACAGTGTTATATAGAACATAGTCCTGAGAGCACGATTGAAAATGAAAACTAGATATAGTGTATGGTATAAACTATGCACCAAAAAGTGTGATATAAGATGAACTGGGCGTGAAATATAATATGCAATACATTGTGCGCAATGACAGATTCATTGGAGAGCGCGAGATAGCACAGGCACTAGCGCGTGCTATGCGATATGCGCCTTGGAGTGTAATATGCACAGGGCAGTGTTGTGTAACCGAACTAGTCTCTAAAGTTGTAATATAAAATATGTGCTGGGGAGTGTAACGTTGCATATGCACTGTGACAAAGATATGGATCCCAGATTGTAATATGTATGGCATAGCACTGTGCGTTATAACATAGGCATCGAGAAAGGCACGTTAGATGGGGCAATATAACCCGTGCGAAGACAAGTGTGGCATGACATATTCACGGGGTGGTGTTACAGTGCACATGGGCTAGAGAGTGTCATAGCATATGCACTAGCTTGTGGAATACAACACAGAGGTGTGTGGCACTCGGCAGGCAATGGTGGGTGTAACACAGCATTGGGCTCTGTCAGGAGCACGCTGTGACTCTCAAGTGATGTTCGTCCCCTTTCCAGAGAGTAAAATAAAAAGTATTACACATCCGGCAGTGGATGTGTGTTTTATTAACCGTGAGGGGGGTTTCTTGCATAGTTTTGGTCGAATTTTTGTCGAATCCCCTTTGAATGGCTTGGTGTGCATGTGTATTAAATGTGCCCGTCAATAGCTACCCATGTTTGTATAAATAAACGACAAGGGTGTCTACCAGGATTAGGCACGGTAGGGCATCAGACATGTCAGAGCTTCACTAGTGGTGTAAATACATTCCACGTGGATTCATTGCATGCATAGTCGCCTTTTAATGAATATCACGCAAATCGTCATGGTGATAGGTACGTACGGTTTGTCCAGCATGTCCTAGGTGTGTCTATAAATATATATTTTTTAAAAATAATAAAAAACAGTGGCCGGCCCTGGGGATTGGGGTCAAAAAAATATAATTAGGAGACTGGCCCTGGGGGATGGGGTCATCAGGGCCAATAAATTAGAATAAGAAGGGGAACCAAACAGCCCCCCTTCTTAAAAAACTAAAATAAATAAAAGACTGGCATCGTGCCGGAGGCCATGCCCCCTCCGTGCAGCACTCTGCAAACGCGCCCCCAACAGGCATCTCCAGTATGCGCCAGGGAGCTGCGCTGCAGCCAGGTGTTCTGAGGCCAAGCCCCTTTTTACACCTCTCTGCAGCGCAACTCAGTGGCGCTTACTGGAGGTACCTAGTGGTCTAGTTTGACCCTAGGGACCCTTAGGATTCAAGGGGACTTAATCTCTCAACTTAGACCAGCCACAGGGCGCGTTTACACAGGGGTGAATGGAGGGGACGGGGCCTGAGGTGACGTGTGCAAACACGCATTATGGCACGTTTTAAATTGGGGATATAATTTCCCTTCAATACTGAGGGCCCCTGGGGGCTAACTAGCCCACCAAGTGCTTCCAGTAAGCGCCACTGAGCTGCATTGCAGAGAGGTGGTCCAGGCCGTGCCACTTTTTACACCTCTCTGCAACGCAGCTCTGTGGCACTTACTGGAGGTACCTAGTGGGCTAGTTGGACCCTAGGGACCCTCAGGATTCAAATGAACTTAATCTCCCAACTAAAAATGGACACAGGGCGTGTTTACACAGTGGTGAATGGAGGGGACGGGGCCTGAGTTAACGTGTGCAAAAACGCCCTGTGGCCTGTTTTAAGAGGTAGTTTTAATCCCCATGCCCTATTATATACTAGGGGCTTACAGAGGAGGTCATGCTAATCACAGGGGGACCCCAACGCATAATGTTCCCTAGTGTATGTAGGTGTTTTCACTGTATTCTAAGTGTCTTTTAACATAGCACTGGCTCTAGGACTGGTTAGTCAGACTCAGTTACCACCAGTATCCGTCTGAAAAAGTTGAGGGTACAGGATGATTTTGCAACAAGGCTTCTTTCTGCTCTTCTTTTTGTTCTTTCTGCACGTTATCCTTCTTCCTGCACTTATCTTCGTATTTGAGGACTTCTGTTGCTTCTTTCTGCACTTCTTTTGTCTCTTTCTGTGCATTTTTTCTTCTTTCTTCACATGTCCTATCTCTGTAGGCATAGTTAGAAATTAGCATTTAAAAAACCTTTGAAATTCACAGAAAAAACCATAGGTTTCAGGCACGTTATAGTTAGGAATTAGCATTTAAAAAACCTCAGAAATTCACTGAAAAAAACATAGGTTTCAGGGGTGTTATAGTTAGCTGGACTTTTCACTTGTACAAAACCATTGAAATTCCCCCGTTATAGTTAGTTCAGCTAACTATAACTCGCGCGCCCGCAATGCACTGCTGATGACGTCACATATTACATCACTCATGACATGGTCAGTGACATCACTCATGACATCACTGATGACATCTCAAATGACATCACTGATGACATCACTGATGACATCATCCTTGTGATAGAGTGGCAGACCTCCTCTCACCCTAATATAACCTTTGATACACACATTCAAAAATAGAGACTAAAATTTTCAAAACAATGGACATACCAATACCAGTTACAACAACCTCTTCAGTAATTCTAAGATCCACATACACATCCACTCATTCACCAACAGTCCTATACAGTCACTCATACATGTACTCACTCATCATATGTACTCATACACCTATACATCCTGTTACACAATGCCACTCATCCATAGAGTTACTCACACACATAGTCACTCATGCTAATAAAGAATCAAACATACATTTACTTGCATATACAGTTATACACACACCACCATACTTACTTCTACGGAAACTTACACATACTTAGTCTTTTAAACAATCACTTATAGAAACACATACTTATTCATACAGGAACTCTTTCAATCTCTCACTCTCACATATACTCACATATATACACCAATAGTCACATATACTAGTTTAAAACATATGTAGTTACTCATAAAGACACTATTGAGACAGTCATTCACTCACTAACACACCCATACACACACTCATCCACCCATACAGTCCTGCACACATGCTGTGTTCAACACATACAAACAGTGAGTCACTCATTCATGCACCTATGCACTACGTAATACCCCCCACCGAACCATGCAGACACTCAGACTGATACTCAAAAAAACAACTAATAACCTATATAGACACCCATGTAGCTACTCACCAACCCATGCAGCCACTTATACACAAAGTGAGAGACTGATACAGATATTTACATATTTAAACATTACTCACTAAGCCATGTATTCACTATGATACACTTAATCAGTCAGTTACACAATCAATTTTTCAAAAACAAATCATCCATTTAGACACTTATATACCCATTTATTCTTCCATCGACCTTGAGATATACATATATAAAACATATTTAATTTTCAGAAAAACACACATTCACTGGATGATGTCATCAGTGATGTCATCAGTGATGTCATTTGAGATGTCATCAGTGATGTCATGAGTGATGTCACTGACCATGTCATGAGTGATGTAATATGTGACGTCATCAGCAGTGCATTGCGGGCGCGCGAGTTATAGTTAGCTGAACTAACTATAACGGGGGAATTTTAATGGTTTTGTACAAGTGAAAAGTCCAGCTAACTATAACACCCCTGAAACCTATGGTTTTTTCAGTGAATATATATATATATATATATATATGAATAGATAAATACCCATCAAAACATATTCAATGTATAATATCACCAACATAGCATTAAATACACCGAAATATATATGTTTATGAGTTCTCCTAGATGTGAATATTTATTTAAAATCTCTGCTTAATTCAAAGCGAGTTATATTGTAGTCCTAGATCTGCCTCCAATTCCTGCATCAATGCTGATATGTCAGAACCCTTACTAGAACCTGCTCCATCCTCTTATCTTAATTATACGTGGGAACTACAAAGTACCTCTCAACCCTCTTGTCCTAAAGTGCAACAAGTATATAAAGTGCTTGACCAATGTGCAAATCTCATATAATCCTAAAGTGCAAGTGCAAAACGTGTTCAATCAAACAATACTTGATAATCTAAAAACGTTTTAAATGTATGGGCCTAAAATAATTGAATACAACCAAAACCGAATAAAATCCAATTCTGCTTGCACACAATTAAAATGGCCGCTGCCCAGAATATTATTCATTTTCAAACGGATACAGGAATTACATTTCATATAATGGTGGGTCAATGTGATTAATACTTTATAGAGCATGGTGTCGGTTGATCCCAACCGACCTCTATAAAAAGTTGTGCAAGTCTTCCATATTGTTCAAGCCATAAGGAAATTTAGTGTCTAGATCTAAAATCAATTTAGACTCCAATTGTCTAAGAGCTTTTTCTCGATCTCCTCGGCGTGATTTTGGGATGGCTGCCACCACAAAATAACTTAAACAACTCAGATCATTATTATGTGTTTGTTTAAAGTGGCGAGTCACGGGATAGGTCGGATCATTGTTCACTATGGCCCGCAAGTGTTGTAATATTCTGACATGCACCTGCAATTTCGTGCTGCCCACATATCTCAGTTCGCAGGTGCATGTCAGAATATACACCGCAAACTCCGTCCTGCATGAGAAGTTACCTCTAATGGCTATTTCGTCTGGGCTAAACGGTGAAGAATAGTGTGTAGTATTCTTCCCAAACTTACATGCTCTACAGGTAGAGCATTTAGTAAAGCCATTTTTAGGTTGTAACCACGTTTTAGCAGCTGCCAACTCAGGGCAGGACTTCCCAATCTGCGCACGCATAGAAATGCCCTTCCTGTAAGTGACAATTGGTTGGGACGGTAATCTAGCAGACAACACCCCATCCGTCAGAACAATCGGCCAGTGACGTTTGATAATGGCACGTACTTTCCTTTCCTGCTTGCTATAGGTAGTAATCAGTCTGGGTGCATGTGAGAAGTTGGCCTGGCATATGCTGGTCTCTAGTAATAGTGGCCACCTTGCACCAGTCAAATTCGACTCTTATGGTAGATAGGTTTAGACAACCTTTTAAAGAAAGCTATCCTAGTGGTAGCTGTGGAGAGCAGCCTTCAGGCTAAGTCTCTGAGGAATGTAAAGCAGCTTGTTTTACCTTATAATCTCTTGAATTACCAAATGAAAGGACACCACACAGGTATATATATCAAATATATATGTATTTATTTCTAGACACACTCTACTAATCTCTTTATGAGATTAGAAGCCAGGTACACATTCAAATGTCAACAGTTCTCAATAAATTAAGCACAAATATGGCTGGAGCCCTAGGGGCGTACCAGACCATATTAAAAAAAAATGGGTTAACAAAGTCGACTTGCAAAATGACAAAGCCTAGGGCCTTGGGAATCGCTGGGGCTTCACTACTGCAGTGTTAGCAGGAAAGTAACAAACCCACGGGAGACGCCTGCAGTGTCTAAACACAGCTGCGGATCAACGATGACCAGCAGCTGGATTCAGAGTGTCCCACAACGTCTGCAGCTGATGGCGGTGTTGGCAACCGGATTGGAGCCAACAAGCCTTGTCAACTGCAAGTCTTGTGTAGACTGATGATAGTCGATGATGCAGACCAGCAAGGTCTGATGGACTCACCCAGCAAGGATAAGTGGAGGCAGGCCTGGAGCAACCAGGAGAGCCCTTTGAGTTGATGAAAAAGTCTTCGGGGGACCCACTAGCCAATGGGCAAGTGATCGCGAAGACGCCGCCTCAGGAAATGCTTCACAGGAGCCCACGGTCACTTGGGATGAGGTAGGCAGCTGATTTTTGGTGCAAGACCTGCTGGGCGCTTGGTCCACAAATGGGCCAAAGGACAACTTCGTAGAACATTGTTTAGGGTTTGCACTTGACAATAGTGCACCCTCCCCGGGTATTGCTGTTCCTCGTCGCTCGTGGGGTCCACTCACCACAGCTCCACTGGGGACTCACAGGGGCTGTCGAGAAGTTAGGAAATCCACTTCCAGGGCAGCAGGGACTTCGAAGTCCGGCGGGAGCAGGAAAGTTTGCAACCGTTGATTCAAGTTACTGGTGCCTGCCAAGCAGGGGAGTCACTCCTTGACTCCAAGGGAGAGTCTTCTGTCTTCCAAAGGTAGTGGAACGTTGAAGGGCCAGGATTCTTCTTTGTAGAGCGTCGTCCAGGGTTATCTGAATTGCATTGGCAATGCTTGGTATCTTATAGTGAAGATATGGGAGGGACTAGCTCCATGACCACTCCTCTAGGAGGGTCAGGGTAGTGGTTGGTTACACCCACTTCCCTTTGTCCAGTTTCACGCCAGAGCAGGGACAGGTAGCCCCTGAACCGGTTTGAGCTGGCATATGCACAGAGGAGCCTACTGCTCCCCCAGTGCAGGACTTCAAAGCACTCTAAGAGTGCACCCACCCAGCCCCAATACACTAAACCCTGTCTGGGAGGTGGTGACACCTCCCTGTGAAAGGATGCCTTTTGTTGGGCTTCCTTCACTGCGAGTTTCGGTCAGCAGCAGGAGGGCAGCCCAGTGTCTGTGCTGGTGGCATCCATTTTGTGATGCCAGGGCTCTTTTAGATTTCTACCGTTTAAATGTAAATTTGATACTTGTATAGCGCACTACTCACCCGCAAGGGTCTCAAGGCGCTTGTACGAATACCGCTGTGGAACCCATCCTTTCCCTGTGAGGCGTCCACTCCTGGGCACCCCCAAGGTGGAGGCCAGGCATCCTTAGCGTTGTGGGGGCCGTTGTGCAGATTAAGCAAGCTATTGCCCAGAGTTGCAGAGTGGGACTCCATGATTGGAATAGGCACCGAGGTGAGAATTATCAGGTTCGTGGAATTTTTGAGCCCAAGACCCGCCAAGGCGGGGAATTGAACCCTGGTCCCGGGCTAGACCTCTGCATCAGGGTCTGCCGCTCTAGTCATTGACATAATGTGTGCCTCCTGGAGGGGGAAATAGGGTCTAAGGGAAAAGTTTAATGACCAAACAACAGTTCCAATCCCCAATACCATTAACACTAATACAAAGGAAACTGGTGGTCCACGAGAGAGTGGAACATAAGGAACAAACCAGCCTGCCTCGTTGCACAAAGAGAAAAGACTAAATATCTAGCCAGAGTCAATCACTCGGAAAAAGAACTAGCAGTGAGAGAAAGTAAAATCACATAATGTTGATAGGATTTCCATCAACTGCCAAGAGAGGCCAGTGTCATCATTTGGTAATCCTTCAATCTTGGCAACTGCTCCTCAAAACTTTGAGGGAAACCATTTAGCAAAAGATTGCAACTGAGCGATAACAAATAAAGTCAGAAGAAAGGACTTGATAGACAAAAACTGACCAATGTGGTCATAAGCAATACAGAGATAGTCATCCTATGTGATGGAAATCTTAGTGCAGTGCAAAAAAGTGAAAATTAAAAAGGAGTTGGAATAGAGAGAAACAACCTTTAATAACCATCTCAATGCCAATCCTATTAAAAATATGTAAAGGCAACTTTAACAAATAGGTTACCTCACAATGGGTCAACTAGTTTCAGCCAAAATGGAACTTTTTCCGGCTTTCTTCAGGACCTATGTCAAAATTAGAATACGTGTGTGTCGTGATTTAAGTCGTGGGGCTATCGGTGTATTTGAGCCGATCTTTGGCTTTTGAGTTGGGTCGCTTAATATGGTTAACAGTCTCCTGAGAGTGTGTGCCTCTTTCTTTTCTTTCAGGACTTTGTTCATATACTTAATTCCAGTCTTTGTACCTACAAGGCTGATTGTGTAATGATCCGTATCTTGGCTTGACGTATTAAACGTATATCTCTTTTGTGGTGGATGATTTCCTGTTCTTTTGGTAAGATGTTTTGAGTATGAATGTTTGTTTTCACATGGTAGATTTGTTTGTTCGTTTTTTTTTATCTGCATTCCATTTGTTGGTGTTGGCATTAATCTGTGTTGGAACTTTTGTGCTAACCAGGTGTTTTTTCACGTTAACACATGTAACGGAGTGGTAGTGGGTTCTTCTATTTCTGCACACGATCGTTTAAAAAAAAAAAAAAAAAAAAATATTTAATTTTTTTAATTTTTTTTGTTTATTGTGTACACGACCGTGGGATCAAATTATGTGTTTGTATTATTTCCAGCCCTGAAGAGTCAGAGTTTGACATTTACTCTGACGAAACACGTGTCGGCTGGCTGTTTTGTGTTCTTGCCTGATGACCTATTAAAGGAAATACAAAGATTGCTACGCTGCAGTATCTTCATGTCATACCGAAGACACACATACCTTGTGTAATTGATTAATGTATGAGTGCACGGGACTGTTCTTATTCGTTTAAGTGTTGGAATTTCCCTCACTGATTGAGGGGTTTCAGGGTCTTCCCCTCCCTGTTAGCACCGTACTATCTAATGATTAATGTAGCGAGTTACATCAGAGACTCTAAACACATTTTGAGTCTACTTACAGACTTAGATTGGCAACCAGGGATGATTCTGGCCACACTTGATGTGGTATCACTTTACACCAACATTCAACCAATATTGGGACTTCAAGTAGTGACACGACTACTCAACAACAGACCAGCTGCCCAATGGTTACATAATGAGATGATAATAACTATGATGCAGCTCATTTTGGACAACAACTTTTTTATGTTTGACAACAAGTGGTACAAACAGATTACTGGAGTCGCAATGGGCTCCAAATTTTCCCCCTCTTTTGCATGTTTGTTTATGGGAGGACTTGAGAGTGAGAGGATATGGGGTGACAAGGGAGCAGCTTGGGTGGATCATATTATCTTTTGGGGCAGGTACATTGACGACTGCCTTCTGTGTTGGTCCGGTACCCAAACAGAATGGAACAATTCAGCCATTTTCTGAATACCAACGATTTTGGCATGAAATTCACTATGGAATCCAGTCCCACTAACATTAATTTTCTTGACATTGAACTATATGTTAAGGACGGCCAATTGCACAGTCGTCTTTTTCGTTAGGATACCTCATGTAATTCTGTCTTGCACGCAGATAGTCATCATCCAGCACATCAAATCAGATCTATTCCCTATGGGGAATACATTAGGGCTAGACGTATCTGCAGTGAAGAGACTGAATTCCGAAATTGTATTAAGGACATGAAGACCAGATTTCAAAGAAGGGGTTATGCATCGACCCACCTCAAGAGAGCAGAAAATAGAGTCTCCAACATGAGTCGTTCGGACACCCTTTTGACTAAAGACAAACATAGATCTAACAATCAGAGCATCCGAATGATTACAGATTACACTGATCTCAATCAAATCCTTCACAAAAGCCTAAAAAAACATTGGGGTTTACTTTTGTCAGACAACTCTCTGTCGGGTTGCATTACCAATTCTCCACTGATTACTTTTAGAAGGGGGAGAACACTGCGTTCCAGACTCAGCCCTACAGTACCCAAGACCAATCTCAAAGAGACGTGGCTCACCACACATAACACTGGTTTTCATAAATGTGGAGCTTGTGGGGTGTGCAGGTGGGCTCAACATAAGGTCAAAACTTTCAAGGGATATAATGACAGAATTTATGATATTAAATCCAACATCAATTGTTCAACTAAGTTTGTGATTTATATTATTGAATGTCAATGTGGTAAACAATATGTGGGGAGTACTATCCGACCCCTCAAAGAGAGAATCAGTGAGCATGTCAGGGCACTCCATCAGCAGGATGTGAGGTATCCAGTAGCCACGCATGCATCGGTTTGTCCATCGCAGGGCCCATGCAAGGAACTAAGTTTCTTTGGAATAGAACGAATAGACCCCAGTAGTCGAGGGGGTAACAGGGAGTTGCTACTTAGGAGAACAGAGGCATTCTGGATCATGCGCTTACTTACGGTAGAGCATGGTCTCAATTGTGATTCAGAGATGCAATATTTCTTGGGTGATTAAGTACTCTGTTTATCAGTGATGGGTGGGATTGTTATACCAACAGATTTCCAGTCGCCTGTGTGTGACTTGACTGTTCACTGTCATGATATTTCTGCTGATTTTCATTCAGATTTTATGTACAGATCACTGTTTATGCCTGCTGATTATCTATTGTGTGTTGTGGTATATCTGGTATTTTGTAGCCCGTTTATGATTATGAAAGGTTCATGTCGATAATTCTTGTTACATTGTTTTGAAATCAACTGTCTCTATTAATGCATATCATGTGACACTCACTTGACATACTTGGATCCGCACAGTTGCACCTTTGTGATAGAAGAGGATGTTTTGGATTTTATGCTTGCTCTAATTCGTAACTGCAATACGACTGTGTATTGAGTGAGGTTTCTTGCCTGTACATTTTGCAGGCTAAGCTGCTTTTTTAATTGTTTCTCATAGGGACCTAGCACTAGTTTTATCTGTTTTTCTTTTACACTTTTACATCTGTTCAAATTTACGTTTTTCTTTGTATGTCTCCACTGTGGGTGTATTCTACTTTTTGTTTTCTATGCTGTACGTGTGAATTTCTTTTCTTTGTTTCAGGGGATTTCACTGTATTTTATTAACTGTTGGTATTTTCATTTTCTGATGCACCAGACTCCTTGTAGGTATGGTGCGGGTGTCCTGGATCCCAATATAGATTCGGACTTATCTGTAGGTATGGTACGAGTGGCTTGGATCCTAATATGGACTCGGGTCGGTGTTTCTGGCATTCCACTCTGATAATTACTCGAAAGACAATGGGTCATGATTAGCAATTTTGAAATGCTTACACTTTCAGTGATTTTTGTCTTTTATGGGATCGGCACCCGCATTTTGGATGAGTGCTATGGCACTTCTTAAATTTCAATTTCTTTATAAAAATAATTCTTATTTTTTCTCTGTTTGGTTTCCCGTGACGATCCCTAATCTTGCATTCAGTATCCAAACTGATGCGGTCTAGTGGTTGTAATGAGCTTAGCTCCGCGTCAGTTTATAAACTTCCGGGTTTCGTGTTCCGTTTTCACACTTCCGGTTTGAGTTATTAACGCCAGGACGCGTACCCATGTCGGAGCGAAGTAAGTTAGATACTAACTTCTCTTGGAGCAGTTATCCCTTTTTAACCATTGTTTTATAAACAGGACTGTTTGTTATGGATTAGGTGATTAATATTTGTATGTGTCTTTTTTTCTTTTGGTCCCTTTTCGTTAGGTCTTGGTTGACACACACACGTGTCTCCAAGTGATGCAAAGAACCCTGTGTTTTTGAGATATGTAAGTTCCCCGTTCAGGGCTACACAGGTTGTTGGTTCACACTTGGTGTTTTATATTGATATGGCTATTTGGAATGGTACTTTTACTTGTTCTAGGTATCTATGACTAATTGAAGGATCCTTGTTGTGCGTGTCTGTACTGGCGTCACTTACCTGGATTAATATCCCTTGTTTTGAGGTAAACGGAATACGTGTGTGTCGTGATTTAAGTCGTGGGGCTATCGGTGTATTTGAGCCGATCTTTGGATTTTGAGTTGGGTCGCTTAATATGGTTAACAGTCTCCTGAGAGTGTGTGCCTCTTTCTTTTCTTTCAGGACTTTGTTCATATACTTAATTCCAGTCTTTGTACCTACAAGGCTGATTGTGTAATGATCCGTATCTTGGCTTGACGTATTAAACGTATATCTCTTTTGTGGTGGATGATTTCCTGTTCTTTTTGTAAGATGTTTTGAGTATGAATGTTTGTTTTCACATGGTAGTTTTGTTTGTTCGTTTTTTTTTAATCTGCATTCCATTTGTTGGTGTTGGCATTAATCTGTGTTGGAACTTTTGTGCTAACCAGGTGTTTTTTCACATTAACACATGTAACAGAGTGGTAGTGGGTTCTTCTATTTCTGCACACGATCGTTTCCAAAAAAAAAAAAAAAAAAATTATTTTTTTTAATTTTTTTGGTTTATTGTGTACACGAGTGTGGGATCAAATTATGTGTTTGTATTATTTCCAGCCCTGAAGAGTCAGAGTTTGACATTTACTCTGACGAAACACGTGTCGGCTGGCTGTTTTGTGTTCTTGCCTGATGACCTATTAAAGGAAATACAAAGATTGCTACGCTGCAGTATCTTCATGTCATACCGAAGACACACATACCTTGTGTAATTGATTATTGTATGAGTGCACGGGACTGTTCCTATTTGACAATATAATCTGTGTTTGGGAATATGTGAATACCAATCTCCATATGATTTATTGACATGATTGTCTGTATCTCTTCTATCATGTACTATGTTCATCTGTCACATGTGAGTACTAATAAAGTTTTCTCATTTGAGGCACCACTTTTTACGTGGGTCAACAACGCGTTAGTGTTTGCCATTACCCTGCAATATGATTGGTCCCACTACCTATGGTGTCCACGTCATCTGCCTGAGACTTTCGTATCTTTGCCAGCACAAATAAGTTTGCTTTAAGAGTGGTTCTCTTGTTCTTTATACTAAAAGCATAGTCAAACGTAAGATGCTTTTTTGTTTCTTCGCCAAACATTTACTTTTTATTTGAGGCACCGTTATTACACTTCATTACTCGAGATGCGCATTAGAAACTACTGTTTCCTGGTTGTAATACGTCATCTTGAAGTCCGGATACTGGGCTCCGATTGGTACCGCCATTTACGCGGCTAACATGCTTTAAAACATCGTGAGATCGGAGCCTCGGCACCTCCCACAAACCCAGGAGGGTCCGAGGCACCGACGGATAGGTGAGTGTTGTAACCTTGATTACGCGTTTTACCTGGTTTACTCTCATTTTGAGAGTTACTTCATCGGCATAGTTACGCTGCATCACCTGTTAGTAATACATTTGAGTATCACAGAGTGGAGTCGACAGCATTCTCCCAAAGTTAGTCTAATAACACTTTGCTTTATGTATGTAGATGATACCGTCACACGCTTACTATGTGATTTTGAGGCGATATAGGAGCATGCAAGCGTCATACATGCCCTCTTCTTACTACCTTGTTTGCTTTCTCTACTATAAGAGACATCTTCCGCCACATTTGTTATTTGGGATTAGTCTTTTACCCCCATTTGTCAGGGCACTGACATTAGCTATGAGGTTTAACAAAGGAGGTGTCTCTTGCGAGGCCACTAGCAATTTTATACGTCTGGCTTACATAATATAGCTAGGTTGAAAACTCTTGTAATAACACAATTGTATCCTTTTAGCCAATATTGACCCACTTCTACTTCTGAATTTTCTTCAGAGCGGGGTCTCCAATACCTGAGTTAGTGACCAGGTGAGGTGAGGTCTGTATCTCGAGTGATGCAGGTGAGTGCACTGCTATATTATTTAAATAACGGTGTACCAGTATTCATTATGGTTAGCACAAATTGTGACTTTAGCATAAATTGTGACTTCAATATTAAGAATCGCTAATGTTGCGCTCTTTAGGTTTTTAAGGAACTTACCATACCAATTTCGAGAGCACGTAGATAATATTATTTGTTTTTTAATTTATCTATTACAGGAGTGAAGATTACCCTGCTCATTCAGAGATTTCATCACTTAAGGTTGTACCTATTAATAATTTTCATTTTCTACGACACTTATATATTTTTTCACTCACCAAATTTGCAGTAGCTAATTTTGACATAGGTCCTGAAGAAAGCCGGAAAAAGTTCCATTTTGGCTGAAACTAGTTGACCCATTGTGAGGTAACCTATTTGTTAAAGTTGCCTTTACATATTTTTAATAGGATTGGCATTGAGATGGTTATTAAAGGTTGTTTCTCTCTATTCCAACTCCTTTTTAATTTTCACTTTTTTGCACTGCACTAAGATTTCCATCACATAGGATGACTATCTCTGTATTGCTTATGACCACATTGGTCAGTTTTTGACTATCAAGTCCTTTCTTCTGACTTTATTTGTTATCGCTCAGTTGCAATCTTTTGCTACATGGTTTCCCTCAAAGTTTTGAGGAGCAGTAGCCAAGATTGAAGGATTACCAAATGATGACACTGGCCTCTCTTGGCAGTTGATGGAAATCCTATCAACATTATGTGATTTTACTTTCTCTCACTGTTAGTTCTTTTTCCGAGTGATTGACTCTGGCTAGATATTTAGTCTTTTCTCTTTGTGCAACGAGGCAGGCTGGTTTGTTCCTTATGTTCCACTCTCTCGTAGACCACCAGTTTCCTTTGTATTAGCTCTAATCATTGAGCCACACTTCTCCACACCGTTAAGTACAGTGGGTACATGTCATCCCCTCTAGAAGGGTGGGATCATACTCCCACACCAGTTACTGGTGTGGGGGGTATGATTTCAAGTTGTTTGACACCAAACACGACATGTTTTGATGCAGTCATTCCAAAGATAGCATTTACCGCGAGGTTATAATGCACTTAAGAGTATATGGTTTAACCGTATCCACAAACAGCAGCAGAGAATAGACTCTGCCAGCTGCAGAGGGGTCCTGCTCATGCAGAAGCACCCCCTCACAGAGTAAACCAAACACCCTGCCCTTAGGATTGATAGGGCCTGCTATAGGGGTGGCTGATAGGTTTATATGTGTGTGTATGGTGAGATATAGGAACCTATACCTCAGTGAGGAGGGCTAACACTACCTCTCACAGGCTGCGGTAGCAGGCCTGTGGTGTCAGATTGAGAATGCTTCCCAGGGGTGGCATAATACATGCTGCAGCCCCTGGTAGGCCTGTGAAGTACCAATGACCTAGGTACCTAAGGTACCATATACTAGGGGCTCATAAGTACCACAGTATCCAATCACTAGTGCATCTAGTATGCACACCAATCATTTAAGGGAGTAAGCAGATAGGCTGGGTTCCTGAATAGCAGGATCCCAGCCAGACTAGTCAAAAACCATGCAAACACCAGGAAAAAAGTGGGGGCAACTATATAGTCAGATTCCACCTTCCTACAGTGCAGCACTGTCATTCGTTGTTGTCTTAAACTCTACATTTTTGGTGAGTAAGGATTCTCTTGATCGGTCCTTAGTTATATCAATGGTCGCCTTTAGGATCCTCTCACTGTAGCCCCTTTGTCTGAATCTTTGGTAGGCCTCCTCAGTGCATCTGTTCAAATCCTCATTGTTGTTGCATATTCTCTTGAGTGGCAAGAATTCACCATATGGAATATTAGAACATTGGAATGCTGGAAGCTCCATTGAAAACAATGGAGCGCTCCGGGCTTATAATGGCTGGTATAAGCCCGGAGCACCAACATTCCAATGTGTCTTTGTTCACAGCTCTGACAGTGGACAAAGACTTCAGGGAGCCTGAGGGGATTTGAATCCCCTCGCGCTCCCTGAAGGCTTTTTTTTGTTAGAACATTCTGCCCTATAGTGGCAGAATGTTCTACTAGCCTTATAGCCCTTCGTAGCAGGGCTATACTGGCTTTTAAAGTCCCTCTGCTTTGTTAAAGTCCCTCGCCTTTGGCTCGGACCTTTAACGATGCAGCGGGCCTTTAACAGCCGGTATAGCCCGCTACGGCGGGCTATAAGGCTATATTACTGATCAGGTGCTTGGGATGTGCACTGCTGGAATGCAATGTTAAATTGCCAGCAGTGTCCTTTCTATGTAGCGTGGTAAAAAGTTGCCCCTGATTTTGGTAAATCTTGACGTCTAAAAATTCAATGCTATTTTTGCTGAGATTAGAAGTAAATTTGAGGTTAGCAGTGTTAATATTTATCTGCTTGATAAAATCAGACGCACTGGATTCACTGCCTCGCCATACAATAAAAACATCATCAATGTATCGCAGCCAATATAGAACATGCTTGTTAAAAATGGTGGCATACATAGTCTTGAGGACCTGCTCCTCCCACCAGCATACATGCAAGCATGCGTAGCTGGGGGAGAAGCAAGACCCCATCGCAACACCTCTGTTCTCTAAATAAATATAATTGCCAAATAACAAATAATTATTGTGCAAACACCACGAGATGAAACTTAAAAGCATCTTATTATGTTAACAAAATTCAATTGACCTAAAATCTAAAAAGTACTTGATAGCATTAAGACCTGTGGAATGTTCAATCCTGGTGTACAAGGATTCAATGTCTAATGTAATAAATAATAAATCCTCTGGCCACGTAATACCTTGTACCTTTCTTAAAAAATCACCAGTGTCCTTCACATAACTTGGCAATTGCTTGGCAGACTCTTGAAGAAAAAAGTTCACATATTGTGTAATTGTTTCCCCTACGCTGTTGATGGCCGATATATTGGGCCTGCCTGGGACTGGTGTTGTTTTTTTGTGGACCTTAGGGATGAAATAAAGTTCTGCTAAAACCGGTGTTCTATATTTAAAAATGTTAACTCCTCCATAGATATCACCCCTTCCCTTTTCCAGGTTAATAGTTCTTTTTTAAGAGCCTGTCTTGCAGCGTTGTATCTGGTGTGAGAGGACTTTTCATAACATTCCTTGTCTTGTAAATGTCTATTAGCTTCTAGAGTATAATCTTTCTGGGGCCAGATGACCATGTTGCCCCCTTTGTCCGATTTTGCCACAATGATCTCATGTTCACCACTTATTCTTTTGATTAATTTGGCATATTCCATTTCATTTTTACTTTTATAGCGCTTTTTATATTTTGTGCGGTGATACAATTTCTTAATGTATTCAATTACTACCTCATGGTAAATGTCAATCGCGTCTTTAGGCATAATGGGGATAAGCTTGGATTTAGATTTGAATGGACTGATACCAGCGCCCAACTGTTTTATATTCTCAATACGCAGTCCCTCCTGTGTGGAACTCATCTCTCCTTCCACTTCTATCCCCATATTACTATTGGAAAAAAATATTGATGTTACAAACATAGTTGCACAAAATATCGATTTTTTTATATAGATATATATATATATATATATATATATATATATATATATATATTCAATGAAAAAACCATAGGTTTCACACACGTTATAGTTAGGAATTAGCATTTAAAAAACTTTAGAAATTCAATGAAAAAACAAAAGGTTTCACACACGTTATAGTTAGCTGGACATTTTACTCGTAAAAAACCATTGAAATTCCCCCGTTATAGTTAGTTAAGCTAACTATAACTCGCGCGCCCGCAATGCACTGCTGATGACGTCACATATTACATCACTCATGACATGGTCAGTGACATCACTCATGACATCACTGATGACATCTCAAATGACATCACTGATGACATCACTGATGACATCATCCAGTGAATGTGTGTTTTTCTGAAAATTAAATATGTTTTATATATGTATATCTCAAGGTCGATGGAAGAATAAATGGGTATATAAGTGTCTAAATGGATGATTTGTTTTTGAAAAATTGATTGTGTAACTGACTGATTAGGTGTATCATAGTGAATACATGGCTTAGTGAGTAATGTTTAAATATGTATATATCTGTATCAGTCTTTCACTTTGTGTATAAGTGGCTGCATGGGTTGGTGAGCAGCTACATGAGTGTTTATATAGGTTATTAGTTGGTTTTTTGGGTATCAGTATAAGTGTCTGATGTCTTTATGGTTCGATGGGGGGTATTACGTAGTGCATAGGTGCATGAATGAGTGACTTACTGTTTGTATGTGTTGAAGATAGTATGTGTGCAGGACTGCATGGGTGGATGAGTGTGTGTATGGGTGTGTTAGTGAGTGAATGACTGTCTCTACAGTGTTTTTATGAGTAACTACATATGTTTTAAACTAGTATATGTGACTATTGGTGTATATAAGTGAGTATATGTGAGAGTGAGAGATTGAAAGAGTTCCTGTATGAATAAGTATGTGTTTCTATAAGTGATTGTTTAAAAGACTAAGTATGTGTAAGTTTTTGTAGAAGTAAGTGTGGTGGTGTGTGTATAACTGTATATGCAAGTAAATAGATGTTTGATTCTTTATTAGCATGAGTGACTATGTGTGTGAGTAACTCTACGGAAGAGTGGCATTGTGTAACAGGATGTATAGGTGTATGAGTACATATGATGAGTGAGTACATGTATGAGTGACTGTATAGGACTGTTGGTGAATGAGTGGATGTGTATGTGGATCTTAGAATTACTGAAGAGGTTGTTGTAACTGGTATTGGCATGTCCATTGTTTTGAAAAGTTTAGTCTCTATTTATGAATTTGTGTATCAAAGGTTATATTAGGGTGAGAGGAGGTCTGCCACTCTATCACAAGGATGATGTCATTAGTGATGTCATCAGTGATGTCATTTGAGATGTCATCAGTGATGTCATGAGTGATGTCACTGACCATGTCATGAGTGATGTAATATGTGACGTCATCAGCAGTGCATTGCGGGCGCGCGAGTTATAGTTAGCTTAACTAAATATAACGGGGGAATTTCAATGGTTTTTTACGAGTAAAATGTCCAGCTAACTATAACGTGTGTGAAACCTTTGGTTTTTTCATTGAATTTCTAAGGTTTTTTAAATGCTAATTCCTAACTATAACGTGTGTGAAACCTATGGTTTTTTCATTGAATTAGCAAGGTTTTTTAAATGCAAATTCCTAACTATAACGTGTGTGAAACCTATGGTTTTTTCAGTGAATTTGTACGGTTTTTTAAATGCTAAGTTATGTATTTTTTTCTATTTTTTTTACATATTTTTTTTTAAAATTTTCTATCCTTTTTTTAAGACTGTGGTTAAATTTTTAAAATTCTATAATATGTTTTTTGAAAAAAATGTTATAATACAAAAAGGTAAAATTTATTAGCAATACATTTTTTCCTTTTTTTTTTTTTTTTTTTAGTACGCGTACCGTAAGCTTACGGTAAGCGTACGGTTTACGCAACGCCCGTAATTTTTCTACGCTGTTTGCGTAGCCGCGCGTACTCCGCGTGGGACGCGTACGCGTGTACGCTACACGCGCACGTTACGCGGAAGTGTCGGGTAGTGACTGTTATGCGCATGCGCGCAAGCGCGTGTCTTTTTTACGCGCATGCGCACTTTTGCCGTAAGCGTACCGTAAGCGTACCGTAAGCGTACGGTAGGTCATGTGATCATGAAACACAACTTTTGATTGGTTGAAACTACTTTCAGTTCTAGAACTCTCCTACACCACACCCATTCCCCTCATTTCTGCTTGTGATCCCTTAGGAGAAGGAGCTGGGTTGTCTTTGTGATACGATGGCAGACCAGCAGAGCTCTTCTGAGAGTGAGGCTAGCACTAGCAGCACTACCTTGAGGCAGAGAGCGAGGAAACAAAAGACCTCTTATGTATGGGATTATTTTACTTTTCCTGAAGGCCAGAAAAAGGTAAATGCACCCTTAGTAACTTGCAAGCTGTGTAAGCGTGTACTTTCAAGAGGTAATCCTGACAGGAAGTATTCCTTTGGGAATCATACCATGAAGAGACACCTCAAGGATGTACACAGAAGGACACATGCTCGACTTTTTGGAGGTAACCCTTCAGAAAGTCAACCAAGCACATCCACAGCAGCTCAGCCTGGACCATCATCTGCAGGGCTGACTCCTTCTTCTGCAGGTCAGGTGAGCCCTTCATCTGTGGGGGGAGCATCTCCTTTTGCTGGCCCTCTGGAAATTAACCCTCGATTTCTGAGGGTTGATATTCGATGTGCCTCTTGTCATGATCTAATTTGTCATAGGGAGACCAGTGTTTCCCTAGTGGACCTCAAAATAGATCAGCACACTTGTCACAGAGACTAATTTTCCCATTCTTTCTTTCCTCTCTCCCTGCATGAACACAACGGCTCTTTTAAGAGCCAACCTTATCTTTCATCTTTTTTTTATAGATATTTTTAAAAACTTTTTTTTTTTTTTTTACCGTACGCGTACGGTGCGCGTAATTTTTTTTTTTTTTTTTTTTAAAAACACTAAAAATCAATAATCACATTACAAGGACTTTGAAACACTACAATTATTATTATTGACTTACCATACCCACTCAAAAAAATATTTATTCATTTGTTTTTTAAAAAAAAAATTCCTTTAAAAATGTGTCTAGTTTTCGAAAATTTTCTATATCAATCTGAAAAAAAAGAAAAAAGTATTAATATTTTTTAAACATTTTAAAATACAGTACTCGTATTTACATATTTTTAGAAAAATATTTTTGCCTTATTTTTGCTGTTTTCAGAATATATTGCATTTCACTTTAAATTGTGAAAGCAATTGCATTCATCATTTAACAGCGGGCAAAAAAAAAATAACAATCTCAAAGATTGTATTAAAAAAGCCCAGAATCTCTTCTCACTTAAACTTAACATTACAGAAATGCATAATATTCTAAAAAAATATCATCAAAAAATAATACTTATTTCTTTAAAATACCGTCTGATATTTTTGTTTCAGAAGTATAATCACAATATTATATCTCAAATAACTCCACAATACATCTGATTCCATTTCCTTTAGGCAAAATAGTAATTTTAAAAAATTTTTGGGATTAAATTTCCAATGGTAATCCAATAAAATTCTAAAGTTTAATTTGTCCAGATCTCACCGATTCTCTGTAACATTTTGGTTCAAGAATTTTTTTTAAATAATTTAATAAGTCCACAATAGAATTGGTTACTTTTCCGCATGGCCAAATAGTAATTTTTAAAATCATTTTTGAAAAAATTTCCAATGGCACTCCAATAACATTCCAAAATTTAAATTGTGCAGATGTTACCGATTACCTCTAAATTATTGGTTTTTGAAAGTTTCATTAAAAATTAAAAAAGTCAACATTACAATTGGTTATCTTTCCATTAGGCCAAATGATAATTTAAAAAATCTTTTTTTTAGAAATTTCCAATGGTAATCCAGTAAAATGGTAAAATTATTTTGTCCAGATCTTGCCAAGTTTCTCTAAAATTTAGGTTTCAGGAAGATTAGATAGGAATTTGCTAAATCAAAAGGCAAACGTTGTTTGAAAATCAATTGGGAATCATTACACAGTGTCCAGCCTTTTTCACATTTAAGATAAACTGTGTAATGTCCAGAAGTAACAGTAGGTCCATCATGGAAAATTATTGCAACAGTTACAAAAGTTTTTCCTGAAATTGATAATTGCTGTCCTATAAACTTCTTTATTAAAGTATCCAATTTTGAACCATCAGCTCTACATCGTTGCATCATTAAAATTACATACTTTCCGTATTCGTTTAAAATTAATGTTGAAAACATGTCAGATTTACACTCACCGCATTTCATGCTATGATTAGCATCTTTAACTAATTTTGCAAAAGTGACTGTTTTACTGTCTGGCAATGTCAAATAAATAAACCTTTCATTATCAACATTAGAGCCACATATATTATAACAGTTTTCACAACTATGTTCCCATTTATAAGAGAGACCAAATACATTTTCAATGGGAACCCCTTCTTCTTCCAGTACCTGAAGAAAATACATCAAGAATTCCTGTGCATCTTGCTGTACATTTTGAGAAAACTGTGTTCGTCCTGAACATATATCTAAAAGTTTTCTAATTTCAGTAGCACTTTCTATTTGAGTTTTATCTTTACTCAGCTTTTGAAAAAGGAGACTCAGCTCAGAACAGAATCTTTTTCCCTGATTTACTATTATCTGCTCTTGCAAACTTTCCAGATAAAATGCAACATTCAGCACTACATTTGCGTAGCAGTTGACACCAGAGCTATTTTCAAAATGACATCCTACAACCTGTTCTTCATTTTCCTTTTTCTTTTTGCTTGCAATTACATCACTCCTCTTTTTTTTCCTCTTCTCTACATCTTCATTACAGATATTCTCATTTTTTCTTTTACGAGAAACTACACGTTTCTCCAACACAGGATACTGACCTAAATGAGGAGCATAGCTTCTTCTTAATCTATTATACTCCTTTACACAGTTTGTATCAGCACTAACTTTTGAATCATCAAAGTCTATCATGAATAAACCTGATAATGTTTTCACTCGTGACAAAGCAACATATGCCATACCTTCTTTGAATACAGTTGAACCAATGTTCACAAATGCACAATCTACAGTCAATCCTTGAGACTTGTGAATAGTTACAGCATATGCTAGAGAAAACGGAAACTGCTTCCTACGTACATATAAGTCTTTCACAAGCATGAAACGAACTGTACAACGACAAATATCTTTAACTTCTTCTATCTGATCAAATTTTATTTTTAAACATTCAATTCCATCTTTTTTCTGATAATTAATAAAACCCACAACTCTTCCCATAGCTCCATTAACTAAACCTTTTTCAACATCCAAATTTCTTCTTAAAAATACTCTACAGTTCATGCAAACATATAGATTTTTTTCTAATCCAGCTGTTTTGGAGATGTTCTTCTCTAGTGAGTCCAATTTATTTTTCAGTTTGCCTGTTACTGTGACAGTAATTCTTCCATCCTCAATTTTGTCCACTGCTTCCAATTTCCTGATCTCTTCCTTTTCCAATTTCAAAAGCTCCTCATTAAATATTGAGCATTCACGTAGAGTTGGCATTAAGCAGATGACACTTTTGTTTTCTGCAATGTTCTTGTATATCTTCTCTGCAACTATTTCTTCCTTTGGAAATAAATTATGTAGCAGCCGACTCTGTAATGCTTTTTTGCCAACTTCTGTGAGTAGTCCAATTCTGATATCTTTCAGAATACTTCCATATTCTTCATCGCTTGCTTGCCTCATATTAGTAGTAAGTTCCTTGTACTCAAAGAAGGACCAAATATTTGTATTTCCGATGCTTCCCAATGACTTCTTCGTGTCTTCATGTGTGACAGTACTAAACACTGGTTGTCCTTTAACTGGAGTAAGTTGCAAAAGATCTCCAAAAACTATGACGTGTTTTCCACCAAATAACATGTCATAGTCTGTCTTCAAAATTTGCTGCATTCTTAAATGCACAAAGGCAAGCATTAAGTTTGATACCATGCTCACCTCATCAATAATGAGAACTTGCATCTTCTTCAATACTCTTGAAACTTCCAAGGATGCTTCTCCAGTTAGCTTGTTGTATTGTATTTTGTTCTCATGCTCCACTGGTAACATTAGCAAACGATGTAAAGTGATTCCTTTTATGTTATATGCTGCTAACCCAGTTGGAGCAGTAACCACACAAGACAAAGTAGAATCTGTTTTTTGCTGTAGGTAGCTTCTGATGACTTTTATAAGGAAATTTTTTCCAGTTCCAGCTTGTCCGCTTACATACATCCTGATTGGATGAAATGATGTGCATGAGCACTCTTTTTTTTCATGTAGAAATCCGTGTTCAATTTTGCTTCTGATCTCTTCATAAATTTGTTGCTGCTCTTGATTCAGTTGTCTTTCCAAATTTTCTAAGTCTATAAATTCTTCTTGAGCTTGATTCATAGCCGTTTCCACTTCATTCATGGCTATTGATGCTTCATTTTCAACGATTGGTTGTCCTAGGGGATCTTGACTGAGTGTTCCTGAACTTTGGCTGTCCTGAGAACTGTCTCTAGCTATTTCTGCTGCAATTGTAGTTTCCTGTTCAATTTCTTCATTTAACATTTGCAGATAACTTGAGAATGTACTGCATTGTATGCTGTCTTTGCAAGCATTAAAAGAATCTTCATAGCTTTGAAATTCTCCCAGTAGTTCATCCTCTGTACGCCATGGTTTAAACAACTGTAAAAGAGCCAAGTAGTAAAATTCCTTCTTGTCAGTAGTGTCGCAACTCAGCTTCCTGTGATTTATCAAACTTCCTTTTGTTTGCTTCACCAAACATCCTTCCTCACCAACGACTTTATATTTTCCATTGTTGATGTCTTCTGCGGCTTTCCGTGAATAAATGTAGTTCTGCAGCACGTCATAGAGACACATGTTCTCCAGATGTTGACTTCTCTTGGGATAATATGTGTCCAACATGTTTGATTTCAAAATATCTGTACTTTCTGGGTCATTCTCGGCCAAATATTCAATTTCTCCAACAGATTTCAGTACCCGATTTCTCATTGCTGCAAGGCCTAAACTTGCCCAAATTATTCTTCTTGACTTCGAGTAGAGACTTGCAGAAGATAACCTATCTGAACATTCGTAGGATCCAATTTCTCGATGCGATAACATCTTCAAACTGAAACTGTACAGCTTCTTACTGACAGTCTTCTCGTGAGAAATCTCTTCCCACATTTCCTTCAATTCTGTTTTTTCTGATTTCGTAATGTAAGACGTTACATATCGAGCAACAGCAATGGAATTGTCAGCTACATACTGTATATCCATGTTAGCGTTCCACATGGATAAAATGACTGGGTTGTAGTCATTTATATTTTTGGATTCTTCTTTTCTTTTTAGGTTGTAGGTATTCTTAGGTGATTTCCTTGTGATAGTATGTCTCACAGCTGACATAAAACTGTTGACTCTTCCATTTGAAAGAACAGGTCTAGGAAATCCAAATCGACATTTAGTGTAGTATTTATCTTTGCTCTTGTATTTCCGTCGACAGTATTTTCCACACCGATGACTTTGGAAACGTAAAACTTGCTCCTTTAACTTTTTCTCTTCTGTGCTTTTTGGTATAGCACATGTTGCATATTCTTCAATGAAAGATAACACTGCTTCATCAGTATCTGTTCCAAACTTTGGGGCATCCTTGATCCACAACAGCATATGAATATGAGGAGCACCTCTTGCCTGGTACTCTTTTCTCCAAAAGAAATCTACTACTTCTCCAAGAGGTGGATTTTTTTTATTGCAGATGAAGGACATCATAGCCTCAAATCTATGATTGAAATATCTGCAAACATTAACCGGATCCAATGAGCACAGTTCTCCTGCTGTCTTGTATTCAATGTTTTTAATGTTTGAATTTGCCTCTCGTAGAAAATCCAGTAAATCATCCCAAGCGTACTCCGCACAGCTTAGGGTAAGGAACCATGTTGGTGTTCCTAAATTCCGTAACATGCATTTTAGTTCACCATGGCGTCGGCACCAATATTCATTTGTCCCACGCTGACAAGCCATCAGATTGATCAGTTGTGTTTCCAAATGATCATCTCGGTGCTGCACTTTCTCCATAAAATCCTTAGCAGACACATTTTGTAAATGTACTCCACTTTTTAAAATGTGATTTACTGCATAAGACAGTGCAGACAAGTCGCTTTCAAATAAAAGATGGAACAAATAAGGAATACTTTGTCGAAATCTGGGATCTTCAGCATATAGTCTTGTAGTCCGATACTCAGAAGCTGGAATCTGTTCTGGACGTTCATCGTATCGTCCTCCTTTTCCTTTAGGAAACAGCTGGGGAAAACATCGAGCTTCCAAGCTCTCCTCCCATACACTTACGGGAGTTCCTTTTGCTTTCTTCATCTGAAAGAGATCAATGTTATCTCCCATAACTTCTTTTGAATGAAGAGGATGTATGCTAAAATGTTCATAAATTTCTTCTTCCTTTGACTTGTCCACTTTTTCAATTTGTCCAGTTGGTGTTTCTGTGTCTTCTTGTAAATCTTCTTCTTCTTCTTCTTCTATATAAATTGATTCATACCATTTGTTATTCCTTTTCAAATACAAATTTGCTCTTTGTACTTTCCGCACATCTACCAGCTCCTGCCAAATCTTCTTATTCTTTGTAGGTACACCATTAACCAGAATAATTAATGGTTCAGTTTCCAAAGTATCCGCATCAATAGTTTCCATATTTTTTTTCAAATCCAAGGGCAAATACACCACTCTTCCTTTTAAACCTCTCAGTAAATCAGAAGGAGGCAATTTACCAGTTTTGGGCTCCATACGTACTATGGTCTGGAACGGATGAACACATTGAATGAGTATAGACTCATATGTATTTAATTCAGAAAGTTCAGCAGGAATAGCATCCAATTCTAAATTATTATGTACAGCTCTGGTCGGCATTCTATTTTCCTCTAACTTGTTGTAACAGTATTTACAAATACGCTGATCTTCACCCAAATCAAAACAATTTTCTAGAAATATATATGTGGCAAAATCCTTCCACTTATAATTATCTTCATTTTCACTATTTCTGTAGAGATCAACATTCCTAGTTTGTTTTCTATAATGAGTTCTGCGGCAACAAATACAAGTAAAATTTGGTCTTTCATTAGAGACTATTGCAAATTTTGTTATATGATCATTAAATGTGTTACTTACAGAGGGTTCTACATTCTCTTCCACTTCTTCCTCATTTACTGTGTCCTTCTCTGCACTGTTTTGTTCAGGACCAAAGTAACAAAACTGAATTTCATCCACAACCTTCTCTACATCTGATACCGTTCCTCGGAACAGAGCCCTATTCAATTCATTTAACTTTATTGCTGGACTTTTGGCAAAATACAACCGTCTCACAAACTTTCTCATTTCAGTATGATGAACAGCCAGCATCCTAAAATGATGGAAAACACTATTGCACACTTTTCTAGATAGACACGCCAGAGAATGACCCTGCAAACCAGTATTCTCTCTCACTCTGCATGGATCCAGACTTTGAAGCACCTTAATCTTCTGTTTTATACTTTTTTTACTATATTCTTTTAGAAACTCTCGAAATTTGTCAATAGATTCCTGACGCACAGTGCAAATACTACTACAATTCCAAGTGTACACTGGGGCTTTAGGATGTCTCCCCATAGCCTCATCTGCCATCACTTGTACCTCATCTCTTGGAACCATTATCTCCTTCTCCATTATGCAACCATTTTTTACTTCGTAAGAACGACCTCTGGTGTCAACTGCATGCAGCAAACTATTACTTTGAAAATAGCTCTCTTCATTAAAAAAAGGTTCACTACTTGAACTATGCATCCACTTTCCTAAAAACACTTTACAAAAGTTTGTTCTGTTCACTACTCTTTTCCTTTTGCTATGTGATTTCAGTACATTAACCATTTTGTCTAATGTACGCATCCTATTCAAAATTAAAATGAATAGTTTCCTTTTTAATTCTAATGCCTTTGCTGCAATGGCTTCTATTTCTTTTTTTCTTTTATAAAACTTTGTCTTTTTCTTATATTTCTTCACATCCTTCATCAAATTGGACATAACTCTTCTCTGAAACATTTTTCTACGTATCTCTTTAAACGCTGTTTTTCTATTTATATAAATCTTTTCAGTTGCTGAAGGTATATTTGCATTAACTAAATTGTCAATTTTTTCCTCTCCTTTTTTGTTCAAAACATCCTTTCGAGTACAGACATTTTGTACATTTTTCATTCTTTTGAATATATTTTTTAGAAATTGTTTTTTCTGCTTACCAGAAGATTTTTTCTTTTTCCCAACATGAGCATCTTCTACTAACTTTGGTCCTCTAGTTGTCTTCAAATATAGGTTTTTTTTGTGCGTTTTTTGAACTCTGGATTTTGAAGGCATCTTAAATTTTGTCCACTGCTCTTCAGCAATACCTGAAAAAAACTAAAAAAAAAATCCTTTATTTTATTTAAATATATTACTACATTTCTTTTCACAATAGTCACAAAACGTAATTTCTTTGCCAATTTGAATGCACACTTACTGCTCTTTTTTTTTGGCAAGTTAAAATCACTTTTACAGACTGACACATTATGAAACCACTTTTCAGATTTTTAAAAAAGCCCATGTCCAGACTGCTTTTTCAGACCACCACCATGTGTATCCTCGGTGACTACCTACACTCCAGCAAGGGCAACCAGCCTTAGTGATGCTGAATGTATTTGTATTACAGACTGAAACCTGAAAACCCCACTCGCTTCTAAATACTGTGCATGATTATACATGGAAAGGAGCTGGGTGTGTGCTAAGAGTCTGCTTCTTCCCCCAAAAAATCGCTCCCCCTTTTTCCTACTAATGCAACTGTGAAATCACCAGAGCAAAACGCAATAAATCTCTGCCTGTAATTCCTATTTCCACACAGAGTCATGTTTTCACATTAGTCCCAAAACGAAATTTCTTTGCCAATTTGAAAGCAAACTTACTGCTCTTTTTTTTTGGCAAGTGAAAATCACTTTTACAGACTGACACATTATGAAACCACTTTTTAGATTTTTTAAAAAAAGCCCATGTCCAGACTGCTTTTTCAGACCACCACCAGGTGTATCCTCGGTGACTGCCTACACTCCAGCAAGGGCAACCAGCCTTAGTGATGCTGAATGTATTTGCATTACAGACTGAAACCTGAAAACCCCACTCGCTTGTAAATACTGTGCATGATTATACATGGAAAGGAGCTGGGTGTGTGCTAAGAGTCTGCTTCTTCCCCCAAAAAATCGCTCCCCCTTTTTCCTACTAATGCAACTGTGAAATCACCAGAGCAAAACGCAATATATCTCTGCCTGTTATTCCTATTTGCACACAGAGTCATGTTTTCACATTAGTCCCAAAACGAAATTTCTTTGCCAATTTGAAAGCACACTTACTGCTCTTTTTTTTTGGCAAGTGAAAATCACTTTTACAGACTGACACATTATGAAACCACTTTTCAGATTTTTTAAAAAAAGCCCATGTCCAGACTGCTTTTTCAGACCACCACCATGTGTATCCTCGGTGACTGCCTACACTCCAGCAAGGGCAACCAGCCTTAGTGATCCTGATTGTATTTGCATTACAGACTGAAACCTGAAAACCCCACTCGCTTCTAAATACTGTGCATGATTATACATGGAAAGGAGCTGGGTGTGTGCTAAGAGTCTGCTTCTTCCCCCAAAAAATCGCTCCCCCTTTTTCCTACTAATGCAACTGTGAAATCACCAGAGCAAAACGCAATAAATCTCTGCCTGTAATTCCTATTTGCACACAGAGTCATGTTTTCACATTAGTCCCAAAACGAAATTTCTTTGCCAATTTGAATGCACACTTACTGCTCTTTTTTTTTGGCAAGTGAAAATCACTTTTACAGACTGACACATTATGAAACCACTTTTCAGATTTTTTTAAATTGCACATGTCCAGACTGCTTTTTCAGACCACCACCATGTGTATCCTCGGTGACTGCCTACACTCCAGCAAGGGCAACCAGCCTTAGTGATGCAGAATGTATTTGCATTACAGACTGAAACCTGAAAACCCCACTCGCTTGTAAATACTGTGCATGATTATACATGGACAGGAGCTGGGTGTGTGCTAAGAGTCTGCTTCTTCCCCCAAAAAATCGCTCCCCCTTTTTCCTACTAATGCAACTGTGAAATCACCAGAACAAAACGCAATAAATCTCTGCCTGTAATTCCTATTTGCACACAGAGTCATGTTTTCACTTTAGTCCCAAAACGAAATTTCTTTGCCAATTTGAATGCACACTTACTGCTCTTTTTTTTTGGCAAGTGAAAATCACTTTTACAGACACACATTATGAAACCACTTTTCAGATTTTTTTAAATTGCACATGTCCAGACTGCTTTTTCAGACCACCACCATGTGTATCCTCGGTGACTGCCTACACTCCAGCAAGGGCAACCAGCCTTAGTGATGCAGAATGTATTTGCATTACAGACTGAAACCTGAAAACCCCACTCGCTTCTAAATACTGTGCATGATTATACATGGAAAGGAGCTGGGTGTGTGCTAAGAGTCTGCTTCTTCCCCCAAAAAATCGCTCCCCCTTTTTCCTACTAATGCAACTGTGAAATCACCAGAGCAAAACGCAATAAATCTCTGCCTGTAATTCCTATTTCCACACAGAGTCATGTTTTCACATTAGTCCCAAAACGAAATTTCTTTGCCAATTTGAAAGCAAACTTTCTGCTCTTTTTTTTTGGCAAGTGAAAATCACTTTTACAGACTGACACATTATGAAACCACTTTTTAGATTTTTTTAAAAAAGCCCATGTCCAGACTGCTTTTTCAGACCACCACCATGTGTATCCTCGGTGACTGCCTACACTCCAGCAAGGGCAACCAGCCTTAGTGATGCTGAATGTATTTGCATTACAGACTGAAACCTGAAAACCCCACTCGCTTGTAAATACTGTGCATGATTATACATGGACAGGAGCTGGGTGTGTGCTAAGAGTCTGCTTCTTCCCCCAAAAAATCGCTCCCCCTTTTTCCTACTAATGCAACTGTGAAATCACCAGAGCAAAACGCAATAAATCTCTGCCTGTAATTCCTATTTGCACACAGAGTCATGTTTTCACATTAGTCCCAAAACGAAATTTCTTTGCCAATTTGAATGCACACTTACTGCTCTTTTTTTTTGGCAAGTGAAAATCACTTTTACAGACTGACACATTATGAAACCACTTTTCAGATTTTTTTTAAAAAGCCCATGTCCAGACTGCTTTTTCAGACCACCACCATGTGTATCCTCGGTGACTGCCTACACTCCAGCAAGGGCAACCAGCCTTAGTGATCCTGATTGTATTTGCATTACAGACTGAAACCGCAAAACCCCACTCGCTTCTAAATACTGTGCATGATTCCACATGGTAAGCAGCTGGGTGTGTGCTAAGAGTCTGCTTCTTCCCCCAAAAAATCGCTCCCCCTTTTTCCTACTAATGCAACTGTGAAATCACCAGAGCAAAACGCAATAAATCTCTGCCTGTAATTCCTATTTGCACACAGAGTCATGTTTTCACATTAGTCCCAAAACGAAATTTCTTTGCCAATTTGAATGCACACTTACTGCTCTTTTTTTTTGGCAAGTGAAAATCACTTTTACAGACTGACACATTATGAAACCACTTTTCAGATTTTTTTAAATTGCACATGTCCAGACTGCTTTTTCAGACCACCACCATGTGTATCCTCGGTGACTGCCTACACTCCAGCAAGGGCAACCAGCCTTAGTGATGCAGAATGTATTTGCATTACAGACTGAAACCTGAAAACCCCACTCGCTTGTAAATACTGTGCATGTTTATTCATGGACAGGAGCTGGGTGTGTGCTAAGAGTCTGCTTCTTCCCCCAAAAAATCGCTCCCCCTTTTTCCTACTAATGCAACTGTGAAATCACCAGAACAAAACGCAATAAATCTCTGCCTGTAATTCCTATTTGCACACAGAGTCATGTTTTCACATTAGTCCCAAAACGAAATTTCTTTGCCAATTTGAATGCAAACTTACTGCTCTTTTTTTTTGGCAAGTGAAAATCACTTTTACAGACTGACACATTATGAAACCACTTTTCAGATTTTTTTAAATTGCACATGTCCAGACTGCTTTTTCAGACCACCACCATGTGTATCCTCGGTGACTGCCTACACTCCAGCAAGGGCAACCAGCCTTAGTGATCCTGAATGTATTTGCATTACAGACTGAAACCTGAAAACCCCACTCGCTTCTAAATACTGTGCATGATTATACATGGAAAGGAGCTGGGTGTGTGCTAAGAGTCTGCTTCTTCCCCCAAAAAATCGCTCCCCCTTTTTCCTACTAATGCAACTGTGAAATCACCAGAGCAAAACGCAATAAATCTCTGCCTGTAATTCCTATTTGCACACAGAGTCATGTTTTCACATTAGTCCCAAAACGAAATTTCTTTGCCAATTTGAATGCACACTTACTGCTCTTTTTTTTTGGCAAGTGAAAATCACTTTTACAGACTGACACATTATGAAACCACAATTTCAGATTTTTTTAAATTGCACATGTCCAGACTGCTTTTTCAGACCACCACCATGTGTATCCTCGGTGACTGCCTACACTCCAGCAAGGGCAACCAGCCTTAGTGATGCAGAATGTATTTGCATTACAGACTGAAACCTGAAAACCCCACTCGCTTCTAAATACTGTGCATGATTATACATGGACAGGAGCTGGGTGTGTGCTAAGAGTCTGCTTCTTCCCCCAAAAAATCGCTTCCCCTTTTTCCTACTAATGCAACTGTGAAATCACCAGAACAAAACGCAATAAATCTCTGCCTGTAATTCCTATTTGCACACAGAGTCATGTTTTCACATTAGTCCCAAAACGAAATTTCTTTGCCAATTTGAATGCACACTTACTGCTCTTTTTTTTTGGCAAGTGAAAATCACTTTTACAGACTGACACATTATGAAACCACTTTTCAGATTTTTTTAAATTGCACATGTCCAGACTGCTTTTTCAGACCACCACCATGTGTATCCTCGGTGACTGCCTACACTCCAGCAAGGGCAACCAGCCTTAGTGATGCTGAATGTATTTGCATTACAGACTGAAACCTGAAAACCCCACTCGCTTCTAAATACTGTGCATGATTATACATGGAAAGGAGCTGGGTGTGTGCTAAGAGTCTGCTTCTTCCCCCAAAAAATCGCTCCCCCTTTTTCCTACTAATGCAACTGTGAAATCACCAGAGCAAAACGCAATAAATCTCTGCCTGTAATTCCTATTTCCACACAGAGTCATGTTTTCACATTAGTCCCAAAACGAAATTTCTTTGCCAATTTGAAAGCACACTTACTGCTCTTTTTTTTTGGCAAGTGAAAATCACTTTTACAGACTGACACATTATGAAACCACTTTTCAGATTTTTTTAAATTGCACATGTCCAGACTGCTTTTTCAGACCACCACCATGTGTATCCTCGGTGACTGCCTACACTCCAGCAAGGGCAACCAGCCTTAGTGATGCTGAATGTATTTGCATTACAGACTGAAACCTGAAAACTCCACTCGCTTGTAAATACTGTGCATGATTATACATGGACAGGAGCTGGGTGTGTGCTAAGAGTCTGCTTCTGCACCAAAAAATCGCTCCCCCTTTCCATCTAATGCAACTGTGAAATCACCAGAGCAATACGCAATAAATCTCTGCCTGTAATTCCTATTTGCACACAGAGTCATGTTTTCACATTAGTCACAAAACGAAATTTCTTTGCCAATTTAAATGCACACTTACTGCCCTTTTTTTTTGGCAAGTGAAAATCACTTTTATAGACTGACACATTATGAATCCACTTTTTAGATTTTCTTAAAAAGCCCATGTCCAAACTGCTTTTTCAGACCACCACCATGTGTATCCTCGGTGTCTGCCTACACTCCAGTAAGGGCAACCAGCCTTAGTGATGCTGAATGTATTTGCATTACTGACTGCAACCTCAAACCCTTAAAGTATTCCTTATTTTTACCAGTACACCTTAATTTATCATGAAAAAATTGTCCATATTATTTTACATGTTCCTCACATTTAAATTTCTCCCAAAACAGAAAATAATAAACACAACTTCTACAAAAGGAATTCCAATTCTATTATTCATTTCTTAATTTACCATATACATCCCCTCTCAAACTCTAAACTCACCTTTAAAATTAGTTAGTTGTGAAAGAAATGTGGCACTCAAACAGCAGATTATCAGAGCCAGGATCTCTGTTCTCTACACCTCTCTCCTCTCAGCAGAACCAGATAATGGCAAACTTTCCCTCTATTTTTCCACACATATACATGTAAGTTTCAAATCTCAGTGCTTCCCCCTTTTTTTTCAAATGTAATCACACATTTCTATTGGTTGAAAACCAACCCTTTTCCAAAAGTACCCTGCCCCCAACTTGACTTCTGCCTAGTACCCTTCCCCCAACTTGACTTCTGCCTGCTACCATAGCAACAGCTCATGGAACACTGCTGTGTGGAGTTAGGTCAGAAGTTCACCACACAATGTTTCAATTCCACAGAGCAAGAGTGCTTGACTTTCCAAACCTAACAGCAAATCCATAGTACTGTTCTTTGGTAACACATTTGTTTGTACCAATACAAAACATGCTTCTATTAATTTACACATACAGCCTAGTTTTTATTCTAGAATGGTATGAAACAGCCAATCAGTTCTTTTTGTTTTGAAAAAAATATGTATGCCTCCATTTCCAAACTGTCTTTCTTTTCTTATTGCCATTCTACTGAAAGACACCTCCTGAGTGCATCCAGTTCTCCTTTGAAGATGTTCACAGTGTGGATTGTAGGGCACAGCTATGTCTTCTGGAGTGAAAAGTTTGCAGAGAAAACAGGTATGGTGAGAGACCTTGCTTTGCCAAATGTAGACATTAAATGGATTGGTCAGAGAGGGTTAAAGTGGCACCAATTGATGCCATTGGTGAAATCCTTCATGCAAATCCAACACCCTGACCTCATAATAGTGCACTGTGGTGGCAATGACCTAGGCACTTTGACTGGGGTAGGTCTGGAAATGCTTATGAAGGACACCTTTGCACAACTGTTTTCACTTTTCCCTAAAACTGCCTTTGTGTTTTCCAACATATGCCAAAGGCAAAAATGGAACTGGTCCAATCATTTCTGTCCGCAAATTGACAAAGCAAGAAAGCACGTCAACAAATCTGTTTCTGCTTTCCTCCTTGACTATGGTATGGGTGCCATTTACCACAACAACTTGCGTTATGACATGCAAGACATTTATAGAGGAGATGGTGTGCACTTCAATGATGAAGGGAACAGAGTCTTCCTCTTGAACCTTAGACTCTGCATCGGTACTTACTTGTAGGTACCACTTAAAAAATCACTTCATAAATACAACGGCTCTTTTTAGAGCTCCCTAATATCTAAACTCTTAAATCTGCATTTCATTTCTTTTTTAATTTTTTTTTTCATCCGTACGCTTACCGTAAGCTTACCGTACGCGTACCCCGTGATTTTTTTTAAAATCCATAAATGTTTTCTTTGTACTTTTCTGTCCTTCTTTGACCCCCTCACAAATGTAAGGGGGTCTGTAACTCTCCTCCTTGCCCCCTTTTCTTGTTTTCACTCTTTTTTTTCTGAGTGAAACACACAAAATGGCGGCCGCCGCTTCCTGGTTTCGGCCGAATCGAATGTTTACTAAGATCTAACAGCCAATCAGAATCGCGCTCGCGCATGCCACCGTACGCGTACGGTAAGCTTACGGTAAGCGTACCGTAAGCTGGCTCAGATATATATATTGATTTAAATGCTATTTTCTCAGGACCTACTGAACAGATTTACACCAAACCTACAAAAGGCACTTCCTTGACCTAGGGACTACCTCTCTGCCAAATTTCTAGTAATTCTGTTCAGCCGTTCGGGCTGTAGCCCTGTCTAAAGGTCCTATGGAAAAATGCATGGGAAATACGCGTTTTGGGACCCCCCTTTTTTCTCAGCCCCCGCTTGACGAATCCCCCCGAGACTTTCAGGGTAGGAGCGGAGCGTAGCGCCCCACCTATTTTGAGAAATTCGCGAGGATTCGTCGACCGACGCCAAAGTTATTCAAAATAGAATGTTGCGGATTTCCTATGGAAAAGGGGTCCTAACTATAACTACCTACTGGCGACCGCCAGTAGGTAATATATATATATATATATATATTCACTGAAAAAACCATGGGTTTCACACACGTTATAGTTAGGAATTAGCATTTAAAAAACCTTAGAAATTCAATGACAAAAATCAAAGGTTTCACACATGTTATAGTTAGCTGGACATTTCACTCGTAAAAAAACCAATGAAATTCCCCCGTTATAGTTAGTTCAGCTAACTATAACTCGCGCGCCCGCAATGCACTACTGATGACGTCACATATTACATCACTCATGACATGGTCAGTGACATCACTCATGACATCACTGATGACATCTCAAATGACATCACTGATGACATCATCCAGTGAATGTGTGTTTTTCTGAAAATTAAATATGTTTTATATATGTATATCTCAAGGTCGATGGAAGAATAAATGAGTATATAAGTGTCTAAATTGATGATTTGTTTCTGAAAAATTGATTGTATAACTGACTGATTAAGTGTATCTTAGTGAATACATGGCTTAGTGAGTAATGTTTAAATGTGTAAATACCTGTATCAGTCTCTCACTTTGTGTATAAGTGGCTGCATGGGTTGGTGAGTGGCTGCATGGGTGTCTATATAGGTTATTAGTTGGTTTTTTGAGTATCAGTCTGAGTGTCTTCATGGTGCGGTGGGGGGTATTACGTAGTGCATAGGTGCATGAATGAGTGACTCACTGTTTGTATGTGTTGAAGTCAGCATGTGTGCAGGACTGTATGGGTGGATGAGTGTGTGCATGGGTGTGTTAGTGAGTGAATGACTGTCTCAATAGTGTCTTCATAAGTAACTACATATATTTTAAACTAGTATATGTGACTATTGTTGTTTATAAGTGAGTATATGTGAGAGTGAGAGATTGGAAGAGTTCCTGTATGAATAAGTATGTGTTTCTATAAGTGATTGTTAAAAAGACTAAGTATGTGTAAGTTTCTGTTAAAGTAAGTGTGCTGGTGTGTGTATAACTGTATATGCAAGTAAATGGATGTTTGTTTCTTTATTAGCATGAGTGACTATGTGTGTGAGTAACTCTATGGATGAGTGGGATTGTGTTACAGGATGTTTAGGTGTATGAGTACATATGATGTGTGAGTACATGTATGAGTGACTGTATAGGATTGTTGGTGGATGAGTGGATGTGTATGTGGATCTTAGAATTACTGAATAGGTTGTTGTAACTGTTATTGGTATGTCCATTGTTTTGAAAATTTTAGTGTCTATTTTTGAATGTTTGTATCAAAGGTTATATTAGGGTGAGAGGAGGTCTACCACTCTGTCACAAGGATAATGTCATCAGTGATGTCATTTGAGATGTCATCAGTGATGTCATGAGTGATGTCACTGACCATGTCATGAGTGATGTAATATGTGACGTCATCAGTAGTGCATTGCGGGCGCGCGAGTTATAGTTAGCTGAACTAACTATAACGGGGGAATTTCATTGGTTTTTTACGAGTGAAATGTCCAGCTAACTATAACATGTGTGAAACCTTTGGTTTTTTCATTGAATTTCTAAGGTTTTTTAAATGCTAATTCCTAACTATAACGTGTGTGAAACCCATGGTTTTTTCAGTGAATTTGCAAGGTGTTTTAAATGCTAATTCCTAACTATAACGTGTGTGAAACCCATGGTTTTTTCAGTGAATTTGCAAGGTTTTTTAAATGCAAATTTTTTTTTTTTTCTTCTATTTTTTTTTACATATTTTTATTTTAATTTTCTATCCTTTTTTAAAGACTATGGTTAAATTTTTAAAATTCTATAATATGTTTTTTTTAAATATATTTTATAAAATAAACATGTAAAATTTATTAGCAATACATTTTTTCCTTTTTTTAAAATTTTTTTTTTAGTACGCGTACCGTAAGCTTACGGTAAGCGTACGGTTTACGCAACATCCGTAATTTATCTACGCTGTTTGCGTATAGTTACGCAATTTGCGTAGCCGCGCGTCCTCCGCGTGGGACGCGTACGCGTGTACGCTACACGCGCACGTTACGCGGAAGTGTCGGGGAGTGACTGTTAAGCGCATGCACGCAAGCGCGTGTCTTTTTTACGCGCATGCGTACTTTTGCCGTAAGCGCACCGTAAGCGTACCGTAAGAGTACGGTAGGTCATGTGATCATGAAACACAACTTTTGATTGGTTGAAACTACTTTCAGTTCTAGAACTCTCCTACACCACACCCATTCCCCTCATTTCTGCTTGTGATCCCTTAGGAGAAGGAGCTGGGTTGTCTTTGTGATACGATGGCAGAACAGCAGAGCCCTTCTGAGAGTGAGGCTAGCAGCACTACCTTGAGGTAGAGAGCGAGGAAACAAAAGACCTCTTACGTATGGGATTATTTTACTTTTCCAGAAGGCCAGCAAAAGGTAAATGCACCCTTAGTGACTTGCAAGCTGTGTAAGCGTGTACTTTCAAGAGGTAATCCTGACAGGAAGTATTCCTTTGGGAATCACACCATGATGAGACACCTTAAGGATGTACACAGAAGGACACATGCTCGACTTACTGAAGGTAACCCTTCAGTAAATCAACCAAGCACATCCACAGCAGCTCAGCCTGGACCATCATCTGCAGAGCCGAGTCCTTCTTCTGCAGGTCAGGTGAGCCCTTCATCTGTGGGGGGAGCATCTCCTTTTTCTGGTCCTCTGGAAATTAACCCTCGGTTTGCGAGGGTTGAAGTACGGTGCGCCCATTGTCACGATCTAATTACTTATAGGGAGACCAGTGTTTCCCTAGTGAACAGTAAAATAGATCAGCACACTTGTCGTACCGTCTAATATTCCCAATCTTTCTTTCCTCTGTCCCTGCATGAACACAACGGCTCTTTTAAGAGCCAACCTTACCTTTCATCTATTTTTTATATATTTTTTTAAAAACTTTTTTTATTTTTTTTTACCGTACGCGTACGGTACGCGTAATTTTTTTTTATTTTTTTTAAAAACACTAAAAATCAATTATCACATTACAAGGTCCTTGAGAGACTACAATTAAAAACTGCAAATGTGATTGTAGAGAAGTGGAAAAAAGGGACCATGACATTATTGACTTACCATAGCCACTCAAAAAAAGATTTATTCATTTAATTTATTTTTAATTGCTTTTTAAATGGTTATAGTTTTCGAAAATTTTCTATCTCAATCTGAAAAAAAGAAAAAAGTATTAATATTTAATAAAACATTTAATAATACAGTACACATATTTACATATTTTTCAAAAAATATTTTGCCTTTTTTTTGCTGTTTTCAGAAAATATTGCATTTCACTATAAATTGTGAAAGCAATTGCATTCATCATTTAACAGCAGGCAAAAAAAAATTAACAATCTCAAAGATTGTTTTTAAAAAAGCCCAGAATCTCTTTTTTCATAAACATAACTTTAAAGAAATGCATAATATTCTAAAAAAATATCATCTAATATCTATACTTATTTCTTTAAAATACCGTCTGATATTTTTGTTTCAGAAGTATAATCACAATAATATATGTCAAATAACTCCACAATACATCTGGTTCCATTTCCTTTAGGCCAAATAGTAATTTTAAAATTCTTTTTTTGTTTAATTTCCAATGGTAATCCAATAAAAAACAAAAGTTTAAATTGTACAGATGTCACCGTTTCTCTGTAACATTTTGGTTTCCGAAAGATTAATTAATAATTAAATAAGTCCACAATAGAATTGTTTACTTTTCCGCATGGCCAAATAGTAATTTTAAAAATCTTTTTTGAAAAAATTTCCAATGGCAATCCAATAACATTCCAAAATTTAAATTGTGCAGATGTTACCGATTTTTTCTAAATTTTTGGTTTTCCAAAATTTCCTTAAAAAATGGAAAAATTCCACATTACAATTGGTTACCTTTCCATTAGGCCAAATGATAATTTGTTAAATCTTTTTATTTGTAAATTCCAAATGGTAATCCAATAAAATGGTAAAATTGTTTCTCCAGATGTTGTCAAATCTCTCTAAAATTTAGGTTTCAGGAAGATTAGATAGGAATTTGCTAAATCAAAAGGCAAACGTTGCTTAAAAATCAATTGGGAATCATTACACAGTGTCCAGCCTTTTTCACATTTAAGATAAACTGTGTAATGACCAGAAGTTACAGTAGGTCCATCATGGAAAATTATTGCAACTGTTACAAAAGTTTTTCCTGAAATTGATAATTGCTGTCCTGTAAACTTCTTTATTAAAGTATCCAATTTTTAACCATCAGCTCTACATCGTTGCATCATTAAAATTACATACTGTCTGTATTCCTTTAAAATTAATGTTGAAAACATGTCAGATTGACACTCACTGCATTCCATGCTATGATTAGCATCTTTAACTAATTTAGCAAAAGTGACTGTTTTACTCTCTGGCAATGTTAAATAAATAAACCTTTCAGAATCAATATTAGAGCCACATATATTATAACAGTTTTCACAACTATGTTCCCATTTATAAGAGAGACCAAACATATTTTGTATTTGTACCCCTTCCTCTTCCAGTACCTGAAGAAAATACATCAAGAATTCCTGTGCATCTTGCTGTACATTTTGAGAAAACTGTGTTCGTCCTGAACATACATCTAAAAGTTTTCTAATTTCAGTAGCACTTTCTATTTGAGTTTTATCATTACTCAGCTTTTCAAAAAGGAGACTCAGCACAGTACAGAATCTTTTTCCCTGATTTACTATTATCTGCTCTTGCAAACTTTCCAGATAAAATGCAACATTCAGCACTACATTAGCGTAGCAGTTGACACCAGAGCTATTTTCAAAATGACATCCTACAACCTGTTCTTCATTTTCCTTATTCTTTTTGCTTGCAATTACACCACTCCTCTTTTTTTTCCTCCTCTCTACATCTTCATTACAGATATTCTCATTTCTCCTTTTACGAGAAACTACACGTTTCTCCAACACAGGATACTGACCTAAATGAGGAGCATAGCTTCTTCTTAATCTATTATACTCCTTTACACAGTTTGTATCAGCACTAACTTTTGAATCATCAAAGTCTATCATGAATAAACCTGATAATGTTTTCACTCGTGACAAAGCAACATATGCCATACCTTCTTTGAACACAGTTGAACCAATGTTCACAAATGCACAATCCACAGTCAATCCTTGAGACTTGTGAATAGTTACAGCATATGCTAGAGAAAACGGAAACTGCTTCCTACGTACATATAAGTCTTTCACAAGCATGAAACGAACTGTACAACGACAAATATCTTTAACTTCTTCTATCTGATCAAATTTTATTTTTAAACATTCAATTCCATCTTTTTTCTGATAATTAATAAAACCCACAACTCTTCCCATAGCTCCATTAACTAAACCTTTTTCAACATCCAAATTTCTCCTTAAAAATACTCTACAGTTCATGCAAACATATAGATTTTTTTCTAATCCAGCTGTTTTGGAAATCTTCTTCTCTAGTGAATCCAATTTATTTTTCAGTGTGCCTGTTAATGTGACAGTAATTCTTCCATCCTCAATTTTGTCCACTGCTTCCAATTTCCTGATATCTTCCTTTTCCAATTTCAAAAGCTCCTCATTGAATATTGAGCACTCACGTAGAGTTGGCATTAAGCAGATGACACTTTTGTTTTCTGCAATGTTCTTGTATATCTTCTCTGCAACTATTTCTTCCTTTGGAAATAAATTATGTAGCAGCCGAGTCTGTAATGCTTTTTTGCCAGCTTCTGTGAGTAGTCCAATCCTGATATCTTTCAGAATACTTCCATATTCTTCATCGTTTGCTTGCCTCATATTAGTTGTAAGTTCCTTGTACTCAAAGAAGGACCAAATATTTGCATTACCGATGCTTCCCAATGACTTCTTCGTGTCTTCATGTGTCACAGTATTAAACACTGGTTGTCCTTTAACTGGAGTAAGTTGCAAAAGATCTCCAAAAACTATGACGTGTTTTCCTCCAAATAACACGTCATAGTCTGACTTCAGAATTTGCTGCATTCTTAAATGCACAAAGGCAAGCATTAAGTTCGATACCATGCTCACCTCATCAATAATGAGAACTTGCATCTTCTTCAATACTCTTGAAACTTCCAAGCATGCTTCTCCAGTTAGCTTGTTGTATTGTATTTTGTTCTCATGCTCCACTGGTAACATTAGCAAACGATGTAAAGTGATTCCTTTTATGTTATATGCTGCTAACCCAGTTGGAGCAGTAACCACACAAGACAAAGTAGAATCCGTTTTTTGCTGTAGGTAGCTTCTGATGACTTTTATAAGGAAACTTTTTCCAGTTCCAGCTTGTCCGCTTACATACATCCTGATTGGATGAAATGATGTGCATGAGCACTCTTTTTTTTATGTAGAAATCCGTGATCAATTTTGTTTCTGATCTCTTCATAAATTTGTTGCTGCTCTTGATTCAGTTGTCTTTCCAAATTTTGTAAGTCTATAAATTCTTCTTGAGCTTGATTCATAGCTGTTTCCACTTCATTCATGGCTATTGATGCTTCATTTTCAACGATTGGTTGTCCTAGGGGATCTTGACTGAGTGTTCCTGAACTTTGGCTGTCCTGAGAACTGTCTCTAGCTATTTCTGCTGCAATTGTAGTTTCCTGTTCAATTTCTTCATTTAACATTTGCAGATAAGTTGTGAATGTTCTGCATTGTATGCTGTCTTTGCAAGCATTAAATGAATCTTCATAGCTTTGAAATTCTCCCAGTAGTTCATCCTCTGTACGCCATGGTTTAAACAGCTGTAAAAAAGCCAAGTAGTAAAATTCCTTTTTGTCAGTAGTGTCGCAACTCAGCTTCCGGTGATTTATCAAACTTCCTTTTGTTTGCTTCACCAAACATCCTTCCTCACCAATAACTTTATATTTTCCATTGTTGATGTCTTCTGCGGCTTTCCGTGAATAAATGTAGTTCTGCAGCACTTCATAGAGACACATGTTCTCCAGATGATGACTTCTCTTTGGGTAATATGTATCCAACATGTTTGATTTCAAAATATCTGTACTTTCTGGGTCATTCTCGGCCAAATATTCAATTTCTCCAACAGATTTCAGTACCCGATTTCTCATTGCTGCAAGGCCTAAACTTGCCTAAATTATTCTTCTTGATTTCGAGTAGAGACTTGCAGAAGATAACCTATCTGAACATTCGTAGGATCCAATTTCTCGATGCGATAACATCTTCAAACTGAAACTTTACAGCTTCTTACTGACAGTTTTCTCGTGAGAAATCTCTTCCCACATTTCCTTCAATTCTGTTTTTTCTGATTTCGTAATGTAAGACGTTACATATCGAGCAACAGCAATGGAATTGTCAGCTACATACTGTATATCCATGTTAGCGTTCCACATGGATAAAATCACTGGGTTGTAGTTATTTATATTTTTTGATTCTTCTTTTCTTTTAAGGTTGTAGGTATTCTTAGGTGATTTTCTTGTGATAGTATGTCTCACAGCTGACATAAAACTGTTAACTCTTCCTTTTGAAAGAACAGGTCTAGGAAATCCAAATCGACATTTAGTGTAGTATTTATCTTTGGTCTTGTATTTCCGTCGACAGTATTTTCCACACCGATGACTTTGGAAACGTAAAACTTGCTCCTTTAACTTTTTCTCTTCTGTGCTTTTTGGTATAGCACATGTTGCATATTCTTCAATGTAAGAAAACACTGCTTCATCAGTATCTGTTCCAAACTTTGGGGCATCCTTGATCCACAACAGCATATGAATATGAGGAGCACCTCTTGCCTGGTACTCTTTTCTCCAAAAGAAATCCACTACTTCTCCTAGAGGTGGATTTTTTTTATTGCAGATGAAGGACATCATAGCCTCAAATCTATGATTGAAATATCTGCAAACATTAACCGGATCCAATGAGCACAGTTCTCCTGCTGTTTTGTATTCGATGTTTTTAATGTTTGAATTTGCCTCTCGTAGAAAATCCAGTAAATCATCCCAAGCGTACTCAGCACAGCTTAGGGTAAGGAACCATGTTGGTGTTCCTAAATTCCGTAACATGCATTTTAATTCACCATGGCGTCGGTACCAATATTCATTTGTCCCACGCTGACAAGCCATCAGATTGATCAGTTGTGTTTCCAAATGATCATCTCGGTGCTGCACTTTCTCCATAAAATCCTTAGCAGACACATTTTGTAAATGTACTCCACTTTTTAAAATGTGATGTACTGCATAAGACAGTGCAGACAAGTCGCTTTCAAATAAAAGATGGAACAAATAAGGAATACTTTGTCGAAATCTGGGATCTTCAGCATATAGTCTTGTAGTCCGATACTCAGAAGCTGGAATCTGTTCTGGACGTTCATCGTATCGTCCTCCTTTTCCTTTAGGAAACAGCTGGGGAAAACATTGAGCTTCCAAGCTCTCCTCCCATACACTCACGGGAGTTCCTTTTGCTTTCTTCATCTGAAATAGATCAATATTGTCTCCCATAACTTCTTTTGAATGAAGAGGATGTATGCTAAAATGTTCATAAATTTCTTCTTCCTTTGACTTGTCCACTTTTTCAATTTGTCCAGTTGGTGTTTCTGTGTCTTCTTGTAAATCTTCTTCTTCTTCTTCTTCTTCTATATAAATTGATTCATACCATTTGTTATTCCTTTTCAAATACAAATTTGCTCTTTGTACTTTCCGTACATCTACCAGCTCCTGCCAAATCTTCTTATTCTTTGTAGGTACACCATTAACCAGAATAATTAATGGTTCAGTTTCCAAAGTATCCGCATCAATAGTTTCCATATTTTTTTTCAAATCCAAGGGCAAATACACCACTCTACCTTTTAAACCTCTCAGTAAATCTGAAGGAGGTAATTTACCAGTTTTGGGCTCCATACGTACTATGGTCTGGAACGGATGAACACATTGAATGAGTATAGACTCATATGTATTTAATTCAGAAAGTTCAGCAGGAATAGCATCCAATTCTAAATTATTATGTACAGCTCTGGTCGGCATTCTATTTTCCTCTAACTTGTTGTAACAGTATTTACAAATACGCTGAACTTCACCCAATTCAAAACAATTTTCAAGAAATATATAGGTGGCAAAATCCTTCCACTTATAATTATCTTCATTTTCACTCTTTCTGTAGAGATCAACATACCTGGTTTGTTTTCTATAATGAGTTCTGCGGCAACAAATACAAGTTATATTTGGTCTTTCATTAGAGATTATTGCAAATTTTGTTATGTGATCATTAAATGTCTTACTTACAGAGGGTTCTACATTTTCTTTCACTTCTTCCCCATTTACTGTGTCCTTCTCTGCACTGTTTTGTTCAGGACCAAAGTAACAAAACTGAATTTCATCAACAACCTTCTCTACATCTGATACCGTTCCACGGAACAGAGCCCTATTCAATTCATCTAACTTTATTGCTGGACTTTTAGCAAAATACAACCGTCTCACAAACTTTCTCATTTCAGTATGATGAACAGCCAGCATCCTAAAATGATGGAAAACACTATTACACACTTTTCTAGATAGACAAGCCAGAGAATGACCCTGCAAACCAGTATTCTCTCTCACTCTGCATGGATCTAGACATTGAAGCACCTTAATCTTCTGTTTCACACTTCTTTTGCTATATTCTCTTAGAAACTCACGAAATTTATCAATAGATTCCTGACGCACAGTGCAAATACTACTACAATTCCAAGTGTACACTGGGGCTTTAGGACGTCTCCCCATAGCCTCATCCGCCATCACTTGTACCTCATCTCTTGGAACCATTATCTCCTTCTCCATTATGCAACCATTTTTCACTTCATAAGCACGACCTCTGGTGTCAACTGCATGCAGCAAACTATTACTTTAAAAATAGCTCTCTTCATTAAAAAAAGGTTCACTACTTGAACTATGCATCCATTTTCCTAAAAACACTTTACAAAAGTTTGTTCTGTTCACTACTCTTTTCCTTTTGCTATGTGATTTCAGTACATTAACCATTTTGTCTAATGTACGCATCCTATTCAAAATTAAAATGAATAGTTTCCTTTTTAATGCTAATGCGTTTGCTGCAATGGCTTCAATTTCTTTTTTTCTCTTAAAAAACTTTGCCTTTTGCTTATATTTCTTCACATCCTTTATCAAATTGGACATAACTCTCCTCTGAAACATTTTTCTACGTATCTCTTTAAACGCTGTTTTTCTGTTTAAGTTTATCTTTTGAGTTGCAGAAGGTATATTTGCATTAACTAAATTCTCAATTTTTTCCTGTCCTTTTCGATTCAAATCATTCTTTCCAGTACAGACATTTTGTACATTTTTCCTTTTTTTGAATATGTTCCTTAGAAAATCTTTTTTTTGCTTACCAGAAGATTTTTTCTTCTTCCCAACATGAGCATCTTCAACTAACTTAGGTCCTCCAGTTGTCTTCAAATATAGGTTTTTTTTCTGCTCTTTTTTTGCTCTGGATTTTGTAGGCATCTTAAATTTTGTTCACTGCTCTTCAGCAATACCTGAAAAAAACTAAAAAAAAATTCCTTTATTTTATTTAAATATATTACTACATTTGTTTTCACATTAGTCACAAAACGAAATTTCTTTGCCAATTTGAAAGCACACTTACTGCTCTTTTTTTTGGCAAGTGATAAACACTTTTACAGACTGACACATTATGAATCCACTTTTCAGATTTTTTTACAAAGCACATGTCCAAACTGCTTTTTCAGACCAGCATCATTTCTAACCTGGGTGTCTGCCTACACTCCAGCAAGGGCAACCAGCCTTAGTGATGCTGAATGTATTTGCATCACTGACTGAAACCTCAAACCCCACTCGCTTGTGAATACTGTGCATGATTCCACATGGTAAGCAGCTACCTGTGTGCTAAGAGTCTGCTTCTGCACCAAAAAATGGCTCCCCCTTTCCATCTAATGCAACTGTGAAATCTCCAGAGCAATACGCAATAAATCTCTGCCTGTAAATCCTATTTGTACAACTGAGTTATGTTTTCACATTAGTCACAAAACGAAATTTCTTTGCCAATTTGAAAGCACACTTACTGCTCTTTTTTTTGGCAAGTGATAAACACTTTTACAGACTGACACATTATGAATCCACTTTTCAGATTTTTTACAGAGCACATGTCCAAACTGCTTTTTCAGACCAGCATCATTTGTAACCTGGGTGTCTGCCTACACTCCAGCAAGGGCAACCAGCCTTAGTGATGCTGAATGTATTTGCATTACTGACTGAAACCTCAAACCCCACTCGCTTGTGAATACTGTGCATGATTCCACATGGTAAGCAGCTACCTGTGTGCTAAGAGTCTGCTTCTGCACCAAAAAATGTCTCCCCCTTTCCATCTAATGCAACTGTGAAATCTCCAGAGCAATACGCAATAAATCTCTGCCTGTAATTCCTATTTGCACACAGAGTCATGTCTTCACATTAGTCACAAAACGAAATTTATTTGCCAATTTGAAAGCACACTTACTGCTCTTTTTTTTGGCAAGTGATAAACACTTTTACAGACTGACACATTATGAATCCACTTTTCAGATTTTTTACAAAGCACATGTCCAAACTGCTTTTTCAGACCAGCATCATTTGTAACCTGGGTGTCTGCCTACACTCCAGCAAGGGCAACCAGCCTTAGTGATGCTGAATGTATTTGCATTACTGAGTCCAACCTCAAACCCTTAAACTATTCTTTTATTATACCAGTACACCTTAATTTATTGTGAAAACATAGTCCATATTATTTTACATGTTCCTCACATTTAAATTTCTCCCAAAACATAAAATAATAAACACAACTTCAACAAAAAGAATTGCATTTCTATTATTCATTTCTTAATTTACCATATACATCCCCTCTCAGACTCTAAACTCACCTTTAAAATTAGTTAGTTGTGAAAGAAATGTGGCACTCAAACAGCAGATAATCAGAGCCAGGATCTCTGTTCTCTACACCTCTCTCCTCTCAGCAGAACCAGATAATGGCAAACTTTCCCTCTCTTTTTCCACACATATACATGTTAGTTTCAAATCTCAGTGCTTGCCCCTTTTTTTCAAATGTAATCACACATTTCTATTGGTTGAAAACCCAACCCTTTTCCAAAAGTACCCTTCCCCCAACTTGACTTCTGCCTAGTACCCTTCCCCCAACTTGACTTCTGCCTGCTACCATAGCAACAGCTCATGGAACACTGCTGTGTGGAGTCAGGTCAGAAGTTCGCCAAACAATGTTTCAATTCCAAAGAGCAAGAGTGCTTGACTTTTCAAACCTAACAGCAAATCCATAGTACTGTTCTTTGGTAACACATTTTTCTGTACCAATACAAAACATGCTTCTATTAATTTACACATACAGCCTAGTTTTTATTCTAGAATGGTATGAAACAGCCAATCAGTTCTTTTTTTTAAAAAAAAAATATGTATGCCTCCATTTCCAAACTGTCTTTCTTTTCATATTGCCATTCTACTGAAAGACACCTCCTGAGTGCATCCAGTTCTCCTTTGAAGATGTTCACAGTGTGGATTGTAGGGCACAGCTATGTCTTCTGGAGTGAAAAGTATGCAGAGAAAACAGATATGGTGAGAGACCTTGCTTTGCCAAATGTAGACATTAAATGGATTGGTCAGAGAGGGTTAAAGTGGCACCAATTGATGCCATTGGTGAAATCCTTCATGCACATCCAACACCCTGACCTCATAATAGTGCACTGTGGTGGCAATGACCTAGGCACTTTGACTGGGGTAGGTCTGGAAATGCTTATGAAGGAGACCTTTGCACAACTGTTTTCACTTTTCCCTAAAACTGCCTTTGTGTTTTCTAACATATGCCAAAGGCAAAAATGGAACTGGTCCAATAATTTCTGTCCGCAGATTGACAAAGCAAGAAAGCACGTCAACAAATCTGTTTCTGCTTTCCTCCGTGACTATGGTATGGGTTCCATTTACCACAACAACTTGCGTTATGACATGCAAGACATTTATAGAGGAGATGGTGTACACTTCAAAGATGAAGGGAACAGAGTCTTCCTCTTGAACCTTAGACTCTGCATCGGTACTTACTTGTAGGTACCACTAAAAAATCACTTAATAAACACAACAGCTCTTTTTAGAGCCCCCTAATATCTAAACACTTAAATCTGATTTTCATTTCTTTTTTTATTTTTTTTTTCTACCGTACGCTTACCGTACGCGTACCCCGTGATTTTTTTTAAAATCAATAAATGTTTTCTTTGTACTTTTCTGTCCTTCTTTGACCCCCTTAGAAATGTTAGGGGGTCTGTAACTCTCCTCCTTGCCCCCTTTTCTTGTTATCACTCTTTTTTTTCTGAGTGAAACACACGAAATGGCGGCCGCCGCTTCCTGGTTTCGACCGATTCAAATGTTTACTAAGATCTAAGAGCCAATCAGAATCGCGCTCGCGCACGCCACCGTACGCGTACGGTAAGCGTACCGTAAGCGCACCGTAAGCTGGCTCAGATATATATATTGATTTAAAGGCTATTTTCTCAGAATCTACTGAACAGATTAACACCAAACCTACAAAAGGCACTTCCTTGACCTGAGGACTACCTCTCTGCCAAATTTCTAGTAATTCTGTTCAGCCGTTCGGGCTGTAGCTGTGTCTAAAGGTCCTATGGAAAAATGCATGGGAAAAACGCGTTTTGGGACCCCCCTTTTATCTCAGCCCCCGCTTGACGAATCCCCCCGAGACTTTCAGGGAAGGAGCGGAGCGTAGCGCCCCACCTATTTTGAATAATTCGCGAGGATTCGTCGACCGGTGCCAAAGTTATTCAAAATAGAATGTTGCGGATTTCCTATGGAAACGTGGTCCTAACTATAACTACCTACTGGCGACCGCCAGTAGGTAATATATATATATATTCACTGAAAAAACCATAGGTTTCAGGGGTGTTATAGTTAGCTGGACTTTTCACTTGTACAAAACCATTGAAATTCCCCCGTTATAGTTAGTTCAGCTAACTATAACTCGCGCGCCCGCAATGCACTGCTGATGACGTCACATATTACATCACTCATGACATGGTCAGTGACATCACTCATGACATCACTGATGACATCTCAAATGACATCACTGATGACATCACTGATGACATCATCCAGTGAATGTGTGTTATTCTGAAAATTAAATATGTTTTATATATGTATATCTCAAGGTCGATGGAAGAATAAATGGGTATATAAGTGTCTAAATGGATGATTTGTTTTTGAAAAATTGATTGTGTAACTGACTGATTAAGTGTATCATAGTGAATACATGGCTTAGTGAGTAATGTTTAAATATGTAAATATCTGTATCAGTCTCTCACTTTGTGTATAAGTGGCTGCATGGGTTGGTGAGTAGCTACATGGGTGTCTATATAGGTTATTAGTTGGTTTTTTGAGTATCAGTCTGAGTGTCTGCATGGTTCGGTGGGGGGTATTACGTAGTGCATAGGTGCATGAATGAGTGACTCACTGTTTGTATGTGTTGAACACAGTATGTGTGCAGGACTGTATGGGTGGATGAGTGTGTGTATGGGTGTGTTAGTGAGTGAATGACTGTCTCAATAGTGTCTTTATGAGTAACTACATATGTTTTAAACTAGTATATGTGACTATTGGTGTATATATGTGAGTATATGTGAGAGTGAGAGATTGAAAGAGTTCCTGTATGAATAAGTATGTGTTTCTATAAGTGATTGTTTAAAAGACTAAGTATGTGTAAGTTTCCGTAGAAGTAAGTGTGGTGGTGTGTGTATAACTGTATATGCAAGTAAATGTATGTTTGATTCTTTATTAGCATGAGTGACTATGTGTGTGAGTAACTCTATGGATGAGTGGCATTGTGTAACAGGATGTATAGGTGTATGAGTACATATGATGAGTGAGTACATGTATGAGTGACTGTATTGGACTGTTGGTGAATGAGTGGATGTGTATGTGGATCTTAGAATTACTGAAGAGGTTGTTGTAACTGGTATTGGTATGTCCATTGTTTTGAAAATTTTAGTCTCTATTTTTGAATGTGTGTATCAAAGGTTATATTAGGGTGAGAGGAGGTCTGCCACTCTATCACAAGGATGATGTCATCAGTGATGTCATCAGTGATGTCATTTGAGATGTCATCAGTGATGTCATGAGTGATGTCACTGACCATGTTATGAGTGATGTAATATGTGACGTCATCAGCAGTGCATTGCGGGCGCGCGAGTTATAGTTAGCTGAACTAACTATAACGGGGGAATTTCAATGGTTTTGTACAAGTGAAAAGTCCAGCTAACTATAACACCCCTGAAACCTATGGTTTTTTCAGTGAATTTCTGAGGTTTTTTAAATGCTAATTCCTAACTATAATGTGCCTGAAACCTACGGTTTTTTCTGTTAATTTCAAAGGTTTTTTAAATGCTAATTTCTAACTATGCCTACAGAGATAGGACATGTGAAGAAAGAAGAAAAAATGCACAGAAAGAAACAAAAGAAGTGCAGAAAGAAGCAACAGAAGTCCTCAAATACGAAGATAAGTGCAGGAAGAAGGATAACGTGCAGAAAGAACAAAAAGAAGAGCAGAAAGAAGCCTTGTTGCAAAATCATCTTGTACCCTCAACTTTTTCAGACGGATACTGGTGGTAACTGAGTCTGACTAACCAGTCCTAGAGCCAGTGCTATGTTAAAAGACACTTAGAATACAGTGAAAACACCTACATACACTAGGGAACATTATGCGTTGGGGTCCCCCTGTGATTAGCCTTACCTCCTCTATAAGCCCCTAGTATATAATAGGGCATGGGCATTAAAACTACCTCTTAAAACAGGCCACAGGGCGTTTTTGCACACGTTAACTCAGGCCCCTTCCCCTCCTTTCACCATTGTGTAAACACGCCCTGTGTCCGTTTTTAGTTGGGAGATTAAGTTCATTTGAATCCTGATGGTCCCTAGGGTCCAACAAGCCACCTAGGTACCTCCAGTAAGTGCCACAGAGCTGCGTTGCAGAGAGGTGTAAAAAGTGGCACGGCCTGGACCACCTCTCTGCAATGCAGCTCAGTGGCGCTTACTGGAAGCACTTGGTGGGCTAGTTAGCCCCCAGGGGCCCTCAGTATTGAAGGGAAATTATATCCCCAATTTAAAACGTGCCATGGTGCGTGTTTGCACACGTCACCTCAGGCCCCGTCCCCTCCCTTCACCACTGTGTAAACGCGCCCTGTGGCTGTTCTAAGTTGAGAGATTAAGTCCCCTTGAATCCTAAGGGTCCCTAGGGTCACACTAGACCACTAGGTACCTCCAGTAAGCGCCACAGAGCTGCGTTGCAGAGAGGTGTAAAAAGGGGCTTGGCCTCAGAACACCTGTCTGCAGCGCAGCTCCCTGGCGCATACTGGAGATGCCTGTTGGGGGCGCGTTTGCAGAGTGCTGCACGGAGGGGGCATGGCCTCCGGCACGATGCCAGTCTTTTATTTATTTTATTTTTTTAAGAAGGGGGGCTGTGTGGTTCCCCTTCTTATTCTAATTTATTGGCCCTGATGACCCCATCTCCCAGGGCCTGTCTCCTAATTATATTTTTTTGACCCCAATCCCCAGGGCCGGCCACTGTTTTTTATTATTTTTAAAAAATATATATTTATAGACACACCTAGGACATGCTGGACAAACCGTACGTACCTATCGCCATGACGATTTGCGTGATATTCATTAAAAGGCGACTATGCATGCAATTAATCCACGTGGAATGTATTTACACCACTAGTGAAGCTCTGACATGTCTGATGCTCTACCGGGCCTAATCCCGGTAGACACCCTTGTCGTTTATTTATACAAACATGGGTAGCTATTGACGGGCACATTTAATACACATGCACACCAAGCCATTCAAAGGGGATTCGACAAAAATTCGACCAAAACTATGCAAGAAACCCCCCTCACGGTTAATAAAACACACATCCACTGCCGGATGTGTAATACTTTTTATTTTACTCTCTGGAAAGGGGACGAACATCACTTGCGAGTCACAGCGCGCTCCTGACAGAGCCCAATGCTGTGTTACACCCACCATTGCCTGCCGAGTGCCACACACCTCTGCGTTGTATTCCACTAGCTAGTGCATATGCTATGACACTCTCTAGCCCATGTGCACTGTAACACCACCCCGTGAATATGTCATGCCACACTTGTCTTCGCACGGGTTATATTGCCCCATCAAACGTGCCTTCCTCGATGCCTATGTTATAACGCACAGTGCTATGCCATACATATTACAATCTGGGATCCATATCTTTGTCACAGTTCATATGCAACGTTACACTCCCCAGCACATATTTTATATTACAACTTTAGAGACTAGTTAGGATACACAACACTGCCCTGTGCATATTACACTCCAAGGCGCATATCGCATAGCACGCGCTAGTGCCTGTGCTATCTCGCGCTCTCCAATGAATCTGTCATTGCGCACAATGTATTGCATATTATATTTCACGCCTGGTTCATCTTATATCACACTTTTTGGTGCATAGTTTATACCATACACTATATCTAGTTTTCATTTTCAATCGTGCTCTCAGGACTATGTTCTATATAACACTGTGTTCACCTACCCTTTTCACGGGCATTACATTTTGCGATAGGGGGTGGAGGGTCAGGGGGTGTTTTTGCCAAGTGAGCCCGGAGTCACAGTCACTAACGTCTTCTTCTTCCTGAATAAAAGTGAGATTATGCTGCATACTTGTTCATATTTTAAGTAGTTTGCACAGACAAAATGTTTTAAAAACAATAACGTTTCTAATACCCGCCTTCTCTGAACAGTTAGCTTGCTGCCCCATCCCCCTCCTCCCTATCCTCTGTTGTGTGAATCCATGGACTAGCCTCCTCCCTCCTGCCATGCATGGTCCGATGTGCTGCCACTGCCCTCAATTTAGTATGATGTACCAGTCCACTCCTCCTGCCCTCCATTGCCCAATTATATGCCCCATCATTGACCTCCTGCTTAAACTCTGTGCTTAGCTTGCTGCCCCTATTCTCCTTCCCCCTGCCCTCCGATGTCTTTGTGCATGCCCCTACTCCATCCTTTTTGCCCACCATGTCCCATGGACCTGCCACTCCTATCTACTCTGAGTGTTCTGTTGAGCTGCCACTCCCCTCCCACCTGCCTAGCATTGTCAGATGACTGTAACCTGTCCCTGCCACCTCCACCCTGCCTGTCCACATGCCATGTCTCTATCCTCTTCCTCCTGTCCTACATGGTCCATTGTACTACCACACCCTTCTGCCCTCCCTGGTCTGTTGTGCTGCAACTGCTCCTCCTGCCTGCCCCGTGTGGTCTGTTGTGAGGCCCCTTCCCCAGAACTTTCTTGTCTGTGCACAGGTCCTAACCCTCCCTTCTATCCTCCATCATCCTTTGTGCATGCCCCTGCACCCTCCTTCTTGCCCATCATAGCCATTGTGCTGCCACTAACCCTCCCACTTGCCATTCATGGTCTTCTGTGCTGCCATGGCCCCTCCCACCTTCCCTGTGTGGTCAGTTAGCTGCCCCTGACCCCCTCCCACCTTCCCTCCATGGTCTGTGTGTATGCCATCACAGTCTCACTGTTGCTCTTCATGTTGTGTCTTGCTTCTAGTGCCCATCCTGCCTGACCTCCATGGCTATCTTGCTGCTCCTGCCCTGCCCCCTTGCCCCCAGCCCTCTGTTTACATGTGCAGACCCCTACTCCCTCCCTCCTGGCTTGTCTGTTACATTGTAATGCCCCTGATCCGTCCCTCCTGCCCTTTATGGTCTGTTATGCTGCAGCCTTCTCTCCTGTCTGTCCATTATGGTCAGCTAGCTACCATTGCCTCTTGCCCCTCTGTTCTCTGTTGTCCATGTGCATGGTCCTGTCCCCTCCCTCTTGCTTTCTATGGATTGTTGTGCTGCACTCCCGTCCTGCATGCCCTGTGTGGTGTATTGTGCTGCTGCAAACCCTGATGCCTGCCCTGCAGGGTCAGTTTGGTGCACCTCTCCATGTCTCTCCTGTCCTCTGTTATCCAAGTCCATGTCCCTATCCCATTTCCTTCCATGATCCAATGTACCATACTTGCGAACATTTTGAACTTGGTAAGAGGGAGATTTTGAAAAAAAACTGGGGTATTGATTTTCCCCTTTGAGTTACATTGAAAAAGAGGATATTGTAGACAGGAGACAGATCAAATAAAGCCCATTTGAGCTTAAAAACATTGGACGTTTCCTGGCTGAATCGGGTCTGTTGGCATGTATGGTTGTACTACCATTGCCTCTTCCTTCTGCCCACAATGGTCTATTACATTGCCACAGCCTTGAAGGAGGGTAGATTTTGTATCACAGGGGGCCCCTGGCCCGTTCTGTCCACACCTGAAGTATGAGACCCTTGTCCTTGCCCTGCCAGCCGCATTTGTAGGCCGTATTAAATTGACCAGCGGGTCCTGTGTTGCTATATAATTATCCTGAGACATCCTTACCACTCAGCCAGCATAAAACCCCTGTGTAGGCCCTTCTGTTCAATATGTAGGCCTCTTTGTTAAATTGACCATAGCTCTGCAATTTTAGTGTATAGCAGTCTGAAGGCAGGTCTGCGAGGCCTTCTGCTCCAAACTAGTAGCCCCCACCCTACCCGTGTGCTCCGTGCTCGGTATCAAAGTTCAACATCCCCCTGAAGCTGTCGACATACAGTAGGCTGCATCCTGGACTGGTACTTGCTTCCTGGGCAGGTTTCCCGCTTTTAAGGAAGTGGCAACCGCAGAGCATCAAGTTAGGAGAACTGAGGAGATTTTATACATGAATATATTGAATTCCTGTACAATACCCATTATTTTCTGCTTGCTCTATGGAACTTACGATAAGCGATTGGCCTGAGAGACTGACCTTTTCACCCAGTCCATTGTCAGCATTAAGTGGGTAAATGACGAAATGTCTGGTAAAATCTGCAGACGAAGCTTTTGGGTAGCATACGTAGGTAGATGTAGCGTGCAAAGGAGCCCACAAAATGATATAAAAAGGGAGCACCCACAGATATCAACGGACAACCTCGCCGTCTGTATGTAGGTTAACAGGCTGTGCAGGTTTTCCCCAAGAACTGGGAGCTCTTGTCTTCCTTTGCTTAAAATGTCTTGCTCTGCTTTGCTTGAAGTATCTTATTCTATTTTACCTATATGAAATGTCATGTTATGTTTAACCATTGTTCTCTTTACTTTTGCATTTAAAAGATGTTGTATTGTAATTGCAGGAATGCTTGCTCTAAGAGTAAATGTGAGTGTTCCTAGGTAACATTTTCCTTGGTGTAACTTGTTTCTCATGATGCATTTATAGATGTGTTTTCTCTCTCTCTCTCTGTCAGTCCATTAATTGAGATACAGAGAATATCATGACAGCTGTATGATTATCTGGATTCTGTATTTTGTACTTTATGTCTCTATTCTGCGGTTTCTTTGAAGTTGCATCTTCTCATTAAACTGCCATTGTATTCTGCCTCCAATTCCATGTCTCATATGTCTGTTTTCTTCATTTTTGGAGCAAGCGTTCCTAGGCACCCCGGCTCAAATTAAGGTGCCCCTTTTGTCCCTGACTCACTCTCCTGCTCAGTTCTGTGGTGGCTCCCGGGGCTCTGGGGACCGCCCCTAGCTTCCTTGACCCGTAATAGATCTTCCCTCCAACAGCCTCTCTTGCAAGTCCTGTATTGTTGGTTTGTTGCCCCTGCCCCCCTTTCCACTGCCCTCCATAGTCTGTTGTGCTTCCACGGCCCTTCCTGCCTGCTCAGTGTGGTTAAATTGTTGCCTTTGCACCCTCCTACCTGCCTTCAATTTTCAGAGTCCGTGCCCCTGGCCTCTGCCTCTCAACAGTATCCTAATGAACAACTAGATTGCTAACATTCTATATTTATTACAAAAGTGTGGAACGCCTGACATCATCTTGATGTAATCAAAACTGTAATACCTAGAGCATTCCTTTAGAAATTACATATATGAGAGGGTCTTATTGGCATCAAAATTATGGTTAGTGCTCTAAAAGACTAAAATAAGGACATATTTTCTGAGTTTTCAAATAGCGACAAAGCACTTTTAAATTATTTGTTATCTTTATGTTTTTTTATCTAGTTGACAACTTGATTAAATGTTGCACTTAGGGGAGAGGATGTGGTGTTACTTCCAGAACTGCAGACTTTGCAACTGGGGAACCAGGTTGAAGTTTCTGCTTCAGCTCGACATTCTGTGATTCTGGTCAAATCACTTAGTCTCCCCATGTCTACAACCAAAATGAATTTGTTCTTGTGTGATGTAACCAATGCTCATGTAAAGCACTCCAATACCTGACAAGTCTGCACTATATAACACTGCAAACACACAAAATAATAAGTGTTTTGCACACTTCTGTCATTGGGCTATATTTGGGCTATATCTGGGTGATTTTGGGCTACATTTGGGCTCTTTTGTCTCCGGTGGCCATCTTGGGAGATTTATTTGTTATGAAGTTTCCTAATTTCCTCATGTACTGCAGTCTCCTCAGTCGGAAATGCTTTCAGTTTTTTACTTTGATTCCATCATGAAGGTATTCAGATATGTCACACATTTGCCATAAATTCTGAATGTTAGCACTCTAGTTGCTCATTAGATCACTGTAGTAAAACTACTGTTCATCATGGAAGTCTGCTCCTGGTATTAAAAGTGCATGTTTCAGTCTGCATGTCAGAATTTTTTAATGAAATAGAAGAGGATTTGAGAAGTCACTCAAAATGTGCCCTCATTTTCTTTCTTCAGCATTAATCATAATTTCTATGGCAAAATGAACCCCCTCATTGTGTTCCTTTTTAAATTAAATGTTTTAAGTGTTACCAGTTTATTCCAATCAAGATGGTTTCAGGTGTGCCATACTTTTGTCATAATGAAGACAGTAAGTGCTCTAGTTGTTTTTAAGAACATTCTTGGACATTCTGTCATTGGGCTATACTTTGGCTACATCTGGGTGATATTTGGGCTACATTTGGGCTCTTTTGTCTCTGGTGGCCATCTTGGGAGACTTATTTGTTATGAAGTTTCCTAATTTCCTCATTTACTGCAGTCTCCTCAGTAGGAAATACTTTCAGTTTTTTACTTTGATTCCATCAAGAAGGCATTCAAATGTGTCACACATTTGCCATAAAATCAGAATGTTAGCACTCTTTTTGCTCATTAGATCACTGTAGTAAAGCTACTGCTCACCAGGGAAAACTGCTGCTGGTATTGAAAGTGCATGTTTCAGTCTGCATGTCAGAATTTTTTAATGAAATAGAAGAGGATTTGAGAAGTCACTCAAAATGTGCCCTAATTTTTCTTTCTGCAGCACTAATCATACTTTTTATGGAAAAATGAACCCCCTCATTTTGTTCCTTTTTAAATTAAATGTTTTAAGAGTTACCACTTTAATCCAAGCAAGATGGCTTCAGGTGTGCCATACATTTATCATAAGTAGGACGGTTAGCGCTCTAGTAGTTCTTTGGAACACTCTGGAAAGCTGCAGTAGAACACAAAGGAATCAACTGACAGTCTCTGCCCTTGTTGGATGTACATGTTTTACTGAGAATGTCAGACTTCATTCTCACATGACTGAGAAAGATAATGTGAATTTACAGAAAATAAGCTCTCAGTTTAGCTTATAGATCACCTTCCAAACCTCTGTGGTAAAAGCATGAGAAAATATTTTTCTCTCAATCATGATATCCCAGCAGAAGGCTTTTTCACATGGTGAAATCACCTTAGAACATACCACAATTCCTAAAATGAGTATGGTACCATCAACAAATGATTTATAATGTAACTAAAGTCTTAAAACCTTCTATTAACTGCAATGCTTTTTAATGAGGTGCTATCATGTATATTGGTCCCAAGATGGCTGCCAACACTTCTTGGATGAAGTGCTGACAGCCAATCAGATCTCAGGATGAGATGTGTGGTTAGGCTCCGCCCACATATATATATTTATTTAAATGCTATTTTCTCAGGAACTACTGAACAGATTTACACCAGACCTACAAAAGGCACTTCCTTGACCTGAGGACTACCTCTCTGCCAAATTTCAAGTAACTTTGTTCAGCCGTTCGGGCTGTAGCTGTGTCTAAAGGTCCTATGGAAAAATGCATGGGAAAAACGCGTTTTGGGACCCCCCTTTTTTCTCAGCCCCCGCTTGACGAATCCCCCCGAGACTTTCAGGGTAGGAGCGGAGCGTAGCGCCCCACCTATTTTGAAAATTTCGCGAGGATTCATCGACCGGCGCCAACGTTTTTCCAAATAGAATGTTGCGGATTTCCTATGGAAACAGGGTCCTAACTATAACTATATATATATATAATACAATAAAAAATATTAAATGTATTAAATAATAAAAGTAATTTAAAAAATAAAGTAGATTTAATATACATTTTAACAATATAACAAATAAACATAATAAAAAAATGTAAACACACATACATAATAATATATATTTATATATAATTATAATATTTACTTTAAAACAATTAATACATTATTAATTTTACTTTAGTTTATAATTTTGAAATTACATAAATATATACAGATTTGCATTGAAGAATGAGTGGATATATAAATATAAATATCTGGATGGAGGATTTAGTAGCAGTGTGATTGACTGTTTACCTGACTATATTTATAGTGTCTCACTAAATATATTGGATAGTGACTAAACTGTGTGAATATCTGTATCACTTTGTCAGTTGTTGTGTAAACTGCTGTACCAGTTGGTTACTAGCTATGTGAAAGTCTATATTAGTTGTTGATTAGTGAACTGAGTATTTGTATGGGAGAGTAAATGTGTGTGTGGTTCAGTGGGGGGTGTGTGACTGCCGAAAGATGTGTGAATAGTTGATTGATTCAGTAGGTATATGAGGTTAAGACTACATGTTATAACAGTTGTTTGGGTGAGTGAATATCGTTATGGGTGTGCTGATGAGCAAATATATCTCTTAATGGTACATGTCCAACAAACTAGAAAAATAAAAGGCAGTGTATGTGACAGTTGTTGTATATAAATAAGCATATATAAGACTCAGTGATTGTATGAGTGACTGTATGGATAACTGTATACTTGTAATAGTGATTTTATAACACACTAAGTATGAGTTACTATCTATATGAATAAATGAAGTGGTGTTTGTATATGTGTGTAGCTGAGTAAATGTAAGTAGGATTCGTTGTTTGCATAAATGAGTAGGATGAGTGCATAAGTGAATAGGATGTGTGCTGGTGTGTAATGTCGATATAGGTGTATAAGTATATTTGATAGTGTTCTAATGATCATTGACAGCATGTATGAGTGATCTATAGGTAAGTGATTAGATGTGTGTGTAGATCTAGGAATCACTGAGTGGGTTTTTGTATTGGTGTGTCAATGGATTCAAATATGGTACTCTGTATTTTACAGTGAGTGATGAAAGGTTATACTAGTGTATGATGAGGTGTATGATTGTCACGTGGATGATGTAATCAGTGATGTCATTTGAGGTGTCATCAGTGATGTCACTGACCATGTCATGAATGGTGTAAGATGTGACATCATCAGCAGTGAATTGCGGGCGCGCGAGTTATAGTGAGTACAACTAACTATAACGGAAGAACTTCAATGGTTTGGTACGAGTGAAATGTCCAGCTAAGTATAACAGCCCTGAAACCTATGGTTTTTTCAGTGAATTTCTAAGGTTTTTTAAATGCTAATTCCTAACTATAACATGTCTGAAACCTATGGTTTTTTCAGTGAATATATATATATATATATTACCTACTGGCAGTCGCCAGTAGGTAGTTATAGTTAGGAACTTTTTCCATAGGAAATCCGCAACATTCCATTTAGAATAACATTGGCGTCGATTGATGAATTTTCACGAAATTTTCCAAACTTTTGGCCAGCTCCGGTCCGTTCTTATCCTGAAAATTTCATGGTGATTCGTCAATCGGGGGCTGAGACGTTTTCCCCATGCATTTTCCCATAGGACCTGTTGACGCAGCTACAGCCCGAAGTGCTGAACGGAATTACACCAAATTTGGTAAAGAGGTAGTCCTCAGTTCAGAATCGTGCCTTTTGCTTAAATGGTGTAAATCCGTTCAGTAGTTTCTGAGAAAATCAAAAGTAAAATCACATATATATCTGGGCGTAGCCGAACCACACATCTCATCGTGAGATCTGATTGGCTGTCAGCGCTTCATCCAAGAAGTTTTGGCAGCCATCTTGGGACCAATATACATGATAGCCCCTCATTAAAAAGTATTGCAGTTAATAGAAGGTTTTAAGACTTTAGTTACATTATAAATCATTTGTTGATGGTACCATACTCATTTTAGGAATTGCGGTGTGTTCTAAGGTGATTTTACCATGTCAAAAAACCTTCTGCTGTGATATCATGAATCATGTTTGAGAGAAAACTATTTTCTCATGCTTTTCCCACTGAGGTTTGGAAGGTGATCTATAAGCTAAACTGAGAGCATATTTTCTGTAAATTCACATTATCTTTCTCAGTCATGTGAGAATGAAGTCTGACATTCTCAGTAAAACATGTACATCCAACAAGGGCAGAGACTGTCAGTTGATTCCTTTGTGTTCTACTGCAGCTACCCAGAGTGTTCTAAAGAACAAACAACTAGAGCGCTAACAGTCCTACTTATGACAAATGTATGGCACACCTGAATCCATCTTGGTTGGAATAAAGTGGTAACTCCTAAAACATTTAATTTAAAAAGGAACAAAATGAGGGGGTTCATTTTGCCATAGAAAGTATGATTAGAGCTGCAGAAAGAAAAATCAGGGCACATTTTGAGTGACTTCTCAAATCCTCTTCTATTTCATTAAAAAATTCTGACATGCAGACTGAAACATGCACTTTCAATACCAGCAGCAGACTTCCCTCGTGAGCAGTAGCTTTACTACAGTGATCTAATAAGCAACTAGAGTGCTAACATTCTGAATTTATGGCAAATGTGTGACACATCTGAATGCCTTCTTGATGGAATCAAAGTAAAAAACTGAAAGTATTTCCTACTGAGGAGACTGTAGTAAATGAGGAAATTAGGAAACATCATAACAAATAAGTCTCCCAAAATGGCCACCAGAGACAAAAGAGCCCAAATGTAGCCCAAATATCACCCAGATGTAGCCCAAGTATAGCCCAATGACAGAATGTCCCAGAGTGTTCTAACGAACAACTAGAGCGTTAACAGTCTTACTTATGACAAAAGTATGGCACACCTGAAGCCATCTTGATTGGAATAAAATGGTAACACTTTAAACATTTAATTTACAAAGGAACAAAATGAGGGGGTTCATTTTGCCATAGAAAGTATGATTAGTTCTGCAGAAAGAAAAATTAGGGCACATTTTGACTTCTCAAATCCTCTTCTATTTCATAAAAAAATTCTGACATGCAGGCTGAAACATGAACTTTGAATACCAGCAGCAGACTTCCCTGGTAAGCAGTAGTTGTACTACAGTGATCTAATGAGCAACTAGAGTGCTAACATTCAGAATTTATGGCAAATGTGTGACACATCTGAATGCCTTCTTGATAGAACCAAAATAAAAAAACTGAAAGTATTCCCACTGAGGAGACTGCAGTAAATGAGGAAATTAGGAAACTTCATAACAAATAAATCTCCCAAGATGGCCACCAGAGACAAAAGTGCCCAAATATCACCCACATGTAGCCCAAGTATAGCCCAATGACAGAATGTCCCAGAGTGTTCTTAAGAAAAATTAGAGCGCTTACTGTCTTACTTATGACAAAAGTATGGCACACCTGAAGCCATCTTGATTGGAACAAACTGGTAACACTTAAAACATTTAATTTAAAAAGGAACACAATGAGGGGGTTCATTTTGCTACAGAAATTATGATTAGTGCTGAAGAAAGAAAAATTAGGGCACATTTGAGTGACTTCACAAATCCTCTTCTATTTCATTAAAAAATTCTGACATGCAGGCTGAAACATGAACTTTGAATACCAGCAGCAGACTTCCCTGGTAAGCAGTAGTTGTACTACAGTGATCTAATGAGCAACTAGAGTGCTAACATTCAGAATTTATGGCAAATGTGTGACACATCTGAATGCCTTCTTGATAGAACCAAAATAAAAAAACTGAAAGTATTCCCACTGAGGAGACTGCAGTAAATGAGGAAATTAGGAAACTTCATAACAAATAAATCTCCCAAGATGGCCACCAGAGACAAAAGTGCCCAAATATCACCCAGATGTAGCCCAGTATAGCCCAATGACAGAATGTCCCAGAGTGTTCTTAAGAACAACTAGAGCGCTTACTGTCTTACTTATGACAAAAGTATGGCACACCTGAAGCCATCTTGATTGGAACAAACTGGTAACACTTAAAACATTTAATTTAAAAAGGAACACAATGAGGGGGTTCATTTTGCTACAGAAATTATGATTAGTGCTGAAGAAAGAAAAATTAGGGCACATTTGAGTGACTTCACAAATCCTCTTCTATTTCATTAAAAAATTCTGATATGCAGACTGAAACATGCACTTTGAATACCAGCAGCAGACTTCCCTGGTAAGCAGTAGTTTTACTACAGTGATCTAATGAGCAACTAGAGTGCTAACATTCAGAATTTATGGCAAATGTGTGACACATCTGAATGCCTTCTTGATGGAACCAAAATAAAAAACTGAAAGTATTCCCACTGAGGAGACTGCAGTAAATGAGGAAATTAGGAAACTTCATAACAAATAAATCTCCCAAGATGGCCACCAGAGACAAAAGTGCCCAAATATCACCCAGATGTAGCCCAAGTATAGCCCAATGACAGAATGTCCCAGAGTGTTCTTAAGAACAACTAGAGCGCTTACTGTCTTACTTATGACAAATGTATGGCACACCTGAAGCCATCTTGATTGGAACAAACTGGTAACACTTAAAACATTTAATTTAAAAAGGAAATCAATGAGGGGGTTCATTTTGCCATAGAAATTATGATTAGTGCTGAAGAAAGAAAACTTAGGGCACATTTTGAGTGACTTCTCAAATCCTCTACTATTTCATTAAAAAAATCTGATATGCAGACTGAAACATGCACTTTTAATACCAGCAGCAGACTTCCGTGGTGAGCAGTAGCTTTACCACAGTGATCTAATGAGCAACTAGAGTGCTAACATTCAGAATTTATGGCAAATGTGTGACATATCTGAATACCTTCTTGATGGAATCAAAGTAAAAAACTGAAAGCATTTCCTACTGAGGAGACTGCAGTAAATGAGGAAATTAGGAAACTTCATAACAAATAAATCTCCCTAAATGGCCACCAGAGACAAAAGAGCCCAAATGCAGCACAAATATCACCCAGATGTAGCCCACATGTAGCCCAATGACAGAAGTGTGCAAAACACTTATGTTTTGTGTATTTGCAGTTTTATATAGTGCAGACTTGTCAGGTATTGGAGTGCTTTACATGAGCATTGGTTACATCACACAAGATCAAATTCATTTTGGTTGTAGACATGGGGAGATTAAGTGATTTGACCAGAATCACAGAATGTTGAGCTGAAGCAGAAACTCCAACCTGGTTCCCCAGTTGCAAAGTCTGTAGCTCTGGAAGTAACACCACATCCTCTCCCCTAGGTGCAACATTTAATCATGTGGTCAACTGGATAAAAAACATAAAGATTACAAATAATTTAAAAGTTCTTTGTCGCTATTTGAAAACTCAGAAAACATGTCCTCATTTTAGTTTTTTAGAGCACTAACCATAATTTTGATGCAAATAAGACCCTCTCATATATGTAATTTCTAAAGGAAATGCTCTAGGTATTACAGTTTTGATTACATCAAGATGACGCCAGGCGTTCCACACTTTTGGAATAAATATAGAATGTTAGCAATCTAGTTGTTCATTGGGATTCTGTTGAGAGGCAGAGGCCAGGGGCACGGACTCTGAAAATTGAAGGCAGGTAGGAGAGTGCAGATGCAACAATTTGACCACACTGGGCAGGCAGGAAGGGCAGTGGCAGCACAACAGACTATGGAGGGCAGTGGAAAGGGGGGCAGGGGCAACAAACCAACAATACAGGACTGGCAAGAGAGGCTGTGGCAATATAATAGACTATTGTGGGCAGAAGGAAGAGGCAGTGGTAGTACAACCATACATGCCAACAGACCCATTTCAGCCAGGAAACGTCCAATGTTTTTAAGCTCAAATGGGCTTTATTTGATCTGTCACCTGTCTACAATCTCCTCTTTTTCAATGTAACTCAAAGGGGAAAATCAATACCCTAGCTTTTTTTCAAAATCTCCCTCTTACCAAGTTCAAAATGTTCGCAAGTATGGTACATTGGATCATGGTAGGCAGGAGGAATTGGGGTAGGGACATGGACTCAGATAACAGAGGACAGGAGGGACCTGGAGAGGTGCACCAAACTGACCCTACAGGGCAGGCATCAGGGTTTGCAGCAGCACAATACACCACAAAGCGCATGCGGGACGGGAGTGCAGCACAACAACCCATAGAAAGCAACAGGGAGGGGACAGGACCATGCACATGGACAACAGAGAACAGAGGGGAAAGAGGCAATGGTAGCTCTCTGACCATAATGGACAGACAGGAGAGAAAGCTGCAGCATAACAGACCATAAAGGGCATTAGGGACGGATCAGGGGCATTACAATGGAACAGACAAGCCAGGAGGGAGGGAATAGGGGTCTGCACATGGAAACAGAGGGCTGGGGGCAAGGGGGCAGGGCAGGAGCAGCAAGATGACCATGGAGGTCAGGCAGGATGGGCACTAGAAACAAGACACACCATGGAGAGCAACAATGAGACTATGATGGCATATACACAGACCATGGAGGGAAGGTGGGAGGGGGTGAGGGGCAGCTAGCTGACCACACAGGGAAGGTGGGAGGGGCCATGGCAGCACAGAAGACCATGCATGGCAAGCGGGAGAGTTAGTGGCAGCACAATGGCTATGATGGGCAAGAAGGAGGGTGCAGGGGCATGCACAAAGGACCATGGAGGATAGAAGGGAGGGTCAGGACCTGGGCACAGACAAGAGAGTTCAGGGGAAGTGGCCTCACAACAGACCGCACGGGGCAGGCAGGAGGAGCAGTTGCAGCACAACAGACCAGGGAGGGAAGAAGGCTGTGGCAGTAAAATGGACCATGGAGGACAGGAGGAAGGGGATAGGGGCATGGCATGTGGACAGGCAGGGTGGAGGTGGCAGGGACAGGTTACAGTCATCTGACAATGCTAGGCAGGTGGGAGAGGAGTGGCAGCTCAACAGAACACTCAAAGTAGATAGGAGTGGCAGGTCCATGGAACATGGTGGGCAAAAAGGATGGAATAGGGGCATGCACAAAGACATCGGAGGGGAGGGGGAAGGAGAATAGGGGCAGCAAGCTAAGCACAGAGGCTAAGCAGGAGGTCAATGATGGGCCATATAATTGGGCAATGGAGGGCAGGAGGAGTGGACTGGTACATCATGCTAAATGGAGGGCAGTGGCAGCACATCAGACCATGCATGGCAGGAGGGAGGAGGCTGGTCCATGGATTCAGACAACAGAGGATAGGGAGGAGGTGGATGGGGAAGCAAGCTAACTGTTCAGAGAAGGTGGGTATTAGGAACTTTATTGTTTTTAAAATGTGTGTCTGTGCGAACTACTTAAAATATGAACAAGTATGCAGCATAATCTCACTGTTATTCAGGAAGAAGAGGACGTTTGTGACTGTGACTCCGGGCTCACTTGGCAGAAACACCCCCTGACCCTCCACCCACCATCGCAAAATGTAATGCATGTGAAAGGGGTAGGTGGACGCAGTGTTATATAGAACATAGTCCTGAGAGCACGATTGAAAATAAAAACTAGACATAGTATATGGTATAAACTATGCACCAAAAAGTGTGATATAAGATGAACCGGGCGTGAAATATAATATGCAATACATTGTGCGCAATGCAAGATTCATTGGAGAGCGCGAGATAACACAGGCACTAGCGCCTGCTATGCGATATGCGCCTTGGAGAGTAATATGCACAGGGCAGTGTTGTGTAACCTAACTAGTCTCTAAAGTTGTAATATAAAATATGTGCTGGGGAGTGTAACGTTGCATATGCACTGTGACAAAGATATGGATCCCAGATTGTAATATGTATGGCATAGTGCTGTGCGTTATATCATAGGCATCGAGGAAGGCACGTTAGATGGGGAAATATAACCCGTGCGAAGGCGAGTGTGGCATGACATATTCACGGGGTGGTGTTACAGTGCACATGGGCTAGAGAGTGTCATAGCATATGCACTAGCTGGTGGAATACAACACAGAGGTGTGAGGCACTCGGCGGGCACTGGTGGGTGTAACACAGCATTGGGCTCAGCCAGGAGCACGCTGTGACTCTCAAGTGAGGTTCGTCTCCTGTCCAGAGAGTAAAATAAAAAGTATTACACATCCGTCGGTGGATGTGTGTTTTATTAACCGTGAGGGGGTTTCTTGCATAGTTTGGTTGAATTTTTGTCGAATCCCCTTTGAATGGCTTGGTGTGCGTGTATATTAAATGTGCACGTCAATAGCTACCAATGTTTGTATAAATAAATGACAAGGGTGTCTACTTGGAGACTACCCACCGGCGGGGGCGCCGGGATTAGGCACGGTAGGGCGTCAGACACGTCAGAGCTTCACTAGCAGTGTAAATACATTCCATGTGGATTTATTCTATGCATAGTCGCCTTTTAATGAATATCACGCAAATCGTCATGGTGATAGGTACATACGGTTTGTCCAGCATGTCCTAGGTGTTTCTATAAATATATATATTTTTTAAATAATAAAAAACAAAGGCCAGCCCCGGGGGTTGGGGTCCCCAGGGCCATAAGTGGCCTGAGGAGGGGGGTAACAAAGCCCCCTCCTAAAGAATAAAAAAAAAAGGCCATGACCCGGGAGTTGGGGTCCCTGGGGCCGTTTAAGTCCTTGGGAGGTCCAAATTAATTTTTTTCAACAAAAAAAATTAGGGTGCAGGCCCTGGGGGATGGGGTCCCTAGGGCCAGTAAATTACAAAAAAAAGGGGGGCCACACAGCCCTCCTTCTTAAAAAAATAAAATAAATAAAAGACCAGCATCGCGCCGGAGCCCACGCCCCCTCCTTGCAGCACTCTGCAAACGTGCCCCCTGGCCAGTTGTAAGTTGGGTAATTAATTCCCCTTCAATACTGAGGGTCCCTGAGGGCCAACTAGCCCAACAGGTATCTCCAGTATGCGCCAGGGAGCTGCGTTGCAGAAAAGGTGTTCTGAGGCCACGCCCCTTTTTACACCTCTATGCAACGCAGCTCTGTGGCGCTTACTGGAGGTACCTAGTGGGCTAGTTTGACCATAGGGACCCTTAGGATTCAAGGGGACTTAATCTCTCAACTAAGAACGGCCACAGGGCGCGTTTACACAGTGGTGAAGGGAGGGGACGGGTCCTGAGGTGACGTGTGCAAACACACCCTGTGGCGTGTTTTATGTTGGGGAAATCATTCCCTTTCAATCCTGAGGGACCCTGGGGGCCAACTAGCCCACCAGGTACTTCCAGTAAGCGCCACTGCTCTGCGTTGCAGAGAGGTGGTGCAGGCCGTGCCCCTTTTACACCTCTCTGCAATGGCGCTTACTGGACGTACCTAGTGGGCTTTTTTGCCCTAGGGATCCTCAGGATTCAAGGGGACTTAATCTCTCAACTTAAAAAACGGCCACAGGGCGTGTTTACACAGTGGGGAAGGGAGGGGACGGGGCCTGAGGTGACGTGTGCAAACACGCCCTATGGCGCGTTTTAAGTTGGGGAAATAATTCCCCTTCAATCCTGAGGGCCCCTGGGGGCTAACTAGCCCGCCAGGTGCTTCCAGTAAGCGTCACTTAGCTGCGTTGCAGAGAGGTGGTCTAGGCTGTGCCCTTTTTACATGTCTCTGCAACGCAGCTCTGTGGCGCTTACTGGAGGTACCTAGTGTGCTAGTTGGACCCTAGGGACCCTCAGGATTCAAGGGGACTTAATCTCCCAACTTAAAACGGCCACAGGGCGTGTTTACACAGTGGGGAAGGGAGGGGACGGGGCCTGAGGTGACGTGTGCAAACACGCCATGTGGCGCGTTTTAAGAGGTAGTTTTAATCCCCTGCCCTATTATAAACTAGGGGCTTACAGAGGAGGTCATGCTGATCACAGGGGGACCCCAACACATAGTGTCCCCTAGTGTATGTAGGTGTTTTCACTGTATTCTGAGTGTCTTTTAACATAGCACTGGCTCTTGGACTGGTTAGTCAGACTCAGTTACCACCAGCATCCATCTGAAAAAGTTGAGGGTACAGGATGATTTTGCAACAAGGCTTCTTTCTTCTCTTCTGTATGTTCTTTCTGCACGTTATCCTTCTTCCTGCACTTTTCTTCGTCTTTGAGGACTTCTGGTGCTTTTTTCTGCATGTCTCTTTTTCTTTCTGTGCGGTTTTTCTTCTTTCTTCACATGTCCTGTCTCTGTAGGCATAGTTAGAAATTAGCATTTAAAAAACCTTTGAAATTCACTGAAAAAACCATAGGTTTCAGGCACGTTATAGTTAGGAATTAGCATTTAAAAAACCTTCGAAATTCACTGAAAAAACCATAGGTTTCAGGGGCGTTATAGTTAGCTGGACTTTTCACTCATACAAAACCATTGAAATTCCCCTGTTATAGTTAGTTCAGCTAACAATAACCCACGCGCCCGCAATGCACTGCTGATGACGTCACATATTACATCACTCATGACATGGTCAGTGACATCACTGATGACATCACTGATGACATCTCAAATGACATCACTGATGACATCATCCTTGTGATAGAGTGGCAGACCTCCTCTCCCCCTAATATAACCTTTGATACACACATTCAAAAATAGAAACTAAAATTTTCAAAACAATGGACATACCAATATCAGTTACAACAACCTATTCAGTAATTCTTTTAAACAATCACTTATAGAAAAACATACTTATTCATACAGGAACTCTTTCAATCTCTCACTCTCACATATACTCACTTATATACACCAATAGTCACATATACTAGTTTAAAACATATGTAGTTACTCATAAAGACACTATTGAGACAGTCATTCACCCACTAACACACCCATGCACACACTCATCCACCCATACAGTCCTGCACACATGCTTTCTTCAACACATACAAACAGTGAGTCACTCATTCATGCACCTATGCACTACGTAATACCCCCCACCGAACCATACAGACACTCAGACACTCATACTGATACTCAAAACCAACTAATAACCTATATAGACACTCATGTAGCTACTCACCAACCCATGCAGCCACTTATACACAAAGTGAGAGACTGATACAGATATTTACATATTTAAACATTACTCACTAAGCCATGTATTCAAAAACAAATCATCCATTTAGACACTTATATACCCATTTATTCTTCCATCGACCTTGAGATATACATATATAAAACATATGTAATCTTCAGAAAAACACACATTCACTGGATGATGTCATCAGTGATGTCATCAGTGATGTCATTTGAGATGTCATCAGTGATGTCATGAGTGATGTCACTGACCATGTCATGAGTGATGTAAAATGTGACGTCATCAGCAGTGCATTGCGGGCGCGCGAGTTATAGTTAGCTGAACTAACTATAACGGGGGAATTTCAATGGTTTTGTATGAGTGAAAAGTCCAGCTAACTATTACGCCCCTGAAACCTATGGTTTTTTCAGTGAATTTCTAAGGTTTTTTAAATGCTAATTCCTAACTATAACGTGCCTGAAACCTATAGTTTTTTCAGTGAATATATATATTACCTACTGGCGGTCGCCAGTAGGTAGTTATAGTTAGGACCTAATTTCCATAGGAAATCCGCAACATTCTATTCCCAATAAGTCTGGCGCCGGTTGACGAATCCTCGTGAAATTTTCCAAACTTTTGGCCAGCTCCGCTCCGCTCCTACCCGGAAAGTTTCGTCGTGATTCATCAAGCGGGGGCTGAGAAAAAAGGGGGGTCCCAAAACACGTTTTCCCCATGCAATTTCCCATAGGATCTGTTGTCGCAGCTACAGCCCGAACCGCTGAACGGAATGACACCAATTTGGCAAAGAGGTAGTCCTCAGTTCAGACTCGTGCCTTTTGCATAAATGGTGTGAATCCGTTCAGTAGTTCCTGAGAAAATTAGAGTTAAAAGTACATAAATATCTATGGCCGGGAAGGATCCGTGGACCCTACCCGCACCGTAAGCGCACCCTCCCCGATCCTAGCGCGCACCCTCCCGATCGCTCACTGAATGCTAATTGGCTGTCGAGTGTCTGTCTACATTCGAAACCAGGAACTGTTGGTGGACATTTTCTGCCTCGGTGGAAGCGAGGCTGAAGAAGCAAGGGGAATAAGTGTGTAAAACATATAAAGGGGACAGAGTGGAAATACTCTGACCCTCTAGAGGTGCTTAGGGGGTGCCAGAAGGACCCCCTGGGCCCCCCTTTTTAAAAAAAGAAAAAAACTGCGAAATGCGCGCACGGTGCGCGCATCCTATCGTGTTGGATGCACGGATTCTCTCACGGTGGGTTTGCGGATAAAAGGAAAAAAAATGAAATTGTTGGGAGATAAAAATCAAGGTTAAGTGTTTTGTTCTTGAGTGGGTCTAAAAAGAGCCATTGTGTTCATTCAGAGTTTTTGGTAATTATAAGTAAGTACCTATACAGAGTCTAAAGTGGTTGAGGAAGACTCTGTTTCCTTCATCAGTAAAGTGTACTCCATCTCTCCTATACATCTCTTGCATATGAAAGCGCAGATTGTTATTGTAAATGGACCCCATTCTGTAGTCTCGGAGAAAAGCAGAAACAGATTTATTCACGTGTTTCCTAGCTTTCTCAATCTGTGGACAAAAATGATCGGACCAGTTCCATTTCTGCCTTTGGCATATGTTATAATACACAAAGGTAGTTTTAGGGAAAAGTTAAATCAGTTCTGCAAAGGTGTCCTTCATAAGAATTTCCAGACCTCCCCCAGTCAAAGTGCCTAGGTCATTGCCACCACAGTGCACTATTATGAGGTCAGGGTGTTGGATTTGCATGAAGGATTTCACCAATGGCATCAATTGGTGCCACTTTAACCCTCTCTGTCCAATCCATTTAATGTCTACATTTGGCAAACCTAGGTCTTTGTGAATGCCTTTGTTTTCTGCATACCTTTGGCTCCAGAAAATGTAGCTGTGTCCCACAATCCACACTCTAAGCATCTTGTAAGGAGGTCTCTGTAAATGAAATGGCAGTTTGGAAAGTAAGATGTTTCTAAAATGGTGGCTAAGATGCAGTTTTGAAATAAGAAAATAAATGATTGGTTGTTTGACAACATTCTACACTGAAAGTTAGGGTGTATATTTCTGTTTTTTAAACGCATGATTCTTATTGGTTAACAAAAACTGATTGTAAGGAACATTATATATGATAAGCTGATATGTTGAGAAGTCAAGCACACGTGCTGTCTTGTTTAGCAACATTGTGTCTGCTGAACTTGTGACCTGTGTGCTCAGTACAGTGTTCCATGACCTGTTTCTATGGTAACGGGCAGAAGGCAGATTGGGGGAAGGGTTGAAGTTTATGTCATTTGGAAAGGGTTGAAATGTTTAACCAATAGAAATGTGTGTTTGCTTTTGAATTTATGTGGGAAGGAATGTGATTTGATGTTTACATGTATATGTGGGGAAAATGAGAGGGAAACTTTGCCATTCTTTGGTTTTGCTGACAGGTGCACAGTGCAGAGATTCTGTATAAGAAAATCTGGTGTGTGACTGATATCTGGTGTGTGACTGATATACTTCTTAATCTACAAAACATCTTTAAAGGTGAGTTATTTAATTGTGAGGGGATGTATGTAGACTATTTTTATTTTAATCAGACTAATGTATTTCTTCTGCTAAAGTGTAGGGTGTACTTTTTTTTCTCTACAATCTTATTGACAGTGTGTGTGCATGTACACACCATTCTGTGATAAGCATTTATTTTTTTCATGTGTTTGTAGACAGATAGCTATGCAGTTTTTATATTTTGGTAGAATTAGAAACCAGTCATTGTTTATGAATTTGTGAAATGAGTTATGTTTCTGCACTAAAATGTAGTACTCCTTTTAGATGAAGAAATGTGTTTTGGTATAGTGCAAGGGATAGGGTTGTTTGTCTAGAATCACACAGTGAGTCTGTGTGCATTTGGGAACCACTGTGAGAGAAGCATTTGGTAAAACTATGTATTTGCTGATAGACAATTGTTTTTAAACTGTCATGTTGTCAAGTTTTAGTAGCATTAGAAGCCAGTCTTTGCTTATGTGTTGATTAAATGAGTCAGGCTTTGACACAAAAGTGCACTCTTGAAATATGCACATTGTGTGCAGTTCCCTTACCACTTCCATAGTAGTAAATACGTTTTGGAAAACGCCTAGGGATAGTGGTTGTTGTCTAGAATCACACTGTGAGTCTGTGTGCATTTGGGAACCACTGTGAGAGAAGCATTTGGTAACATTGTGTATTTGCTGACAGATAACTGTTTTAAAACCAGTCATGTTGTGAAGCTTTAGTAGCATTAGAATCCAGTCTTTACTTATGCGTTGATTAAATGAGTCAGGCTTTGACACAAAAGTACAGTCCTGAAATATGTAGATTGTGTGCAGTTCTCTTACCACTTCCACTGTAGTTCATGAGTTTTGGTAAACTTCTAGGGATAGTGGTGCTTGTCTAGAATCACACTGTCAGTCTGTGTGCATTTGGGAACCACTGTGAGAGAAGCATTTGGTAACATTGTGTATTTGCTGACAGATAACTGTTTTAAAACCTGTCATGTTGTCAAGTTTTAGTAGCATTAGAAGCCAGTCTTTGCTCATGCGTTGATTAAATGAGTCAGGCATTGATACTAAAGTGTAGTCGTGAAATATGTAGATTGTGTGCAGTTCCCTTACCACTTCCACTGTAGTGAATGAGTTTTGGTAAACTGCTAGGGATAGTGGTGCTTGTCTAGAATCACACTGTGAGTCTGTGTGCATTTGGGAACCACTGTGAGAGAAGTGTTTGGTAACATTGTGTCTTTGCTGACAGATAACCGTTTTAAAACATGTCATTTTGTCAAGTTTTAGTAGCATTAGAAGACAGTTATGGCTTATGCTTTGATTAAATGAGTCAGGCATTGACACTAAAGTGTACTTGTGAAATATATAGATTGTGTGCAGTTCCCTTACCACTTCCACTGTAGTGAATGAATTTTGGTAAACTCCTAGGGATAGTGGTGCTTGTCTAGAATCACACTGTGTGTGTGCATTTGGGAATCACTGTGAGAGAAGCATTTGGTAACATCGTGTATTTGGTGGCAGATAACTGTTTTAAAACCTGTCATGTTGTCAAGTTTTAGTAGCATTAGAAGCCAGTCTTTGCTTATGCGTTGATTAAATGAGTCAGGCTTTGACACAAAAGTCCAGTCTTGAAATATGTACATTGTGTGCAGTTTCGTTAACACTTCCATAGTAGTGAATCCGTTTTGGTAATCTCCTAGGGATAGTGGTTGTTGTCTAGAATCACACAGTGAGTCTGTGTGCATTTGGGAACCACTGTGAGAGAAGCATTTGGTAACATTGTGTATTTGGTGGCAAATAACTGTTTTAAAACCTGTCATGTTGTCAAGTTTTAGTAGCATTAGAAAGCAGTCTTTGCTTATGCTTTGATTAAATGAGTCAGGCTTTGACACAAAAGTGCAGTCCTGAAATATGTAGATTGTGTGCAGTTCCCTTACCACTTCCACAGTAGTAGATGAGTTTTGGTAAACTCCTAGGGATAGTGGTGCTTGTCTAGAATCACACTGTGAGTATGTGTGCATTTGGGAACCACTGTGAGAGAAGGAATGAGTAACATCGTGTATTTTCTGACAGATAACTCTTTTAAAACCGGTCATGTTGTCAAGTTTTAGTAGCATTAGAAGCTAGTCTTTGCTTATGCATTGATAAAATGAGTCAGGGTTTGACACTAAGGTGCAGTACCATGTACTATTCTCTTCACTGTGGCAGAACTGAAAATGTAAAAGTTTTACCCAGGCACTGTCCTAAAAGTAGTCTGATGATTTAGTCAGTTTCTAAGTACTTATGTTGTGAACCATTCATTACCAAATAGACTGCTTCAAATGTCTATGCAGTATGCATGTAGTGTTCTAACATACTATACACTTGTCTTTTACACCTTCAATTCCCTAGTCAGTATCCACACACTTCCAGGAAACACCCTGTCACTCCCTTTGCAGTCCTCTAGTGACCCATTCAGCACCATGTACTAATCCATTCCCTGCGCCAAAAGCCTACCACTTATAAATTCACCCAGGCAGTATTTTTGCTGTACTCTAATCATTCAGTCAGTACTCAAGTACTCATGCAGTGAGCCAGGCCTTATCACATAGACTGCGTCAAACGCCTATTCACTATACATGTAGTCCCCTAAGCACCTACACAGTTGTTTTTCACACCTTCAATTCCCTAGTCAGTATCCTTACACTTCCAGGAAACACCCTGTCACTCCCTTTGCAGTCCTCTAGTGACCCATTCAGCACCATGTAGTAATCCATTCACTGTGCCAAAACCCAAACACTTATATATTCACCAAGACACTCTGTTTGCAATACTCTAATCATTCAGTCAGTGCCTAAGTATTCATGCACTGAGCCAGGCCTTAGCACATGGACTGTTTCAAACCCCTATCCACTATGCATGCACTCTTCTAACCACCTAGACACTTGTCTTTCAGACTTTCAATTCCCTAGTCAGTATCCATACCGTCCAGCAAACATCCTGTGACTCCCTTTGCACTCCTCTAGTGACCCATTCAGTACCAAGTACTAATCCATTCCCTGCGCCAAAAGCCTACCACTTATAAACTCACCCAAGCACTCTCCTTGCTGTAGTCTAATCATTCAGTCAGTACCCGAGTACTCATGCAGTGAGCCAGGCCTTAGCACATGGACTGCTTTAAATGCCTATCCAGTATGCATTCAGTCCTCTAATCAGCTACACAGTTGTCTTTCACACCTTCAATTCCCCAGTTAGTATTCATACACTTCTAGCAAACACCCTGTTACTCGCCCAGCGTGTCTCCTTATAGTACTGTAATCATTCAGTCAGTTAGCATGTAGTCTTTTAGTGAGGTAGGCTTTAGGGCATGAACTGCTTCAAAGTAGTATGCACTATGCATGTAGTGTTTTAACCATCGTCACACTTGTGGTTCAGGGCTATAGTTTCTTAGTCAGTTTTTATATAAAATGTGTTTGTACAGTAATGGAATAGTGTAAATTTGAAAATTATTAATATACATTTATTTGCGATTCTTTTTTACAGATACTGTTTTTCAACTTTAAAATAGAGAAATTTTGCCAGAAAAAAAAGAAAAAGAAAAGAACAGAGACAGGAGGATTATTTGAAGAAACATCAACCACAAGTATTGAATGAACAAGATAATGTGGCTAAAAGGAAAAAATCTTCTGGTAAGATCACGAAGCAATTTATTAAAAATGTTTGTAGGAGCAAACAGAATGTAGATAATGCTGGAACTTCTGAGAATTAAGTGAGAAAAAAATTCAAAATAAGAGGAAAAGTAAATAACCAAATGTTCAGTCAAAGGAGATAAAGTATGGTAAAAGAAGGCAAAATCAGTATAAGAAATTACACAAAAAAATATTTTACAAGAGAGTAGTGCATAATTTGCTGAAAGATGTGAAGAAATATAAAAAGAGAGCTTTATTTTATAAAAAGAAGAAGCATATTGAAAGCATTGTGGAAAAGGCTTTTGAAGTAAAAAGGAAACTGTTTATTTTAGTGTTAAACAGAATTCGATCACTAGATAAACCAATATATGTAATGAAGGCCTAAAGTAGGAGGAAAAGAGTTATTAATAAAAAAAAATGTTGTGATGTTTTTTTTGGTGAATGGAAAACAGTTCTAGTTCAGAGCCTTTTTTTAATGAAGAGAGTTATTCACTGAGCGAAAAATTATTGTATGCAGTTGACACCAGTGGTAGAGGTTAGTGACGGTTGTCCAATGGAGAAAGAGAAATGCAGAAGAAGTGATAGCTGATGAAGTTTTAGGGAGACGTGCTAAAAACCCTGTGTACACTTGGGATTGCAGTAGTGTTTGCAGTGTACGACAGGAATCTATTGAAAAATTATATGGTTTTTTACGAGCCTATACTAAAAAAAAGTGTAAAACAAAAGATTAAGCTGTTGCAAGGACTAGACCCTTGCAGAGTGAGAAAACATAGTGGTCTGCAAGGTCATTCTCTGGCTTGGCTTTCTAGGAAAGTTTGTCAAAGTGTTTTTCACCATTTCAGAATGCTGGCAGTGCATCATATTCAAATGCGGAAGTTAGTGAGAAGGTTGTATTATGCAAAAAGTCCAGCACTAAAGTTAAGTGAGTTGAACAGTGCTCTTTTGCGTGGGTCAGTATTAGATGTGAAACAGGTCTGTGAGGATATTGAGTTTTGTTACTTTGGGCCTCACCAAGAGAGTGAAGAAACTGACACATTAGTAGAACAAAATGTTGAAGACAATGTAGAACCCGTAATTACAGAAAAATTTGAGGATGAAATCACAAAGTTTAAGGTAATTTCAGGTGAAAGACCAAATGTTTCTTGTATTTGTTGTCGGCGAAGTCACTATAAAAATCAGACTAGGGGTGTCAATCTGTATTTTAAAAGTGAAATAGAAGATAATGATAAGTGGATGGAATTTGCAACTTATTTGTGGGTAGAGGATTGTTTTGATTTGGGATGTGAGCAGCGTATTTGCAAATATTGTTATAACAAATTAGATGAGAATAAAATGCCTGCTAGAGCTGTTCATAATAATCTAGAGTTGGTTGCTATTCCTCCAAGGCTGAGAGATTTAAATACGTATGAGTCTATTCTCATACAATGTGTTCACCCGTTTCAGGCTATTGTTCGTATGGAGCCCAAAACAAGTAAATTTCCTCCATCAGAGTTGCAAAGAGGATTGAAAGGAAGAGTTGTGTATTTACCATTAGATTTAAGGAAAAATATTGAAACTATTGGTTTAGATCATGCAGAAAATGAGCCACTTGTCATTCTAGTTAATGGTGTTCCTACTAAGAATAAGAAAATCTGTCAAGAGTTAGTGGATGTTAGAAAAGTGCAAAAGGCATCATTGTATCTGTTAAAAAATAATGAGTACTATAGAAATGTGTTTGTTGGAGAAGAAGAAATAGATTTAGCAGAAGATACTGAAACATTAAGTGGGCAAATTGAAAAAGTGGACATGTCCAGATGTGAAGAGATCTATGAACATTACAGTGTACATCCACTTCATTCCAAAGAGGTGATGGGGAATACGATTGAGTTGTTTCAAATGAAAAAAGCAACAGGAAGTCCCATGAGTGTATGGGAAGAGAGCTTGGAAGTTCGTTGTTTCCCGCAGTTGTTTCCAACAGGAAAAGGTGGAAGATATGATGAACGTCCTGTGCAGATTCCTGCATCTGAATATCGGACAACAAGATTATATGCAGAAGATCCAAGATTTCGTCAATGTATCCCTTATATGTTTCATCTTCTGTTTGAAAGTGACTTGTCTGGACTTTCATATGCAGTAAATCACATTTTAAAAACTGGAATGCATCTTCAAAATGTAACTGCAAAGGATTTTATGGATAAAGTGCATCAGAGAGATGATCATTTAAAATCTCAGTTGATTAATCTGATGGCATGTCAGCGTGGGACTAATGAATATTGGTACCGTCGACATGGGGAACTGAAATATATGCTACGGAACTTGGGAACTCCTACATGGTTCATTACACTAAGCTGTGCTGAGTATGCTTGGGATGATTTACTTGAATTTCTTCGAGAGGCAAATTCCAATATAAAAAATGTTGAATACAAGACACCTGGAGAATTGTGCTCTTTGGATCCTGTCAATGTATGCAGATATTTCAATCATAGATTTGAAGCTATGATGTCTTTCGTCTGCAATAAAAAGAATCCTCCTCTTGGAGAAGTTGTGGATTTCTTTTGGAATAAGGAGTATCAAGCAAGAGGTGCTCCTCACATACATATGTTGTTATGGGTCAAGGACGCCCCCAAATTTGGAACAGATTCAGATGAAACTGTTTTGTCTTTCATTGAAGATTATGCTACATGTGCTCTTCCCAATAGCAGAGAAGACAAAAACTTAAAACAACAAGTCTTACGATTTCAAAGCCGCAGGTGTGGAAAATACTGTCGACAAAAGTACAAGTCAAAGGATAAGTTCTATACCAAATGTCGTTATGGATTTCTACGTCCTGTATTATCCAAAGGAAGAGTGAACAGTTTTATGTCAGCTGTACGACATACCATCACAAGAAAGTCTCCGAAAAACACCTACAACTTAAGAAAAAGCGAAGAATCAAAATACATAAATAACTACAATTCAGTTATTTTATCCATGTGGAACGCTAACATGGATATTCAGTATGTTGCGGACAATTCCATTGCTGTTGCTCGATATGTAACGTCTTACATTACTAAATCAGAAAAGACTGAATTGAAAGAAATGTGGGAAGAGATTTCTCACGAGAAGACTCTAAGTAAGAAATTATACAGTTTCAGTTTGAAGATGTTATTGCATCGTGAAATTGGAGCATATGAATGTTCAGGTAGGTTATCATCTGCAAGTCTATATTCCAAAAGTAGAAGAATCATTTGGGTGAGTCTAGGTCTTGCAGGAATGCGAAATCGGGTACTGAGATCTGTTCAAGAAATTGAATATTTAGCAGAAAATGACCCTGAAAGTACAGATATTTTGAAAACCAATATGTTGGACACATACTATCCAAATAGAAGTCATCATCTTGAGAACATGTGTCTCTATGAAGTGCTGCAAAACTACACTTTTAAACGGAATACTACAGAGAACATCAACGATGGAAAATATGCAGTGATTGGTTCCGAAGGATGGCTGCAGAAACAAAGGAAAGGAAATGTAGTTAATCACAGAAAACTGAGTTGCAACACTGCTGACAAAAGGGAATTTTACTATTTAGCCCTTTTGCAAATGTTCAATCCATGGCGTTCAGAACTGGAATTACTTGGAGATTTTCCGAGCTATGAAGATTCATTTAATGCTTCTAAAGATAGCATACAATGTAGTGCTTTCGCAAATTATGTCAAAATGTTGAATGATGAAATTGATCAAGAAGCTATAATTGCAGCTGAGATTGCTAGAGACAGTTCTCAAGACAGTCAAAGTTCTGCTGCACTGAGTCAAGATCCACTAGGACAACAAATTGTTGAAAATGAAGCAGCGATTGCAATGAATGAGGTGGAAACAGCAATGTATCAAGCACAAGAAGATGCAAAACAGTTAGGAAACTTGGAAGAGCAACTAAATGTTGAACATAAACAAAGATATCAGCAAGTAAAAGAGCAGATTGACCATGGATTACTTCATGAAAAGAGAGGGTGCTCATGTACATCATTTCAACCTATCCGAATGTTTGTGAGTGGTCAACCTGGACACAGGAAAAAATTTCTTAATTAAAGTAATTGCAAGTTATCTGCAAAAAACAACTGAGTCGCATTTGTCTTGTGTTGTCACTGCTCCAACTGGGTTGGCAGCACATAACATTAAAGGAATTACTTTACATCGTTTACTAATGCTACCAGTAGAGCATGAGAACAAATTGGAATACCACAAGCTATCTGGAGAAGCTTGTTGTGAAGTTTCAAGAGTTCTGAAGAAAATGAAACTTCTCATTATTGAGGAGGTGAGCATGGTTTCAAACTTGATGCTTGCCTTTGTGCATTTAAGAATGCAGCAAATTCTTAAAACAGAGTATGACGTGTTATTTGGAGGAAAACACGTCATAGTTTTTGGAGATCTACTGCAACTGACTCCGGTAAAAGGACAACCGGTATTTAAAACACTTGCTCATGAAGATACCAGAAAGTCTCTTGGCAGTGTTGGTAATGTGAACATTTGAAGTAATTTCGAATTCAAAGAACTGACAAAAAATATGCGACAGGCAAATGATTCTGAATATGGAAGTATTCTTCAAGATATAAGAATTGGAATTCTTTCAAAACAAGGGAAAGAAGCTTTGGAGAGTCGATTACTTTGCAATGTGTTTCCAAATGAAAATGCAGTTCCTGCAAAAGTGTATGTGGAAATTGCTAAAAATAAGTCAGTGATTTGCTTAATGCCAACACTGCATGAGTGTTCAATATTCAACGAAGAATTATTAAAACTGGAAAATGAAGAAAATGTAAAAATGGAAGCCATTGATAAAATACTGCATTAAGGAATCACTATTTTTTTGACAGGTAAGTTGAGATCAAAACTGGATTGTATAGAGAAAAAAAAATCTAAAACTGCCGGTTTAGAAAAGACACTATATGCGTGTGTAAACTGTCGGGTAATTTTAAGGCGTAATTTGGATGTAGGGAAAGGTTTAGTTAATGGTGCAATGGGCAAAGTGGTGGATTTTGTGAATTATCAGAAAAAAGAAGGAATTGAAGTTTTAAAAATTAAATTTGATCAGATTGAAGAAGTTAAAGAAATTGGTCATTGTTCAGTTCGTTTTTTGCTTGTTAAAGATTTATATGTCCGTAAGAAACAATTTCCATTTTCTCTGGCATATGCAGTGACTATTCATAAATCTCAAGGATTAAGTGTAGACAGTGCATTGGTGAACATTGGATCTACCGTATTTAAAGAGGGTATGGCATATGTTGCTTTGTCGCGAGTCAGAACATTATCTGGTTTGTTTTTGATTGATTTTGATGAGACAAAGGTTACTGCAGATGCAAACTGTGTAAAGGAGTATAATAGGTTAAGAAGGGTGTATGCTCCAAATTTAGGTCAATATCCTGTATTTGAAAAGCGTGTGGTTGGTCGAAAAAGAAGGTTAGAGAATATCTGTTCTGAAGGTGTCAAGAAAAGAAAAGAACAAGATAATGTTGTGATTGCAGGTAAAAATAAATTGGACACTGTTGGAGAGATTGTTGGTTATCAGTTTGAAAATAGTTCTGGTGTCAACTGCTATGCTAATGTAGTGGTCAATGTTGTTTTTTATCTTGAAGGTTTGCAAGAACAAATTATGGAGAATCGGCAAAAAAAATGTTGTTCTCTGTTGCATTCTGTTTATGAAAAATTGACAACAGATAGAAGTAAAATAAAATCTGTTTCAGATGTTCGTAGTCTTTTGGATGTGTGTTCTGGTTCTACACAATTTACACAAAATATCCAACAAGATGCTCAGGAATTTTTAATGTATATGCTTACCATTTTTGAAAATGAAGGTGTAGAAATAGAAAATATTTTTGGCCTTTCTTACAAATGGGAACATTATTGTGAAAATTGCATGTATACATGTAACACCAATGTAGACACTGAGAGATTTCTGTATTCAACATTACCAGACTGTAAATCAGTGTCTTTCAATAAATTAGTGAAAGGTGCAATTCAAAACATGAAGTGTTGCCAATGTAAATCAGAAATGTTATCCACATTATTCTTAACAAAATATGGAAAATACATAATTTTAATGATGCAACGTTGTACAGCTGACGGAAGAAAATTGGATACTTTAATAAAACAATTTGTAGCAGCACAACTATCAATATCAGGAAGGACTTTTGTAGCAATTGCAATAATTTTCCATGATGGTCCTTCCACCACATCTGGACATTACACTGCCTATCTAAAATGTGACAAAGGCTGGACACTTTGTAATGATGCTCAGTTGGTTTTCAAACAACGTTTGCCTAGTGAATTACCAAATTCCTACCTAATATTTTTAAAGCCAAAGTTTTAGGAAGATAATTCATTCTCTGAGGAATTTATTATTATAATTTAATAGGACTATCATTGGACAATTTACAGAAAGAAGAAGTGTAAAAATACCATTTGGCCTCAAGGAAAGGTATATTTTTGAATTATGGACTTTTTGGTGGTCATTTATTCGGTGATTATTTTAATGCGGCAACATTTACAGTTTTTATAATTTAAAGTTATAAAATTTTGTAATCTGTAAGCATTTCATATATGTGTGATTTGTATTTTCTGGTATTTTACTGAGAATAGTATGTTGTTTTTTTTTTAACAATCTTTCTGATTGTTTTTTTTTTGCCCGCTGTTAAGTGATGAGTACGATTGAAATCACTATTTCTAGTGAAATTCAATATATTCTGAGAACAGCGAAAAAGGCAAACAAATTCCTTTGTGGAAATTATGCTGTGTTATAACAAATGTATTATTACATGTTATATTTTTTTTTTCTTTTCTTTCACAGATCCAAATTTTAAAACAAGCAATTTATATGAATTTAGATTGCAATGAATATATGAAAAAAATGTATACCATTTTTTATTCCTATTATTGTGAAGGTAAGTTTAACTAAGTCTCAATATGCAGAATGAGGAGGTCTGCAAGAAACTATAGAGTTGAAACATGTTTCTAAAAACACTCTGTTTGTACGTATGTACTTTTCAAATCTGACCATAATCAGATATCATGTGACCTGCAAAAAAAGAGATTTGAGGGGTTCATAATATTTCCCATTGTACCTATTGAAGGACCGCAATCATTTCAATCATTCTTCTTTGAACATCTTTGGAGACAAAACTCTGTGCTTACCTTCTATTATTCGCAAGGAATTTTGAAACCGGAAATATGTCACTTTTTGTAACATAGTTATTGCGCAAGACACTCTTTCATATTTACAAAGAGAGGAAAAGGCACTCTGTCATTTGAGATGTCATCAGTGATGTCATCAGTGATGTCACTGACCATGTCATGAGTGATGTAATATGTGACGTCATCAGCAGTACATTGCGGGGGCGCGAATTATAGTTAGCTGAACTAACTATAACAGGGGAATTTCTAGGGTTTTGTACGAGGGAAATATCCAGCTAACTATAACACCCCTGAAACCTATGTTTTTTTCAGTGAATTTCTAAGGTTTTTTAAATGCCAATTCCAAACTAAATATTTCAGTGAATATATATATATATATATATATATCTTCACTGAAAAAAACAAAGGTTACAGGGATGTTATAGTTAGGAAATGGAATAAAAAACAAACCTTAGAAATTCACTGAAAAAACACAAAGGTTGCAGGGACGTTATAGTTAGGCTGAGGTTTCACTCATACAAAATCAGTGAAATTCAGCAATTAGAGTTTGCTGAGCTAACTATAACCCGCGCCCCCACAATGCACTGCTTATGACCTCACATATTATATCACTGATGACATGGTCAGTGACATCACTGATGACATCAAACAAATACCAACTACCCCTCTGTTACCTCCAGTAAGTCCCACAAAGCAGGATTGCTGAGATGTTGTGGGAGGCCACACCTCCTTTCTCCACCACTCTCAAAACGCACCTCCTGGCACACTACTAGTAGGAGCATGAAGTCCCCTAGGCTCCAGAAGGTCCTCGGGGGCCAGATACCCCTCCTGTTACCACAAGTAAGTCCCACACAGTGGGTTTGCTGAGAGGTTTTTGGTGGCCACGCCCCCCTTTCTCTACCACTCTGCAAATGCGCCTCCTGATGTACTAGTAGGAGCTCTTGTGGCTCTTAAGGGTCCTTGGGGGTCAACTACCCCTCCTGTTACCTCCAGTAAGACCCACACTGCTGGATTGCTGAGAGGTCATCAGAGGCCATGCCCCTTTTCTCTGCCACTCTGCAAATGCGCCTCCTGGCACAATACTGGTTGGGGGAAGAAGTCCACTTTAGTCCTGAGGACCTCAGGAGTAAAGTGGAATTCATTCCTCAACCAGTAATGTGCCAAATGGCGCGTTTGCAGAGTGGTAGAGAAAGGGGGTGGGGGCTCTGGACACTTGCCATACTTCTTTTTGTTAAATTAATTTTTTTAGAAAGCGGAGATGCATGGCCCTCTACCCTAGGATGTTTTTGGCCCCAGCCCTTTTTTCAATGGAGGGCGGTCCATGCGGCTCCCCTCACCTGGCAGATTTCTTCTCTGGGAACCCCATTCCCTGGGGCCGGGCCTCCTTTTTAAAATGTTTTTTTTAATTAATGGGAGGGAGGCCACTCGGCCCCCCTCTCGCACCGAATTCAGCCCTGGGGACCTCATCCAGCTGGAAAAAAATGTAAATGCTTTTTTTGGCCTAGGCAGGTTCCAGTGGGACCCCCTAAGAGGCCCAACGGGTCTGGGTGTTTCTACCATGCCCTCTTTTCTTTTTTTTTACATTGTTTTGTGGGACTCGGTTCAGCCGAGTCCCAAGATGCCTGCCAAAACTTCCTGGTTGAAGTGTTGGCAGCCAATTGAATTTCAGTAGGGTCCAGAAGGCTGTTGGGCTCCCAGACATCTATATTTTTTAGATTTCAATATCTCTGAAACTACTGAATGAATTTATACCAAATCACAAAAAGCACACTTTCTGAACCAACATCTAGCTTTCTGCCAAATTTGGTTAGGGCTGTGGTAGTGTTTAAAAAATGAAAAATCCCCATAAACATAACATGGGAAAAACACGTTTTGGGAGCCCCCTTTTTGCTCTGCCCCCGCTTGACAGATCACCCCGAAACTTTCGACACAGTAGCTGAACCAAAATGGGGAAAGCGGTAAACCTGTAGCCACTCTACAAGTGTCTTGACGTGTGTGTTTGACACACACACGCACACACACACATCCTGAGACACTTGTACAGCGGCTACGGGTTAACCGCCTTTGCAACTGGGCCAATCCTAGCCAGTGATACTTTGCTGTCCTCAATTAAATGTTTGGGGCATTCAGACGCCTATTGCAAGGTCTGTTATAATTCAAGACCTTTCTAGAAATGTATTTAGTTTTTGGGGCTCCAAGGACTTCTGTGGATTATTTGCAAAATGTACTCATGCAACATACTTCTGCATCGTCTGTTAGAATTTAGGAGCCTTGAAAAAGTCATCATCACGACAAAACACGTTGGTTGTACCATTTCTTCCTTGACCTGCGTGTCAACGAAATTCTTGGATTGGATCAGTTTGTGAATAAAAGTTGGTCTGTGAAATAGACAGATCCAAATGACTGTATTTTGTGTAGTGCTCTTGATTATGTAAATCTGTTTCTATGTGGAAATGCTGTTTCTATATTTGTATACACTACTCAGGTGGTGAGTGTGGATCCATCTGAGCACACAGGACTTTTTGTATTCTATGTACTATCTTTACTTTACTGGTATGTGCAAGCAGTTTGCTCTTACCACTGCCATCTAGATCTCTTTTTGATTTATACCATGGACAATGATGGTTCAGCATCTTTAAAAAGCAGTGTCTTGTGTCTGTTTGGGGAGCTATTGATTGAGCTGACCCTACTTTCAAAGTACCCATGTACAATTAATTTGTTTTGTCACAGTAATATCGATTGGGCACAAACAGGAACTAAGGTTGCAAGTTGTGCAGATTTTCTGCAGTGAATTATATTCCCTGTGCAAATTTCACCAGGAAAATAATGGTTGGAAAGAGACACCACATGTAGTAATCTTATGTGAAAATTCCAATGCCATATGTTGTGCTTTATTCTGACCTCCCCATATCAGAATCATCTGGTAAAGCTTGCTTGGTGATACAACAACCTGCCAGCTTTACTAGCCGGGGCACTTGTAATGGGACTTACAATAATTTAACTTAATGATGTTGCTCCCACGACAATTTCCAATGAGCCAATGGCTATGAATCTCGGGATCAACTGAAATGAACAACAAATGTGAATTTGTACTGACAAATTCTTGCAGCATCATCGCTGACCTGTCATACCAGATGGGGATATTTGTATGTAAGTGGCCTAAGATGCCAGCTGGGGAGATTTCGTAATGTGGCCCATTAACCATCTTTCTTTTCCATCCCAGACCCCAAGTTGTCCAAATAACATTGAAATGTAGTGCATTGTCAGAAGAGAGTATAACAGCGTTATTTTATGGACGCCATTTGTTGGTAGACAAATGTTGAGGCTATGGTTGCCTCGTCTGCGGTCTGAGATGTTATAAACACTTGACTACTCTGACAGGGCCTGATTTTTGCTAGAAACCCATTTTCTGATCTCTTCATTATTACTTTTCTATTTTTCATAATTCACACGTGTGCACACGGAAAACCGTGCACACATGCTTCAACGTTCATGAAAAAATAAGTCATTTTTCTAAAACAAATTTGCAAATATTCCGAAAAACCTTATGGAGCAAGTGATGCATCACAAAACAATTCATTCGTATACCTGAAAAACCATGTATGTAAAGTGTTTTAAAATAGTTATACCAGTTATTAGAACGGTCATGGAGGAGACATGATTGGCATTACATTTGTGTTTTGTCCATGGAACTATGTGTACTGGTGTGCGGTCTAGTAGTGGGAAGGGCGGAGCGTGGGAGGAGCAGGGAGAAGAGGAGGCGCCAGGAAAGGGAAAGTTAGTTAGAGCAGGGACACGGAGGAAGAAGGTTGGAATAAAGAGCCCTCCATGAAAGTACGGTGTCTGTCGTTATTGTGGGGGGTCTCAGGTGAACACGACAGCTGGCGACGAGGGTGGGATGAGCGGCAGACTCTCCCGAACCCCAACGAGTGATCGAGCCCGCCCAAGTGTGGGTGGCTGAAGAAGACGGCCGGAGCGCTGACACGTGCGCGGTGTGCCCGGAGCCTAAACCGGGGCCTGTAGGCAGAAGAAAGGAGAGTGCAAGGAAGCGGGAGAAACATAAGCCCTGCTCGAGCTCTCCTCTCCCCGCAAGACAAGTGCTCCGCTAGAGCGACGTCGTCACATGAGAGCCCCCCCTCCCCGCCGCGCATGAAGAGGAGGACGCGCGTGTGGGCCCGAGCAGCAGCAGCAGCAGCGGTGAAGCCTACCTGCCTGGCGCCGGCTGAAATCTCACAGAGCTGGTGAGTGAAGCTCCGATAGCAGCGCTGCATCAAGCTGAACGTAACGGTTGAACCTCGTGTGAGGCCCTGTGGGTGTGTGTTACTCCGGCGGCCATCTTGTAACCAGGCAGCCTCCGAGGGACACCCCCATTAAAGTGAGTTGGCGGCCATCTTGAAGTCAGGCGCCTGGGAGTCACCGAGGGAGAACAAACAAGCACGAGCAAGTCCAGGATAAGTTCTCAACAAGCACAGGCAAACGCAAGTGTGAAATAAACAAGCACGAGCAAAACAAAGATAAGGGAACAAACAAGCACGAGCAAACTCAAGATAAGTTCGCAACAAGCACAGGCAAAAGCAAACAAGGAATAAACAAGCACGAGCAAAATCAAGATAATTCTGTAACAAGCACAGACAAAAGCAAGCGAGCAACAAACAAGCACGAGCAAAGCCAGGATAAAGGAACAAACAAGCACGAGCAACCTCAAGACAAATCCAGCAACAAGCACAGGTGAAAACACGTGAGCTGACAGAAGTGAGCTGAGCCGAACGCACGTGACCCACAATGTCAAACCACGGATCACCGACACGACAGGAGGCGAAACCCATCGTCATGGGTCTATCACACCTGCGCCCTCCGGAGCCCCTGGCGCTGGTAGTCGGTAGCAGCATGGGCCCTCGCTGGGAAGAATGGATCGAGGATTTTGAAGACTACATCAAAGGCTCCAAGGTGCTCGGGGATGAGGATCAACTAATTGCGCTCCGCAACCTCGTGGGGAAAGATGTCAGCAAAATGATCAAGGAAATCCCCGCTGCGGATGCAGGAACGTACGTCAAAGTACGAGAAGCCCTGGATAAAAAATTCATACACAAGAAGAATGTGGACTATGAGAGGTATGTGTTCCAGCGGGCGCGTCAGGAGAAAGATGAAATAATGGGCGCCTACATAACGCGACTACGGCGGTTGGCGCGTCACTGCAACTTTGAATCGTTCTCGACGGACGACGCCATACGCTTGCGCGTCATCGACGGCTGTCAATCGGAGACCCTCCGACGAAAGCTATTAAAGAAGAGTCACACCCTGGACGAAATCGAAGAGCTAACGAGGGTGCATGACCAGGCCGAGGAACAGGCCAAGTCCATGGAATCGGGGTGTGCAGAGCGCAAGGAACTTGCATGTCAAGTGTGCACCAGTCGCCCCTGCCGAGGGTCGAAAGAGCGCGAGCGACACGCCCGGCCACCATCGCACCGCCGCCACCAAGGACATCGGCGGCCAGACTCAGGGAGGAGGAGCAGGCGGCATGATCATGCGAAGAAGGCGACCGCACGACGATGCTACAGATGTGGATACGACTTTCCACACAGCGGAGTGTGTCCAGCTATGGGACAACAGTGCCGCAAGTGTGGCCGAAGCCACCACTTTGAAGCCATGTGCGGGGAGTATCGCCATGAGAAAGATAAGAATGCACCTGAGTCGTCATGAAGCGACACCCGCCTGCATCATGTGAGAGCAGTACATGATCGCCAGAAGTCGTCATCAAGATCCTCCCATTCCAGCAGGGAGTCGCGGTCATCAAGGTGGTCAAGGAGATCTCCGTCTCGTGACTCTGGGTCAACTTCAGATGAACGAGAGTACTCGGTGGAGTACACGAACATGATCGCCGACCCAGACCAACTAAAAAAATATCCCCGACTGGACATCAGTGTCGGTGACCATAACACAAAGTTTGTGATGGACAGTGGGGCGTCGCTGAATTATATCCCAGTGACAGAATACAGGAAGATGAACCCTCACCCCCGAGTGAGCCCTGCACACGTCCGCGTCTACACCTGGATGTCCAGGGAGCCACTTCCGTGCCTTGGAAAGTTTCCAACCATACTGAGGCATCAAACGACATCGGTCCCAGCGGTGATACATGTCATAGAGGGGCCGGAGGCGGACTGTCTCCTCAGCCTGCCGACGGCCGAACGACTAAGACTGGTAGAAATTCTCTACCGCGTCACCAACGACAGCGACATCATCCACAAATTCCCGAAACTGTTCACAGGACTTGGGAAAATGAACAGAGGCCAGATCCACCTTCATATCGATGAACAGGTCCGACCTGTTGCCCAACATTCTTGAAAAGTTCCTTTTCACCTCCAACAGGCCGTGGAGGATGAGCTGCAAGACCTCCTGACAGCCGACATCATCGAGCGTACAGAAGGCCCCACGCCGTGGGTGTCACCAGTGGTGATTGTCCCAAAGAAAGGAACTCCAGGGAAAGTCCGGCTATGTGTGGACATGCGCATGCCCAACACAGCTATTGAGAGAGAGCGCCACCCAGGACCCCACTTGAGTGACATGATAGCCGCACTAAATGGTGCGCGAGTGTTCTCCAAGCTGGACCTTAACAAAGGGTACCATCAACTGGAACTCCACGAAGGCTCTCGGTATATTACAACGTTTGCAACGCACCTGGGGTTATTCAGGTATAAAAGGCTGAACTTTGGTATATCATCCGCTGCCGAGATATTCCAAGAAGCCATCCGGCAAACCATCCATCATATCCCCAACACACTGAATTACAGTGACGACATCCTGGTGTACGGGGCAAACCTTCAAGCTCATGACACAGCCCTAGACCAAGTCTGCCACGCCCTTTTAGAAGCAAATCTAAAACTCAACAAAGAGAAATGCGAATTCCATCAAGCAAAACTGAAATTCTTTGGGCATATCTTCTCCGGTGCGGGGATGAAGCCTGACCCAGACAAAGTGAGCTCGCTGAACGACACCAAGAGCCCACGAGATGTCAGCGATGTGCGGTCCTTCCTGGGTATGGCGAGCTACTGCTCACGGTACATTGAAGACTACGCCACTCTCAGTCACCCCCTCTGGAGGCTGACCAAACAAGGACAGACATTCGAGTGGACTCCAGAGTGTGAGCGAGCCTTTCAGGACATTAAACAGGCCGTGGGTAAAGCTGACAGTTTGGCATACTTCAGCCCGGACCGCAAGACCGAAATCACAGTGGACGCAAGCCCCGTCGGTCTAGGTGCCATCCTGGCTCAATACGATAAGGACACTGACCAGCGTCACATAGTGGCTCATGCCAGCCGAAGCCTTTCCGACACAGAGAAGGCTTACTCCCAACCCGAGAAGGAGAGTCTCGCGGTAGTGTGGGCCTGCGAGCACTTTCACGTGTTCATATATGGAAAACACTTCACCATGGTGACGGATCACCAAGCGCTCGTCACCATCTTTGGGAACCCGCGTTCCAAAATGCCACCTCGCATCGAACGCTGGGGACTACGTCTGCAAGAATACACATTCACCATCGTCCACAAACCGGGGAAGTCAGCCAACCCAGCCGACTATATGTCAAGACACCCCGAAGCTCCCCAACGTCCCGCTCCGTCTGTAGCCGAGGAGTACATCCACTTCGTAGTGGACCAGGCGCGGCCGCCGGCTGTTCCTTTAGAAGCCATCCAACAAGCCACCTCGCAGGATGAGCTGCTACAAAGGGTGATTCACAGGGTACAAACACATCGGTGGCGACAGGACGACACACCTGAAGAGAGTGATCCGTTGAAGCGTCAAGAGCTGCAGGCGTTCAAGAACGTGAGCAAGGAACTATCCGTCACAGCGGAGGGCCTGCTCCTGAGAGACCACCGGATCGTCATCCCACAACAACTGCGCCAGGGAGTCATCAATCTGGCTCATGAGAGCCATCGAGGTGTGGTCGCGACCAAGAGGGCCCTTCGCGAGCGTGTCTGGTTCCCGTTTCTTGACAAAATGGTAGAACTTACCCTTAAAGACTGTCCGCAGTGCCAAGTGGTGGGGCGCGGTGATCCCCCAGCCCCGCTTCAAATGACGCCACTACCATCGGGAGTGTGGCAGGAACTAGCCATGGATTTCTACGGCCCCATGCAGTCGGGCAAGTATGTGCTGGTGATTGTTGATGAGTACTCCAGATTCCCCATTGCCCGATTCGTCCCTTCCACCGGAGCAGCTGCCACGCTTGCCGTCCTAGACGAAGTGTTCGCAGCCTGGGGAGTACCCAAAGTGTTGAAGACGGACAATGGTCCTCCGTTCAATGGGCAGGAGTTCAGTGACTTCATGAAGCTAATGGATGTTCGACACCGGCGGATAACACCGCTATGGCCACAGGCCAACGGCACTGTCGAGGGATTCATGGCCACTCTCAAGAAAACATTCCAGCAGGCAGTGCTTGACAGAAGAGATATGCAAACAGCCCTCAATGACGTGCTCCGCTCATACCGAACGACGCCTCATGCCACCACAGGCAAATGTCCAGCGACACTCATGCTGGGGCGCCCCGTTCGGACACGGATACCCACCTGGGAAGGAGCTCTACGACCAGTGTCCCCAAGTCGCATCCATCGAGAAATGGTGGCTACCGATAGGGCTCGCAAAGAAGGCATGAAAACGTATGCTGATGGCCGGAGACGAGCTCGGTCGCTCTCTTTCCGAGAAGGAGACTGTGTGGTGGTTAAGCAGGAGCAATGTAAGAAAACGGACGGTAGGTTTCAAGCAGAGCCCCTGACAGTCACCCGACAAAAGGGAACCATGCTGACGGCAGAATCAGACAGTAGGCGCATCACTCGAAATGTGTCTCATTTTCAAAGATGTAGCTCGGCTCTGCAGGATGCGCTGGAGTCGCGGCTAGAGTCACCGAGAACTGAACAGACTGAGCAGCGACGCGAAACTGCCACTGACCCGGAGGGAGGAAGTGGAGGCAACCTCACTGCAGTAGCAGAAGGCCGGTCTCTCAGACCACGACAAACAAGTCGCCAGCCACGACGGCTAATTGAGGAGATGTAAATATTTTGTGAGTTTGTTCTGTTAACAAAGGGGGAGATGTACTGGTGTGCGGTCTAGTAGTGGGAAGGGCGGAGCGTGGAGGAGCAGGGAGAAGAGGAGGCGCCAGGAAAGGGAAAGTTAGTTAGAGCAGGGACACGGAGGAAGAAAGTTGGAATAAAGAGCCCTCCATAAAAGTACGGTGTCTGTCGTTATTGTGGGGGGTCTCAGGTGAACACGACACTATGTAACCGACATTCTGCTCTCGCTTGTCCATCTCCTATGATGCTATACTTGTCTTGTGCCTCCCCTTCATCTTGGGGAATTCCTTTCATGCTTTGAGAGCTTCTTCCAGTACGTTTCTGTGCCGGGTTGTTCCACCTTGGAAATAAAAGAACTTGAATGCACAAACGTGTCAATGAATCTCTATGTTTACAACTGCAGTGCTTCGAAGCACCTTCGTTCACAGAAGTGCGCCTGTAGACACTGCACTAGCACGGGTTGCTGAAATTTGGCAGACCTGCGATACGTTGGCAAGTACGCAAGCAAAAAACGTTGTTGGAATTACTGTTGGCGTGGTTTCAAGCGAGGGCACGAGCAGACGGGCCTTGTGCAGCTGGGAACTCCTGCACTTATCTGACACGGACATGCGTGAGGCTGGAGCCCACATCTGCAAAGAGCGCGCCTGGGGTCCAGCACACACAGATAGCAGATGCTGATGCTTTTCTCAGCTTGACCCCTGCACCCTCTGGCAGCTCACCAATGAAGATGTGGGCTCAGTTACTGTTGTGCAAAATATGATAATTTTGGAACCTAGAGGAGAGCAAGGAAACAGCGGACGTTGTGAAAACTACACACATCCTGATATAGATGTTATAGTCATGCTAAAGCTACTATTGTTTGGTATGTATGCGCATTTTATTTCCAGACTTATTTCAGAGTACCCATACCACCTGTTGACAGACTCAAGCACTGTTAGGGGTGGGAACTGTTGGTTCCTTCAAGGTGGTCCAACAAACACTGACCGGGTTAACGAGTTGGCTCTAGTGGCTGGAGCAGGGGCGGCTCCTCTATGTGGGCGGAGGAACATCGCCCCACTGCTTTCTCGCAGTGTGGGAAGCAGAAACACAAAATGGTATTATAAATACCATTCTATGTTCCTGCTTCTCGCATTGCGAGAAAGCAGAAGGGTCCCAATCAATCACAACGCTGCCATTGCAACGTTGTGATTGGCTTGGGGGAGGGACGGGAGGCTGCCTGCTTCCTGTTCCTGCGGAGCCGGGAAAGCAGGAGCAGACCCAGCAGTGAAGCCACAGGACCCGGGAAAACTAATTAAAAAAAATAAATTACTATTTAAACCCACCCTCCTACCCGTGTGACCCCCTTCCCTCGCAACCATTCGCCCGTCCCCCCACCCCGCGTGACCCTGTGGCCCCCCCCACCTATGAGCCATACCAGCCGCGACTGGGCTGTAGCTGACTAGAGCTGCTGCTGGCACAAGCCATCTTTGTCATGGATCAGTATGAAATCCTTGGTGTCAGAGCTGGATATGGAAAAACATTACTGCAGGATCCCGAATATTGGAGGTTAAGGTGTAGCAGCAGAAAGGCGTTCATGAAAAGAAGAGTCTGACAGTCAACGTGCACATTTAAAAACTGCCACACAAATTAGCAACAAGGACAAGACAACTGTGACTGACTTAACTGGTGACAAATAGGCTGCGCTTTACATATCTTAGAGGGCTAAGGTACTTTCAACAGAAATCTTTGTGTGTTCAGCAATTTTCAGGGAATAATAACAATGGTAGCATAACTCTGATACCTAATGCACTTTCTTCAGAAATCTGCAGAGATTTTTTTTGAAGAGTAGAAGTTCAGTCAACTTTTATTGCTAGTCACAACAGCAAATATGTTATCTTAATGCTACAAAGATGTAGAGCAGATGTAATAGCAGAAAAGGTTAATGTGCCAACTGCAGACTATAACGTCTATTACGCAGATTTTGATTTTATGTAGATAGCTCAGTTGGTTATTACTTTTGACACAGAAATATTTTGGCTACTTGCAGTTTGTAAGTTAAAATCCTTCTAATATAGCACAGAGAACTGTAAACTAGACTAGATGAACTCCATGCAAACGGCAAGGCATATGTTTAGGACCTTATTGTGTTTTTTCACAATCTTTTCTTATTCTTAGATTGCTAATAATTGTTCCTTGGGTTGTAATGAGGTGCTATTAGTACAGACAACTTCAAGCACTGTTACATTTTAAATCTTGTCTTTGTGTTTCTTCGGAGCAAGCACTCTTAACAAATATAGGCCTATCCATATGGATGATATGTGACTCGTACACCTGTTTTATGTAACATTCCCCGTACATTGATGTCCACACTTGTATGATTCATTTTCTCTGAATGTTGTGTGAGTGATGTAAAGCACTCTGACACCCTACATTGGGATGGGTAGTGCTATAAAGGAAATTAAATAAAAAATAAATTAGTACATGATACTTATATTGTTATTATTGCCATTACTCATACAGACAGATATAGCTGACATTCCTTCAGTACATATATAACCTCTACTTATAGGGGTTGAACAAAGTCCCAAACCTGCCTCCAAATCACATTTTCTCTAAAACACTTCTGAAGTGATACAAGTTAAGTGCCTTTGTTTTCCTCCTTGCTTCCAGCTAGGATAAGACTTCAACCAAAGGAGGGTTGGTCGCTCTTTAAGTGAGACATTTGTGTTTCCTCTGATGGCAACAACCATAGGAAACACCTTACCCCTTGAAGGTTCCTGCTCCAAAAAGAAAGCAGACAACATCCAGGTGCTTCTGAGTGCGTCTAGGTGTCAGCAAAGTACACCTGGATAAATCCAGCATATTTTACTGAAGCCGGCCTGGTTTCGGCTCAATAACAGCTGCCGGATCCGAGATCCAGATAGATACCACCCAATTTTGCACTGGTATCACTGTAACCACAGATATGTAGCAGTTTTTTTATTTATTTATTTTTATTTATTTAATGCGTTTACATATAGCGTGGACTTTACCCGAAGGTGTCAGAGCGCTTCACAATAGGAGCAGTAATGATACATAAGGAGAAAAATTACAAGTGAGCATGTTACAAAATCAAACGGTACATTACATGAGGCAATAGTGACAATTGTGCAAGTATCAAGAGCAAACAGAATACAAGAGGTAGCAAATGATACGTTACAAAAGGAAAAAGTGACGTGTGCAGGTTACAAGAGCATACAAAGTACACAGAGGTAAAAAATTGCAATAAATGGCAGACACTCAAAACACTAAAACAAAAGTTACGTTACATGAGGCAGTGGTGGCCGCTGTGTATGTATCAAAAGCAAACAAAATACAAGAGGTAGCAAACGATACGTTACAAAAGGAAAGGTGACATGTGTGCATGTTACAAAAGAGTACAAAGTACAAGTAGAGGTATAATACTGCACTAAATGGCAGACACTCAAAACACAAAAACACACTGGGAAGGCACTTCTATAGGCATGGAGAACAGAATTTCCTATAATGGAAGGACTTCCTTCAGAAAATAGAGGGCGTGAATTAAATTTGGAAGTGTCTTTGAAGGAGGAGGATGTAGGCAGCCTGGTGCAGCTATGGCCCGTGCAGGTAAGAGTAATGGGGCCGGGTGGAGGGAGTATTTCAACGGACGATGATGTGGGAAAACTAAATAAATAATTAATTTTCCCTCATTGTCGTCTGTCGAAATACCCCCCCACCCGGCCCTACCATGCCACCGCTCTTACCTGCACAGGCCGTGGCTGCCTGCAGGACAATAAAGGCATCTGACTGACAACTTAGGATTCTTTGGTTGTAGACATCAAGGCAATTTTTCAAGTTTTCCCATATTTTGTCCCCACAGCTGAATGTCAGACCAGGGAAGAACAAAGCTGGCATAGACGAAATTGATAATTTTTGTGACATAGGCATCCTTTTGTGAAAAGACGCCAAATTATGTGCAATATAAAAAATTTACTTGACTTGAGTCACATGTGACTATTGAACATTAGGATATACATAGTGTAGAAAAGTCGTGCCTGGTCCTGGTTCAAAAGAAAATGATTTTGGGCCTCAGCAGATATTAATTATACAGTTAATGCGAGACATTTTTTATTCGATCCAGTCTCCCACTGGTGAAAATTTCACAAACTGGTGCAACTGTGAGATAACATTCCTAAAATTCCAATGAAGTGAAATGTGGAAATTTTGTGAGATTTTGCCCACATAGTAAAAATTTCACCTGGGTCTACAATAAAAAAAACAAAAGCAAACATCAAACAAGTGACATTCTATTTGGAAGCTGCCCTCTGTAGACTAAACTGCTGATGATATGGCCTAAGCCCATTCCTGATATCCTTACTTGACCATCAGGTGATAATGAGAAATGTGCATTCCCTCCTTAGCCTCAGTTCCATTGTATGCAGCTCTTGAATGGACAGAAATGCCAGCAGCATTATTGGACATATTTTGACAGTGTATTAAAGTTGCACTTGATCTACAGTGTGTTGAATTTCAACAATGTTACTAAGCAACAGTAGTGATAGGGGCAGCTCATCACACCTTGCCCTAGCCGACAGCAAACCCTGTTCATTGATTTTTAAATGATGTTCAAGGGTTGCAGCGTAAACGTCATTTGTTGTTAACACATAATACCACTAATAAGAACACAGACAAATAATGTTTCCTAACATGAAGTTACTTTGTGGAGTGTTGAGTGCATCTTTTGGGTTTACATTTCTGACAAGTATTACTGAATGGTCGTCGTTTGTTGGTGCAAGGTATGATGGAGTGATTCGAGAACCATTACCCAGGCGTAGGCATGAGCCTGGTACAAGTCATGATGTAGGATTGAAGATACTAAGCATGAGTTACAAAAGTGGAACGGAGCGAGGTGTGTGCTTTATCGAGAAACACCTGTGCATAACATATCTATGAGTTAAACTAGAAAAGTAGGTAAGGTGTCGGGGTAAAGGGGCCTAGGGCGCGACCAGGGACATAGAAACCGAATTAGGTTACAATGCGCCAAACAGCACATTTCTGGTGCTCATAAGCATGCAGAGAAGTTTTTTTCCAACTTCTATGATGATAGGGTTATAAAAAGATACCTCAGTCCTGATGTCACCGCTCAGAAAATTTGCATATAGACAGTTTTATGCTGGGTGAAAATTTGAGCATCTCCCGAATTTAGAAAGATCCTAGAGGATAAAAGAGCCAAATAACTGCAAGCCACTTTTTCTGCTGAGGATGATTCTGGTTCAATGTCGCACCTTCACTGGAGTTCCATAGGAAAAAATCGTTGTTAAGCCACCATACATACTCCCCGACCCGGCTTCTCTCTTGCCATTTTTTGCACTAGCAATAAACAGACTGAAACTCACTTTATCCTTTTTGGCTCAGCAAACCCCAGCATACTCAAACATTTTCTAGTTCCTGTTTTTACATTGTTTGCTATAAATATACCATGTTATTACACATATTAGCACCTTACCTAAATCTGTTTTTGCTGTATCACAATTTATCGTCCTTGTCATTTATACAGTAGAAAAACTAGAGTACTTAAGAGCCGTGGCCCGAGCAGGTAAGAGCGGTGGGGGATTTTGACAGACTACGACAAGGGAAAATTAATTATTTGTTTAACTTTCCCTCGTGGTCGTCTGTCGAATCCCCAACCCGGCCCTACGGCGTCACCGCTCTTACCTGTACAGGCTGCGGGTGGTACCTAAAGCTACATTTATGCCCCCATTCTGGGTCTGTCTGGCTACTGTAAAAATACAACAAAAGTGCACGAGTATTCTTCACCAAAGGAGAACAGCGGTGCATGCAGAGTGTAGGCGCCACTTAGGCCTCATGGCTGCCACCTTTGCACGGTGAGAAACTTATGATTGGAATCAGGATATATTACATTTCCCAGACCACCGCAGGACTCTCTCTCAAGACCGGCAATGATGACAGCAGCCATCTTTAATCCATTGAGTAGAATTTACCAGTGTTTATGAACATTCCTTACTAGGCAGTCTAAATACTACTGTGGTAGAGCATGGTGGAAAGGATGCTCCATTGAAAAGGTGGCATTGTCTTCTTTCCGCCTCCCACATCATTTAGAGTCGAACAGACCTTCAGTATGTCAGTGGTAGAGGCTACACCATATCCAACGCTGGCATACTCCTCCGACAGCCCACCAGAATAAGGGCCGGCGCAGGCTTTGACATTTGTCTGTCCACCCTATTTAGAGTGGGAGATCAAATGATGTGTTTTTACTTTCACTTACCGCCATCCAAAACATGTGAGTAAAAGTAAAAACATGTAAAGCACCCCCAAGCAATAGAAAAAACCTCCCATGGCGAGGGGGGTCATTTTTTTTTTTTCAAAAAGAAAATCCTGCTTTGGAATTTTCTTTTTAAAAATAAAAAAAGAAATTGAAATGATGCATATGGCTCCATCATGGTGCCAGAGTACTACAGCACACATTCAGTGCATTGAAAGGAACTGCTGTTATGGTAGTTCCTGCAAATGTAAGAGATATCCGCTTGGACATCTCTAAATTTGGAGTGCAGTTATTGCACTCCAAATCGGGCCCTTAGTTGTTGCTGCCAGAACCTTGTTGGCAGGAGTTTGGAATTCACCACTCTCATCAAGAGCGATCAAGCACCTTGTCCTCTGAGAAGTATTCTGGATAAACATATAAGGTCAAGGATTTTGATTTTGATTTGCACTTTAGAATTGGAGTCACTCTGCCACGAATTCTGAACTCTATACTCTCTAGTCACCTTGTCTTGGATAACAAACTTTATAACACCTATTCACAAGAGGAGCCAGTGACACTTCTGTTTAGACAGATTTTGTTAATATTACTTGACTCATGTATGATATTTCAGTGCTGCCAGAGTGGAACAAGTGATTGTATTTTGCAGGAGTGAAAGCACAATGCTAATAAGTATTTATTATTTTTACAACTAATGATTTAAGCATATTGAGAATCATTCATATCACAGACTTGATTTCTAACTTGCTGAAGGTAGTTATAGGTATAAGAACATACATTAAGGTCATGTTATTTTGTGCATGTGTTACAAAGGTTTATTGTGTCCCTTAACTCTCTGAAGTTATAGAGTTGTCAGGAACCACAGACATTAGGTTACACAGCTATAGTAACAAAATGTCAGCAGTAGCGGATGCTACCGGACGGGTGGTAAGGAATCCAATTTAAAACAAGCATTTGCAATGCAATTGGTCTCCCATGTATGCGAGTTTGAACTATTGACATTGCAAAAAACAATGCCTTTTCATTTTTTTCCCGTTTTTAATACATAAATAAAAAGCATTGCCATTTACAGTGCCAATAGCTTAACCTCGAATAAATGCGAGATCTTTTGCATTGTAAATGTTTGTTGTGTAAGGATTCAGTTTCCAGACCTGTTCTAACAAAGCTGCCTTTGACCCGTAAGATGGAGTTGAGTGCCTTATTTGCGTGCCAACTTGTTGGTTGCAGTGTGCAGGGGGGCGCAGGTGTAGGGCAGCTGTGCTGAGAGGGTGTTGAGGTGAGGGAGACTGCGGATGCCGCGGTGACAGGAAGCCAGGAAACTGCGGTGGCAGGGGAACAGTGCTGGCAGTGTTCTGCGGATGTAGGGGCTCACGTGCATGGGTGGGAGGGGGTATTGGTGGCTGCCCGGTGAATGGTCGCATAAACTAGGAGCAGGAGTGCCTCTGTAGGGCATCTTGCTCTCCAAGGAGCTGTTAATGGCCTAGGATATGATCGCCGACAGAAATCCTGCCCGGTCGTGAAAGTTTGCACAGTTCCCTATCCCCCACATGCAAAGGTTTTTCTTAAGAAACGCTCCCATGTCCCTGGATGTTGAAGTAATTGTTTAATTTGCGATCCCGATGCCCTTTCTGGCCCAGGTGTTGTTCCTGCGTAACACCCGGATTCCATACATATTAACCCTTTCAAGGTTTTACTGGTGCTTCTGCAGCTGCCCGAGGCCCCCGCAGGGGGCCACTAAAGAGGGCAGCCCTCTAGTGCCACTGGTCGGGGACCCTGGGAGGAGTCCCCCCCAGCCTTGTGCGGCGCGCAAGGTGGCGTCACTTCCGGTGCGCGAGGACTGGGGGAGGTCTATATACGCCTCCCCCACCATCCGGACATCCTCTTTCAAGGGCCGGACACGCCGTCTAGAGGGGTCGTGTGTCGTCCCGTCTCTCGTCGTCGTCCTCGTATTTAGGCCTGGTAGTGCCTCATGCGCTGTTGTGCGACATCGCTCACGGTGAGTGCGGTGCCGCCCCCTCTCCTCCCCTCTGCCCCGTCCCTGGGCCTGACCCAGGTTGTACAGGGGCCATGGTACGGGCTACCATGGGGGGGTGCGAGCTCCTGTGGCAGGGATGCAGGCACTTTCTCTGTGCTAGGTGAGTGCCCCTCGGGGGGCAGTGCGGGGCTGGGCGGTGCTGGGCCAGTTGAGGTGTCCTCCGGGGCTGCCCCTGGAGTTTGGTGGCATGGTGGGGGGAGATCGGGGACAGCGGTGCTCCCCCTCCCGACGCGATGTGGTGGTAGCACTCGGTGTTCGTGGGCACTTATGCCCTTGTGTCGTATGATTTGCGCCCTGGACACGCCTTCGGGCAGGTCACATTTCTTTGAGATTGTGTTGGGTTTTACATGCTGGGTCAGTGGGGCGTTAATTTCACACAGGGCCCACGTCGTGGAGATTGTATTAGGTGTTTCGTTGAGGGTCAGTGAGTCAGGCAGTCTGGCGAGTGTTACGTGGTGTACGGTGGATGGGGTGGCGACAGCGCTGGGTCAGTGGACGCGCCACCCTCGACACCCACAGGGCGGCATGCTCCTCAGAGTGGTCCAACAATCAGACACCGTTGGCCTGTGTTTGGATTATCGCAAAAAAGATGTAAATGCGCTTTGAAGTCTGGAGAGACTGCTCCAGCCCCAAGACAGTCTATAAATTGAGCGCTAGCAGTTTGATGTGCGCGGCTTTTGATAAGTGTGTTATGCTTTCGCTCCGCTGACCCAGCCCTTAAACCTGCCGTATGAAGAATGGACCGCGCGCTGCCACTAGGTTATATGGCTACACAGCGGTGCGATTTTTATTGAGAATGTGTCTATAGCACTTGGTAATTGAAAAGAAGTATTCCATAATTAAAGGCTGTTAGGAAGCTCTAATCTTAAACATTGCTGTACTCATTAAAACCTCATTGTACCTCGAGTCCTGAGGTCTGTGCACTGCTTATTGAAACTCGATTTATACAACCCCTGCATACAGTGCGCACACTATGGGCAAGTATCTGCAAGATGCAACCATTCTCCAGTGAAACAGGCAGTGCCCTCAACTTTTAAAACGATGGTGTTAATTACAATTTTTCATATGGACGAACGAGCATACCTGCAGATTTCCATTAAGAATGTGATACTTTGGCAGAGCCCTACACTGAATTGCCAGAATCCCTTTAGCAAGCAGCAGCTTCTGTCCGTACACAACATTAAAACAGAAATAAAGCTCCTGACTTCCCTAATGTGACAACACGTGATGCCAAAGGGAAGTGGGTGAGTAAATGTATGTGTTGCGCAATTACAAATATCAAATTTGAAGCTAAGGGCCGTCTCCCGCCCACGTCGCATGCGTCTTATTGGCAGTGTTGGTCGTGTGCACCGGTGAGTATGGGCCCTTGGGCAGCTTGTGTGGTCCCTTGGGGATGCCATCTTGGGGCGGGATGCCCACCACGTATAGTCAGAAGTTTACTGCTGTCCGCCCCCCCTCCTCTTTTGCAAGTGTGGTTGCCCGGGAGGAGGGGGGGGTAATGTGCCGGTGCAGAGAGAGGCGACATTGCGGGGCATGGGTAGCTGGCCCTGCCATCTGAATACATTTTCGGGAGTGGGGCCCGCTCTGGGCAGTTGTCAGACATGGCCCACCGTGTGGTTTCGGCCTCTCAGTCAGGTTGCAGTTGCCGTCGTGGCCCTGGGTTCATCTGCGAAGCCAGGATTAGAGCACAACCTTTATGGTGAGCACTTGGAGTTATTCGATTCACTGTTTTTCGCTTGCTGGAACGGATGAGTTTGGGCATTGGGTGGCCGTGGCGGGCTCTCGCTGAGGGCTGGCTGGGTCCAGTTACTGCCGTACAGATTGTTCACATAGACAGCAGGGCCCCTCTACCTGAAAGCCAGTGTGGAGCGGAGGTCTTTGGCAGTCTTGGCGGTGTTGGTAGGTGAGCTACGGTCGGAGGAGCGTAGTCCTCTGCCGCATTTCACCCCTTGTGGTCGCACACAATCAGGGCCGGCTCTAGGGCGGTGCGATTGTTGCCACCGTACAGGGCGCGGACTTGGGCTGGGGGTGACATTTTCTGCGAGTATATTATCATTTTAAAACACCTGCTGCTGCGTTCCTGCTGCCACATTCCTGGCATCAATTAAAATGTCAAGATAACTCTGGTGAATAATCAACTTCCTTGAAAGAGACCAGAGATTTGTCTAGTGGAAGTTTTGACTCATTTTAAGGTAGTGCACAAGGTCAAAATATATAACTATAATCACACATAGGCACACTCTAAGCCCGGAAAGGTTTCACAGTAAGCAGCCTTAAAACCTCAAAGTGCCAGATAGAAAGGTTCACGGATCGTTTGGCTAACAGGTATTCTTCTGGCTGTGAGTTTGGGAAACTGTGTCAGTGTTGTACCCCTGCAGTAGTGGGGAAGGGAGAGAGAGCATGGCACTTCGCAATCGTGCTGCTCTTAACCTACACACCACGGTTAGCAATGCCTCCCATCTGCATAATCGTGTTATTGTTCGGCGGGCGTCCTTCTTACCCGGGGAGCCCATTCTGCCTGCGGGAACGTTTTCCTCGTGGTTGGGTTCATAGCGTGATCAGAAATACAATTTTCGTCTGCTGTACAACCTGGCAAGCCTTCCCTCCATTTTGCTATCTTGAATAGACATTATACTCGAATAAAGTTTTCAATAGTGTTGATGAACTCCACAACACATTTCATCACTGAGTACCCCTTCATAGTGTGCTGTCGACTACCTTGTTCTGAAATGTGCAGGGGGTAGCTGGCATGGGTATGTTGGATATGCACCGTATCATTGTTTGATTTTGCTCGCAAGAAAGTGTCATTCATAGTCTTTTGAATGTCACTCTCAGTTGCACTGAAATGATGGAAATGTCACACATAGAAATCTGAAACCTGGACAGCTATGGATGGGGGCGGACAGCTCTCGGTTGGCTATGCAATTGAGCTATAACTGCGGCTTAATTCACCTTATGCAAATAGAAGCACTGATCAGCCAATATATGAGCTTGTTGTATGTAGTGCATATAGGGATGCAATGATGTGCTGAATATGTAATGTAACTGGCGCTCATGTATAGCGTTTCAATACCTTTGCATTCACATACACGTTACATTTGTATAATTGATATGGAATTCTCAATGCGCGTTAGATTAATGCTATGAATGGCGGATCGGTCAGGCTTTCCAGGGAGCGGAATACCTAGTAAATGCGCGGTGTGCCCGTGGCCGGTCTGAATGCCATAGTCATTGCCTGAGCAAGCTGGGTAGCCCTGCAGATTCGTTTTTACTCTTAAACAATCCTTTAAGCTTGCTCAGGGCTCCCTCAGCTCTATTGGTGTCTTTTATATTGGCCAGGTCCTTCTGGAACTCTTCCCGGCTGTGTCCGGGACCAGGTGGAAGGTCTACACATCGCTTTCAGCACCTATGCTAAGCAAAGTTTTAAGCTTAAGTGTTGAGGGTGATATATGTTCCCTGGGCTTTCTGAAGGGCTCCATTGGGTAGGATGACCCAGCGGCAAGGAGCAGCAGGGTAGTTTACGTGTGCATTGTCGACCATGAAGCCAAGTATGCATCGCGGGTCCCTGCTCACACTCAAGTGGGCCACGATCACACAAAACATAGGATGAGAGTGCGGTGTCAGTCATATATGGCGATTTATGGTCCTTGTGCCACCAGGGGTTATGTAACATGTGTACGTCGCTCAAGGTGCCCCTAAGCCCGGTACTTCACACAATGGCAGCCCTAAACCTTGGTGGTCTCAAACTTCCTCGTTGGTCTAATGGGGGTTATTACGGATATCGATATGTCACCCTCATCTTCATTGTTGATTTTGCTCGCAATAAAGTGTCAGTCTTAGTGCTTAAATGTCACCCATATTTCATCCTTTGTCCCAACAGGGACAAAAGTTATGGGTAGGCTCTGTTTTGCAAAGAATAGTTAATTGGTACCCGCATGGGCTTCGTTCGCAGTTCAGCGAGGTCAATTTTGTCTCCAACGCGGAGATGGTGCACCGTATTCCGTTTCCAAAGGGCTCCCACTTTCCGCTGTTGGCACCTGGCCCACGTACAGGTGACCTGTCTGGCTGTTGAGGAAGTTGAGTAGTGTAATGGTCCCATTTGCGGTAGAGCTTGCTATTCATCGAAGGGAGACATTTAATGTATGTTCAACGTTAGCGTGACAGTCCCACCAGTTCAGAACAGAAGTATTTTCAATATGCTACGCAAGGAAGCCAGTATTGTGGATTCAGTCATCTTATACAACTAACAAGCATTGTTCAAGCCAAGGGCACTGGCGTGTTGTGGTACTGTGGTTTTGTAGTATATATCCGGAGTCAAGGTCAGAAGCCGCAAAATAACAGCCTGCCTTTCCCACCGGTTACCAGCCCATTGGTGGGAAAGTCTAATGCTACACATACTCAGGAAACTTCAACGCAAAAAGAGGCACTGCTCAATACTGAGACTGCATTGTGCAATTGACTATGAAGGCCCTCATGGGGAACACCTGCGGGCACCATATAGAATCAGGTACCATGCACACTGGGCGGGCATCCCTCTGCAGCCGAGGGCCGGTATCGGGCAGCTTCTGTTAAGACATATCCACCCGTGCTTTAACCAGGGTCGGCAGGCGGGTGGTGGTAGTTGTCGGCTAACAGTGTGCTGCGGCACAGTTAAGTTTGGTGAACACTGCGTTAGTGCCAAATGGCGACAGGGTATTACCGACCTTTTTGGCGTCCCAAAATTCAGGAAAGGGTGGGTATTTGCACATAACTTTCCCCCTAGGTCCACAGACTTGTCTGTCCCCTGGGGTTATCCTTCTGCAGGCTAGAACCAGACAATAGAAGGGGCATCTTTTGGGACGGGATCCCGAACACATTGATAGTCAAGCGCTGGGGTAGATTTACCATGAAAGGCATGGTCACTACTTGGGTTGCCCCCAAGTCCTGGGGTCAAACTGGGTTGGCGCATTAAGTCTTCAGTCCTTGGGTAGCATCCAGCACTCCTTCAATCCAAGGAAGGGCAGTTAGCGATAGATAAGTATCAGCGAGTGGGTAACATACACTGGCTTGTCAGCGGCTTCATGCCCCGGGGGCATGCACGCTTTACAAATACACAGAGCTGCAACAAGAAGGGTGTAAAGGGGCAAAAAAACAGTAAAAAGGTGTGTCTCTGGCGTCCCAGCCTGGTGGAGCCATTCCCATCTAGAGGTACGCCCGGGGGAATATGGTGTGCTCCTTTTGGTTCCCATGACCAAGGCATTTTGTGGCCTCTACCACATCAAGTGTTAGGCACTAGATTACAGACAGTGCGCCCTGTATCGAATCAGACAGATTCTCTGAGCGGGTATGCCTAGGGGGCTTCACCAGAGGGAGCGGAGCAATCGAAAGTTCCATAAGGAATAAGGGATGCAGGGCACGTGCTGGAGGGCAGCCGTGCTCATTGTCTCATATGCCTGTTATGGACATTCCTGTGTGCATGGATTTAGCAAGTAAAGGGACTGTGACAGGGTTAAGTATAATCCCCCTTCGCCCGTATAGCCTAAGCTGGCAAGCGGGAGTAGGAACGGTCTTCCAACCTGTGAGCTTCTGTCCCTGAGATGGGAGACACATGTGTCCAGCCACACACGGTTCTAGAGGGGGGATGTCTGAAACTGTCCCGCCCAGAGTGGGATGGGGCTGAGTCATGTGACGCAGTGGAACTTTGCCGCGTGCGGTGAATAGTGCTTGGCACAACTTCACAGGCTTTGGGTGTTTTTGTTTCACCAGACACTAGCTTATCCAAGCGAACGTCTAGGGCTATTGGGTTATAGATGGGGCATCAATAACCAGTAGGGATGTTCTTGTTCATCTAGATTTGCAGGAGGCTCTAGACAGGAGAGTTAGCGGGCAAGACTATAGCTAATTTGGTGGGCGGCTCTGGCGACGACAATGGCAGCCTGCAGAGTTGTGGCGGAGTTACAGGGCGATCTGGAAGCAAATGGGTACAGAAGGGTACCCCTGCGCGGAACCATATGGGGTGCCAGAGCCAAAGACCAGGAGCCTCATGGGAGGTTCCTGGAAAATCGTGTCGGCACCCCGTTAGTCCTTCAGGCGGTTGTGGGCCTGAACAACCGGGGGCTTGCCTTGCTACGCTGCGCCCTGAAAGGGGCGTGAGTAATAAGGGACCGTGATCCGGGAAGAGGATCACCAGAAGGGGCAGCACAGATGGGGTTCGCCCCAGTGCTGCTTGGCTCATCAGGTGGGCAGGCGGCCAAGAAGGTTGCCTGCCCTTGGATTGCCCGTAAGATAACCCACCATATTACATAACGGTGTATGTAATAAACCTGCAGCAGTTTTACCCAAACAAAAAATGTGTGGTGTGTTTATTTATTGACATGCATGCTATATGTGGGGGGTGGGTAGTGTTGCCCATGGTGGTGCTATGCAGCTGCCCGAGGCCCCCGCAGGGGGCCACTAAAGAGGGCAGCCCTCTAGTGCCACTGGGGCCCCCCACACCCCCCTTATGGTCGGGGACCCTGGGAGGAGTCCCCCCCCAGCCTTGTGCGGTGCGCGAGAACTGGGAGAGGTCTATATAGGCCTCCCCCACCATCCGGACGTCCTCTTTCGCACGCCGGACACGCCGTCTCCCACCCTACCACTTACCCGGCATGGTTGTGGAAGGCAGGAGGCATAGACTGTTGTAATGTTGTCCTTTTTTGTTGCAGGTGGAGTTACAGGGCGATCTAGAAGCAAATAGGTACAGAAGGGTACCCCTGCGCGGCACCATAGGGGGTGCCAGAGCCAAAGACCAGGAGCCTCATGGGAGGTTCCTGGAACACCGTGTCGGCGCCCCGTTAATCCTTCGGGCGGTTGTGGGCCTGAACAACCGGGGGCTTGCCTTGCTACGCTCCGCCCTGAAAGGGGCGTGAGTAATAAGGGAACATGCGCCACGTGATCCGGGAAGAGGATCACCAGAAGGGGCAGCACAGATGGGGTTCGCCCCAGTGCTGCTTGGCTCATCAGGCGGGCAGGCAGCCCAGAAGGTTGCCTGCCCGGGGATCGCCCGTAAGATAACCCATCATATTACATAACGGTCTCTGTAATAAACCTGCAGCAGTTTTACCCAAACAAAAAATGTGTGGTGTGTTTATTTATTGGCATGCATGCTATGTGTGGGGGGTGGGTAGTGTTGCCCATGGTGGTGCTATGCCCACGGGTTGTAAAGCGGACGCTGCGCGAATTTAGCAGCTATGGCTACAGGATATTCTTGCTGCATAGGGAGTGCAGCTGGCACCCTCACTGAGCAGCAGGTTGCTTCACGGTTCACCAGACCAAGTGTCACGTACGTCCAGAGTGCACGGTGAGCCATTCGCTACACACCAAGGCAGTTCCGGAGAACTGCTGTGACAGGACTGCACCACAAAACCTTGTATGACTAGGGTAGGGCAGCGCCAGAGCTCGTGTTGCCGGAGCCGAGCTGCACCAGAGCGGGTGACAGGACTGCAGCAACGCACTGCTGCTCTGTAGCAGATACAGGAATGCACCAGAGCTCGTGTGGCAGGAGCAGGGTTGCACCACAGCTCTTGCCACAAAAGCTTGGCTGCTCCAGTGGTTCTGAGACAGTGACCGCACTGCACCAGAGCTTGTGGAGCAAAGGCAGAGCTGCAGTAATGCTGCTATGGTAGGATTGTAGCATGTCTGCAAAGTCAGCTGAATGGCGCCAGAGCTCGTGTGGAGGACTGGTTCAGTGCAGCCCCCATAGCCTGTGTAACAGAGCCTGTGCTGCACCAGAGCTCGTTTGACTTCCGGGAGCAGGGCTGCACGAGGGCTCCGGCTCTTGTGACAGTGCCACGACTGCACCAATCCTTGTGTGTCAACAAGGTAGGGGCCTGCACCTCACGTGTCGGAAGCAGGGTTGCACCAGAGCTGGTATGACAGGACTGGACCAGGGCTGCCCCAGAGCTGGCATGGCGGGAGCACATGTGATAAAGTACGGCTGCAGCGTGTGACATGGACAGGACTGCACTAGAGCTGGTGTGACAGTACTGGTCTGGAGCAGGGCTATTTCACAACCCGTGTGACCGAAATAGCATAGGGCTGCACAAAGCTCATCTCACCCAGGCAGGGTTGCATGCCCTGCCACCATTAGCTGCGAGTTTTTATGAGTCGAAACCGTCAAACAGGCAGGGAGTATTTATTGCACATTTTAGAGGGAGGAGAGTGAGAAAGCAGTACACGAGGGAGGCAGCAGGAAAACATATGCACTCTCATGGAAGAGTTAATCCACATGCAAAAAGTAGTGCTTCAAAAGTGAGCAGCGGAAGGACAGAAGTCCATGATCCATGGAAGAAGAGGAAATAAAGCCCAGACAAGCTTGCAAATAAAAATGATGTGTCTGAAATGGGTTCTGTCCATTTAATCCCTCTGGAGTTTTTGATTTCTGAACCATGGTTCTTCACTTTTACAGTGAGTAAGTCTCACCACCTGAGCCTCACTCATGGTAAATTCTGTAGAAATGGACTAAAAGTGCTAACCGCCAGACTCTGCCTTTAATACTGTAACTTCTTTGCACAATTAATCACACACTTATTCATATTCAATCATTCACACACTTAGTCACATACCCAGTGACTGTGGCTCAAATTCTCATGCATGCTCAAACTTATTTATGCGGGTACAAACACATGCACACTCAAAAGCACACAAACTTACTCAGATAAGCACACTGGATACCCACTTGTAGTCATTCTCACACTCACACTTTCGCAATTGTACTCATAGAAACACACTCCTGTTATGATACACAGACGGCCTCTCACTTAAAAACATACACCAGCCTCAGTAGGACACATGCTTCTTACTCCTCTTCTCACATTTATAAGTAGGCCATTAATCAGTTTTACAATTACCAGTTTATTTGTAATTAGTTTACCGACCATGGAAGAAAGTAAGGCTAAATTGACCTTGCCAGGGTTCAAATTGGAGTCCAGCAAATCACCACCGATGACAGCAGAACTTGCTTATTTCACTGACCCATCTTGCCTTCTTCAATTACACAAAGCCAATAGGTTAGGTTTTAATGATAGAATGCATGCAAACGCAGACAAGCATAAATGTGCACAAAGTACGTGTGCACAGTATCTGTACCACCTATCTCTTTTTCTGTCTGCCCTGTTGTTTTAATCCCCTTGTTTGGGATGCTGCCTGTTTTTATTCTCTTATTCCAGTGCTGCTATCATGCAGTACCACATTCTCTAAGAATTACAGAACAGTGGACAGTCATAGGAGATACAGAAAGAGGCAGGTCGGAGAGAAACATGCCACAAGTATCTATGCCTTTTTGAATTGTGTTAGCACATTAAGCAAAAAGAACATTTGATGGACAGAATGCAGCACAATGTCATACATTCGCCCCAGTACAGAGATCTGGGTCTAAATCCATCGTTTTTTTGCTCAACATGCCATTCCAGTTTGGACCCAGCCATATGCAAATCAGTCTTGACCCTGCGCCCAATGGTAACAGTCAAGCCAGAACTGCCAGGCCAGGTCCTCCCAGGACTGGAAACAAGCATCCTAGGACCGGTTTCGAGCTTTCAGCCCTCATCAGCCAAAATAGCTTGACTCCAGTGGCATGGAGAGCATGGGACCCACGTCTGGGCATACCCATCCCACTCGGGGTGACAAATGTAAAAAGAACAATTGATGGACAGAATGCAGAACAATGTCATACATTCACCCCAGTACAAAGATCTGGGCCTAAATCCATTGTTTTTTTGCTTACTATGCCATTCCAGTTTGGACCCAGCCATACGCAAATCAGTCTTGACCCTGAGTTCCATCCATCATTTGTTTGCGTAGCACTTTTCGCCCTATGTGAGATGGGTATGCCCAGACGTGGGTCCCTTTCTCACTGTGCCACTGGATTCAAGCTAGCCTGGCTGAAGAAGGGTGACATACCCTGAAACCGGTCCCATGATGCTTGTTTCCAGTGCAGGGAGGCAGTTCGGTCTGGACTATTCCCAAGATGCACAGGGTCAAGACTGATTTGCATATGGCTGGGTCTAAACTGGGGTGGCATGGTGAGCAAAAGAATGATGGATTTAACCCCGATCTCTTGACTGGGGGTGAATGTAAGATTCTTTAAGCATTCCGTCCATCATTTGTTTGCATAGCACATTAAGGCCACAGTTGGCTGCGAGGTCCATGTAGCTTCCCAGAGTGCTAGCAGACCCTTAATGCACTGCAAGAATCACCCACGGTTAAATGGGTTTATAACCATTAAAATGCTCACTCCTGCATACGCACTCATAGGTGGCCATCATGGAATGGCTGTTGTTATACTTTATTAAAAACCACACAAAGGAAACATGTTGGCAAAGCCAACAGCTCGGGAGCTAAAGTCAGACCACTTGACTTTGTCAATGCTTTTTTCAGGTTGTGACCCTGCCAAGTTTTAAAAGTAGCGCATCTGTACGTTTCCCATGATGGCATGCCTCATGCACTGACAAGGGGCTGCGGGATTGTGTATGCATAATTTGAAGCTTGCTTGCTGTGAGTTCTGGAATGCAGATGCGTTGGCACATGGGCGAGAATGTGTAGCGCCTCGTGCGAAGATCATTACATGCTGCAGCGAGACGTCGCTGAATGCCTGAACCAATGTATGTTTTCCCTCCTTCGGCCTTGTACACCCAGAAGAAAGGCGATGTTTTAATTCGATGCCAACATAAATGCGCCTTTACTTGCAGACGGATCCCTACCATTTTTACCACGATGAAATCAGGGGTGTGTGTTGTCATCCTACTGCATTTCAACTCTTAATGCACAAGGGAGCGTTGGAAGCCAGCACACCTGTCGGCATAAAGTTTTTCCCTGCCGCGCCCCTCAACTTCCCACAGGCGCGGTGCAGAACACACCTCCGGGCACCGCTGGCGCACGTGCTCTGCCTGTAGTTGGGTCCAGGTGGGTTTCTGTTGGACTTGGCCCTTTTTGCAGGGTCATCCCTAAACTTTTTGCCTTCCTCCTGTATTTTTTCTGACCTGTTGTTGGCTGTTTTATGACTCTTGGCACCTTACCACTGCTGACCAGTGCTAAGGTGCATATGCTCTCCCTATGGTAAAATGTATACATTGATTGGTGTCTATGATTGGTTTATTGGATTTACTGTCAGTCCCCAGTAAAGTGCACCAGGAGTGCCAGGGCTTGTGAATGCCAATGCTGCTGGTGGGCTTGCAGCGCTGGTTGCGCCACCCACAGAAGCGGCCTTGTAAAATGTGTCTAGGGTCTGCCACTGCAGAACCTGCGTGCAGTCTGGTACTGTCATGCTGGCTGGCAAGTGCACATACTTGCCAGCCTCCAAACCTTCCCTTTGCCTCATGTTAGTCACCCCTATGGTAGGCCCACGGGCAGGGTGCATTGTAGGTGTAAGGTAGGACAAGCCCTGAGTGTGTGGCATGTCCTAATAGTGAATTACAGCCATTTTCGTTTTTCACTATTGAAGGCTACCTGCTCTCCATAGGCCAGAATGGGCTGCTGGAGTCACTACACGCTGTGACCCCAGTGGACTCATAGAGCATGGTAGGATGTCAAGTTTAGTATGCCTGAACTCAGAATAATAAAATACTTCTTTTAGTAAAGTTTATTTTAATATCCTGCGTTTGTAAATACTACTTTTAGAAAGTTAGTATTTACTGACCTGGCCATTTCAGTCCGCCTCTGCTGTGTGTGTGTGTTCTGCCTAGCAACAGTAAGGAGCAGGGTTGGGGAATCCCCAGGGACAGGCTGGCTGCCAGGTGGTGCGTAGAGAGATTACACCAGGATGGGTGGGAGGAGTACACCTTAACTCTTAAATAGACCTGGGCTCTGCCACCACAAAGCCGGCTCCGCCCCCTGTGGAGCGGCTGATGTCTCTGCCCTGCTGCTGAAAGGAAAGCGCAAAGTCACCATAACAAAGTGCTCCAGAACTGGACTGGGCCAGGCCCAGGCCCCCTGGCGCTAAAGAACAAAAGAATCACTGTATAAAAGTAGGAGCCTGGCTCCTAAGAAATCAGAATCCTGTTTTACCACAAAGAACCTCTGCCCGACTAGAAGGAGAAGAAGACGCTGGAAGGACTGGCCTGCTGCTTGCCTTGCTGAGAAAGGAGAGGAAGAGACTTGCTGAAAATACTTTGCTGCTTTGTGCTTTAAACATTCTCCAAGGGCTTGATCTGAGCTTGCCCCCTGAACTGAACCCCAGGACCAGTGGGTTCTTTGTGCCTTTGCTCGTCCTGAAACTCGAGCCGTGTGTGCATCCAGCTGGAGAAAGACTGCGCCCCTCCTCGCCCCCTCCTAGGGCCGTGACACTCGGGAGCTTGCATGCCTTCGTTCCCGTGAGAGCCTCGCTCCGACCGGAGTCGCTCTCTGCCCCCGGGCTAGGCTACCTGCTCCTCTGCCACCGTCCGCTACTGGAGCGCGCTGAAGCACTATCGCCCCTCCCGCCGGAATTCCTCCCCGACGATTGTGATCCCCGCCGGGTCATCAGCTGCATGGACCGTGCCCTGTGACCCCGCTTCGCTATCTCAGACTGGGACCAGGCCGCGCCGCCCCCGCTGTGGAGACCCCCGCACCACCGTGCTGAGGGTCGTGGGCCGCGCCTGCCTGAGTGCATGCACCCGCTGACGTAGGATCCAAAGGTGCCCCCATCATCACTGAGTCGCACTGTCCCGTGCCGACTCCCAAAGCAACTACAACGTTCCTTAAAGTTCCAGCATCGGGCTCGAGGCCCGCAACGCCTTATTTCCCCGTCATCCGGAGCCGATCGGGCCAGAGGGCTGTGCTGTCTGCAGAATCTCCCCGGGTGAGTGAGAGCGAGTGTATATCCCCGCCGTCATTCCTGGGACCTCGAGCCCTTTGACAGGCGCCCTGCTCCCCGTAGCCCCCACCGCACCGCAAGCCCGTCTCGCCTCCAGTTCTGCCTCCGAGCCGCTGGGAAGAGCCGTACGCGGCGCAGGCGTGCTCACGCCCGATGCGTGAGCCACGGTAGGGTCCGGGCCGATCGTTGACAGAAGAAAGAGGGAAGCGCGGCGAAGCGCACCGAAGGGCTAGGACTGGCCCAAATCTCCTAAAAGTGACTGAAGCCCCAAAGTAACGTTGTTTTAAGAGACTAAAAGAGTATCCGTTTGAAACTGCAACCAAGAACATTTGCCTGCTTTATAATCTGGTGGCATAGAGAAAACGTTATTGGTCTTGTGATAAGTCTGCTGATACACATACCTATATTTTTACATAAAGAGCGTATTTTTCCATATCCAAGCCTGGTGTCCATTTCTGGGGGGGATTGATGTATTTACTGTGTGTATGATTACAACTGCTTAACTGACTAACGCCTGGAGAATAGCCTTGGCTGCTCACGCCACGCACCTAGAGGGTGAGCAAGGGTCATTCCAAAGGGGTTATCCTGCGCCCTGACGTAGAGGAGAGGGTCCCTGCTTGACACAAGGGCATCCTTGCGCCAACCAGAGACTCCCAAGTCTAACAGTTTCCAAGCAGCTACTGTGATCCGTGAAGGAAGCTGAACGGTGCCTGTGGAGTGCCAGGGCTCAAGCTCCATGCCTGTCTTAGCCGGGCATTCCATGCCACCCTTGTAGGCAGGAACCACAAGCAGCGCAGGGAGGAGTATTTCATTAACCATTGCTCGTTACGCATTGCTCTCTCCTCCTGCCCGCTCGCTCCTGAAGCCCCCCTGCCTGCGGTAATTATCTAATGGAGCTGGAGAAAGTGGCAGAGGCGGCGGCAGCATTCCTGCCTTTAAACCAATCTGCAATTGCTCTAGTTCACTAGGACAATGCCCAGTTAAACAAGCACTCGCCATCTGATTTCACTCAGCCGCTTGTTTATATTTGCTTTCACTTTCACTTTAAGTGAAAGCGCGATGCAAAAATAAACATGTGGCTGAGTGAAAACAGATGGCAAGACAAGTAACAGATGGCCCATCCTAAAGATAAGAAAGTGCTTCACGATAGCTGTGAAGCAGACAAGCCTGTCCGAATGGGCCATATAAAGGGCAGCGATAAAAATAAAATAAAAATTCCAATGGCAGGCCACCGTTTAGCATGAACAGTGATGCAAGCCAATGGAAATGAGGGGCGGGGCTTCGAGCCCCCTTCTAAAACCTCCTCTCTAACTATAGGTCTGGCCGAGCGCACAGGGCAAGCGCTGCAACGCTAGGCAAGACCTAAAAAGGACTTAACTCTAACGGCCGGCCACTGTCTCTCCTCCGTCCTCCGTCCTCCATCCTCTTCATCTTCCTCTGCTTGCCGGCAGCTGGCAGCACCCTGCACACAGGCTCCCCTGAGCCAATCATAACGCTTGCAATCCAATGTTGCGATTGATCTTAGCTCTGTGGATCGGTGCTCATACTGGAACAGGGAGCCTGCGCATGTTCTTCACCAGGCTGTGTAATGCGCCTGGTAGGAACATGCAAAGTGTGCATGAACTGCTTGTCGGCCCAAGAGAGCCAGCCAAACAGTTCATGCGCACTTAGGGAGAGCAAAGCACTCCTCCCCTGCTCTGGCCAGTTCCACCCAGCCCCACCACGGACTGCAATAGGGAAAATAAAATAATAACAATACGTTATTATCATTTTATTTTTCCTTTTGAGCAGTGGGTCGACGATCCTCCGCCTTAGCAGAGGAGCAGTACTATTGTAGAAATAGTTAGCTGTAATATAACTGACCAAACACTAAAATAGTTATTTCTTGTTGTAGAGATGTATGCCTCTGCAGCACAGGTTTAGTCTGGCAGTAAAAACAGGTGAGGTGAAAATATGCAGTGTCTCTTTCCTTTTTCCGCGATCTACTGCTGACCAGCACAGGTATTCTTTGCCTGGGCATCACTGTGTTCAGGGAAGTGTCAATATTAGCATCACTCCTGTTGGGTCCAGATTGCCAGGTTAGTGCAACCTTGACAGGAAATAAACAACATTTGATAACAAGGGACTCTTGATCAAGGGTGTAACTGAAGCATGGCTTCTTTCGTAAAGTAGGAGAAAACAAATGCTACCATGGCTTGACCTGTAATACACTGCTGAGGTCAGGCAGAACACGTAAATTAAAGTGAGTCAAAAATGCTTGAAATCCATGGCAATCCCTATTATATTTTTCATGAGATCCAATCACCATTCTACTTTTAGATACACTAGGGCTAAGGCAGAAATGAGTTTTCCTACATACTCTGCCCCTGACTAGGGATAGGGCGGCTGTGGGGACACCACTGCAGTGGGACTTGTGGGGGAAATCCTGTTCATTGATGAAATGTCTTTGTATTTTTCTAACAAAAATGGTCCCTTTTATCTTGCGGTTTCTAACTTCTCTTGTGCCTTAATGATGGCCTGAGCCATTGCCAGTAATGGATTGCAAATTCATCAGAGGGCCTGGGAAACTGTCATGTCTCGGATTTGATAACTCTGGTGCAAGCCTCAATGCTCCAACCAAGGATTGTACACCGAACGTGCTAGAAATACAGGACACAGACCCTAAAGGGAACAAAAAGGGTAAGAAACAGAAAACAACACAAATACTCAGGACTCTTCAGGACGGATACAAGAGCACAGACCCACTGCTCTGGTTCTGGTCTCAGGGATTCAAACATGCACCACAAAATGAGGAGCACTAACCAAATATCACAATACAAGGCAGTAGGCTACTTCCTCATACAAAATGGAAGGTGCGGTGCTCGCACTCGGACCCCTGAAAGAAGTTTTGAGGAGTGTTTACAATGAACAGGGTACATCCCAAACTCCCTGCTAGGAACAGTGAAGCTCAGCCTTCAGCTCCCAAGGAAGGGAGGAAAATAAGTGTGCAAATGTGGGTGATGCCAAACAACTGGGTGCAAACTGGTATTAATCGTGGGAAACCTTAGCACTACACACAATTGCCAGGCACAGCTTGGAGCGTGTGAAACACAGCCACCTTAACTCAGAAGTGAACCTAACTGGGAAACAGAAGGTTATCTCCTTCATTGGACTCCGTACTGTACCCTTCCTTGCACTCGGCCAGATGAATGTCCAAACTGAAGGTAGGTTGTGGTGGCAGTGTGATGTGTGCGCTCCTATGATGATGGAACTTACTGTGGTACTTCCCAGTCTCAAATTCAACTGTGTGGCAGCCTTGCTGTATTCAGGATACTCCCCTCAAATCTCTCATATTCTCAGGTCAGGCCAGACTCTCAAGCCTGGTGGGGGGGGGGGGGGAGGGTGGGAGCGGGCCTCACTGCCTCTGGTAGACTGCGTTCACCGTAGTTCCTTGCTGTACTTTTTCTTTGCACCTTTCCCCCTCTCAGTTTTTTTTTCACCTCCCGATCTGCAAGGCATGTGCAGACCCACGCGACACAGTAGCTAGCTCCAGAGATTGGTGTGGCCATTATACAGGGTTGTCCTACTGGGCTCTTATTTCAGGCAGAAGTGTAGCTGAGCCAGTGGTTTGAAGGTGAGCTATCCACCTCGCTCTCTTTTTTCAGCAGCAAAATCAGCTTTGTGGGGCTGACTGAGCAGGGTCTGGAGTGCCGGGCCAGTATACGGCAGCAGGGCTTCAGGAGGATGCAGGCGCTTAGTGAAGCCATGGTGTGACCAGCTGAGAGTAACGGGTTGGCTGTACTTGCCGCTCACAATTCAAGATTGGTGTCCCATGCGTGACTTGCCTGCTGTTTCTCCTTTTCTTCTTCTTGCTGCCCGTGTTGTATTCAGTTTGGTAGCGGCGGACATGATGGGATTCTTATTCTCTCCAACATAGCAGGGCTGTGCATAAAAACGCTTCAGCTTGTTCTGGGGCTGGTTTGTATGAGCAGTGAGCAGGTGAGATTGTGCCGCTCTCCTCAGCATGTGGCTTCTCTTGACGGGTGTCAATGGGTGCGGATAAAGAGCCACTGGTGTTCCATATAAGGTGCCTAACATGCTCCAGGCTTCAAGCAGGAAGAGGAACATAATGTCAGGCACCTGGTGGGTGTAAGAAGGAGCTCGGGGTCTTGTCGCAGGCTGTTGAATTGTGCCCTCGGCCTCCCAGTGGCAGCAGCTGCGCCACCAATGAAGTGGCATGTCTCTTAATATCAGGGGCCACACCAGGGTATTGGTTCCCTCGGAAAATACACCACGATGCACCACTCGATTCCTGCCAATCACAGGCATAGATTCAGATGTACTAGCCTGTTGGCGGGGAAATCTCATTGGTTGGGCCCAATGGGACCCTAGAGCACCATTGTGTGAATCACACTTCATTGTGCTTTGGGTGTGACAGCAAGGGCAATGTCTAATTCGTCTTGTCACCATTGTTCTGCTGGCATGTCAAGGATAGTACAGTGCAGGAACAGGGAAACACAATTGAATTGATAACCGAGACAAGGATTTGAGCACTCATTTTCCAGTTTTTGGACCAATTATATGACCTGTGATGCGGCTGGGGATTAGCATATGTGGGCATGAATGATAGCCCTACAAGAAGGGGAGCTGCTTTAACACCATGTTCAGATGGATTTAACAACAGCTGTGTTTTTATCACTTGGAAATTATAGTTTACAAGACGCTTGTAGAACAGTCTGAGACATGTGAGAAAACACCTGTATATGGAGCGCGTATTCACATACCAGATGCAGGTAGCTACATCTATGGAAACCTATGAGAGGGCAAATCCCACAGCACAGAGCTCTTTCAACCGTTGGAATGGTGCAACTTGAAGAGACCCTGTTTCCCTTCCACACAAGTGACGTAACCATTCAGACTTACCAGGCAACATTGGACAGCACCATGACAGTTATTGGTCTGTCCCTTTGGTATACACTGAACAACAATTGAGTAGTCAGTCCAAACTGCCATAACTCAAAAGAGCTCTGAAGACTTTTATTTTCAAGAAGGGTTTTGATTGGCTGATGAGACCACCACAGGACATCCAGCCCCATATGAAGGGATAGGGCCCCTCTGTAGCTACACTGGTATTGTCCAAGACAACACATCTAGTCCTGGACAATGGCCATTTCGCCTAAGAGGAATCACTACATGTCCTAGATTTTTGAAATTCTGAATACTGATAAGTGGCAATAGGTGACTAGTCACGGCTTCTTATATACATGTATATATATATTACCTACTGGCGGTCGCCAGTAGGTAGTTATAGTTAGGACCCTGTTTCCAGAGGAAATCCGCAACATTCTATTTTGAATAACTTTGGCGCCGGTCGACGAATCCTCGCGAATTTCTCAAAATAGGTGGGGCGCTACGCTCCGCTCCTACCCTGAAAGTCTCGGGGGGATTCGTCAAGCGGGGGCTGAGATAAAAGGGGGGTCCCAAAACGCGTTTTTCCCATGCATTTTTCCATAGGACCTTTAGACAGGGCTACAGCCCGAACGGCTAAACAGAATTACTAGAAATTTGGCAGAGAGGTAGTCCTCAGGTCAAGGAAGTGCCTTTTGTAGGTTTGGTGTAAATCTGTTCAGTAGATTCAGAGAAAATAGCCTTTAAATCAATATATATATCTGAGCCAGCTTACGGTACGCTTACCGTAAGCTTACCGTACGCGTACGGTGGCGTGCGCGAGCGCGATTCTGATTGGCTGTTAGATCTTAGTAAACATTAGAATCGGCCGAAACCAGGAAGCGGCGGCCGCCATTTTGTGTATTTCACTCCGGTAAAAAAGAGTGATATCTTGAAAAGGGGGCAAGGGAGAGAGTTACAGACCCCCTAACATTTGTAAGGGGGTCAAAGAAGGACAGAAAAGTACAAAGAAAACATTTATTGATTTAAAAAAAAAATCGCGGGGTACGCGTACGGTAAGCTTACGGTAAGTGTACGGTAAAAAAAAAAATAAAAAAAAAAATGAAATTCAGATTTAAGTGTTTAGATATTAGGGGGCTCTAAAAAGAGCCGTTGTGTTTATTAAGTGATTTTTTAGTGGTACCTACAAGTAAGTACCGATGCAGAGTCTAAGGTTCAAGAGGAAGACTCTGTTCCCTTCATCATTGAAGTGCACACCATCTCCTCTATAAATGTCTTGCATGTCGTAACGCAAGTTGTTGTGGTAAATGGAACCCATACCATAGTCACGGAGGAAAGCAGAAACAGATTTGTTGACGTGCTTTCTTGCTTTGTCAATCTGCGGACAGAAATGATTGGACCAGTTCCATTTTTGCCTTTGGCATATGTTAGAAAACACAAAGGCAGTTTTAGGGAAAAGTGAAAACAGTTGTGCAAAGGTGTCCTTCATAAGCATTTCCAGACCTATCCCAGTCAAAGTGCCTAGGTCATTGCCACCACAGTGCACTATTATGAGGTCAGGGTGTTGGATTTGCATGAAGGATTTCACCAATGGCATCAATTGGTGCCACTTTAACCCTCTCTGACCAATCCATTTAATGTCTACATTTGGCAAAGCAAGGTCTCTCACCATACCTGTTTTCTCTGCAAACTTTTCATTCCAGAAGACATAGCTGTGCCCTACAATCCACACTGTGAACATCTTCAAAGGAGAACTGGATGCACTCAGGAGGTGTCTTTCAGTAGAATGGCAATATGAAAAGAAAGACAGTTTGGAAATGGAGGCATACATATTTTTTTTTTAAAAAAAAGAACTGATTGGCTGTTTCATACCATTCTAGAATAAAAACTAGGCTGTATGTGTAAATTAATAGAAGCATGTTTTGTATTGGTACAGAAAAATGTGTTACCAAAGAACAGTACTATGGATTTGCTGTTAGGTTTGAAAAGTCAAGCACTCTTGCTCTGTGGAATTGAAACATTGTTTGGCGAACTTCTGACCTGACTCCACACAGCAGTGTTCCATGACCTGTTGCTATGGTAGCAGGCAGAAGTCAAGTTGGGGGAAGGGTACTAGGCAGAAGTCAAGTTGGGGGAAGGGTACTTTTGGAAAAGGGTTGGTTTTCAACCAATAGAAATGTGTGATTACATTTGAAAAAAAGGGGGAAGCACTGAGATTTGAAACTTACATGTATATGTGTGGAAAAATAGAGGGAAACTTTGCCATTATCTGGTTCTGCTGAGAGGAGAGAGGTGTAGAGAACAGAGATCCTGGCTCTGATAATCTGCTGTTTGAGTGCCACATTTCTTTCACAACTAACTAATTTTAAAGGTGAGTTTAGAGTTTGAGAGGAGATGTATATGGTAAATTAAGAAATGAATAATAGAAATGTAATTCTTTTTGTTGAAGTTGTGTTTATTATTTTCTGTTTTGGGAGAAATTTAAATGTGAGGAACATGTAAAATAATATGGACTATGTTTTCACAATAAATTAAGGTGTATTGGTATAAAAAAAGAATAGTTTAAGGGTTTGCGGTTGGACTCAGTAATGCAAATACATTCAGCATCACTAAGGCTGGTTGCCCTTGCTGGAGTGTAGGCAGTCACCCAGGATACACATGGTGGTGGTCTGAAAAAGCAGTCTGGACATGGGCTTTTAAAAAAATCTGAAAAGTGGATTCATAATGTGTCAGTCTGTAAAAGTGATTATCACTTGCCAAAAAAAAAGAGCAGTAAGTGTGCTTTCAAATTGGCAAAGAAATTTCGTTTTGTGACTAATGTGAAAACATGACTCTGTGTGCAAATAGGAATTACAGGCAGAGATTTATTGCGTTTTGCTCTGGTGATTTCACAGTTGCATTAGTAGGAAAAAGGGGGAGCGATTTTTTGGTGCAGAAGCAGACTCTTAGCACACACCCAGCTCCTTTCCATGTATAATCATGCACAGTATTTACAAGCGAGCGGGGTTTGAGGTTTCAGTCTGTAATGCAAATACATTCAGCATCACTAAGGCTGGTTGCCCTTGCTGGAGTGTAGGCAGTCACCCAGGATACACATGGTGGTGGTCTGAAAAAGCAGTCTGGACATGGGCTTTTTAAAAAATCTGAAAAGTGGATTCATAATGTGTCAGTCTGTAAAAGTGATTATCACTTGCCAAAAAAAAAGAGCAGTAAGTGTGCTTTCAAATTGGCAAAGAAATTTCGTTTTGTGACTAATGTGAAAACATGACTCTGTGTGCAAATAGGAATTACAGGCAGAGATTTATTGCGTTTTGCTCTGGTGATTTCACAGTTGCATTAGTAGGAAAAAGGGGGAGCGATTTTTTGGTGCAGAAGCAGACTCTTAGCACACACCCAGCTCCTTTCCATGTATAATCATGCACAGTATTTACAAGCGAGTGGGGTTTGAGGTTTCAGTCTGTAATGCAAATACATTCAGCATCACTAAGGCTGGTTGCCCTTGCTGGAGTGTAGGCAGTCACCCAGGATACACATGGTGGTGGTCTGAAAAAGCAGTCTGGACATGGGCTTTTTAAAAAATCTGAAAAGTGGATTCATAATGTGTCAGTCTGTAAAAGTGACTATCACTTGCCAATAAAAAGAGCAGTAAGTGTGCTTTCAAATTGGCAAAGAAATTTCGTTTTGTGACTAATGTGAAAACATGACTCTGTGTGCAGATAGGAATTAATGGCAGAGATTTATTGCGTTTTGCTCTGGTGATTTCACAGTTGCATTAGTAGGAAAAAGGGGGAGCGATTTTTTGGTGCAGAAGCAGACTCTTAGCACACACCCAGCTCCTTTCCATGTATAATCATGCGAAGTATTTACAAGCGAGTGGGGTTTGAGGTTTCAGTCTGTAATGCAAATACATTCAGCATCACTAAGGCTGGTTGCCCTTGCTGGAGTGTAGGCAGTCACCCAGGATACACATGGTGGTGGTCTGAAAAAGCAGTCTGGACATGGGCTTTTTAAAAAATCTGAAAAGTGGATTCATAATGTGTCAGTCTGTAAAAGTGATTATCACTTGCCAAAAAAAAAGAGCAGTAAGTGTGCTTTCAAATTGGCAAAGAAATTTCGTTTTGTGACTAATGTGAAAACATGACTCTGTGTGCAAATAGGAATTACATGCAGAGATTTATTGCGTTTTGCTCTGGTGATTTCACAGTTGCATTATTAGGAAAAAGGGGGAGCGATTTTTTGGTGCAGAAGCAGACTCTTAGCACACACCCAGCTCCTTTCCATGTATAATCATGCACAGTATTTACAAGCGAGTGGGGTTTGAGGTTTCAGTCTGTAATGCAAATACATTCAGCACCACTAAGGCTGGTTGCCCTTGCTGGAGTGTAGGCAGTCACCCAGGATACACATGGTGGTGGTCTGAAAAAGCAGTCTGGACATGGGCTTTTTAAAAAATCTGAAATGTGGATTCATAATGTGTCAGTCTGTAAAAGTGATTATCACTTGCCAAAAAAAAAGAGCAGTAAGTGTGCTTTCAAATTGGCAAAAATTGGCAAAGAAATTTCGTTTTGTGACTAATGTGAAAACATGACTCTGTGTGCAAATAGGAATTACAGGCAGAGATTTATTGCGTTTTGCTCTGGTGATTTCACAGTTGCATTAGTAGGAAAAAGGGGGAGCGATTTTTTGGTGCAGAAGCAGACTCTTAGCACACACCCAGCTCCTTTCCATGTATAATCATGCACAGTATTTACAAGCGAGTGGGGTTTGAGGTTTCAGTCTGTAATGCAAATACATTCAGCATCACTAAGGCTGGTTGCCCTTGCTGGAGTGTAGGCAGTCACCCAGGATACACATGGTGGTGGTCTGAAAAAGCAGTCTGGACATGGGCTTTTTAAAAAATCTGAAAAGTGGATTCATAATGTGTCAGTCTGTAAAAGTGACTATCACTTGCCAAAAAAAAGAGCAGTAAGTGTGCTTTCAAATTGGCAAAGAAATTTCGTTTTGTGACTAATGTGAAAACATGACTCTGTGTGCAAATAGGAATTACAGGCAGAGATTTATTGCGTTTTGCTCTGGTGATTTCACAGTTGCATTAGTAGGAAAAAGGGGGAGCGATTTTTTGGTGCAGAAGCAGACTCTTAGCACACACCCAGCTCCTTTCCATGTATAATCATGCACAGTATTTACAAGCGAGTGGGGTTTGAGGTTTCAGTCTGTAATGCAAATACATTCAGCATCACTAAGGCTGGTTGCCCTTGCTGGAGTGTAGGCAGTCACCCAGGATACACATGGTGGTGGTCTGAAAAAGCAGTCTGGACATGGGCTTTTTAAAAAATCTGAAAAGTGGATTCATAATGTGTCAGTCTGTAAAAGTGATTATCACTTGCCAAAAAAAAAGAGCAGTAAGTGTGCTTTCAAATTGGCAAAGAAATTTCGTTTTGTGACTAATGTGAAAACATGACTCTGTGTGCAAATAGGAATTACAGGCAGAGATTTATTGCGTTTTGCTCTGGTGATTTCACAGTTGCATTAGTAGGAAAAAGGGGGAGCGATTTTTTGGTGCAGAAGCAGACTCTTAGCACACACCCAGCTCCTTTCCATGTATAATCATGCACAGTATTTACAGGCGAGTGGGGTTTGAGGTTTCAGTCTGTAATGCAAATACATTCAGCATCACTAAGGCTGGTTGCCCTTGCTGGAGTGTAGGCAGTCACCCAGGATACACATGGTGGTGGTATGAAAAAGCAGTCTGGACATGGGCTTTTTAAAAAATCTGAAAAGTGGATTCATAATGTGTCAGTCTGTAAAAGTGATTATCACTTGCCAAAAAAAAAGAGCAGTAAGTGTGCTTTCAAATTGGCAAAGAAATTTCGTTTTGTGACTAATGTGAAAACATGACTCTGTGTGCAAATAGGAATTACAGGCAGAGATTTATTGCGTTTTGCTCTGGTGATTTCACAGTTGCATTAGTAGGAAAAAGGGGGAGCGATTTTTTGGTGCAGAAGCAGACTCTTAGCACACACCCAGCTGCTTTCCATGTAGAATCATGCACAGTATTTACAAGCGAGTGGGGTTTGAGGTTTCAGTCTGTAATGCAAATACATTCAGCATCACTAAGGCTGGTTGCCCTTGCTGGAGTGTAGGCAGTCACCCAGGATACACATGGTGGTGGTCTGAAAAAGCAGTCTGGACATGGGCTTTTTAAAAAATCTGAAAAGTGGATTCATAATGTGTCAGTCTGTAAAAGTGATTATCACTTGCCAAAAAAAAGAGCAGTAAGTGTGCTTTCAAATTGGCAAAGAAATTTCGTTTTGTGACTAATGTGAAAACATGACTCTGTGTGCAAATAGGAATTACATGCAGAGATTTATTGCGTTTTGCTCTGGTGATTTCACAGTTGCATTATTAGGAAAAAGGGGGAGCGATTTTTTGGTGCAGAAGCAGACTCTTAGCACACACCCAGCTCCTTTCCATGTATAATCATGCACAGTATTTACAAGCGAGTGGGGTTTGAGGTTTCAGTCTGTAATGCAAATACATTCAGCACCACTAAGGCTGGTTGCCCTTGCTGGAGTGTAGGCAGTCACCCAGGATACACATGGTGGTGGTCTGAAAAAGCAGTCTGGACATGGGCTTTTTAAAAAATCTGAAATGTGGATTCATAATGTGTCAGTCTGTAAAAGTGATTATCACTTGCCAAAAAAAAAGAGCAGTAAGTGTGCTTTCAAATTGGCAAAAATTGGCAAAGAAATTTCGTTTTGTGACTAATGTGAAAACATGACTCTGTGTGCAAATAGGAATTACAGGCAGAGATTTATTGCGTTTTGCTCTGGTGATTTCACAGTTGCATTAGTAGGAAAAAGGGGGAGCGATTTTTTGGTGCAGAAGCATACTCTTAGCACACACCCAGCTGCTTTCCATGTAGAATCATGCACAGTATTTACAAGCGAGTGGGGTTTGAGGTTTCAGTCTGTAATGCAAATACATTCAGCATCACTAAGGCTGGTTGCCCTTGCTGGAGTGTAGGCAGTCACCCAGGATACACATGGTGGTGGTCTGAAAAAGCAGTCTGGACATGGGCTTTTTAAAAAATCTGAAAAGAGGATTCATAATGTGTCAGTCTGTAAAAGTGATTATCACTTGCCAAAAAAAAAGAGCAGTAAGTGTGCTTTCAAATTGGCAAAGAAATTTCGTTTTGTGACTAATGTGAAAACATGACTCTGTGTGCAAATAGGAATTACAGGCAGAGATTTATTGCGTTTTGCTCTGGTGATTTCACAGTTGCATTTGTAGGAAAAAGGGGGAGCGATTTTTTGGTGCAGAAGCAGACTCTTAGCACACACCCAGCTCCTTTCCATGTATAATCATGCACAGTATTTACAAGCGAGTGGGGTTTGAGGTTTCAGTCTGTAATGCAAATACATTCAGCATGACTATGGCTGGTTGCCCTTGCTGGAGTGTAGGCAGTCACCCAGGATACACATGGTGGTGGTCTGAAAAAGCAGTCTGGACATGGGCTTTTTAAAAAATCTGAAAAGTGGATTCATAATGTGTCAGTCTGTAAAAGTGATTATCACTTGCCAAAAAAAAAGAGCAGTAAGTGTGCTTTCAAATTGGCAAAGAAATTTCGTTTTGTGACTAATGTGAAAACATGACTCTGTGTGCAAATAGGAATTACAGGCAGAGATTTATTGCGTTTTGCTCTGGTGATTTCACAGTTGCATTAGTAGGAAAAAGGGGGAGCGATTTTTTGGTGCAGAAGCAGACTCTTAGCACACACCCAGCTGCTTTCCATGTAGAATCATGCACAGTATTTACAAGCGAGTGGGGTTTGAGGTTTCAGTCTGTAATGCAAATACATTCAGCATCACTAAGGCTGGTTGCCCTTGCTGGAGTGTAGGCAGTCACCCAGGATCCACATGGTGGTGGTCTGAAAAAGCAGTTTGGACATGTGCTTTTAAAAAAATCTGAAAAGTGGATTTATAATGTGTCAGTCTGTAAAAGTGATTATCACTTGCCAAAAAAAAGAGTAATAAGTGTTTTCAAATTGGCAAAGAAATTACGTTTTGTGACTATTGTGAAAAGAAATGTAGTAATATATTTAAATAAAATAAAGGATTTTTTTTTTAGTTTTTTTCAGGTATTGCTGAAGAGCAGTGAACAAAATTTAAGATGCCTACAAAATCCAGAGTTAAAAAAACCCACAAAAAAAACCTATATTTGAAGACAACTGGAGGACCAAAGTTAGTAGAAGATGCTCATGTTGGGAAAAAGAAAAAATCTTCTGGTAAGCAGACAAAACAATTTCTAAAAAATATATTCAAAAGAAGGAAAAATGTACAAAATGTCTGTACTGGAAAGAATGTTTTGAAAAGAAAAGGACAGGAAAAAATTGAGAATTTAGTTAATGCAAATATACCTTCTGCAACTGAAAAGATTTACATAAATAGAAAAACAGCGTTTAAAGAGATACGTAGAAAAATGTTTCAGAGAAGAGTTATGTCCAATTTGATAAAGGATGTGAAGAAATATAAGCAAAAGACTAAGTTTTATAAAAGAAAAAAAGAAATTGAAGCCATTGCAGCAAAGGCATTAGAATTAAAAAGGAAACTATTCATTTTAATTTTGAATAGGATGCGTACATTAGACAAAATGGTTAATGTACTGAAATCACATAGCAAAAGGAAAAGAGTAGTGAACAGAACAAACTTTTGTAAAGTGTTTTTAGGAAAGTGGATGCATAGTTCAAGTAGTGAACCTTTTTTTAATGAAGAGAGCTATTTTGAAAGTAATAGTTTGCTGCATGCAGTTGACACCAGAGGTCGTGCTTACGAAGTGAAAAATGGTTGCATAATGGAGAAGGAGATAATGGTTCCAAGAGATGAGGTACAAGTGATGGCGGATGAGGCTATGGGGAGACGTCCTAAAGCCCCAGTGTACACTTGGAATTGTAGTAGTATTTGCACTGTGCGTCAGGAATCTATTGACAAATTTCGTGAGTTTCTAAGAGAATATAGTAAAAAAAGTATAAAACAGAAGATTAAGGTGCTTCAAAGTCTGGATCCATGCAGAGTGAGAGAGAATACTGGTTTGCAGGGTCATTCTCTGGCTTGTCTATCTAGAAAAGTGTGTAATAGTGTTTTCCATCATTTTAGGATGCTGGCTGTTCATCATACTGAAATGAGAAAGTTTGTGAGACGGTTGTATTTTGCCAAAAGTCCAGCAATAAAGTTAAATGAATTGAATAGGGCTCTGTTCCGAGGAACGGTATCAGATGTAGAGAAGGTTGTTGATGAAATTCAGTTTTGTTACTTTGGTCCTGAACAAAACAGTGCAGAGAAGGACACAGTAAATGAGGAAGAAGTGGAAGAGAATGTAGAACCCTCTGTAAGTAAGACATTTAATGATCACATAACAAAATTTGCAATAATCTCTAATGAAAGACCAAATGTTACTTGTATTTGTTGCCGCAGAACTCATTATAGAAAACAAACCAGGTATGTTGATCTCTACAGAAAGAGTGAAAATGAAGATAATTATAAGTGGAAGGATTTTGCCACATATATATTTCTTGAAAATTGTTTTGAATTGGGTGAAGTTCAGCGTATTTGTAAATACTGTTACAACAAGTTAGAGGAAAATAGAATGCCGACCAGAGCTGTACATAATAATTTAGAATTGGATGCTATTCCTGCTGAACTTTCTGAATTAAATACATATGAGTCTATACTCATTCAATGTGTTCATCCGTTCCAGACCATAGTACGTATGGAGCCCAAAACTGGTAAATTACCTCCTTCAGATTTACTGAGAGGTTTAAAAGGTAGAGTGGTGTATTTGCCCATGGATTTGAAAAAAAATATGGAAACTATTGATGCGGATACTTTGGAAACTGAACCATTAATTATTCTGGTTAATGGTGTACCTACAAAGAATAAGAAGATTTGGCAGGAGCTGGTAGATGTACGGAAAGTACAAAGAGCAAATTTGTATTTGAAAAGGAATAACAAATGGTATGAATCAATTTATATAGAAGAAGAAGAAGAAGAAGAAGATTTACAAGAAGACACAGAAACACCAACTGGACAAATTGAAAAAGTGGACAAGTCAAAGGAAGAAGAAATTTATGAACATTTTAGTATACATCCTCTTCATTCAAAAGAAGCTATGGGAGACAATATTGATCTGTTTCAGATGAAGAAAGCAAAAGGAACTCCCGTGAGTGTATGGGAGGAGAGCTTGGAAGCTCGATGTTTTCCCCAGCTGTTTCCTAAAGGAAAAGGAGGACGATACGATGAACGTCCGGAACAGATTCCAGCTTCTGAGTATCGGACTACAAGACTATATGCTGAAGATCCCAGATTTTGACAAAGTATTCCTTATTTGTTCCATCTTTTATTTGAAAGCGACTTGTCTGCACTGTCTTATGCAGTAAATCACATTTTAAAAAGTGGAGTACATTTACAAAATGTGTCTGCTAAGGATTTTATGGAGAAAGTGCAGCACCGAGATGATCATTTGGAAATACAACTGATCAATCTGATGGCTTGTCAGCGTGGGACAAATGAATATTGGTACCGACGCCATGGTGAATTAAAATGCATGTTACGGAATTTAGGAACACCAACATGGTTCGTTACCCTAAGGTGTGCTGAGTACGCTTGGGATGATTTACTGGATTTTCTACGAGAGGCAAATTCAAACATTAAAAACATCGAATACAAGACAGCAGGAGAACTGTGCTCATTGGATCCGGTTAATGTTTGCAGATATTTCAATCATAGATTTGAGGCTATGATGTCCTTCATCTGCAATAAAAAAAATCCACCTCTTGGAGAAGTAGTAGATTTCTTTTGGAGAAAAGAGTACCAGGCAAGAGGTGCTCCTCATATTCATATGCTGTTGTGGATCAAGGAAGCCCCAAAGTTTGGAACAGATACTGATGAAGCAGTGTTATCTTACATTGAAGAATATGCAACATGTGCTATACCAAAAAGCACAGAAGAGAAAAAGTTAAAGGGGCAGGTTTTACGTTTCCAAAGTCATCGGTGTGGAAAATACTGTCGACGGAAATACAAGAGCAAAGATAAATACTACACTAAATGTCGATTTGGATTTCCTAGACCTGTTCTTTCAAGTGGAAGAGTAAACAGTTTTATGTCAGCTGTGAGACATACTATCACAAGAAAATCACCTAAGAATACCTACAACCTAAAAAGAAAAGAAGAATCAAAAAATATAAATGACTACAACCCAGTCATTTTATCCATGTGGAACGCTAACATGGATATACAGTATGTAGCTGACAATTCCATTGCTGTTGCTCGATATGTAACGTCTTACATTACGAAATCAGAAAAAACAGAATTGAAGGAAATGTGGGAAGAGATTTCTCACGAGAAGACTGTCAGTAAGAAGCTGTACAGTTTCAGTTTGAAGATGTTATCGCATCGAGAAATTGGATCCTACGAATGTTCAGATAGGTTATCTTCTGCAAGTCTCTACTCGAAATCAAGAAGAATAATTTGGGCAAGTTTAGGCCTTGCAGCAATGAGAAATCGGGTACTAAAATCTGTTGGAGAAATTGAATATTTGGCCGAGAATGACCCAGAAAGTACAGATATTTTGAAATCAAACATGTTGGACACATATTATCCCAAGAGAAGTCAACATCTGGAGAACATGTGTCTCTATGAAGTGCTGCAGAACTACATTTATTCACGGAAAGCCGCAGAAGACATCAACAATGGAAAATATAAAGTCATTGGTGAGGAAGGATGTTTGGTAAAGCAAACAAAAGGAAGTTTGATAAATCACAGGAAGCTGAGTTGCGACACTACTGACAAGAAGGAATTTTACTACTTGGCTCTTTTACAGTTGTTTAAACCATGGCGTACAGAGGATGAACTACTGGGAGAATTTCAAAGCTATGAAGATTCTTTTAATGCTTGCAAAGACAGCATACAATGCAGTACATTCTCAAGTTATCTGCAAATGTTAAATGAAGAAATTGAACAGGAAACTACAATTGCAGCAGAAATAGCTAGAGACAGTTCTCAGGACAGCCAAAGTTCAGAAACACTCAGTCAAGATCCCCTAGGACAACCAATCGTTGAAAATGAAGCATCAATAGCCATGAATGAAGTGGAAACGGCTATGAATCAAGCTCAAGAAGAATTTATAGACTTACAAAATTTGGAAAGACAACTGAATGAAGAGCAGCAACAAATTTATGAAGAGATCAGAAAAAAAATTGATCACGGATTTCTACATGAAAAAAAAGAGTGCTCATGCACATCATTTTATCCAATCAGGATGTATGTAAGCGGACAAGCTGGAACTGGAAAAAGTTTCCTAATTAAAGTCATCAGAAGCTACCTACAGCAAAAAACGGATTCTACTTTGTCTTGTGTGGTTACTGCTCCAACTGGGTTAGCAGCATATAACATAAAAGGAATCACTTTACATCATTTGCTAATGTTACCAGTGGAGCATGAGAACAAAATACAATACAACAAGCTAACTGGAGAAGCATCCTTGGAAGTTTCAAGAGTATTGAAGAAGATGCAAGTTCTCATTATTGATGAGGTGAGCATGGTTTCAAACTTAATGCATGCCTTTGTGCATTTAAGAATGCAGCAAATTTTGAAGACAGACTATGACATGTTATTTGGTGGAAAACACGTCATAGTTTTTGGAGATCTTTTGCAACTTACTCCAGTTAAAGGACAACCAGTGTTTAATACTGTCACACATGAAGACACGAAGAAGTCATTGGGAAGCATCGGAAATACAAATTTTTGGTCCTTCTTTGAGTACAAGGAACTTACTACTAATATGAGGCAAGCAAGCGATGAAGAATATGGAAGTATTCTGAAAGATATCAGAATTGGACTACTCACAGAAGTTGGCAAAAAAGCATTACAGAGTCGGCTGCTACATAATTTATTTCCAAAGGAAGAAATAGTTGCAGAGAAGATATACAAGAACATTGCAGAAAACAAAAGTGTCATCTGCTTAATGCCAACTCTACGTGAATGCTCAATATTCAATGAGGAGCTTTTGAAATTGGAAAAGGAAGAGATCAGGAAATTGGAAGCAGTGGACAAAATTGAGGATGGAAGAATTACTGTCACAGTAACAGGCACACTGAAAAATAAATTGGATTCACTAGAGAAGAACATTTCCAAAACAGCTGGATTAGAAAAAAATCTATATGTTTGCATGAACTGTAGAGTATTTTTAAGGAGAAATTTGGATGTTGAAAAAGGTTTAGTTAATGGAGCTATGGGAAGAGTTGTGGGTTTTATTAATTATCAGAAAAAAGATGGAATTGAATGTTTAAAAATAAAATTTGATCAGATAGAAGAAGTTAAAGACATTTGTCGTTGTACAGTTCGTTTCATGCTTGTGAAAGACTTATATGTACGTAGGAAGCAGTTTCCGTTTTCGCTAGCATATGCTGTAACTATTCACAAGTCTCAAGGATTGACTGTAGATTGTGCATTTGTGAACATTGGTTCAACTGTGTTCAAAGAAGGTATGGCATATGTTGCTTTGTCACGAGTGAAAACATTATCAGGTTTATTCATGATAGACTTTGATGACTCAAAAGTTAGTGCTGATACAAATTGTGTAAAGGAGTATAATAGATTAAGAAGAAGCTATGCTCCTCATTTAGGTCAGTATCCTGTGTTGGAGAAACGTGTAGTTTCTCGTAAAAGGAGAAATGAGAATATCTGTGATGAAGATGTAGAGAGGAGGAAAAAAAAGAGGAGTGATGTAATTGCAAGCAAAAAGAGTAAGGAAAAAGAAGAACAGGTTGTAGGATGTCATTTTGAAAATAGCTCTGGTGTCAACTGCTACGCTAATGTAGTGCTGAATGTTGCATTTTATCTGGAAAGTTTGCAAGAGCAGATAATAGTAAATCAGGGAAAAAGATTCTGTTCTGAGCTGAGTCTCCTTTTTCAAAAGCTGAGTAATGATAAAACTCAAATAGAAAGTGCTACTGAAATTAGAAAACTTTTAGATGTATGTTCAGGACGAACACAGTTTTCTCAAAATGAACAGCAAGATGCACACGAATTTTTGATGTTTTTTCTTCAGGTACTGGAAGAAGAAGAAGTTGCAATTGATAATTTATTTGGTCTCTCCTATAAATGGGAACATAGTTGTGAAAACTGTTATAATGTATGTGGCTCTAATGTTGATAATGAAAGGTTTATTTTTTTGACATTGCCAGAGAGTAAAACAGTCACTTTTGCTAAATTAGTTAAAGATGCTAATCATAGTATGCAATGCGGTGAGTGTCAATCTGACATGTTTTCAACATTAATTTTAAAGGAATACGGACAGTATGTAATTTTAATGATGCAACGATGTAGAGCTGATGGTTCAAAATTGGATACTTTAATAAAGAAGTTTACAGGACAGCAATTATCAATTTCAGGAAAAACTTTTGTAACTGTTGCAATAATTTTCCATGAAGGACCTACTGTTACTTCCGGACATTACACAGTTTATCTTAAATGTGAAAAAGGCTGGACACTGTGTAATGATTCCCAATTGGTTTTTAAGCAACGTTTGCCTTTTGATTTAGCAAATTCCTATCTAATCTTCCTGAAACCTAAATTTTAGAGAGACTTGGCAAGATCTGGACAAAACAATTTTACCATTTTATTGGATTACCATTGGAATTTTCAAAAATAAAGATTTTTTAAATTATCATTTGGCCTAATGGAAAGATAACCAATTGTAATGTGGACTTTTTTAATTTTTAATGAAACTTTTGAAAACCAAAAATTTAGAGAAAATCGGTAACATTTGCACAATTTAAATTTTGGAATGTTATTGGAGTGCCATTGGAAATTTTTTCAAAAAAGATTTTTTAAATTACTATTTGGCCATGTGGAAAGGTAACCAATTCTATTGTGGACTTAATAAATTATTAATAAATCTTTCGGGAACCAATATGTTACAGAGAATCGGTGAGATCTGTACAAATAAAACTTTAAAATTTTATTGGATTACCATTGGAAATTTAATCAAAAAAGAATTTTAAAATTACTATTTGGCCTAAAGAAAATGGAACCAGATGTATTGTGGAGTTATTTGAGATATAATATTGTGATTATACTTCTGAAACAAAAATATCAGACGGTATTTTAAAGAAATAAGTATTGATATTAGATGATATTTTTTTTTTAGAATATTATGCATTTCTATAATGTTAAGTTTAAGTAAAAAGAGATTCTGGGCTTTTTTAATACAATCTTTGAGATTGTTATTTTTTTTTTGCCCGCTGTTAAATGATGAATGCAATTGCTTTCACAATTTATAGTGAAATGCAATATATTCTGAAAACAGCAAAAATAAGGCAAAAATATTTTTTGATAAATATGTAAATATGTGTACTGTATTATAAAATGTTTTAAAAATATTAATACTTTTTTCTTTTTTTTCAGATTGATATAGAAAATTTTCGAAAACTAGAACCATTTTTAAAGCAATTTTAAAAAAAAACAAATGAATAAATATTTTTTTGAGTGGGTATGGTAAGTCAATAATAATAATTGTAGTCTCTCAAGGACCTTGTAATGATAATTGATTTTTAGTGTTTTTAAAAAAAAAAAAAAAAAATGACGCGTACCGTACGCGTACGGTAAAAAAAAAAAAAAGTTTTAAAAAACATATATAAAAAAAAGATGAAAGATAAGGTTGGCTCTTAAAAGAGCCGTTGTGTTCATGCAGGGACAGAGGAAAGAAAGATTGTACTTCAACCCTCGCAAACCGAGGGTTAATTTCCAGAGGGCCAGAAAAAGGAGATGCTCCCCCCACAGATGAAGGGCTCACCTGACCTGCAGAAGAAGGACTCGGCTCTGCAGATGATGGTCCAGGCTGAGCTGCTGTGGATGTGCTTGGTTGACTTACTGAAGGGTTACCTCCAGTAAGTCGAGCATGTGTCCTTCTGTGTACATCCTTGAGGTGTCTCATCATGGTATGATTCCCAAAGGAATACTTCCTGTCAGGATTACCTCTTGAAAGTACACGCTTACACAGCTTACAAGTTACTAAGGGTGCATTTACCTTTTGCTGGCCTTCAGGAAAAGTAAAATAATCCCATACATAAGAGGTCTTTTGTTTCCTCGCTCTCTGCCTCAAGGTAGTGCTGCTAGTGCTAGCCTCACTCTCAGAAGAGCTCTGCTGTTCTGCCATCGTATCACAAAGACAACCCAGCTCCTTCTCCTAAGGGATCACAAGCAGAAATGAGGGGAATGGGTGTGGTGTAGGAGAGTTCTAGAACTGAAAGTAGTTTCAACCAATCAAAAGTTGTGTTTCATGATCCTATGACCTACCGTACGCTTACGGTACGCTTACGGTGCGCTTACGGCAAAAGTACGCATGCGCGTAAAAAAGACACGCGCTTGCGCGCATCCGCTTAACAGTCACTCCCCGACACTTCCGCGTAACGTGCGCGTGTAGCGTACACGCGTACACGTCCCACGCAGAGTACGCGCGGCTACGCAAATTGCGTAAATATACGCAAACAGCGTAGATAAATTACGGACGTTGCGTAAACCGTACGCTTACCGTAAGCTTACGGTACGCGTACTAAAAAAAAAAATAAAAAAAAGGAAAAAATGTACTGCAAATAAATTTACATGTTTATTTTATAAAATATATTTAAAAAAACATATTAAAGAATTTTAAAAATTTAACCATAGTCTTTATAAAAGGATAGAAAATTAAAATAAAAATATGTTTAAAAAAATAGAAGAAAAAAAAAAATTAGCATTTAAAAAACCTTGCAAATTCACTGAAAAAACCATGGGTTTCACACACGTTATAGTTAGGAATTAGCATTTAAAAAACCTTGCAAATTCACTGAAAAAACCATGGGTTACACACACGTTATAGTTAGGAATTAGCATTTAAAAAACCTTAGAAATTCAATGAAAAAACCAAAGGTTTCACACATGTTATAGTTAGCTGGACATTTCACTCGTAAAAAACCAATGAAATTCCCCCGTTATAGTTAGTTCAGCTAACTATAACTCGCGCGCCCGCAATGCACTGCTGATGACGTCACATATTACATCACTCATGACATGGTCAGTGACATCACTCATGACATCACTGATGACATCTCAAATGACATCACTGATGACATCACTTATGACATCATCCTTGTGATAGAGTGGCAGACCTCCTCTTCCCCTAATATAACCTTTGATACACACATTCAAAAATAGAAATTAAAATTTTAAAAACAATGGACATACCAATACCAGTTACAACAACCTATACAGTAATTCTAAGATCCAAATACACATCCACTCATTCACCAACAGTCCTATACAGTCACTCATACATGTACTCACTCATCATATGTACTCATACACGTATACACCCTGTTACACAATGCCACTCATCCATAGAGGTACTCACACACATAGTCACTCATGCTAATAAAGAATCAAACATACATTTACTTGCATATATAGTTATACACACACCGCCACACTTACTTCTACAGAAACTTACACATACTTAGTCTTTTAAACAATCACTTATAGAAACACATACTTATTCATACAGGAACTCTTCCAATCTCTCACTCTCACATATACTCGCTTATATACACCAATAGTGACATATACTAGTTTAAAACATATGTAGTTACTCATAGAGACACTATTGAGACAGTCATTCACTCACTAACACACCCATGCACACACTCATCCACCCATAGAGTCCTGCACACATGCTGTCTTCAACACATACAAAGAGTGAGTCATTCATTCATGCACCTATGCACTACGTAATACCCCCCACCGAACCATACAGACATCAGACACTGATACTCAAAAAACCAACTAATAACCTATATAGACACTCATGTAGCTACTCACCAACCCATGCAGCCACTTATACACAAAGTGAGAGACTGATACAGATATTTACATATTTAAACATTACTCACTAAGCCATGTATTCACTAAGATACACTTAATCAGTCAGTTATACAATCAATTTTTCAAAAACAAATCATCCATTTAGACACTTATATACCCATTTATTCTTCCATCGACCTTGAGATATACATATATAAAACATATGTAATTTCAGAAAAACACACATTCACTGGATGATGTCATCAGTGATGTCATCAGTGATGTCATTTGAGATGTCATCAGTGATGTCATGAGTGATGTCACTGACCATGTCATGAGTGATGTAATATGTGACGTCATCAGCAGTGCATTGCGGGCGCGCGAGTTATAGTTAGCTGAACTAACTATAACGGGGGAATTTCATTGGTTTTTTACGAGTGAAATGTCCAGCTAACTATAACATGTGTGAAACCTTTGGTTTTTTCATTGATATATATATATATATATATATATATATATATATCATCCCAAAAGCGTCCCAATTTCGAGAATGCACTCAGGAACAGGCAGACTTCGTTATGCACCGCAAAGTCTTTATTAGGCTGAACTGACTCGACATCAGGCATTGAAGTTCTGCCCTACGTGTTTCGGAGCCCTGTGCTCCTTGTTCACGGGCTGTTTGTTGAGTGGCAAAACGAGCACAAACGTCATCCTTGTTAAATAACGCCCTCCAATGGGCGAATCAAAGGAGCCTCATGGGACTTGTAGTACTCCAAGTAAAATCCATGATGAATTTCGCCAAACAACAAAATTAATAAAAATCTCAGACCCTCAGTGGGCCCCCAATAGTGTCCTCAGTTCATGTACTGCCACCTCTTCCTCTGTTAGCGGTCGCCGTGTATCTGCGATCACAGTCCACCCGTTTAACGTGGCGGTGCACTCTCCCGACCCGGACAGGCCGGTATTATATCATCCCAAAAGCGTCCCAATTTCGAGAATGCACTCAGGAACAGGCAGACTTCGTTATGCACCACAAAGTCACTATTAGGCTGAACTGACTCGACATCAGGCTTTGAAGTTCTGCCCTACGCGTTTCGGAGCCCTGTGCTCCTTGTTCACGGGCTGTTTGTTGAGTGGCAAAACGAGCACAAACGTCATCCTTGTTAAATAACGCACTCCAATGGGCGAATCAAAGGAGCCTCATGGGACTTGTAGTGCTCCAAGTAAAATCCATGATGAATTTCGCCAAACAACAAAATTAATAAAAATCTCAGACCCTCAGTGGGCCCCCAATAGTGTCCTCAGTTCCTGTACTGCCACCTCTTCCTCTGTTAGCGGTCGCCGTGTATCTGCGATCACAGTCCACCCGTTTAACGTGGCGGTGCACTCTCCCGACCCGGACAGGCCGGTATTATATCATCCCAAAAGCGTCCCAATTTCGAGAGTGCACTCAGGAACAGGCAGACTTCGTTATGCACCACAAAGTCTTTATTAGGCTGAACTGACTCGACATCAGGCTTTGAAGTTATGCCCTACGCGTTTCGGAGCCCTGTGCTCCTTGTTCACGGGCTGTTTGTTGAGTGGCAAAACGAGCACAAACGTCATCCTTGTTAAATAACGCCCTCCAATGGGTGAATCAAAGGAGCCTCATGGGACTTGTAGTGCTCCAAGTAAAATCCATGATGAATTTCGCCAAACAACAAAATTAATAAAAATCTCAGACCCTCAGTGGGCCCCCAATAGTGTCCTCAGTTCATGTACTGCCACCTCTTCCTCTGTTAGCGGTCGCCGTGTATCTGCGATCACAGTCCACCCGTTTAACGTGGCGGTGCACTCTCCCGACCCGGACAGGCCGGTATTTTATCATCCCAAAAGCGTCCCAATTTCGAGAATGCACTCAGGAACAGGCAGACTTCGTTATGCACCACAAAGTCTTTATTAGGCTGAACTGACTCGACATCAGGCTTTGAAGTTCTGCCCTACGCGTTTCGGAGCCCTGTGCTCCTTGTTCACGGGCTGTTTGTTGAGTGGCAAAACGAGCACAAACGTCATCCTTGTTAAATAACTTCCTCCAATGGGCGAATCAAAGGAGCCTCATGGGACTTGTAGTGCTCCAAGTAAAATCCATGATGAATTTCGCCAAACAACAAAATTAATAAAAATCTCAGACCCTCAGTGGGCCCCCAATAGTGTCCTCAGTTCATGTACTGCCACCTCTTCCTCTGTTAGCGGTCGCCGTGTATCTGCGATCACAGTCCACCCGTTTAACGTGGCGGTGCACTCTCCCGACCCGGACAGGCCGGTATTATATCATCCCAAAAGCGTCCCAATTTCGAGAATGCACTCAGGAACAGGCAGACTTCGTTATGCACCATGTGCATGGCATATTTTTACAAACTGAAAATGTAAAATCTTACCTTTCACAGCGAAGCGCCTAATATGTCCTCCATGTGCATCGTGCGTACATGGCCCATCCACGGCACTAACTGCGTAAAGTGTGCGCGCGGTGCGCTTAGCGCACGGAGCGCACCGTGCGCGCACGGAACGAACTGCGTTTAGTGGGTGCCACCCCGTGTGCAAATGGTGCCCGAAGGGCACCATTTGTGCATGGGAAATCATATTTGTAGAAAATGTAAAAGCTTACCTTTCACAGCGAAGCGCATAATATGTTCTCCATGTGCGCACGGTGCGCGAAGCGCATCGTGCGTACATGGCCCATCCACGGCACTAACTGCGTAAAGTGGGCGCGCGGTGCGCGAAGCGCACCGCGTGCTCACTGTGCGCGCACGGTGCGCGAAGCGCACCGTGCGCGCATGGAAAGAACTGCGTTAAGTGGGCGCGCACGCCACGAATGGCGTAAAGTAACTTAGCATTTAAAAAACCGTACAAATTCACTGAAAAACCATAGGTTTCACACACGTTATAGTTAGGAATTAGCATTTAAAAAACCTTGCAAATTCAGTGAAAAAACCATAGGTTTCACACATGTTATAGTTAGCTGGACATTTCACTCGTAAAAAACCAATGAAATTCCCCCGTTATAGTTAGTGCAGGCAACTATAACTCACGTGACCGCAATCCTCTGCTGATGACATATGTGTCTTTATGAAAAAAAAATATTTGTAATATATGTATAGCTAAAATTTAATGGAAGAAGACATGGGCAAATAAGTGTCTAAATACAATATTAGCATCAGCAGAAGATTGCGGTCACGTGAGTTATAATTGCCTGCACTAACTATAACGGGGGAATTTCATTGGTTTTTTACGAGTGAAATGTCCAGCTAACTATAACATGTGTGAAACCTATGGTTTTTTCACTGAATATATATATATATATGTATATATATTCACCTTAAAAAACCATAGGTTTCACACATGTTATAGTTAGCTGGTCATTTCACTCGTAAAAAACCAATGAAATTCCCCCGTTATAGTTAGTGCAGGCAACTATAACTCACGTGACCGCAATCCTCTGCTGATGACGTCAGATATTACATCACTGTATTTAGACACTTATTTACCCATGTCTTCTTCCATTAATCTTTAGCTATACATATATTACAAATATTTATTTTTCATAAAGACACATATGTCATCAGTGATGTAATATCTGACGTCATCAGCAGAGGATTGCGGTCGCGTGAGTTATAGTTGCCTGCACGCACCTCGCGATGTTTATTTTAAAAAAAATTGTTTTTTTCTCCCTTGGGGGTCCTTCTGTGACCCCCTGACCAAGGCTAGGGGGTCAGGAACTGTCCACTCTGCCCCCTTTTCACGTTCTCCACCTTTTTTTTCACCCCCTCAGACTGCGAGAGACAAAATGGCGGCCGACACTTCCTGGTTTCGACCGATTCGAATGTTTACCGACATCTAACAACCAATCAGAATTGCGCTCGCGCACGGCAGGGTGCGCGCACTGTGCGCCCACGGTGAGCGCGTATAGATATTGATATGCTTTTAAATGCTATTTTCTCAGGAAATACTGAACAGATTTACACCAGACTTGCAAAAGGCACTCCCTTGACCTTATGGCTACCTCTCTGCCAAATTTCATGTAATTCTGTTCAGCCGTTCGGGCTGTAGCTGCGACTAAAGGTCCTATGGAAAAATGCATGCGAAAAACGTGTTTTGGGACCCCCCCTTTTTCTCGGCCCCCGCTTGACGAATCACCCCGAGACTTTCAGGGTAGGAGCTGAGCAGAGCACCCCATTAGTTTTGAAAATTTCGCGAGGATTCGTCAACCGGCGCCAAAGTTATTCAAAATAGAATTTTGAGATTTCCTATGGAAACTAGGTTGTAACTATAACTATCTACTGGCGACCGCCAGTAGAATATATATATATATATATATATATATTCACTGAAAAAACCATAGGTTTCACACATGTTATAGTTAGCTGGACATTTTACTGATAAAAAACCAATGAAATTCCCCCGTTATAGTTACTGTAGGCAACTATAACTCACGCGACCGCAATCCTCTGCTGATGCTAATACTGTATTTAGACACTTATTTGCCCATGTCTTCTTCCATTAAATTTTAGCTATACATATATTACAAATATTTTTTTTTCATAAAGACACATATGTCATCAGCAGAGGATTACGGTCGCGTGAGTTATAGTTGCCTACAGTAACTATAACGGGGGAATTTCATTGGTTTTTTATCAGTAAAATGTCCAGCTAACTATAACATGTGTGAAACCTATGGTTTTTTCAGTGAATTTGCAAGGTTTTTTAAATGCTAATTCCTAACTATAACGTGTGTGAAACCTATGGTTTTTTCAGTGAATTTGTACGTTTTTTTAAATGCTAAGTTACTTTACGCCATTTGTGGCGTGCGCGCCCACTTAACGCAGTTCGTTCCGTGCGCGCACGGTGCGCTAGATGGGCCATGAACGCACGATGCGCTTCGCGCACCGTGCGCACATGGAGGTCATATGATGAGCATCGTTGTGACAGGTAAAATATATGTTTTGTTTATCTCTGATGAGCCATGCTCAAAAGGTGCCCTTCGGGCACCTTTTGCACACGGGGTGGGGAGAATGTGGATATTTTTTTTTTTTTATTATTATTTCTTACCGTACGCGTACGGTAAGCGTAATCGGTGTATTTTTCGAAAAAATTAAAATTGCCTTTTTTCACTTGGGGGATCGTTGGGGACTCCCTCGACATGGCTAGGTGCTTGGGAGCTGTGTAAACAGCCCCTTTACATAATTTGCACTTTGTTTTTCAACCCCCTGTCAGAGTGCGAGAGAGAAAATGGCGACCGCCGCTTCCTGGTTTCGACCGATTCGAATGTTTACTAAGATCTAAGGGCCAATCAGAATCGCGCTCGCACACGCCACCGTACGCGTACGGTAAGCGCACCGTAAGCGCACCGTAAGCTGGCTCAGATATATATATTGATTTAAAGGCTATTTTCTCAGAATCTACTGAACAGATTTACACCAAACCTACAAAAGGCACTTCCTTGACCTGAGGACTACCTCTCTGCCAAATTTCAAGTAATTCTGTTCAGCCGTTCGGGCTGTAGCTGTGTCTAAAGGTCCTATGGAAAAATGCATGGGAAAAACGCGTTTTCGGACCCCCCTTTTATCTCAGCCCCCGCTTGACGAATCCCCCCGAGACTTTCAGGGTAGGAGCGGAGCGTAGCGCCCCACCTATTTTGAAAAATTCGCGAGGATTCGTCAACCGGCGCCAAAGTTATTCAAAATAGAATGTTACGGATTTCCTATGGAAACGTGGTCCTAACTATAACTACCTACTGGCGACCGCCAGTAGGTAATATATATAGATATATATATATATATATATATATATATATATAAACACACACACACATTTATATCACTCTATGAAGACCAGTGAAAAAAAACTACATTATGAGGGCCACCCTTTCTGATCATCAGAGAATCTAAATGATCATACATTTTATGTTTATACAATACAGTATGAAAGTTATATCAGATTTTCAATAAACGATTATGAGAATAGTTTTGAGACTTTCTGACATAACCCCCTTATGAGGACCGCATATTTCCCGTATCCAAGAGTTATGAAGACCATTTTTACACACTACATAAAGACAGCAAACAGCTTTGCGAAGACCGGTGTGTGTTTTTATACATGTCTGTTTATGAGGACCAGATTATATTTTACATATAGTGTCTTCCTATTTGGTACAGTATATATTTGTTTAAAAAAACAGCCTTTATTTGGATCCCTTTCATATGTGACTGACAATTTATTACAGAATACATATGCATTTAGCAAACACTGCTTTCTTATTTCATCCAGCGTATATTTAACTGACCATACTGGATTTAAAGTAGTGTATTATTTAGACAATACCTTAAAAAAATAGTTCCTAACTGCTAAAATATCCATCTTTTCACTGTGTTTCCCTTTGAATTTGTGTAGTTCTGAATCCTCAATTCAGTTGGTGTTTTGGACATTTGTGAAGTGAAGAGCTGCTTTTCAGTTTCCAGCCACATGTGCTATATTCTTAAAGTGGTAAAAATGTAGGGCCCGGATTAGGCACTGTAGCACTTGTAAAACTGCAGAAGGGATCTCCATCTCATTTGTGATGGAGTATCCCATTCATCCAACTCCTAATTATCGCATTTGACAATTTGTAAGTAAATTATGTCCATAAACTGTGAAAAGCTGGTTAAACATCAAATTCAACATAAGAACTTAAGGTCGCTCAGATAAGACCTGGAAGGCAAGAGTAGAGCTGAACCTATTTTGACCTTTAAAATGGGGATACATAGGTGTTTGGCTTTCTGTATCTATGAGTTTTACACATGTTTAGGTGCCTGATATGTCTGTGCTTCTATTGCCATCCTATGGATCATATCTTAGTGTGTGTCAAAAAAGTGTGATCTGTTATCCATCACAACGAGGACCATATGATATTCTGTGTTAAACATATGACCTTTTCTCCTATCATAACAATGACCTCACCGTTAGGTCTGAAGCAAATTTGTGCTGTTATCAATGCTACTGTTATCAAGCATGACATTTTTTCTATTCAATAAGGACTATATCACCTAGTATATTACAATTGCATGTGGTTTTACCATTCACACTGAGAAACAGATAATATGGCATGTTACAAGATTTTGTTCTTTGATACATCACATTGAGGGCCACATCATGGTGTTTGTTAGTAATATGAGCGAGTGCCTATTCATCACAGAGGACATTTCCATACTGTGTGTTGCAGGGTTGTGCATGCTTTAAACATCACCAGGAGAAAAATATCACAGAGTGTGTCACAAGCCAATGCTTGTTAGACCAGTCAGCCTTAGGGTAGTCATCCCCAAAGCGTTTTGCCTTCACCCCCACTATATTTCTTAATTTGCTTTTGTTGGCCTTAGGACTGCTAACCAGTGCTAAAGTGCTTGTTCACATTTCCTAAAACATGATAAAATTGGGCTACACACCCCATAGTCACATTTAATTTATTTGCAAGTACCTAGTAAAGTGATACTGCATGTACCCAGGGCCTGTAAATTAAATGCTATTAGTATCCCTGCAGCACTTATTGAGCCACCCACTTAAGTAGTATTTTTTTAACCAGTCCCTGGTCTGCCATTGCAGCTTGTGGGTGCAATTGTAAACTGCCATTTCCACCTGTCAAAATAAACCTTTTACCAAGCCTAAACCATACTTTTGAGTACATATAAGTCACCTATATGGTAGGCCCTCAAAAGCACATAGGGCAGGGTGCAGTTTATTAAAAAAAGTTGGACATGTAGTTTTTAATTTGACATTTCCTGGTAGTCACTATTGCAAGGCCTGCTTCAACGCATAACATTGGGTACCTTATTACATTTAATAAGTATTCATTTTTGATTGGGAGCAGGTAGGAAAGTCATGGATGGTATCAGAGTAATTTAAAACCACCTTGAATGGTAAATTCATATTTCAAGCCTCAATTTTTAAAATGCCACTTTTAGAAAGTTGGAAACAAGAAAAAGGTCTGGACGTACATTTTGGAATAAATACATTCATAAATAACCACCTTAGATTCTCAAGTAGTTATAGTGTTTTCATTACACTTGTTATTTGTTCATTTATTTGTGGACCAAACAAGATGGACATTTCTTTCATGTCTTAAAGAAGAACAATTAGTACAAACATATATCAACAACACAATGGTAACAGTATTTTGGACATATAACAAATACTTAGGAAATGAACAAACATGACAAAACAATAGACCAGTCCTTATTTTAACATAAAGAACAATGGCGATACAATTCAGTTATGTGTTTCACTACATACACCTGCCATAATCAGCGAAGCAGTTAAACAGTTACACCAGGCTTAAATTTCCTGTTTGTACTCGGTATGGGTCGGTCAATTGGTGGTGATTACTACTGGCTGTGTGGGGTCGACATGTTTCAGAACCCTATTTGATTTCAGGGTTATTCTCAGGACCAGGACTTGGTCATCCACATTTGAGGTGAGGGAATTCTTACGGGTGATGATGCCTTATGAACTCAAGGGGTGTGGTCCTTTTTCTCTTGTGGCCAGAAACGCCTGCAGCGGTTGCTGGTGCTTCAATATGATATTCACGCTTCAAAATAATTAGGTGATTACAGGGGGGACTTGTTAATGGCTTTCAATTGTAATCTTTGTGAATGGTTCTCATGGGGGCCTCACAAGGTTCTTCTCTTCATGTACGATGTATATCCCATGTGAAGCGGATGACTTCTGGCAGAACGCGTAATGTAATGAAATTTTTGTACAGTGTAATGCCGGCGGTGGGGAACACAAGTTTTTCAATGATTTCCACATTGTTGGCAAACCAGGGAGAGAAGAGGCAGCAGAGGAGGAACGCGATCCAGAACTGATACATAATTCGAGGAGCTGAGCCCTTCATTGAAAGACTCGCGTTCCCCACCGCCGGCATTACACTGCACAAAAATTTCATAAGGCTGCCTTAAGATGCTTGATAGAGGCAGAACTGTACCCCATTCTGAGTGCACTCCTTACAGAGATTGCTCCCCTTAGGTGCTGATAAGCAGGAGTTGTTTTTGATAGTTTAGACCATTAAAATGATTATATCACATTTCATATTGCAACTTTGTGCGCTATTAAATCTTTTATTGAAAAAGCATCATGAATCACAGCAGGGTCATGGTTGCGGGCGGCGTGGCGGCTGCGCAGGGTGTGCTGGGATGACAGGCATTGGATTTGTCATTTTCAGGTGGTGTTTCTCGATGCACCCGTGTCGAGTGTGTGCTTTTCATTAATTATGCAAGTTTAGAAGCTTAGTAGAACTTAAATGTTTATCTGTTATTAAGATAAATATCTTTATATATTTTTTGATGACCATATATATTTTCTGATCATGTGAACGCATAAGGTAAATCATGCACTTGTGTTAATTTATTTACGTTGCCTAGACCTATTAATGCCAGTCTTTCTTCCAAGATTCTGGGCATCTACAAAGGTCCAACAAAGTCTTTTCACTGTGGTTACTCATGTGTGAGCTTGGTGTTTATAGGTTATAGGGCACGATCACCACTTATGTACTGGCTTTGAGAAAGACCAGTTTGGTCGAAACGCGCCAACCGAATAAAACTTTCTTTGTCAACCTTAAAAAAAAAAAACGGCAGGGTCACAATCACAATCTTGCCAGTGGTTTGGTCCTGCCCTGTAAAATGACCATAGCTTTGAGTGTTACAGGTGTTTTGATATGTTATATATGTGAGCTACTATTATCATACTTTGGATCAAGTCATGGTGTGCATCACAGCAGTTTGATTTTATCTATCACAATGAGGACCGCATGATGTTGTGTGTTACACATCTGAGCTTTTTCCTATTACTGTGATGACCACACCACTAGGTCTGTTGCAAAGTTGTGCTAGTACCTAAACTACTGTTACCAAGAATTAACATCTTTCCATAACAAATAGGATTATATCTCATTGTATGTAACAAATTAATTTGGGTTTATCAAGTGCAATGAGCACTAGATGCCAGGACGGGTTTCAAGATCGCTTGCTTTGATACATCACATTAAAGAGCACATCATGCTATCTGTTATAACATGAGAGATTATCTATTTATCATAGAAGGCAATTTCATATAGCGTTTTACATGGATGTGCATGTTTTAAATATCACCAGGAGGGCAATATCATGCAGTGCACTACACCTGCATGTTGGTTTATCTCTTCATTTGTAATTCATTGCAGAGATTTTGTGATGTGCTGGCATACCATAATAAGGTTACCATAAGATTCTTAATAGAAATAGACCAATTCCTCATTACGACTGTATTCATGTGAGATTGGTCCCCTCTGGTGTCAATAAATATGAATTGTTTAAGAATGTTAGTCCATCAAACACATAACGATATCACAGTGCATGTTTTAACTCTATGTGATATTACACCATGCGTGTTTTTATCCATCAAAATGAGGACTACATTGTGGTATGCAATTCAGATGACCATGTGTATAGCTTGTGAGCTTTTATACATTGCAAAAAGGAGCATAGCAAAGCACATGTTACAGTTTTCTTTTGTGTTTCTAACATGTAATAGACACTGCTACAACTTTACATGTGTATCAAGCATATGAACCTTTCTTCTGGACACTGAAAACCACTTCATATTGTGTGTCACAAGAATGTGCTCTTTTATGCTTTACAATTGCTCCTATATAAATGTGGCTTATGTTCCTATGTGGACTTTATAGGTCTAACTGAGGACCTTGTTAAATTGTGTGAGACAGGTTTGTGTGCCTTTATCTGCCACAAGAAATATTATGGTGCCTACTACAGAGGTTGGTGTTTTTATCTATCACAATGAAGACTGTATCAAGATGTGTGTCACAGTTGTGTGTTTTTATCCAACACAATGAGGACCACACTTTGGTGCATTGTGTGCTTCTTCTATCACAGAGTCACATCATGTTGCATTGAACACGTTCATGTTAATGTAGCTTCATTAAAAGTACTATATTAATGTGATTTAGTGTTATTGCATATTCCTTTAACAGTAAGCTCCATTAACAGTAAGCTTCTTTAACATTATGTTGTGTATTAGTAAAGTGTTTTTATCCATAACAATGAGGACTGTATCAAGATGTGTATAACAACTGTGTTTTTTTATCCAACACAAAGAGGACACATTTTGGTGCATTTTAGACAAGTGTGCTTCATGTTAATTTAGCCATCATTAAAAGTGCGACATTAATGTGAATTAGTGTTATCACATATTCCTTCATCAGAAATCTCCTATGACATTATGCTGTGTATTAGTAATGTGTATGATCTTAAGTAACTAAAAATCTATATTGTATTGTATCTTGGAAATGTATGCACTCATCCATCACAATGAGGGCTCTATACAGGCCTGGTCCATAGGACATGCATCATCCAGCCAATCATCCATCATAAAAAAATCACAGGTGCTAATGTGCACAAGTATACATGTACACTTGCAAAAAGATGACTATTGAATGTGAGTAAATACTTCTGTGTGTGGGGGTAGTGACCTTCAGAGGACTTTGTTGCTCTGCAAATTATTTGTGTGCCTGGAAATGTGCCACTTTGTAACTGTCTACAATCTGAGATTCACTTCTAACAAGTGCCGGATTAAATCTGTTTCCAGGGTTGGAAGTGGAAGCAATCAGACTAAAAATTGGAAATGGCATAGATGAATGGATTATTCCATAGGGGAAAATGTTTTTAAAATGTTACTACTTCTACTTGCTTCAGAATATTCCCAAAAATCTAAGCACGTAAACTTGTTCAAGGGAAAATGGAATTCTCAAAAGAAAATGAACACTACTCCTTGAAATACATCCTGTGTAGCTGTATGCTAACTGTCCCCAAGACAACCTTTGTGAATTAAAAAGCAGCTTGCTCATGTAATCCAAAATCATGATAATAAATGTAGCACTTGGTGTAGTGAATTGAGTAAATGATAAAGGGGTATAAAGGTGTTTGTCTATATGAATCACAGCAGGGTCACAATTACAATCTTTCCAGTGGTTTGCTCATACCCTGCACAATGACCATAGCTTGGAGTGTCACAGGTGTTTTGGGGTGTTATATAAGTGAGCTACTATTATACTTTGAATCAAGTCATGGTGTGCATCACAATTGTTTGTTTTTATCCATCACAACGAGGACCGTATGATGTTGTGTGTTACACATCTGATTTATATATCACTGTGAGGACCACCCCACTAGGTATGTTGCAAAGTTGTGCTATTACCTAAACTATTGTTACCAAGAATTAACTTATTTCCATCACAAATAGGATTATATTACATTCTATTTTACAAATTAATTTGGGTTTATTAAGTGCAATGATCACTAGGTGCCTTGAAGTGTTACAAGATTGTTTGCCTTGATACATCACATTAAGGAGCACATCATGCTGTCTGTTAGTAATATGAGACAGTATCTATTTATAGCAGAGGACAATCTCATACAGTGTTTTACAAAGATGTGCATGCTTTAACCATCACCAGGAGGGAAATATCATGCAGTGCACTAAAACTGCATGTTGGTTTATCTCTTCATTTGTAATTCATTTCAGAGAATTTGTGATGTGCTGGCATACCATCATAAGGCTGCCTGAAGATACTTCATAGAGACAAACCTGCTCCTCATCAAGACTGCATTCCAGTGAGAGACTGGTCACCTCTGGTGTCAATACATATGAATTGTTTAAGATTTTTAGTCCATCAAACTCATTATAGCATCACAGTGCATGTTTTGACCCTGTGTGCTATTACACTGCACTCTGAAAAAAAACCACAGGCATGTTTTTATCCATTAGAATGAGGACTACATCGTGGTAGGCACTTCATGTGACCATGTGTATAGCATGTGAGCTTCTATGCATTGCAAAAAAGAGCACATCATGGCGCATTGTACAGAATTGTGTTGAGATTCTTAACATATAATAGACACTGCCACAACTTTATGTGTGTATCAAGCATATGAATGTCTCTTCTGGACTCTGTAAACAACTTCATTTTGTGTGTCACAACATTGTGCTCTTTTATGCATTACAATACCTCCTATGTAAATGTGGCTTATGCTCCTATGTGCACTTTATAGGTCAAACTGAGCACCATGTTAAATTGTGTGAGACAGGTTTGTGTGCCGTTATCTGCCACAAGAAATATTATGGTGCCTACTACAGAGGTTGGTGTTTTTATCTATCACAATGAAGACTGTATCAAGATGTGTGTCACAATTGTGTGTTTTTATCCAACACAATGAGGGCCATCTTTTGGTGCATTTTAGGCATCATCTATCACAGAGTCACATCATGTTGCATTGAACAAGTTCATGTTAATGTAGCTATCATTAAAAGTACCATATTAATGTGACTTAGTGTTATCGCATATTCCTTTAACAGTACGCTCCTTTAACATTATGCTGTTTATCAGTAAAGTGTTTTTATCCATCACAATGAGGACTGTATCAAGATGTGTGTCATAACTGTGTGTTTTTATCCAACACAATGAGGACACATTTTGGTGCATTTTAGACAAGTGTGCTTCGTCTATCACACAGTCACATCATGTTGTATTGAACAACTGCATATTAATTTAGCCATCATTTAAAGTACCACATTAATGTGAATTACTGTTATCACATATTCCTTTAACAGAAAGCTCCTATGACATTATTCTGTGTATTAGTAATGTGTATGATCTTAAGTAACCAAAAAAACTATATTATATTGTACCTTGGAAATGTGTGCACTTATCCATCACAATGACGGCTCTATACAGCCTGGTGCATAGGACATGCATCATCCATCCAACGATCCATCACAAAAAAGCACAGAGGCTAATGTGAACAAGTATATATGTACACTTTGAAAAAGATGACTATTGAACATGAGTAAATATTTCTGTGTGTGTGGATAGTGACCTTCACAGAGCTTTGTTGCTCTGCAAAGTATTTGTGTGCCTGCAAATGTGTTACGTTGTAACTGTCCACAAACATTTCTTCAGCCCATTCCCACCCAGGGAACTATCTGAGATTCACTTCTAACAAGTGCTGGATTAAATCTGTTTCCAGGGTGGGAAGTGGAAGGAATCAGACTAAAAATTAGAGACGGCATAGAAGAAGGGATTATTCAATAGGGGAAAATGTTTTTCACATGTTATTACTTCTACTTGTTTTAGAATATTTCCAAAAATCTAAGCATTTAAACTTGTTCAAGGGAAAATGGAATTCTCATAAGAAAATGAAGACTACTCCTTGAAATACATCCTCTGTAGCTGTAAGCTAACAGTCCACAAGACAACCTTTGTGAATTAAAAAGCAGCTTGCTCATGTAATCCAAGCACATGATAATAAATGCAGCAATTGGTGTTGTGAATTGAACCAATGATGAAGGGGTATAAAGGTGTCTGTCTATATGAATCACAGCAGGTTCACAATCACAATCTTTCCAGTGGTTTGCTCATACCCTGCAAAATGAAAATAGCTTTGAATGTTACAGGTCTTTTGGGGTGTTATATATGTGAGCTACTATTATACTTTGAATCAAGTCATGGTGTGCATCACAATTGTTTGTTTTCATCCATTACAACGAGGACCGTATGATATTGGGTGTTACACATCTGAGCTTTTTGCTAACACTGTGATGACCATACCACTAGGTCTGTTGCAAAGTTTTCCTGTTATCCAAACTACTGTTACCAAGAATTAACTTCTTTCCATCACATATAGGATTATACTACATTGTATTTTACAAATTAATTTGGGTTTATTAAGTGCAGTGATCACTAGATACCTTGAAGTGTTACACGATTGTTTGCCTTGATACATTACAATAAGGAGCACATCATGCTGTCTGTTAGTAATATGAGACAGTATCTATTTATAACAGAGGACAATCTCATACAGTGTTTTACAAAGATGTGCATGCTTTAACCATCACCAGGAGGGCACTAACATGCAGTGCTCTAAAACTGCATGTCGATTTACCACTTCATTTGTAATTCATTGCAGAGAATGTGTGATGTGCTTGCCTAGCATCATAAGGCTGCCTTAAGACACTTCATAGAAACAGACCTGTTCCTCATTAAGACTGCATTCCAGTGAGAGACTGGTCCCCCCTGGTGTCAATAAATATGAATTGTTTAAGAACCGTAGTCCATCAAACTCATCACAGCATCACACTGCATGTTTTAACTCTGTGTGCTATTACACTGCACTCTGAAAGAAAAAAATCACAGGCATGTTTTTATCCATCGTTTCGTTTCGTTTTTTCATTTCGTTTGTCTTTATTATCGATAAAATGTCATCATAAAAGACACTTACATACAATTAAAAATACAAAAAACAAATATGAAAAAACATAGTCCATAAAATCACGATACAATGATGGCCATTCAAAGACAGAGCATTACACATAAACACTATTGTCTCCTATTCCTAATTATCCATGTCCAACCCAAAAATGTGGCCACTGCAACAACAACACATTCAGTGGTATCAAATCTCAAGATACTAAGGGCTACAAACCCCTGTCTAGTACCCAGATTACGGCAGATAGGTTTAAGCCATTTGGCCCTAGGGGCAGTATAAGCCGGGCAAGCAAAAAATATGTGCCCTACTGAATCAACACAGTCTGGGCACCAGCTGCAAAACTCAGAAGACCCTCCCTTCCATTTTTTGGTAAATGATTTTGTTGGTAAGGTACCAACCCTAAATTGATGGTAAAGTTTTCGATCACTAGGCCTGGAGATAATGTCCCAGTAGGCTTCAAGAAGAGGAGCTGTTTTGTATTCAAAAAACCTCCCGGACAAAGACTCTGCATGGACCAGGGACGATTGTTTTTGAAAAACCATTGACCAGTAAAGATTTTTAAAATCTTTCTTAGATGGGAAGGGGTTGGCACCTGGGTCAGTCCAGAGTAATCCTAATCCCATAGATTCCAATAGTAATCTGACCTGCCTGAACCATATAATGTTGTCAGAACCCAAAATAGAGCGGACATCTAAGAAAGCCCTGGCATAGGGACCCAATTCCGGAGTCGTCCAGAGTCTCCTCCAAAAAGCCAAGGGTTTAAACCTTGCTATATCATCAAAAGAATAACATCCTAGATCCAACAGGAGCGGTTTCAGGGGGGTGGAACAGGGGAGGGCCGTAAGTTTTCTTAAAAATTTATATTGAGCCTTGACCAGGGAAGAAAGATCAGCAAAGCCCCAAAGTTCGGCACCATAAAGGATAGCTGAATTTATCCTAGCATTGTAAATTTTAATGGGCGGGCCAATCAATTTCGTCTGTGACTGTCTCTGATCTTTGACCAAACAACCAGAAAGTTGAGCAAATTTCAAGGAAAGAACATCTATTTGTGGCCTCCAACTAAGCTTGTTTTCGATTACTACCCCCAAATAGGTCATGATGTTAGTACGTTCCAGAGTGTCATTGTTCATAGACACATGCCCTTTCACATGCTTCCCCTTGTTGAATACCATATATTTGGTTTTGGAAACATTGACTTGAAGGTCAAAGCCAGAGCAAAAATTGGCAAACACATTCAAAGCCGTCTGTAACCCGGACATTGTCTGGGATAGGAGTAGGGTGTCATCTGCAAACATAAGGAGGGGTATTTTAGAACCACCCACCGTGGGGGCGTCCGTAGAGATGGAGGAAAAATATTGCACAACTCTATTAATAAAGAGCAGAAATAGAGTAGGCGCAAGGACGAACCCTTGCCTGACACCCCTACTTACTTTGAATCTTTCAGTGACCTGGCCTTGATTACCCCATCTAATTTGGGCGAAGTTGTTTTCGTGCAGTCTAATAATGAGGTTTAAAAGATCAACAGGCATCCCAAGTACAGCTAGTACTTCCCAAAGTTTGGTCCTGTTAACAAGGTCAAATGCAGACCGAAGATCTACAAATGCTGCATATATAGTTCCACCACAAAGATACACCGTCTTCCAGACAATCAATTGAAATTTGAAAGCCTGGTCTATGGTACTGATATGGGACCTGAAACCGGCCTGCAGAGGGGAGATAATATCGTCCTGCTCGATCCAAGACTGGATCCTTGCCAGGATCATTCTTGCAAATGTTTTTTGGATTGAGTCAATAAGACTAATGGGGCGATAATTCCCCGGGCAGGAACGGTCACCTTTTTTAAAAATCGGTAGAATCTCGGCACCCTTCCAAGATTCTGGAATGGGAGCCCCCTTAGCTATAGCATTAGCCATGCGAGCAATGTAAGGCACCCAAGTGTCAAGATCGGATTTAAAAAGGTCCGCAGGGACGGTATCGATTCCAGGAGCCCTGCCACCAGGCACCTTGGAGAGAGCAGACAAGACCTCGACTTCCTCAAATATAAAATTTGGAGAAATCGACAAATCCCTGCTAAGCGACAAAATGGAGGCTTCGACCTGATTTGTGTCCGTAAACTGGGATTCGTAATGTGCCACCCATATGTCCGGGGCTACGTTATTTGAGGGAGTCTGCATACTCGGATGTTTACCCCACTTTAAAACATGCCAGAACAATGTTAAGTTCCTATGTTTACTTGCCGCCAAGAGTTCGTTCCAGTGGTCGTTATCCCAGTCTTGCTTTGCTTGTGTTTTGACCTTATTATAATTTTTCCTAGCAGATCTAATAATTGCCTGATTTTTGGTATTAATGGCAATTTTCAGTTGACTGTAGGACATCCGGCAAGCTTTAGTATACCAGGAGCTTGGTTTAGGGGTGTGGTGTACCTTAGCTTTACAAGATTTTAAAAAATGGGATTTAAGACCTGAGAATAGAGTTTCATGAATCTTGGTGGAATCACCAACAACATCCTCCTGGTCCCAAAGAGACTGTAGTTCTTCCAACGCACAGGAAACTTTTCGACTGATCTCGAAAACTACTGAACTATCAAGGGCGACTTTTTCCCATCGCACTCTCCGCTGGTTGTTGGCAAGGAGAGCGTCTGCTGTCACTAGCTTGGTTTGTGGACTTCTATGGTCAGGGCAAAGCAGGAGTGACAAGACTAAGGGGTTGTGGTCACTCTCGGCGCGGTCAGTAACCGTCATATCGCTTAGAGTGGACCAGAACTCCACCTTAATTAAAGCGTAGTCAATTCTGCTACTACGGCCGCGGCTATCAGAGAAAGTCACCTTGCCGTTTTTATCCGAAGGCGTGCGTCCATTTGCAGCCCGAAAGCCACGTTCCATACATAAACTCATCCACTGAACAACGGACTCAGTCCACCTCTTAATGGGTGGAAGGTCAAGAGTAGGGATGTTCAGGATGGTATCCACCTCCAGAGTGAGTGATTCCCAGGCGGGGTGCATTGGCTCAAAACAACAATTAAAGTCACCCACTATCACCACATTTAAACTTGGGTCGACAGTATCCAAAAACCCCTCCAATTGTGAAAAGGTGTTTGAACCACGCCCGCCCGGTAAGCCCCTATTGTATATGTTAATAAGCAAAATTTTGGGGTCATTATTATGTTGCAGGGAGACGATCAATAAATCGGGGTTGTCAATAGCCAATTCGGTTAAGGCAAACCTAAGGGTTTGCCTGACCCAAATGCAAAGTCCCCCCGAAGGACGACCCCTAGAACCACTGGAAGCCCCCTTACAAAAGTTGACATACCCAGGAAAATAAATGGGATCCACAGCCCACGTTTCCTGAAAAGCAAGGATATCGTGGGAGGATGCCCAAACCGACCAGTCTTCCGTAGAGATTTTGCTGCGGACACCGGCGATATTCCAAGAGACCAGGGTAAGGAGGGGGGAGCTGGAAGAATCGAGTGGTAGCAGAGATGGTGAGGACCAAGGGGCTACTAAGTGGGAAACACTAATATCTGATGTCATACTATCAATCGCTAAATCACAAGAAACAACGGACAAGGTTTGTGGAATGGCAATAGGCGCCACATCCACGCAAGGTGTCTGCTCAAGACTTTGAGCGTTTCCAGATATACGACTGGGGGTGAGAGATTTACATGACAAACCAAAGCAAGAGGGTGAGGAGCTAAATTACTAGCAGGGACAGTGGCGGGATCGTACACAGAATTCAAAGGCAAAATACCCAGCCCCAAAGGAACCCTCCTGGGCCCACCCCAACTGGCAAACCCAGGATAAGCAGAGTCAACAGAATCTTTAAACACACTGCCCTGGGTGTGCCAGTTTGTGAATGGTCAATCAACCCCATCCAGGTTGTTCAAGGGGGCGAAAGAGTTAAACAATGGGAGGTGGAAGACTGGACCTGGGTGGCGAGAAGAACCCCTATTGACCCTTTCCCAGCCAGAAGCCAGATCGTCAGAAAAATCACACTGACCAAGAGAGTAAAAATGCGACAAGTCCAGAGTGATTATACCAGTGTTGTTCGTAGAATTGGAATAGGAGCATATGTGGGACACTACCTTAGGATCCCGAAAATTAATAATCACACAATCACCCTCCACACCTTTGACCCCCTTGCCCAACCAACACACCCTACGGACAGTAAGAATTTTGGCACAGAGTCTAGCCGGAAGCGGTCTGTGACGATTTAACCAATAAATAACTTTGTTCTTCAATTCATTGTGGGATTCTGTTTTAACCTGCAAAAGCCTAGGAACACCCGCCATGATGACTGTATATGGCTTCGACTCTGGGGGGAGATTTATACAAGGAAATTTGTAAAAACGACTGCCGTCGTCGGTGTTTGGGTGGCCGGTTACAGAGTTACTTAGATTGGGAGGAACATTACGGGATGGGTCAACAGACGTGGCTATAGTAGATGGAATGTGGGAAGCGTCCGCAACAAGTGCATTAGAAACAGGTAGGATGGAAGGTGCACTAACCTGAGGGGTGGCACCCCTAGAAGCGACCCCGACATCGAGAGCAATATCAGGAGTTAGTGATGTCGTGGGGACAGATTGAGATACCATGATCTTCTCCATTAGGGACGAATTAGACAACAACATACTCTCTAACTTCTCAAGTGAGGTGGAAAGACGATTAACTCTTTCATAGAGGGGTAGAAAAAATGATTTGAGTAGTTGCTCTAAAGGTTCAAGATGTCCGGGGAACAGAGGGGTGTGAGATGGAGTAGAACACCCATCGTTGGACGTCTTGGACACTTTAGCACGTTTACCCCTGGGATGCACTCCGCCACATTTCCTTTTCCTATTTGTTAACAGTGGTTTGCCACCCCGAGATGAAGTCTCAGTACCAGGCTGCTTAATGATGGGCAGCGGGTGGATGACACTAGTATTTGAGGGCTGGCCACAAGGTTTAGAAGTACCGGCGATGACAGACGAACCATCCAGCGAACTCGGGGTTTGAGGGGCCACTGACCCGAGCTCGTTGTTACCTGATTGGTCGATTAGTGTTTGGGGAGGCCTGGAATCAGGGGAAGTAACTTCCATAATATTCCCAAGAGACGACCTCTTAGAAGAGATTTCTAAGGACAGTCGTTTTTCTGTCAGAATAATTTCCTGCTCGAGGACCCTGGTTGCTCTCGTGATAAAATTATCAAGGGTCCCCGTAACACGGCCCATAGAACTATCCTGCGTGAACTTTCTACCTGACCTAAGAGATGACATTTTTGGGAAAAACAGCACACAAACCAAGGAATGGCCAGAAAAAGAAAACAAAGGAGAGAGAGCCTAGAGACAATTAGTAAGCAATGAAGAAGTAACAACAACTGCTGCAATTGTCTAACAATCCACTAGTATAAAAAATTTCTCACTGGCACAACTGTTCGTATGAAGTAGGCAGTGTCGCCACCAAGGATATGGACCCATCCCATCCACGACCGACCACGAACGGCCACAAACGGCCCGCTCTTTGCCCGGTCTTCGTCCCGCGCGCGTACCGCTAGCGCGCTGGGCCTGGTTCGATTTTAAGCTTGAGGCGGAGTCGAGGGCGTGAGCGGGAAGAGGAGCCAGGTGAGCACAATCAAGGAGCGCAGTGCTCCGTGGTCCTCGCAGTCCCGTGAGTGTAGGGTTCTGCAGCCTGCCCCCGATCAGCAGCGTAGCGTCCAGGTAGGAGGGGGAGCACCCAAGAGTCGCACACACAATGAGCACCAACCGAGATTTAAATGTTCAGGCCGGTGAGCGGCTCCCGCGCAGCGGGGGCCGCGAGGTGCTGCGTGCAAAGTTGAAACCAAGGCGGGAAGAGGAGCCAGGTGAGCACAATCAAGGAGCGCAGTGCTCCGTGGTCCTCGCAGTCCCGTGAGTGTAGGGTTCTGCAGCCTGCCCCCGATCAGCAGCGTAGCGTCCAGGTAGGAGGGGGAGCACCCAAGAGTCGCACACACAATGAGCACCAGCCGAGATTTAAATGTTCAGGCCGGCGAGCGGCTCCCGCGCAGCGGGGGCCGCGAGGTGCTGCGTGCAAAGTTGAAACCAAGGCGGGAAGAGGAGCCAGGTGAGCACAATCAAGGAGCGCAGTGCTCCGTGGTCCTCGCAGTCCCGTGAGTGTAGGGTTCTGCAGCCTGCCCCCGATCAGCAGCGTAGCGTCCAGGTAGGAGGGGGAGCACCCAAGAGTCGCACACACAATGAGCACCAGCCGAGATTTAAATGTTCAGGCCGGCGAGCGGCACCCGCGCAGCGGGGGCCGCGAGGTGCTGCGTGCAAAGTTGAAACCAAGGCGGGAAGAGGAGCCAGGTGAGCACAATCAAGGAGCGCAGTGCTCCGTGGTCCTCGCAGTCCCGTGAGTGTAGGGTTCTGCAGCCTGCCCCCGATCAGCAGCGTAGCGTCCAGGTAGGAGGGGGAGCACCCAAGAGTCGCACACACAATGAGCACCAACCGAGATTTAAATGTTCAGGCCGGTGAGCGGCTCCCGCGCAGCGGGGGCCGCGAGGTGCTGCGTGCAAAGTTGAAACCAAGGCGGGAAGAGGAGCCAGGTGAGCACAATCAAGGAGCGCAGTGCTCCGTGGTCCTCGCAGTCCCGTGAGTGTAGGGTTCTGCAGCCTGCCCCCGATCAGCAGCGTAGCGTCCAGGTAGGAGGGGGAGCACCCAAGAGTCGCACACACAATGAGCACCAGCCGAGATTTAAATGTTCAGGCCGGCGAGCGGCTCCCGCGCAGCGGGGGCCGCGAGGTGCTGCGTGCAAAGTTGAAACCAAGGCGGGAAGAGGAGCCAGGTGAGCACAATCAAGGAGCGCAGTGCTCCGTGGTCCTCGCAGTCCCGTGAGTGTAGGGTTCTGCAGCCTGCCCCCGATCAGCAGCGTAGCGTCCAGGTAGGAGGGGGAGCACCCAAGAGTCGCACACACAATGAGCACCAGCCGAGATTTAAATGTTCAGGCCGGCGAGCGGCACCCGCGCAGCGGGGGCCGCGAGGTGCTGCGTGCAAAGTTGAAACCAAGGCGGGAAGAGGAGCCAGGTGAGCACAATCAAGGAGCGCAGTGCTCCGTGGTCCTCGCAGTCCCGTGAGTGTAGGGTTCTGCAGCCTGCCCCCGATCAGCAGCGTAGCGTCCAGGTAGGAGGGGGAGCACCCAAGAGTCGTTTTTATCCATCAGAATGAGGACTACATCGTGGTAGGCGAATATTCATGTGGCCATGTATATAGCATGTGAGCTTTTATGTATTGCAAAAAAGGGCACATCATGGCGCATGTTACAGAATTGTGTTGAGATTTTGAGATTATGCTCCTATGTGCACTTTAAGGGTTAAACTGAGGACCATATTAAATTGTGTGAGACAGGTTTCAGTGCCTTTATCTGCCAGAGGAAATATGCTGCCTATTACTACGGTTGTTTTTTTTTTTCTCCATCACAATGAGGACCATATCAAGTTGAGTGTCACAATTGTGTGTTTTTATCCAACACAATGAGGACCACATTTTAGTGTATTTTAGGCTTGTGTGCTTCTTCTATCACAGAGTCACATCATGTTGCATTGAACAAGTTCATGTTAATGTAGCTATCATTAAAAATACTACATTAATGTGATTTAGTGTTATCGCATATTTCTTTAACAGAAAGCTCCTTTAACAGTAAGCTGCTTTAACATTATGCTGTGTATTTGTAGTGTGCATCATCTTGGGTATCTAAAAAAAACTACATTGTATTTTATCTTGGAAATGTGCGCACTTATCCATCACAATTATGGCTCTATACAGGCCTGGTCCATAGGACATGAATTTATCTCCATCACAAAAAGGCCCTAGGGCTAATGTTGTGTACCTTTATCTGACACAGGAACTATTATGGTGCCTATTACAGAGTTTAGTGCTTTTATCCATCACAATGAGCACTGTATAAAGATGTGTGTCACAATTGTGTGTTTTTATCGAACACAATGAGGACCACATTTTGGGCATTTTAGACATGTGTGCTTCTTCTATCACAGAGTCACATCATGTTGTATTGAAAAAGTTCATGTTAATTTATCCATCATTAAGAGTACCATATTATCATTATTCCTTTAACAGTTATCACCTATCAGATTAAGCGCAATATTACAAATGTGTATCTCAAAGAGAACTACATTGTATTTTCTCTTGGAAATGTGTGTACCTATCCATCACAATTATGGCTATGTAATGGCCTGGTCTATATGGCATACATTTATCTCAATTCCAAGAAAGAGGGTATGTGGGTATGTATTTTTGTGTGTTTTTATCAAACGCAATGAGGACCACATTTTGGGTCATTTTAGACATGTGTGCTTCTTCTATCACAGAGTAATATCATGTTGTACTGAACAGGTTCATGTTAATTTAGGCATCATAAAAAGTACCACATTAATGTGATTTAGTATTATCACTTATTCCTTTAACAGAAAGCTCCCATAACATTATGCTGTATATTACCAATGTGTATGATCTTATGGAACTAAATAAAATTAGATTGTATTGTATCATGGAAATGTGGACACTTATCCATCACAATGACGGCTATATATAGGACTGGTCCATAGTAAAGCATTTATCTCCAGTACTGAATAGCCCAAGGGCTAATAGGCACATGTATACATGTACACTTTGAAAAAGATGACTATTGTATGTGAGTAAATATTTTTGTGTGTATGGATAGTGATCTTCATGGGCTTTATTGCTCTGCATTTGTGTGCCTGCAAATGTGTTACTTTGTAACTGTCCATAAACATTTCTTCAGCCCATTCCCACCCAGGAAACAATCTGAGATTCACTTCTAACAAGTGCAGGATTAAATCTGTTTTCAAAGTGGGAAGCGGAAGGAATCAGAATAAAAGTTGGAGATGGTATGGATGAAGGGATTACTCAACAGGCAAAAATGCAAGCAGAAAGGAAATATTTTACTACTTCTACTTGATTCCGAATAGTTCAAATTGTTTTACATTTATACTTGTTCAAGGAAAAATGGTATTCTCAAAAGAAAATGAGAAATAATGAATACTGCAGAAGCATGCTAAGAATAATCAAGAGAACCTTTGCAAATTAAAAAAACAGCTTGCTCGTGTAATCCAAGCACACTAATAATCTATGACAATAAATGTAGCACTTTTTATTGTGAATTGAAGAGGATCTAGAGGCATTAAGGTGTGTGGCTTGTATCACATCAGGGTCACAATCCCAATCATGCCAGTAGATTGCTCATATCCTGCATAATGACCTTAGTTTTGAGTGTTACAGGTGTTTTGGTGTGTTATATAAGTGTGCTACTATTATTTTACTTTGGATTACATCGTGGTGTGTGTCACAAATGGTTGTTTCTATTCATCACAATGAGGACCGTGTAATGTTGTGTATTACATATCTGAGCTTTTTCCCATTACAGCAATGACCACGCCACTGTGTCTATTGCAAACTTGTGCTATTGTCTAAATTACTGTTACCAAGAATAAACTTCTTTCAATCACAAATAGGATTATATTACATTATATGTTTGTCACCGGGTCATCGAGGAAGGGGTTAAGCCCCGGAAGGAATCAACGTGCGACTTGGTTCTTTTATCCCTTTTATTAGGTATGGTTTGAATATGTTTTTTATTTCACGTCCTAGTTCGTCTGTTTACACAGCTTGTAAAGGTTTGGTAGGAATACTTCTTCCGTTCTTCCTCTTATGCGGCCACCAGGTAAGTCATGGACACATATGTCCCTCAGGAAGAAAACAAGAAAGCCACTGGTAACTGTCGGGACATCGACAATATGTAGAAGCGTAGAGGGCCCTTGCAGGGAGTATCACCACACTCAAGGAAGTGACCACCACCAAATGTAGTCCGGTTAACCCACCAGTTTAGCAGAGGTGTGTCCTCTCCTTACTCTGCTGCCTTCCAGCCCAGTGCCTGTGAGCAGCCCGAAGCCGGACCGTACCTTGTTCAGCCACATTCCTCCTGGAGCGTGGCTGGGCGAAGCGTGAAACGGTTGGCTTCCTGGCGTCTCCTCCTCTGCAGGGGTTTCCTCCCCACTTGTTGCAGGCGATGAGGTCCCGTTTCTCCTCCACGCGCTCTGGTTCTCCTGGTTCTTCAGCTCTCACTTCTTCCTCAGCGTCTGTTCCAGCATCCATTTCCGCTTTTGTCAGCGGGGCTCTCTCTCCCCATTGGTCAGGGGGCAGAGACGTCATCCGGACTTGCTGACCGCCTTCTTCTTGGATGTCGGAGTCCTGTTCCTTAAAGGGACAGACCAGAGAAGAAGCCTGCACACAGAGGAAGAGTACCTCATTCACCAGAGTCACCGGGGAGTATGGCATCTCCTGCAATAAGTCATCCTCGACCCCGTGACACAGTTACAAACTAATTTGGGTTCATCATGTGCAATGAGCACTAGATGTCTTAAGATACCTAATACAAACAAACCTGTTCCTCATTGCATGTGCATTCCTGTGAGAGACTGGTCCCCTCTGTTGTCAATAAATATGAATTGTTTATGATTCTGTGTCCATCAAACTCATTACATCACAGTGCGTGTTTTACCTCTGTGCTATAACACCTCACTCTGAAAAAAAATCACACACATGTTTTCATCCATCACAATGAAGACTGCATCGTGTTATGCCATTCATGTGACCATGTGTAATGCATGTGAGCTTTTATCCATTGTAAAAAGGAGCACATCATGACGCATGTTACAGTTTAGTGTTGCCATTTTAAACATGTAATACACACTGCCACAACTTTATATGTGTTTCAAGCATATGAATGTTTGTTCTGGACACTGAAAACCATTTCATACTGTGTATCACAAGATTGTGCTCTTTTGTGCTTTACAATAGCTCCTATTTAAATATGACCTATGGTCCTATATGCACTGGTGAAACTAAGGACCATATTAAATTGTGTACGACAGGTTTGTGTGCCTTTATCTGTCACAATAAATATTATGCTGCCTATTACAGAGATTGGTGTTTTTCCCATCACAATGAGGACTGTATAAAGATGTGTGTCACAATTGTGTGTTTTTATCCAACACAATGAGGACCACATTGTGGTGCATTTTAGACATGTGTGCTTCTTCTATCACAGAGTCACATCATGTTGTATTGAAAAAGTTCATGTTAATGTATCCATCAGTAAGAGCACCATATTATCATTATTCCTTTAACAGTTATCACCTATCAGATTAAGCACAATATTACAAATGTGTATCTCAAAGAGAACTACATTGAATTTTCTCTTGGAAATGTGTGTACCTATCCATCACAATTATGGCTATGTAATGGCCTGGTCTACATGGCATACATTTATCTCAATTCCAATAAAGACAAAGTGCTAATGTGCACAAAGTACATGTGTACACTTGGAAAAAGATTGACTATCATACAGATATCTATGTGAATAAATATGTTTATGTGGGTATGTAGAGAAATTTCAAGGGCTTTATTGCCTTACAAAGCATATGTGTGCCTGCAAACTTGTGAGTTTGTAACTGTTCACAAACACTTTCTCTGCCGATTTCCACCCAGGGAACAATTTAAGATTCACTTCTAACAAGAGGTGGAGTAAATTGGTTTCCAGAGTGGGAATAGGAAGGAATTTCGAATATGGCATAGATGAAGAGATTACTCAACAGTGAAACATGTTTTTCAAATGTTACTTCTTCCACTTGCTTCACAATATTTCCAAACATTTAAACATGTTCAAGGAAAAATGGGATTCTCAAAAGAAAATGAAGAGTAAGAAAACCCTAGTGCTACTGTGCATAAAGTATATGTGTAGACTTAGAAAAGATTGACTAGCATATAGATTTCTATGTGAGTACATATTTCTGTGTGGGTGGATAGAGAGATTTCCAGGGCGTATTTGCTCTACTTGCAGATTCCTCACCTTTTGAATAAATTCCCCCAGCAGTCACAAGCCTAGGTGTGGGTGCATGGCTGGTTGCACCAAAAACTTCTCAAGGAACCAGCGAGAGAAGTGACTTTCCATTCTCCCTTCTCAGTTCAAATGGTAATGCTACACAAAAGTGTAGAGGGACACCCAACTCACCACTTTGCAGATGTGTGCTATCGGCACTCCTGTTGCCATTGCAGAAGTACAAAACATGCTCTGGTGGAATGAGCTTGAATACCTTCTGGTGGTTCTTTGTTAGCCAGAGCACTGCACATCTTAATTCATAGGATTATCCATCTTGATAATGTCCTCTTATGCACTTTCTTGCCTCTCACCTTCCCCATATAGCTCACAAACAGCTGATCATCTAGCCTTAACTCGCATGTTCTGTCCACGTAGAAGCTAACTGCTCTCTTATGATCAAGGCGATGCAGTCTTTGTTCTTACTTGGTTGCCTGTGGAGGAGTGAAGAAGGTTGGGAGTGTGTTTGGCAGGAAGGCAGCCCTGCTTCTTAAAAACCAATCTGTTAGGACTGAAAGAAGTGAATATATGTTTGACACTAAAAGCTTGCAACTTGCTAACACGTCTAGCTGATTTGTTAGTGATCAGGAAGACTGCCTTAAATGTGAGTAATGTAAAGGACAACTATGTAATAGTTTAAAAGGGGAAAATATAAGAAACATGCGAACCAAGTTGAAGCCCCATTGAGGCATCCTAAAAGGGATTGGTGGAAACTTGTTAATTGTCCCTTTAGGAACTTCATAACTATGGATGGTTTGAAAAGGGACAGTTGGTCAGGTAAACAAAGAAAAGCCAAAAAGGCTGATAAGTAAGCTTTAGAAGTGCCCACTGCGCCCCACTGCTGGGCTAGTGAAAGGACAAACCTAAGATGTTAGACAGATGAGCCTGAAGAGGGTCTACTAAGCTGTCTACATATCACTTGGTAAATTAATTCCATCTGCCTGAGTACACTATCTTGGTGACATGACTGTGGGCACATAAATTAATATCCACACCTTCAGAAGGTAAAGAAAGAGATCTCATGTTGCCCGTTAAATCTCTAGAAATACAGGTGGAGGCTTTAGCGGTTGGGATGGAGAACACGCCATGTGACTGCAACAAGAGGTCTACTCTGTGAGGGAGACAGAGCGGAGGGCACAGGGAGAAGCAAATGAGGTCTACATTTTACACCCTTTGAGGCAAATCTGGGGGCAATGAGGATTACTTGGGGGTGATCAAGAAAACTTTTCCTCAGAATTCGAACAATCAAGGGAATGGAAGGAAACACATAATGAAGCGAAAAGTTCAACTTCAACTGAAACGCATTCCCCAATGCTCCCTGCATCGGAAACTAGAGGTCACAGAATTTCAGGAATTGAGCGTTCTTGTGAGTGGCACACAGGTCAATATCAGGAGTCCTCTAGAACTGGAATATGTCCTGGATTACTTCCGATTCCAGATTCCACTTGTGGTTGGCAAGATGAAGCTTACTGAAACTATCCACTAGCACATTGAGCACACCTGCAAGGTGATGTGCCGCCAGGCAAATCTGATGTTCCTGAACCCAGGACTAGAGTCTCAGAGCTTCTTGGTAGAGAAGTGTGACCCTACTCACCCCTGCTTGATGATATACTAAATAGTTTATTATCCATCAAGATCTGAAAACACTGATCACAGAGGGAAGGGAGGAAAACCTTGAGTGCTAAACTTATGACCTGTAATTCCTTCAGGTTAATGTGCAATCTCTGTTCATCTAGGGACCAGGCGCTTCTGATCTCACATTCCTCCAGATATATTACCCACTCAAGAGTGGAGGCATCAGTGATAACTGTTGCCACCGGAGGGAGAGCGTGAAATGGACTTACTTGGGATAGATTGCTGTCCATCCTCTACCACTGTAAGACCACTAAAGTATCTCCAAGGTGCTTGAACCACTGCCTGCAAAGACATCATTGAAGTGCCCTCACGTGTCAGCATGCATAGGTGACCAGAAGGATGAAGGAGGGTTGCAGATTGAAGAGACATAAGACCATCAGGACTGGAACAATCACTCCATTTTGAAACATCCCAATCATAGCCTGAATGTTGTGAGCCTTCTGAGAAGGAGGGAAGGCTCAATTTGCAATGGTATACCGTACCGCCCCTTCCAATTTATCACGTCTTCAAGCAAAGCAATGCTGCAAGATACCTTGCTGCACTGCACGAAAGGGAGAGGGCAGAAATGTGCCATATTTAACATTATTTGGCATATTCCTGTGCTCTGTTTGTGCTGGAGCAACATGAACTGCTTGCACCAACGCAGGCACCCTTGCACAGTGATGCAGTATTGTTTTTGTTCAGGAAGGGGCACCTTCCTGCACAAAAACAACGCTCAGAGACACTTTCCTCTTCTAAGTGTGTTGCAGAATGCAGAACACTTAGAAAGCGGAAACAATGAGAATATTTAAACATATTTCTCCTTGTTGTACCTCCCCTGGGAAGGTGTGGAATTTTGACACATTCCCAGGTTTATTCGGGGAATGCACCAAAATCCATTGATGGATGCATAGAAACACCCATGCTTCACCCATGGCATGCCTTGGCAGGGCAGAGTAGCGCAAGGCAACGACTTGCGCAGCCTTTTGTTAATCCAGCCAGGCTTGGTAAATCTCATTCTAGATTTGTGTAGCCCTGCACTGCCTTGCGTGGTGCAAGGGCAATGCAACACTTTGATAATTATGCCTCAGGATGCCCTGTAAGGGAACTAGGGGAGACTTAGGATTCTTGATGGAAAAGTTCATATTGAACAACAACTTGTCTGTCGTGTGCAAATGGTAGGCCACATCCCTGGTGAGTTGGCTTTTAGGAGCCAGTCATCCCTGTAAGGGAATTCTGGAATTATTTGCCATCTGTGATGGTCTGAATCTACCACCATCACCTTTGTGAAGACTTGAGGAGCGAAGTGAGGTCAAATGGGAGAACGGTAAACTAATAGTGTTCGGATCAGACCGTGAAGCGTAGAAAATTCCTGTGTATCTGCAGAATAGGAAGGTGGAAGTAGATTACTTGCAGGTCAACAGACACAATCTAGACTTCCATTTCCAGTGCTAGAAGAACCCGAGCTAGGGACAGTATCACTAGCCCCTCTCCTGCTCTGGAACACACTCCACAGCACCCATCACTAGTAAGGTCAGAACATCTTGCTGAAGGACAGTCAGATGGTCTGGCAGGAGTACTGGTAACTGGAAGAGATGGTTGGGGGTTCTGCTGGAAGGGTAGGGCATACCCCTTCCCACAATCTACAAGACACAAAGGTCTGGAAACCTCAAAACTTGTGAAAGGTCTGAAGTCCTCCAAACATGTGAAAATGGGATGTCTGTCCCCAAAATGACTGTGTGTGTTCGGACAAGGGTAACTACGGCTGTTTCCCTGTAGTGGTTGGGGAAGACGAGGAGGAGGAAGAAAGGGGTTGTAACGCCCTGAACGTCTCAGGATCGTTTAACAGACACGACAATGAGGACGCAACCACTTGTGAAGGGTTAGTTCTTTTAATGAAGGCAAATAAAATACAAAGAACAAACAAAAGTTATAGTCACTGGAATCCTCCAGGCTAAGTACGTTACCAGCCCACAGCACGGATGGTCCTAACCGTCCTCTGCATATACGCCGATCCCGGCGTATGCCAACAGAGGGCAGAAATGAAATGGCCGACAATGCCAATCGGTAGGCTGTGAGGGGCACGAAGAGTGTTGGGGAGAATCGAGGAGTCAGGGAAACACCCAGCCGGGGTCTCTACCTGAAGGGAGCAGCCGCTCAACCTCTTCCTCAGACTGCACCGGGACGCGGAGTCACCTCCTGGTGATGCGTCACCGATACCCCAATCACAAGCAAGAAGACTGAACCGAGAGCAGCCGCTCGATCGATCCTGTGGACTTCCGAGTCTGTAACGCGGCAAACACCTCCTGGTGTGCGTTACAGCTGGCAGTCCCTGTGTCTCTGGTCGGGCTGGGAGTTACGACTCCAACCAGCAAAAGCGCCACTGCGCTTGGACTCAGCCGAGTCAAAAAGCGAAGCTCAATGGTTGACCGGTAGAGCTTCCGGGTCCTTCACAGGTGACGATGGGGCAAGACACGGCCCAGGGAGTAACGACTCGACCTACCTCCGTTCTTGCCTTACTGGAGCACCACTCCGGAACACTGCTCTTCACGAAGCAGGTACGTCGGTGTAAACACAATATCCGACAGCCTTGTACCTCCCGGTTCCTCCCTTTATAGGGCGTGTTTTCCTTGAGTTATGTAACAGCTCTCCTGTTTACATAAGGGCGTGTTTCCCTTGAGTTATGTAACAGCTCTCCTGTTTACATAAGGGCGTGTTTCCCTTGAGTTATGTAACAGCTCTCCTGTTTACATAAGGGCGTGTTTCCCTTGAGTTATGTAACAGCTCTCCTGTTTACATAAGGGCGTGTTTCCCTTGAGTTATGTAACAGCTCTCCTGTTTACATAAGGGCGTGTTTCCCTTGTATGACAGGAATTCTTGACAGGGGTAGAGCACCTGTTCTTCCCTTGCTTTGTCCTCTCTACTATTTGTAGAGGGAAGTTCCCCTGTTGTTTGTGCTGCTGTTGGGCGTATTGCTGATGGCCCCAAAAGTAAATCCCCTGCTGAAACCTCAGATTATGTTGTGGGAAAGGCACCAGGTGTTAGCTTAGAAAAACAACAAGCTTGCTCTACTAGGCTCTCCAGAGATGGGTGAGAGGAGAGGAAGGTAGGACCGCCTGGATATGGCTTAGAGTTTCAGGTATCGGTTCCAGAAATCGCAGTAGAAGTTATTGGTTTTTCCCAAATAGCTAGCCTATGCTCTGTTAGGGCCTTATTGATAGGAAGTAACAATTACACTGTATGGGGGGTTAAATGTACAACCTTAATAAGGGGGTCTGATCTTTGTATTGGCAGCCCTTCTAATGACCGAGTGGTATGAATTAACCTCTGGTAGGGGCAAACCTGATGGAGAGAGAAGCTCCCTCTCTGAGGAAGTGTCAATACCACTTGCTTCTTTCAGGCCTGTAAAGTCCAGGTCCAGTGTATACTGACCATCCTTATCATCTGCATTTGGATCTGAGCCCCAAAGAAGGAACTGCCTTCCTCCATAAACCTTTGGCCTCTCCTGGAGCGATGAAGTTGATGGTTAATTAATGGAAGAGAGTCTGTTCGAGCGGTCAGCTGTACTGGTGGAGTCAGAAGAGGTGGAAGAATCAATAGTAGCAGCACCAGGGTATTGTCAGTGGTGCCAGTGGAATTAGAGGCGTCATCTGTGGCACAAGAGAGGTGTTTTGGTCTGGCGCTGAAGGTGAGTAAGATGGGATGTTCAGTGGAGGTGGTAGCTGTGGCGCTGATCCCGAATGCTGTGGTGGCACTGAGTCTGTATTGCTGACCATGATAATGCGGGCTAGGAAAGAAAGGGTGAAAAGAGCGTTGAGTGGAATGACGCTGGTAGCCCTCCAGTGCTCAACAAGTACAAGTCATTGGGCCTATGGGACCAGCCAGCACTCTAGGAGGGACCACAGATCTGCTTAAAATGCTTAACGTGTCACTCAGGGATATTGAAGGGTCCTCCACCCAAGGAGTTGGAAAATCTGGGCAAAGCTGACTGGCCTGGGGCCTTCGGATCGATGACGCAGAAAAAAATCGACTCCGAAGCCAGGTGCAGGTCTGAAGAGACCACATGCGCCATAGACTCCATGGGGACTACCATTGGTTCTTGGTGCGATATTGAATGTGGCAAAGTCGGGGTCGTGGAGACTTACTTCTTGAAGTATGTCAGAGAGACTCATGCCTCTTCTATAATTTTTTGTTTTTTCTTTGGTGACTTTGATGAAGATGGCTACTGCAGCAACTTCCATCACTGTCTCGATTTTGACGTCCCCAATGCTTGTCTTGTGCCAGGCCATAAACATCTTGGCCTCTTGTTCTTTAATCACCTTTGGATGCATACACTGACATGATTTTCAGGCCTGCGGGTCGTGGTCATATCCCAGGCACCAGAGGCACATGTTGCAGGATTTCTGATGGAGATTTGGCCATCACAATCTCTGCATGGTTTAAAGCCATACCACTCGGCTGGTATCATGAGGTAGCTGCAACTGATGTTTTAAATATTTTTTAAGAAATCGCCCATGACATCAACACTCCTGAGAAGACTTTGGAGTGCTCCAGAATGTGCAGGTGTAGCGCAAAGAAGGAAACTGATGTCAGCACTCCTAAAGGTGAATTGTATGCTTCTAGTGACTTCGCAGTGATGCCACGTAGGACAATGAAGTGGAGCCAGCACATAATATTTGTATAGGAGAGCTATTGAAGAGTTTCCGGATCCAGATTGGCACCGGAGATATTCAAAAGATGAGAAATTTGCAGGTAGAAGTATCCATCAGAAAGTAAAGATTCTGTGAGATGCTGCCAGAGTTAAGAGCATGAGAGAAACAGAGGAGTGTGTTGAGAGTGAGTAGAGAAGATAATGAGGACGAATGAAATAGAAGAAATGTGTAAACGAGCAAGGATTAAATGAGGTGAGTGAGGAAAGTGACATAATGAGGAATCAGTTAGTTATAGTTAGTGAATAACTGTTTACGTGAGGAGTAAGTTACAAAATGGCCCCAGGCTATTTGTCACTGACAAACGGCTTTATTTCGTAACCAGCAGCAGTTTGAAGTTTGAGTGAAGTCAACAACCATACAAGTATCAGAATCCAGACGAAATGGACCCATGCTATACATATTAGGACTTTGCCTCTAATCTGTCCCCAGATGGCCATTATAATACCATTTTCAATCATTTTGTTTCTGGTGCACTCAATATAGGCAATAGTTTATGACCGAAAGGATTTTAGCTCCGGGAATGGTCAATGTAGATTAGAAGCATAAAAAGATAAAAAGATAGAGGTATTCACAGATCTTCAATAGCACTGGATAGCACAGTATAAGCAACAGAGCAGCACAGGGAAAACAGCATTCTTGCTCCTCAGAGGAAGAGCAACCCAAACATACTATTCATCGCTGATGAAAAAACAACATGAAATGTATAAGGGGTGAAAAAATGTGATTACATGCTCATAAGACAGCACATACCATACTTACATTGAAGGTTTAAGGACCTAAAGGAGCAATATTTGTCTGATGAGGTACTTTAGAGGGCGGATTTGCGTGCTAGGTAGGAAGCTATTTGTAGAAAAGCTAATTTGGGGTTTTCACACTACCATTTTTGATGTTTTTCTCATAAAGCAAGCCCACCATTGTTTTAGGCGTAAACAATATTCTGGAGACAAGCACAGAGCTATAATTTCCAGCATCTTAAATTGCAATGATCAGTACTCAGTTCTTAGTGCTCCCAGGGAAAGCGTAAAAATCACCTTATGATTATTAATTAGACATCTCACAATTTGTGGCAGGCAAAGACAACATTCTCCCCTGGAAAAAATACACCTGAAAGAAAATGTTAGCTCTTTCGCTCTGCTTGCTATATTTTTTTTTAAGTCAAAACGGTCTATGATCTGTGATGAGGTAGTGGCAGGAAGGAGATGTGATCTTATTGTGATGAACACCTAGTCAAACTGTTCGAATTTATATCAGGGAACACTTGTGTTTGCAAGTATTAAGTACAAAGTACCAAGAAATAGAGGGTGTATTAAGTGACTGCAGCGACCTGATAACTGAATGTTCTTTTTACAGGCGATTATGAAAGTATGTAGTGAATGGACAAATTGCTAAGAAGTATGAAAAAATAAGAAAGCTGCAGAGGGCACTATGTGATGCTCAGGATTTAGGTTAATATAAGCATTAGTACTATTTAAACTTTCACGCCCTGAAGAAGGGGTTCTAGTAACACATAACAAGAAACATATGTTGGGTGTAGTTTTTAAATCATTAAGCACTTTGGAAAGATGAATGTATCGTGAACAGAATTTTTTGCACATTGACTGGGAACTAATCTAAAAGTTGTGGCAGTAAATGTGATACAGAAAAAAAATCCCTGAATAACACACAAGAAACTAAATAAAGAATTAGATGTTACTACTATAACTTTTATATAAATACAATGTTGAAAATATTCTTTTAATAACAATAGTGTTATGGTTATTTATACTCCCCTTCAGAATTATACATTTCAAGTTTTGGATCCTATTATGAAAAAAACCCCTGTTAATCAGTTAACATCCCATTTGAAAAATTGGTAAGATTTTAATCGTTTGTGGCCGCAATTACTATCACACATGATTGATTCATAACAATCAGTCAATCAGAAATATAAGGCTTCAAAGGGAAGGACCATCTGCTCTGAGGTATTTGCATTTAAATGAAACGTTTACTCAGGCATTATCAGATCTTCCCCAAGTTAGGATCATGTGTTCATTTGTTTGATATCTACATCAACCTCAAGACACGGGCCGTAGGCATCAGGTGCAGTGATTGTTCCAGGCGTCAGGTTTCTTTGTCCTCAGCAGGCTTTGAGTATTTCTTTAGTGATTCTTTTTAACAGAGCTGCTGTTCACAGGAGATCCGGTCTTTGTTGAAGGGAGTCAGTCCTCCCAGGAGTTCTGGAGATCGCTGGCTGCAGGACAAGGCCATCCTTGGCGCAGGATCTCAGGAAACTGCAGGCGGCCCAGTAGGGCTGGGGCCAAGCCAGTTCTTCTCTGCAGTCTCCTCTTCTTTCATCCTTCTTCTTCGTAGGTATCGGGAATCTGCCTCCTGGGTTCAGGGCTGCCCCCTAAATACTGCATTTAGGGGGTGTTGTAGGCGTTTTAGGGTCACAATAAAATTCTGAACTTAGGGTGACTACACCCTTGGTGTGCTCACCCTACGTGGGAGAGTGGGCACAATCCCTAACACTGATTGGAGAGTGCCTGACATCTGCAAGATGGCGGGCACTGAAGAGTGGGCTTCACCTTGCCTCCCCCACTTGAGGGGTGGGGTTGGCATAGATGGGCCCACCTTTTGGGTTGTTCTAATTTTTCCTGCCTGTCCTCCCACCGAAAAGGGGAAGAGACAGGAAGAGGGCCAGCTCCTGATAGCAGGAGAGGCTCGGGGTCACGTTACAAAGGCGGCAAGGCCTTTGAAGCTCCCCTGCCACAGATGACCTGGGAAGCTGTGACCACCTCCACCCAGGAAAGGCTTTGTTTTTGGGCTCAGGGAGCGAAGGCTCCCATCCCATTGGTCTAGAAACATGTCTTGTGATGGCAGGCTGGTGATTACCAGTTAGGGAACCCACCAGAGGCTGTTTTTTTTTTCAGGGGGCATCTCTAAGATGCCCTTTGAGTGCATGGTATAATAAATCCCACACTGCCATCAGTGTGGGTTTATTATGCTAAGAAGTTTGATACCTAACTTCCCAGAATTCAGTAAAACCATTATGTGGAGTTCGTAATGACAAACTCCCAGACTATATAATCTATAAGGCTTTACTGCACTTAAAATGTCTAAGAATGGACTTAGACACTGTAGGGGTACAGTGCTCATGCAACTGTACTCTCACTAGTGGTATAGTGCACCCAGCTAGACGGGTGGCTGACCTATACCATAGGCAGTGGGTTGCAGGCATGGCACACAGGTATGTGTGCCATGTCGACTCTTCACTTTTCTCTGCACCAAAACACGCAGCCTGCAATGGCAGTGTGTGTGTGTTAAGGTACAGGGCCTCTAAGGGTGGCACAATATGTGCTGCAGACCATAGAGGGCTTCCCTTGGCACAGTGTCCTCGGTACCCATGGTACTTTTTCCAAGGGACTTACATGTGGCCAGAGATGTGACAATTGGGGGCAAAAAGGTACCATTGTGGGAGAGAGCATAGTGTCTCTATACATGAGGGAGCGAGCAATGAATAAGAAGTGAGGACAGATGAGTGAACAGCGAATAGTGAAATGCAAGTGAGCAAACTATTGACGTAGGTTTCTTTTGGTGCCACATGGCCACTTTTATAGCAGCATGACAGGTACAAAAATTAGAAAAAATCACCTAAAGACTGTATTTATTCCCCCTCTCAATACATACTAAAAACAGTAAATGTAGGATGAAAACACTTTAAATCTGTTCTATTGCTGCCCTAATGACCCCTGACAGGTAACTAAAGTAAACAAAGACAGAAAGGAAGCGTTAAAAAAGAATACAGATATTTTCATAGTAAGTCCTTCTTAAGAAACATATCCTGGCCTTTGCAGAATGTTGAAAGTGAACAGAGACCCAGTTTGTTTCTCTCAGAAAGGCGGGAACAATACCTGGTGTATGTAATGAATATGAAGTGAGTGAAGTGAGGAACAGGGATAACCTGGAGAGTGCTGGGGAATGTTTTTGTAAGGTTTAATCATTTGGCCAAAGCACGAGTGACATGAGCCAGAACCGATCTCTGTATCTAAAGCTTCTGTCACTTTTCATGTTCCTCTCGCAGAACAATGCTTGAAGTGGGGGCTGAGCAGGGAAGCTTTAGAATGTTGGCAGCAGAATACTGACACAGGGCATTCTTCTCTCAGAATGTCCATGCCAGCCTCTGCCCTGGTGGCAGAAGAGTTCGAAAGTTCAACTCAGCTGATAGAAGTACCACTGAAAGTGTGTGCCCTCTTTCAGCCAGACTGCTGAATAAACTGTATATTAAGTTTTGGCAATAACTGGGCCCTCCTAACAAGCAAAATACTTCTACAGTCTTCAACTGGTTCAGCCGGGAAACAACCTTTACAACGCAGTCATTACAATGCACTACCTTCACAACGCAGTCATTACAATGCAGCTGCCCTCACATCGCATGCCATTACAACGCATGCCATTACAACGCATACCATTACAACGCATTATAAGGTACGTAATGGGGATTTTTTAATTTTAGGGTGGATATGGGTTTTGGGGTACATGGGGATAGTATTCTCACCCCTACCCTATCCAACACTTACCCTACTGTTGCACTCGCTGGAGTGGGAATAGTAATTTTTACCCCTACACTATCCAACACTTACCCTACTGTTGCACTCACTGGAGTGGGAATAGTAATTTTTACCCCTACACTATCCAACACTTACACTACTCTTGCCCTAAAAGTATTATGCGTTGTAATGGTAATCGTTGTACTGGTATGCGTTGTAATGGAATGCGTTGTAATGGAATGCGTTGCAAATGTAGTTTCTAAAAATGCATTGTGATGGCATGCGTTGTAAAATCATGCGTTGTAATTGATGCTGCAATGTAAAAACCGTGTTGTAAAGGCATGCGTAATAATTGTTTGCGTTCTAACGTCATATATTCGGTTCAGCCTCATTCAGAAATGTCAACATTTTAAAAGTGGATATTTTGAAAACTAATTAGGGGGAATGTATTTTGCCAATTGATATACATTAAAGAAGAAGCAATTTCAGGTCGGATACAGATAAAGCCATTTTGGCTTAAACATTGGTAGTCTCGAGCTTGAATCAGGTATGTTGACATGTATGCTCATTGAAGAGAGTTTAAGTGTTCACATTTATAGGAGGGCACCTATCGAAAAGCCTTTAACCCTACTCCCCTGAACCATAATAAAGCCAAAAGTGGACTCCCATTGTCTCAATGCAGGGTAGGCAAACAATAGCTGTATCTGGTATGAACTTATTTCTTAAACAGGTAAGGCCAAGTATAACAAAGCTGGCCAGGTGATCAATGCAACAGTGCAGTACAGTGAGAAAACCACAGTCCAATAAATTGTATCTATGATAACCAAAGGAACACATGTTTTTTCCGACTGGATTTGTAAATGATAAGCATGTTTACAACTATACATTTTGGTTTTCGTCTGTGTGAGAACCACAAAAACTGCCTGCTATGCTGATGATAAAAGGTGTGATGCCAGAGCAATACCTAAAAGAATATGAATTAAAATTAATGTTTTTATGAAAATCATCTTATGTATTTGATGGCAACAAAAATATTGTTAAAAAAAGCAAATGTTTAGTGAGGGAAATGTGAATCAGCTGTGCTATCGTTTGTGAAAGATAAAATTATGTTTTCACTGAAAACATTAACCTTTGTTTACGATTGTTTAGCCTAAAATTGAAGAAATTAAGCTCACATCTGTAAATTTGTATATGGGTGCACAGAAGAACAGCCTCCGTTTTGTGTGAACTGAGACTTAATGCAGTCAGAGGCAGTCCAAAATGGCCGCCGTGCTGAGGGAAATCTCACTGAGGCCACTCTCTTTCTCTCACAGAGAACCAGCATAGCAAATCAATGTGCAAGGCAAATTAATGTAAGAAGGGGGTGTGGATAGTAAACCATTTAGGAATGAATAGAAAAGGGAACAAAATAAGGCTTAATAGAAGGATGGGCAGTAAACAGGTGAGATTATCAAAAGGAGAGGATGAGAGAATTGGTAAATATGTAAGCAAATGGGCAACAACTGAGTCAGTGTGATGCAATAAGAAACTTGGCAATTAAGAGAAATATTTCCAGACACCAAACTGAGCAAAAAAGGCCATGGGATAGTAACAGTCCCTGACACAACACATTTAAATGTACTGCATATGAAGAACATTGCACCACTATGCGCAGTGCAGACCTTAACGGGTAAATGACTACAACAGAGACAAAGAAAGGGCATGAACAAAACAATAAAATGTGTGCATTGCTAGACAATGAGGAAATGGTACAACGGAAAACATTGAAAATTGGTACAAAGTGAAGAGATTACCATGGGGATGTCCCGTCTTAGCCTGAAACAAGAACGGCAAGAAAATGCACAGTTTCTGTAAGTCTTAATGCCAGGGAACACTGAAGAGACCAGCCTTTTAGGGGGTAAGACACCAACTTTGCTTTTAACTACCACCGTTACACCAGGAATACACTTCTAAGAAGGTGAACACATGTGACAGTGGCATTCACAACTCAACAAAATTAGCACGAGCAATGGCCACAACCGTAAAAAGGATTATGGATCTCGTAAACAGCATATTGTTTAGCACCAATGGTGTATCACTGACAACTTTGTTTTGGAAAGCTGCTGTAAGGCAATGGCCTTAGCCTGTCTTGCATCTACACTGACCTGCAGCCACAACATTCCCTTAAACAAACTACTTATTACAATATCCAGGGAAAAACCTTTTGGGGTTCTAAGCCTGCAAGTGGCACTCACACACAAGTCGACTGGTATTTTACATTTCCCATTATGAGTGGTTAAGTTGGTGCTGATGGTGTGCCTGCTTGTGCCTGAAGCTTATGCTGAATAGACATGAGCTGTCTTGCACAAGGTTGGGAATGTACAGGGACACTTGGAGTTCATTTACCCAAAAGTAGAGCTTATTTGTGTGATAGAGACAGTAATCAATATTTGCCTATTGTCTATGTATTGATAATCATTACAGAACAGTGCATAACAGGGGCCTAGTTAGACCCTCTTGTATGACCTGTAAAAGGATGCTTTGCTAGGTCACAATATTGGCGTCAATATACTGCTTTTACATCTACTTCTGCAGCAATTATGATTGAAGGACAACTAGACTGAGGCCTGCTTGTAGAGGCCAACCAGTTGTGCCTACTTCACCTAAAGTCAGCGGCAAACTGAGTTCTAAAGATGTATTTGGGTGTCTGACTCTGTATGCTGTCTGGCTTTGAGTGTAGTAGCTAACCATGTTTAGTGAGTGACCTCTTTCCCCCCGAGCACATGCCCATAGCTCTTGTAACAAAAACAAAGTAACCCTGATACCAGACACCAGCTCAGAGACTGAATCTTTGGGGTCAACAGCACATCTGCCTCATGTTGTCATTCTCGTCCCTGTGCCTCTACCCCCTTTTGTTTGTATAGGGTCATGGAAGATTGATAACACATTGATGGGATGTGTCAAAAAACCCTGGGAGGGTGCCAAATCTGGCTGCCTGAAAAGGTAATTGATTATTTTGCATTGTGTACTGAGTAACAGATGAATCAAGAGTGAGTCTTGAACCTGATAACCTCATATGAGCAAAGAATGCTGGACAAGGGAGTTAGCAAAGGAGCGAGTGAATGAAAAGTGACTCAGGAGCAAGTAATAAATTAGTGAGAGATAGCTTCAAATACAATAAAATGTGAAACAGAATCTAGACTTGAGTGAATGAATGAGCTGGGAATGCAATAGGAGGAAGAATAGTTGCGAATGAGGAAGGAGTTAGCAAGAGACAAGTTTGTCCAGAAGGAGTAAGCAAGACAGCAGTGTGTTGTTAAAAAAAGCAAATGTTTAGTGAGGGAAATGTGAATCAGCTGTGCTATCGTTTGTGAAAGATAAAATTATGTTTTCACTGAAAACATTAACCTTTGTTTACGATTGTTTAGCCTAAAATTGAAGAAATTAAGCTCACATCTGTAAATTTGTATATGGGTGCACAGAAGAACAGCCTCCGTTTTGTGTGAACTGAGACTTAATGCAGTCAGAGGCAGTCCAAAATGGCCACCGTGCTGAGGGAAATCTCACTGAGGCCACTCTCTTTCTCTCACAGAGAACCAGCATAGCAAATCAATGTGCAAGGCAAATTAATGTAAGAAGGGGGTGTGGATAGTAAACCATTTAGGAATGAATAGAAAAGGGAACAAAATAAGGCTTAATAGAAGGATGGGCAGTAAACAGGTGAGATTATCAAAAGGAGAGGATGAGAGAATTGGTAAATATGTAAGCAAATGGGCAACAACTGAGTCAGTGTGATGCAATAAGAAACTTGGCAATTAAGAGAAATATTTCCAGACACCAAACTGAGCAAAAAAGGCCATGGGATAGTAACAGTCCCTGACACAACACATTTAAATGTACTGCATATGAAGAACATTGCACCACTATGCGCAGTGCAGACCTTAACGGGTAAATGACTACAACAGAGACAAAGAAAGGGCATGAACAAAACAATAAAATGTGTGCATTGCTAGACAATGAGGAAATGGTACAACGGAAAACATTGAAAATTGGTACAAAGTGAAGAGATTACCATGGGGATGTCCCGTCTTAGCCTGAAACAAGAACGGCAAGAAAATGCACAGTTTCTGTAAGTCTTAATGCCAGGGAACACTGAAGAGACCAGACTTTTAGGGGGTAAGACACCAACTTTGCTTTTAACTACCACCGTTACACCAGGAATACACTTCTAAGAAGGTGAACACATGTGACAGTGGCATTCACAACTCAACAAAATTAGCACGAGCAATGGCCACAACCGTAAAAAGGATTATGGATCTCGTAAACAGCATATTGTTTAGCAACAATGGTGTATCACTGACAACTTTGTTTTGGAAAGCTGCTGTAAGGCAATGGCCTTAGCCTGTCTTGCATCTACACTGACCTGCAGCCACAACATTCCCTTAAACAAACTACTTATTACAATATCCAGGGAAAAACCTTTTGGGGTTCTAAGCCTGCAAGTGGCACTCACACACAAGTCGACTGGTATTTTACATTTCCCATTATGAGTGGTTAAGTTGGTGCTGATGGTGTGCCTGCTTGTGCTTGAAGCTTATGCTGAATAGACATGAGCTGTCTTGCACAAGGTTGGGAATGTACAGGGACACTTGGAGTTCATTTACCCAAAAGTAGAGCTTATTTGTGTGATAGAGACAGTAATCAATATTTGCCTATTGTCTATGTATTGATAATCATTACAGAACAGTGCATAACAGGGGCCTAGTTAGACCCTCTTGTATGACCTGTAAAAGGATGCTTTGCTAGGTCACAATATTGGCGTCAATATACTGCTTTTACATCTACTTCTGCAGCAATTATGATTGAAGGACAACTAGACTGAGGCCTGCTTGTAGAGGCCAACCAGTTGTGCCTACTTCACCTATAGTCAGCGGCAAACTGAGTTCTAAAGATGTATTTGGGTGTCTGACTCTGTATGCTGTCTGGCTTTGAGTGTAGTAGCTAACCATGTTTAGTGAGTGACCTCTTTCCCCCCGAGCACATGCCCATAGCTCTTGTAACAAAAACAAAGTAACCCTGATACCAGACACCAGCTCAGAGACTGAATCTTTGGGGTCAACAGCACATCTGCCTCATGTTGTCATTCTCGTCCCTGTGCCTCTACCCCCTTTTGTTTGTATAGGGTCATGGAAGATTGATAACACATTGATGGGATGTGTCAAAAAACCCTGGGAGGGTGCCAAATCTGGCTGCCTGAAAAGGTAATTGATTATTTTGCATTGTGTACTGAGTAACAGATGAATCAAGAGTGAGTCTTGAACCTGATAACCTCATATGAGCAAAGAATGCTGGACAAGGGAGTTAGCAAAGGAGCGAGTGAATGAAAAGTGACTCAGGAGCAAGTAATAAATTAGTGAGAGATAGCTTCAAATACAATAAAATGTGAAACAGAATCTAGACTTGAGTGAATGAATGAGCTGGGAATGCAATAGGAGGAAGAATAGTTGCGAATGAGGAAGGAGTTAGCAAGAGACAAGTTTGTCCAGAAGGAGTAAGCAAGACAGCAGTGTGTGCTATATGTGTGAAAAGAAAGTGGAGAGCAAGTACATTATCTGGGAATTATTTAAGAGTGAGTATCAAGTAAGGATAAGTATAGATTGTCACGGTGAAGTGAGCGAATATACACATGAGGAGCAGAATTACCAACTGGTGCCATGCATAAGTTTGCTAAAGACATTCCAGTATTTTTAAACAATTCCATTTTGAATGATAGTTGTTGTGATAGACACTAATGTTCGAAAAAGCGACAGCAACAGCATCAAAATCAAAATTCCTGCTAGCGGAAAAGCCAGGACTTGCTCGAAGTGACTCTGATTAAATGGAATGTCTGCACAATTTTGGGAACATGAGTGTATGCTAAAAGAGTGAGTAGGGAGCAATGAATGAGTGAGGAGTGAGTGAAGTTTAAGAGATGGCATTAGTGAGTCTACATTATTACGTTATACGAGTGCACAGAGAGACTTAAGAGCTTTGTTACCTCTAAGCTGGGTGCCTTACAAAGCTTTTTTCTGCGCCATAAAAAGATTATCAGACGAGATCTTTCAGAGCCAGATGGCGGACACTGAAGAGTGGGCTCCATCCCGCCTCCCCGCCTGAGGGGTGGAGTTGGAAGAGGTGGGTACACCTTCTGGGCTGTTCTGATTTTTCCTACCTGTCCTCCCGCCGAAAAGGGGGTGAGACAGGAAGGGGGCCTGCACCTGATAGCAGGAGAGGCTGGGGGCTGTGTAACAAAGGCAGCAAGGCATTTGAAGCTTCACTACCACACATGCCTCTTCCTGACCTGGGGAAGGTGTGACCACCTCCACCCAGGAAAGGCTTTGTTTCTGGGACCACACCTTCTGGGCTGTTCTGATTTTTCCTACCTGTCCTCCCAACGAAAAGGGGGTGAGACAGGAAGGGGGCCTGCACCTGATAGCAGGAGAGGCTGGGGGCTGTGTAACAAAGGCAGCAAGGCCTTTGAAGCTTCACTACCACACATGCCTCTTCCTGACCTGGGGAAGGTGTGACCACCTCCACCCAGGAAAGGCTTTGTTTCTGGGACCAGAGAGCAAATGCTCCCGCCCCACGTGGCCAGAAACATCTTGCGTGGTGGCAGACTGGTGTTTACCAGTCAGGAATCCTATCAGAGGCGGGTTGTTTTTCAGGGGCATCTCCAAGATACTGTCTCAGTGCATGGTATACAAAATCTCACACTGGCATCAGTGTGGGTTTATTATGCTGTGAAGTTTGCTATCAAACTTCCCAGAATTCAGTGAAGCCATTATGGTGCTGTGGAGTTTGTAATAACACACTCCCAGACCATGTAATCTATATGGCTTTAATGCAGATACAATGTATAAAAATAGACTTAGACACTGTAGGGCTACAGTGCTCATGCAACTGTACCCTCACCAGTGGTATAGTGCAACCAGCTAGAGGGGGTGTCTTACCTATACTATAGGCAATGGGTTGCAGGCATAGCACACAGGACTGTGTGCCATGTCGACTCTTCACTTTTCTCTACACCAAAACACGCAGCCTGCAATGGCAGTGTGTGTCTGTTAAAGGTACAGGACCTGTAAGAGTGGCACGATATGTGCTGCAGCCCTTAGAGGCCTTCCCTGGTCACAGCGCCCTTGGTACACATGGTACCTTTCACACAGGACTTACATGTTGCCAGAGTGGTGCCAATTGGGGTACAAAGGTAAAGTTTGGGGAAAGAACACAGGCCCTGGGAACCACATCAAGAAGTCTAGCAAAAAGTGGGGAGGGGAGGGGTACTGCAACAGAAACCCACTTTCCTACACAAGAACCCCCCCCCCCCCACCTTCCAAAGCTCCAAAGGCCAGTAGACTCAGCCAAACTTGGGAGAGTCTTCCTAGTCTTTCAGGCGAGGAAGTGTAGTGGAAGAGGTTTGAAAGTTACAGGGCCTACTCTGCCTTGCATCCTTCTTCCCAAACCAGTCCCTTTGGGGAGCTGGCCTACCTCAACAGTTCCGGGACCTACTTCCCAATGCTCATTGCCTAGCTCTTTAGTTTCTTTACCCCATCTTTTTAGTTTGGGTTCACAGGTGCCTACCTCTGCAAAAGTCTAACATAGCTAGGACAAGTCCCAGCTTACCCACAAAGGGTACCCACAGCTTAAGTAACCCCACCATGACCAACATGGTCAGGGTGCCTAACTTGCTATTTGGCAGGGGGTTAGACCACCAGCCCAAGGACAGTGCTGCCATGAAGATTAACACACAGCAGATGCCACTGACAGCTGTCAGTACCCCGAACCATACCTTCAGCTCTTCCCTGGTAGGTGAAGGGGCTAACGTACAGGCTTCTTTGGGTTCTGGTGGCCTGTCTGCTGGTTTAGGGGAGGGGGTCACTTCACTATGTATTGAACACCCTTCTTCCACCCTCTGTTCTTCCACCCTCTGTTCTTCCATCTGAGGAGCTACCAACTCAGGCTGGACTGTTGCCTGACTAGTCAGGTCTTTTTGTGGGCTCGGGAGGACTACACCAGTGTCAATTTTGGAGGTCTCCCTTACTGGCATAGAATCTCGTTGGTCCACTGGAACTGTGGCTAACAGTTATCCACCTTCCCTACATTATCTTCTTTTTCTTTTGGGGCATATCTGTACTAACTGCAGGTTCAGCCCCTCCCCCCAGTCCTTGCATGAGGTCTGGCACTGGACCAGTACCTCACTGTGGCTACGGCCAACCTCTGAGTGGTCACTCCCAAGGAGACAATCAAGAGGGAGGTCTTTGTTGACTACCACTTTTCTCGAAATAAAGGACCAATCGATTTCTAGGGGCACTACAGCCACAGACGTAACAGTGGCCTCCCCTGAGGTAGCCCTTACTCTTTTTGTTTTCCCTGGGACATACTGGTTGGAGAGCACCAACCTGCCATGCACCACTGTGTGACTGGCACATGTATCTCTCAGGACAGTGGCTGGGATTCCATTCACCAGTAGGTAGTGGAAGTGTCTACTCCTCTCTGGAATTTCCAACTCACCTTTTGTGCCCATTTTCCAGTTGAAGGCTCGAAGGACTTCCTCACCCGAGAAACCACCCTCAGAGACTACACTGGCAACCCCTGGAGCTACACTAGGGGCTCTGTTTTAGGACAGCTAGGGTCCTTGGTGTGGTGTCCTGTCTTTTGACAGTTGTGACACCATACCTGTTGGAATCCCAACTCTTACCTTGGTTCCCAGTTTTAGGTTGTGAGGTGTCTATGGGCCCACCCTCCAGGACAGGTTTTTTGGGGGCAACCTGGGACTCCTTACTTTTACCTTTAGGAGGCTCACTGTTCTTCCTCTGGGGAGGTTTTTAACCACTTTCTTTTGGTCACCCCCAGTGGACGTCCTGGTCACCCTTGTCTGACCCATAGGTCCGCATTCTTTGCCAATTCTTAGGGAGAAATTGGACCTAGGCCTACCAGATACTGATGCAACTTTTCATCAATGCAATTACTTAATATGTGTTGTTTCATAAAAAAATTATAAAGACCATCATAATATTGCACTTTACTTCCAGTCAACCAGTCACCTAGTGTCTTCATTGAGTTGTGTACAAATTCCATGCAGGGCTGATTCTGGGTTTTCTGAGACCCCCTGAATCTAATTCAATTCCCCTCAGTAGGGAGGCCACATCCCTCAATCAGGGTGACCTTCATGGGTTCATAGGACTCTGCTTCTGCCCCACTAAGGGCACTTACCAGAGAACAGTTCCCAAAGCAGCGCTCCCCACTGAGTTTTCTACACCTTTCTGGCTACACAAGCCCTCTCATAGGCTGTGAACCACCTGGCGATATCATCACCATCCTCAAATTTAGGGATTTTGGGAATTTTGGGATCCTAAGATTGCTCTCTGACCCTATTTATTAAGTTGCTGCCACCATTGATGGGAACTAGTCCCATCTCTGCTGTTTCCATTTCTAGAGCCAGGAGCCTGGTCTCTAGGTCTAATCTTTGCTCCTCATTGGGGCTGTGCTCAATGGACTCAGAAGCACAAGACCCACCTGTGTGGGATCTAGGTGCTGTGAGTTGTATTCTTGGAGTCAGGGACACAGGGGCCCTCTCTTCCATAGGAAGTAAGGGGGGTTAGAAGTTATCCTCATCCGCTACATCTTCTTCCCCATCTGAGAGGTCTCCACCTTGCCAACAGCTCCTGCAGCTTTTGTTTGGAGGGTTGGGACTGCATGAAAATCTTGTTAAGTTTGCATAGAGACCTTAACTCTCTATATTATTATATGGAGGTAAGGGGTGAGGTCGAGCTCCTCAACCATGTTCTCTATGCCATTTAATAGATTTTCACTAACAGTTAAGTTAAGAGACATTCTGAAAGAAACCTAAACCCTCTTACCCCTAAATATGGTGAGTTTTTATTTTTCTAAAACATTCTAAAGGGAGTTAACCAAGGCCCTAACAAGACTTTTAGTAATTTGGAGAAAACAAATTGCCAATTAAAAGAAAATCAGAATTCTAAAGTCAATTTAGGGATTCTGTTGTGTGATCAGGTGTTGACCAAGTCACTTCAACAAATGCAAAGTTCTGACTCTGTATATACTATACCAAAGGAAGGTATAGTGTGCACAGAATCCAGTGGATCCAGCAAAGGCTTACAGAGGTAAAAGTAGATAACAACTTACTCTCTATTTGTGGTAGTGTGGGTGAGCAGTAAGGCTTTATCAGAGCGTAGTTTTAAGGATTTATTGTACACACTCAGGCAAGAAATTATTTCATACACTCAAAGACTGAACTCCGACCAATTGTTTTGTATAAAAATATTTCTTTGTTGTATTTTGTTTTTAGGACCAAGCCAGACTTGGTGCAGGTATGTAAAAATAGTACCTTTCTAATAATATAGTCGAATCTAGTTGAACGTAGATACAGGTAGGCCAAATGTTCAGAAACAATTGAAATTACTTTTCAGTTACTTTGCAATTACTTTTTAGATTACTTTTCAGATTACGTTTTCTACTCAGTGTGATATGCCTAGATATCACACTGGGACATTTCCTAAATCAAAGGTAAGTTAAGTCAGTTTTTGTAAATACAGTTTCTTAGGTTCTCATACAATTTCCAACTTCACAGAAGTTTATCACAGAAAAGCAGTCAATGCAATCCTATATGAGGAAATGAATAAATGTAAGTACTTGGTTGTGAGAGTTGGGTTTCTGGGTTAGAATCAGGGTTCCCCCAGGGTCAAGGATGCACTCATAGAACACCCTCAGCGGCACTGGGGCGGCCGGGTACAGAGTGCTGAGGCCCAATGTTATCAATTGGGGATTGGGGGCCTTCGGTTGGTGGCTGCTCACAGGCAGGCCACAAGGTTGTGGGAGACAGGCTCCTAAGGATCAGCTCAGGGCAAAGGGGGATCAGATTTCGTGCACAAGGTGCACCCACAGCAGCACAGGGGCGGCTGGGTGCAGGGTGCTGGTTTGGCGTCGGGTGCCCCGTTGTTTTCAATGGATGTTGCCGGTTTTGGACTTTGACTGCATGCTCGGTCCAGGAAGTCTTTCGGGAGGAACCAACAGCTAAGCAGGTAAGCTGGAGGGCTTGGGACATGGGTGCACCTCAGGTCCTCTTCTACAGGGTGCAGGGCGGCCGGATGGATGGGGCCCTTTTGAGGTCAGATTTCACCTTACCGGGTCACTCGCGGTTGGGGGGTTCTCCGTGCAGAGGCTGCAGGCGACGGCGGGGATTCTTGGAGGGGTCAACCCACGGTGGACTCGGACTCTGGAGCACTGGTGGACCTCACTGGGACCGGTGAGCCCCTTGGACTCGGGCCGTAGGCGTTGGGTGCAGTGGTGGTTCCAGGCATTGAGTTTCTTTCTACTCAGCAGACTCAGAGTCTGTCTTTGGAGTTTCTTTTGAACAGAGCTGCTGTTCACAGGAGATCCGGTCTTTGTTGAAGGCAGTCAGTCCTCCCAGGGGTTCTGGAGGTAGCTGGCTGCAGGACAAGGCCATTTTTGGCGCAGGATTTCCAGAAACTACAGATGGGCCGGTAGGGCTGGGGCAAAGTCAGTTCTTCTCTGCAGTCTCCTCTGCTGGGCATCTTCTTTTCTACCAAACGCCCCAGAATTCAGTAAAGCCATTATGGTGCTGTGGAGTTCGTAATGACAAACTCCCAGGCCATATACTCTTTATGGCTTTACTGCTCCTACAATGTCTAAGAATGGACTTAGACACTGTAGGGGTACAGGGTTCATGCACCTGTACCCTCACCAGTGGTATAGTGCACCCAGCTAGAGGGGTGTTTTATCTATGCAATAGGCAATGGGTTGCAGGCATGACGCACAGGTATGTGTGCCATGATGACTTTTCTCTTTTCTCTGCACCAAAACACGCAGCCTGCAACGGCAGTGTGTATCTGTTAAAGGTACAGGACCTGTAGGGGTGGCACAATATGTGCGGCAGCCCTTAAAGGCCTTCCCTGGTCACAGTGCCTTTGGTACTCATGGTACCTTTTACAAGGGACTTGCATGTGGCCAGAGAGGTGCCAATTGGGGGTTCAAAGGTACAGAATACAGGAGAGAATACAGGCCCTGGGAACCTGATTGGCATGGCCCCAGGGCACATCAAGTTAAAGTTCATCAGAAGTCTAGCAAAAGGTGGGGGGTTACTGCAACAGAATCCCACTTTCCTACAAGTGTGTTCATAATCATATTAATCTCTGCTTACCTCAACAAACTGCTGTGCACACAGTGATAAAAAGGTGCACACAAACATTGCAGTCCACATACAGAGGAAAACTAGCACAGGAAACAATGCTTGTGAGTGTGTCAATACGTGGGGGAGCAAGCAATGAATAAGAAGTGAGGACAGATGAGAGAACAGGGAATTTGTAGTGAAAAGCAAGTGAGCAAATTAAATACTAGGTATCTTTTGGTGCCACCTGGCCACTTTTATAGCAGCATAACAGATAAAATCACCTAAAGAATGTATTTATTCCCCCTCTCACTACATACTTGAAAGAGTAAATGTAGGAAGAAAACACTTTAAATGTGTTCTATTGCTGCCCTAATGACCCCTGACAGGTACCTAAAGTAAACAAAGACAGAAAGGCAACGTTAAAAAAGAATACAGATATATTGATTTTAAGTTCTTCTTAAGAAACATATCCTGGCCTTTGCAGAATGTTGAAAGTGAACAGATACCCAGTATGTTTCTCTCAGAAAGGCGGAAAACAATACCTGGTGTATGTAATGAATATGAAGTGAGTGAAGTGAGGGACAGGGATAACCTGGAGAGTGCTGGGTAAGGTTGCTGTAAGGTTCAATCATTTGGCCAAAGCACGAGTGACATGAGCCAGAACCGATCTCTGTATCTAAAGCTTCTGTCACTTTTCATGTTCCTCTCTGAGAAGGCTGCTTGAAGTGGGAGCTGGGCACGAAAGCTTTAGAATGTTGGCAGCAGAATACTGACACAGGGCATTTTTCTCTCAGAATATCCATGCCAGCCTCTGCCCTGGTGGCAGAAGAGTTCAAAAGTTCAACTCAGCTGATAGAGATGCCATTGGAAGTGTGTGCCCTCTTTCAGAAAGACTGCTGGATAAACTGCATATTATGTTTTGGCAATAACTGGGCCCTCCTAACAAGCAAAATAATTCTACAGTCTTCAACTGAGTTCAGCCGGGAAACAACCTTTACAACGCAGTCATTACAACTCACTACCTTCACAACGCAATCATTACAATGCAGCTACCCTTACATCACATGCCATTACAATGCATGTCATTACAACGCATGTCACTACAACGCATGCCATTACAACGAATACCATTACAACACATGCCATTACAACGCATTATAAGGTAAGTAATGGGGATTTTTTAGTTTTAGGGTGGGTATGGGTTTTGGGGTACATGGGGATCGTATTTTTACCCCTACACTATCCAACACTTACCCTACTGTTGTACTCACTGGAGTGTGAATAGTAATGTTTACCCCTACACTATCCCACACTTATGATAAATTATCCCCAGCACACGTAAACAGTCATTTAAGCTAGTAAGATTGCACATTGTGATCAAAGATTAAACAGAGTTGAGTAAAGTTTTGTAATTTTCTTTCTTTTATTGTCAAGTTCTTCCGACAGCCGACACATGTTTTGTCGCTAATGGGCAATCTCCCGTGACTTTGTCAGGGCTGTATAAAACAAACAAAACAGACAATGTACCACCTTACAGAAGAATAGGTGAACATAAATCTTCAATCACAGTCAGTATTCTTCAGTGCTCTTTAAAGAATTTGTTCACACATGCAGATGACGGAAATGATGTGAAAAGCCAAAGAGACCAAATGTTATTGGGATAAGAAACCCAAATTTGTCCAAAAGATGGAAAAGAGAATCTAAAAATCTGTGAGTCTGTGACTTGGGCATTATGGTGGGTGTTGCTCTAGTTTGCATCACAATCTTCTGCCGCATCATTCTTGATCAGGCACAAATTTTGCACTCTGAATATGCTATGGTTAAGTCACAGACTCAAAGATTTTTAGATTCTCTTTTCCATCTTTTGGAAAAATTTGAGTTTCTTATCCCAATAACATTTGGTCTCTTTGGCTTTTCACATCATTTCCGTCATCTGCATGTGTGAACAAATTCTTTCAAGAGCACTGAAGAATACTGACTGTGATTGAAGATTTATGTTCACCTATTCTTCTGTAAATTCTGTTTAATCTTACTAGCTTAAATGACTGCTTACGTGTGCCGGGGATAATGTATCTCCTATTTTTATTAGCTATGGCTGATATCTTTGGGGGGATCAGTAGTGCTCCTCACCCTACAGCACCGTTACTAATAATAATGAAGCTTGCATACCTAGATGATAATTTCCTGAGTGGCGCCATCATTCCTATACCCAACCACTACCTTACAATTGTCATCTATCCCACACTTACCCTACTGTTGCACTCACTGGCATGGGAATAGTAATTTTTACTCCTAAGCTATCCAACACTTACACTACTCTTGCCCTAAAAGTACTGTGTGTTGTAATGGTATGCGTTGTAATGGTATGCGTTGTAATGGAATGCGTTGTAATGGAATGCTTTGTAAATGTAGTTTCTAAAAATGCATTGTGATGGCATGCGTTGTAAAATCATGCGTTGTAATGGATGCTGCGATGTAAAAACCGCGTTGTAAAGGCATGCGTTGTAATTGTTTGCGTTGTAACATCATATATTCGGTTCAGCCTCATTCAGACATGTCAACATTTTAAAAGTAGATATTTTGAAAACAATTTCAGGTCGGAAACAGATAAAGCCATTTTGGCTTAAACATTGATAGTCTCGAGCTTGAATCAGGTTTGTTGGCATGTATGCTCATTGAAGAGAGTTTAGTGTTCACATTTATAGGTGGGCACCTATTGTCACAAAAGCCTTTAACCCTACTCCCCTGAACCATAATAAAGCCAAAAGTGGACTCCCATTGTCTCAAAACAGAGTAGGCAAACAATAGCTGTATCTGGTATAAGTCATTTATTAAATAGGAAAGGCCAAGTAAAACAAAGCTGGCCAGGTGATCGATGCAACAGTGCAGTACAGTGAGAAAACAGTCCAATAAACTGTATCTAATATAACCAAAGGAACACATTTTTTCTGCCTGGATTTGTAAATGAAAAGCATGTCTACAACTACACATTTTGGTTTTCGCCTGTGTGAGAACCACAAAAACTGCCTGCTATGCTGAGGATAAAAGGTGCGATGCCACAGCAATACCTAAAAGAATATGAATTAAAATTAATGTTTTTATGAAAATCATGTTATGTATTTGATGGCAACAAAAATATTGTTAAAAAAAGCAAATGTTTAGTGAGGGAAATGTGAATCAGCTGTGCTATCATTTGTGAAAGATAAAAGTGTGTTTTCACTGAAAACACTAACCTTTGTTTACGATTCTTTAGCCTAAAATTGAAGAATTGAAGCTCACAGCTTTTTGTAAATTTGCATATGGGTGCACCGAAGAACAGCCTCCGTTTTGTGTGAAATGAGACTTAATGCAGTCAGATGCAGTCTAAGATGGCCGCCATGCTGAGGGATATCTCACTGAGGCCACTCTCCTTCTCTCACAGAGAACCAGCATAGCAAATAAATGTGCATGGCAAATGAAGGCAACAAGGGGGTGTGGATAGTAAACCATTCAGGAATGAATAGAAAAGGGAACAAAATAAGGCTTAATAGAAGGATGGGCAGTAAACAGGTGAGATTATCAAAAGGAGAGGATGAGAGAATTGGTAAATATGTAAGCAATAAGAAACTTGGCAATTAAGAGAAATATTTCCAGACACCAAACTGAGCAAAAAATGCCATGGGATAGTAACAGTCCCTGACACATCACATTTAAATGTACTGCATATGAAGAACATTGCACCACTATGTGCAGTGCAGACCTTAAGGGGTAAATGACTACAACTGAGACAAAGAAAGGGCATGACCAAAACAATAAAATGTGTGCATTGCCAGCCAATGAGTAAATGGTACAACGGAAAACATTCAAAATTGGCACAAAGTGAAGAGATTACCATGGGGATGTCCTGTCTAAACATGAAACATAAATTACAACAAAATGCACAGTTTCTGTAAGTCTTAATGCCAGGGAACACTGAAGAGACCAGACTTTAAGGGGTTAAGACACCAACTTTGCTTTTAACTACCACCGTTACACAAAGGAAAACACTTCTAAGAAGGGGAACACATGTGACAGTGGCATTCACAACTCAAAAAAATTAGCACGAGCACAGACACCATTGGCCACAACCGTAAAAAGGATTATGGATCTGGTAAACAACATATTGTTTAGCATCAATTGTGTATCACTGACAACTTTGTTTTGGAAAGCTGCTGTAAGGCAATGGCCTTAGCCTGTCTTGCATCTACACTGACCTGCATCCACAATATTCCCTTAACCAAACTACTTATTACAATATCCAGGGAAAAACCTTTTGGTGTTGTAGCCGTGCAAGGAGCACTCGCACACAAGTCGACTGGTATTTTACATTTCCCATTATGAGTGGTTAAGTTGGTGCTGATGGTGTGCCTGCTTGTGCCTGAAGCTTATGCTGAATAGACATGAGCTGTCTTGCACAAAGTTGGGAATGTACACACAGTGTCTTAGGTACCCATGGTACCTTTTACAAGGGACTTACATGTTGCAAGAGAGGTGCCAATTGGGGGTACAAAGGTGCAGTCTTGGGAGAGAATACAGACCCTGGGAACCTGATTGGCCGGGACCCAGGGCACATCAAGAAGTCTGGCAAAAAGTGGGGGAGGGGAGGGGTACTGCAACAGAAACCCACTTTCCTACACAAGAACCCCCCCACATTCTAAAGCTCCAAAGGCCAGGAGACTCAGCCCAACCTGGGAGAGTCTTCCTAGTCTTTCAGGTGAGGAAGTGTAGTGGAAGTGGTTTGAAACTTACAGAGCCTACTCTGCCTTGCATTCTTCTTCCCAAACCAGTCCCTTTGGGGAGCTGGCCTACCTCAACAGTTTCGGGACCTACTTCCCAATGCTCCTTTCCTAGCTCTTTAGTTTCTTTACCCCATCTTTTTAGTTTGGGTTCACAGGTGCCTACCTCTGCAAAAGTCTAACATAGCTTGGGCAAGTCCCAGCTTACCCACAAAGGGTACCCACAGCTTAAGTAACCCCACCATGACCAACATGGTCAGGGTGCCTAACTTGCTATTTGGCAGGGGTTAGACGACCAGGCCAAGGTCAGTGCTGCCATGAAAGTTAACACACAGCAGAGGCCACTGACAGCTGCCAGTACCCAGAACCATACCTTTAGCTCTTCCCTCGTAGGTGAAGGGGCTAAAGTACAGGCTTCTTTGGGTTCTGGTAGCCTGTCTGCTGTTTTAGGGTAGGGGTCACTTCACTATGTAGTGAACACCCTTCTTCCACCCTCTGTCCTATCATCTGAGGAGCCACCAAGTCAGTCTGGACAGTTGCCTGACTAGTCAGGTCTTTTTTGTGGGCTCGGGAGGACTACACCAGTGTCAAATTTGGAGGTCTCCCTTACTGGTCCACTGGAACTGTGGCTAATAGTTATCCACCTTCTCTACACTGTCTTCTTTTTCTTCTGGGGCGTATCTGCACTAACTGCAGGTTCAGCCCATCTCCCCCAGTCCTTGCATGAGGTCTGGCACTGAACCAGTACCTCACTGTGGCTACGACCAACCTCTGAGTGGTCATTCCCAAGGAGACAATCAAGGGGGAGGTCTTTGTTGACTACAACCTTTCTCGAAATAAAGGACCCTTCGATTTCTTGGGGCACTACAGCCACAGGCCTAACAGTGGCCTCCCCTGAGGTAGCCCTTACTCTTTTTGTTTTCCCTGGGATATACTGGTTGGAGAGCACCAACCTGCCATGCACCACTGTGTGACTGGAACATGTATCTCTCAGGACAGTGGCTGGGATTCCATTCACCAGTAGGTAGTGGAAGTGTCTACTCCTCTCTGGAATTTCCAACTCACCTTTTGTGCCCATTTTCCAGTTGAAGGCTAGAAGGACTTCCTCATATGAGAAACCACCCTCAGAGACTACAATGGCAACCCCTGGAGCTACACTAAGGGCTCTGCTTTTAGGACAGCTAGGGTCCTTGGTGTGGTGCCCTATCTTTTGACAGTTGTGACACCATACCTGTTGGAATCCCAACTATTACCTTGGTTCCCAGTTTTAGGTTGTGAGGTGTCTATCGGCCCACCCTCCTGGACGGGTTTTTTGGGGGGCTACCTGGGACTCCTTACTTTTATCTTTAGGAGGCTCACTGTCTTTCCTCTGGGGAGGTTTTTTAAACTACTTCCTGTTGGTCACCCCCAGTGGACGTCCTGGTCACCCTTGTCTGACCCAGTGGTCCACATTCTTTCCCAATTCTTAGGGAGAAATTGGACCTAGGCCTACCAGATACTGATGCAACTTTTCATCAATGCAATTACTTAATATGTGTTGTTTCATAAACAAATTATAAAGACCATCATAATATTGCACTTTACTTCCAGTCAACCAGTCACCTAGGGCCATATGTAGGTAGCTAAATACCGGTCAGTAACGGCCGAAATTCAGTAAATATCCCGTTACCGACCGGTATTTAGGCATTTGAGATGTAGGAGGCATGATTTAAGGATTCGGTAATTTACCAAATCGGTAAGGGATCGGTAAAATACCGAATCGGTAAAATACAGATTCGGTAAATTACCGAATCCTTAAATCATATGTAGGGAGCACTCAAGTGAGTGAATTTCAGTATTAAGGATTCGGTATTTACCACCAACTACAGGTTGATGATAAATAACGAATACCTTTCAAAAAGCTATATTTTGCTGATTTAAAAGTGCCATGTGGCAGACATACATGCCCTTAGGGCATGTATGTGCGCCACATGTGCACACATGCACGAATCAGGGGTGCAACAGGGTGTCAATGTGACACCCTGCCACCCATGAATATGCTTCCCCTATTACCGAGATACCGAATCGGTAATAGTGAATGGCTTCCCATTCATTCCTATGGGCCTCCAGGACCATAGGAATGAATGGGAAGGGATGGATTATTACCGATTCGGTAAATACCTATTCATAAATACCGAAAATTACCGAATCGGTAATAATTACCGAATGTTTACCTACATACTATTTATCGATTCATAAATACCGAATCGGTAAAATTCGGTATTTATGAATCGGTAAATATAATTTATCTACATATGGCCCCCAGTGTCTTCATTGAGTAGTCTACAAATTCGACGCAGGGCTGACTCTGGGTTTTCTGGGACCCCCTGAATCTAATTCTACTCTCCTTAGTATGGAGGCTAAATCCCTCAATCAGGGTGACCTTCGTGAGTTCATAGGACTCTGCTTCTGCCCCACTAAGGGCACTTACCAGAGAACAGTTCCCAAAGCAGTGCTCCCCACTGAGTTTTCTACACTTTTCTGGCTACACAAGCCCTCTCATAGGCTGTGAACCACCTGGCGATATCATCACCATCCTCAAATTTAGGGATTTGGTTATTTTGGGATCCTAAGATTGCTCTCTGACCCTATTTATTAAGTTGCTGCCACCATTGATGGGAGCTAGTCCTATCTCTACTGTTTCCTTTTCTAGAGCCAGGAGCCTGGTCTCTAGGTCTAATCTTTTGGCCAACCTCATTAAGAGGTTGGTCTCCTCATTGAGGCTGTGCTCAATGGACTCAGAAGCACAAGACCCACCTGTGTGGGATCTAGGTGCTGTGAGTTGTATTCTTGGAGTCAGGGGCACAGCGGCCCTCTCCTCCATAGGAAGTAAGGGGGGGTTAGAAGTTATCCTCATCCCCTACATCTTCTTCCCCATCTGAGAGGTCTTCACCTTGCCAACAGCTCCTGCAGCTTTTGTTTGGAGGGTTGGGACCCCGTGACAATGTTTTTAAGTTTGCATAGAGACTTTAACTCCCTAAATACTAGATGGAGGTAAGGGGTGAGGTCGAGCTCCTCAACCATGTTCTCTATGCCATTTGGTAGATTTTCACTAACAGTTGAGTTCTTGTTAAGAGACATTCTGAAAAAAAACTAAACCCTCTTACCCCTAAATATGGTGAGTTTTTATTTTTCTAAAACATTCTAAAGGGAGTTAACCAAGGCCCTAACAAAACTTTTAGTAATTTGGAAAACAAATTGCCAATTAAAAAAAAATCAGAATTCTAAAGTCAGTTTAGGAATTCTGTTGTGTGATCAGGTGTTGACCAAGTCAGTTCAACAAATGCAAAGTTCTGACTCTGTATATACTATACCAAAGGAAGGAATAGTGTGCACAGAATCGAGTGGATCCAGCAAAGGCTTACAGAGGTAAAAGTAGATAACAACTTACTCTCTATTTGTGGTACTGTGGGCGAGCAGTAAGGCTTTATCAGAGGGTAGTTTTAAGGATTTATTGTATACACTCAGGCAAGAAATGTTTTCATACACTCAGAGACTGAACTCGGACCAATTGTTTTGTATAAAAATATTTATTTGTTGAATTTTATTTTTAGGACCAAGCCAGACTTGGTGCAGGTATGTAAAAATAGTACCTTTCTAATAATAGTCGAATGCAGTTGAACGTAGGTACAAGTAGGCCAAATGTTCAGAAACAATTGAAATTACTTTTCAGTTACCTTGCAATTACTTTTTAGATTAGTTTTCAGTTTACCTTTTCTACTCAGTGTGATATGCCTAGATATCACACTGGGACATTTCCTAAATCAAAGGTAAGTAAGTCAGTTTTTGTAAATACACAGTTTCTTAGGTTCTCATACAATTTCCAACTCCTCAGAACTTTTTTCACAGAAAAGCTGTCAATGCAATCCTATAGGAGGAAATTAATAAATGTAAGTACTTGGTTGTGAGAGTTTGGTTTCTGGATTAGAATCAGGGTTCCCCCAGGGTCAAGGATGCACTCATAGAACACCCTCGGCGTCACTAGGGCGGCCGGGTACAGAGGGTCCTGAGGCCCAATGTTATCCATTGGGGATTGGGGGCCTTTGGTTGGTGGCTGCTCATGGGCAGGCCACAAGGTTGTGGGAGCCAGGCTCTCAGGGTTCAGCTCAGGGCAAAGGGGGATCATATTTCGTGCTCAAGGTGCACCCACAGCAGCACTGGGGCGGCCGGGTGCAGGGTGCTGGTTTGACATCGGCTGACCCGTTGTTTTCAATGGATGTTGCCTGTTTTGGGCTTTGACTACATGCTCGGTCCAGGAAGTCATCCGGGAGGAACCAACAGCTAAGCAGGTAAGTTGGAGGGCTCTGGGACATAGGTGCACCTCAGTGCACCTCAGGTCCTCTTCTACAGGGTGCAGGGCGGTCGGATGGAGGGGTCCCTTTTGAGTTTGGATTCCACCTTACCGGTTCACTCGCGATTGGGGGGTTCTCCGTGCGGCGGCTGCAGTCCATCAATAACAGAAGTCCTATGAGTGCTGGGAGCCTGTTTTTGGAGCAGTAATAATTAACGTGACTCACCCTTCGCATATGCATATTTAATTGATGGACTGGGAGCCTGTTTTTGGAGCAGTAATAATTAACGTGACTCACCCTTCGCATATTTTCTGACGAACTCAAGGACGGGTGCTATCTCCTGCATATGCGAAGGGTGAGTCACGTTAATTATTACTGCTCCAAAAACAGGCTCCCAGCACTCACAGGACTTCTGTTGGTTTTATTTTGAGCAAATGCATTTTGGCACGTTTTGCCTTCCTCAGCAGTGCATTGCGGGGGCGCGAGTTATAGTTAGCTGAACTAACTATAACAGGGGAATTTCTTGGGTTTTGTACGAGGGAAATGTCCAGCTAACTATAACGCCCCTGAAACCTATGGTTTTTTCAGTGAATATATATATATATATTCACTAAAAAACCATTGGTTTAAGGAACGTTATAGTTAGTTGGACATTTGACTCATATAAAACCAGAGAAATTTGCCCGGTATAGTTAGTTGAGCTAACTATAACTCGCGCGCCCGCAATGCACTGGTGATGTCGTCACATATTACATCACTCATGACATGGTCAATGACATTACTGATGACATCACTGATGACATCTCAAATGACATCACTGATGAAATCATCCAGTTAATGTGTGTTTCTGTAAAGTTTAAATATTTTTCATATATATCTATGCCAAGGTGTATTGAAGAATGAGTGGATTTACAAGTGTCTGAATGGATTATTTAGTAGGTGCATGACTGACTGTATAAGTGAGTGATTGAACGTATCTTACTGAATGCATGGGTTAGTGACTAAACTGTGTGAAAGTCTGTGTTAGTCTCTCAGTTGGTGTGTAAGCGGCTGCATGGGTTGGTGAGTAGCTACATAAGAGTCTATATGGGTTATTGATTTGTTGTCTGAGTATCTATATGGGTGCCTGAGCGTCTGTGTGGGTGGGTGGGTGTGTGTGTGAATCTGTGCATAGATGTCTGAGTGGGTGATTCACTGGTTGTATGGATTCAAAAGTGTATCTGGGAAGGGCTGTATGGGTGAGTTAACGTGTGTATGGGTGTGTTGGTGAGTGAATGAATGTCTCAGTGGTATATGTGTGAGTAACTACATATGTTTTAAGGCAGTATATGTGAGTGTTGGAGTATATGAATGACTATACGTGAGAGTAAGTTATTTGAAGAGTGGGTGTATAAATGTCTGCTTGTATCAGTGATTATATAACAAAGTAAGTATGTGTTAGTATCTGCATAAATAAGTGATGTGGTGTGTGCATAAATAACGGAGTTGGTGTGTATAACTATATACATGAGTAAATGGGTATGTGATTGATTCTTTGCATGACTGACTACATGTGTGAGTAACTCTATGGATGAGTGGCAGAGTGTGACTGTATATATAGGTGTATGAGTGCATATTATAGTACTGTATTGATGAGCAACTGCATGTATAAGTGACTGGATGTGTGTGTAGACCTAGGAAATAGTGGGTGGTATGTAGTATCTGGCATTGTTGTGTGTATGGTTTCAAAAATAGTAGTCGGAATTTTAGAGTGCGTGTATCAAAGTTTATATTAGGGCATCAGTATGTGCATCAGATTATCATGTGGATGATGTCATCAGTGATGTCATCAGTGATATCATTTGAGATGTCGTGAGTGATGTCACTGACCATGTCATGAGTGATGTAATATGTGACGTCATCACCAGTGCATTGCGGGCTCGCAAGTTATAGTGAGCTCAACTAACTATAACAGGCGAATTTCTTTGGTTTTATATGAGTCAAATGTCCAACTAACTATAACGTCCCTGAAACCTATGGTTTTTTAGTGAATTTCAAAGGTTTTTTAAATGTAAATTCCTAACTATAACGTGTGTAAAACCTATGGTTTTTCAGTGAATTTCGAAGGTTTTCTAAATGTTAATTTCATATTTTAATATTTATAAAACCTATATATTTTTTATTTTTTTGTAATATTTTAGAACTCTATTATCCTTTTCTTAAAATTTAAAAAATGATGTAGTTTTATATCTTCAAAAAAAAAGTATGTATATATATATATTTTTTTTTTTAGAAAACTGTTGTCCCGTACCGGTAGTGTACCAAGCTCCTTCAGCATGCAAATCCTATCTGCCATATTGCTAAACTCGTAAAGGATGCGCATTTCGTATCCGACGGGTTCGTGGCACCGCATCCCGCCTAACATCATATACGTATGAGGTCACGCCAGCTGCTAGTTTGGTATGCGACGGGTGCGCGGTACCAAGCCACGCGTTACATCATATACGTATGGGGTCGCGCCGGCTGCGCGTTCCGTATGCGACGAGTGCACGCTGCCAGGCCCTGTGTTAAGTCATAGACGTGTGGTGTCGCGACGGGTACGCCATTCCCTCATTTTTATGTTTTGCCTAGGCAGCGCATGCGCTGTCTTGGCGAGAGATGCTGTATACAGTATTGTGGGGGAAGCTCTGCCCACTTTCTGCCCATGCTTTTGATTGGCTCAAATATGAAATGCTGCATTCTCATTGGTTGCCGGTGTATTAGTCCCGCCTCCTTACTTCCATGATGTTATTTTTATCCTTCCATGGCTATCAGCCCCTTTACTTCAGCAACTCTTTTGTTCCCCTGCCTCCACCTGTTCCCTCCCAAAGTCCGTGACTTCTCTGACCACCACCACCACCCCCACCCACTCCCGTTCCTGCCTTCTTTGGCACCCGCATTTTTGTTTACAATGCAATAGGACTCGCGTAAATATGAGTCCTATTGCATTTGTAAATGCATTTTTTTCATATGATTGGCTGCCTGCATTCGCACTTTCTTTTGCCTGACCTGTCAGGACTCTCGCATGCGCGCGATGCTTTTCATCGTGCGCATGCGCGCCAAAAGTGTTACTCTGTAGTGCAGCGGCTGCCTCCGGCTCGGCATGCGGTGACTCGAACCACGCTCGGCTGGCTGTCTGCAGGATGCAGGCATGTTTGCCTCACTTCTCTTCAAAGCAGGTGCCAAGGCCCTGTGAACGAGCCCCAGCATAACCAGCCGTCCTTTGACACCAGACACTCCGCCCGACTGTGCAAACAGAGGTTTAATGCCTTTCGCATGGGCGGAGGCCGCTGGTGACAGATAAGAGATCTGAAAAGGTGGCTGGAGGGGTTGGTTTGCGGACAGCGTGGCCCAACTCTTGTGATAAGAGAGGTAAATAGGTCCAGTGAAATGGGTCGACTCTTCAAACAAGTGTTCGCTGCCATCTCTTATTGGGTCTTCAGTTAAAGGACAGACCCCCACCTCTGAACAGAATAACAAAGTTAACAGCCCCTTATATTTATTTATGTAATATCTTATGTAGCATCGACTCCACCCAGCGGGGCTTCATAGGGCAGTACGATGCACTCTTAAACACGGGCGGTCAACCATTTATTGATTGCTGTAAACATGCTCCTAATGCAGTTGAAATCAGTTTTGCCTTTCTTTTAAGAAATACGTCCTAAACGCTGACAGTGTGCTAGTTTCTTTATGTCTCAAAACTATATCTAAATAATTTTAAAGTGTATATGAGAGCAAGCGATAATCTAAAATATTTGAAACATTCATATATTTCTAACTGTAATGAACTTATATTATGGTAAATATATGTTCTCAAAACCGCGTCGGCTGCGGTCTCCTTGCGCGCTGGGTGCGCAATTGCCATGTGACCTTTAAAAAAAGCATTTGATTAGTTCATAACATTTCCCATTGTAGCAGTTGGAGAACGTCACCCATTTTAGTCATTCTCTCTACAGCATTTGATGAGACACACCTCTTCTGCTTAGAGAGCTTTTTTGAAAACGTTTTGCTATGTACACATATCTTACACTACACACAACATGCAACCATCATCTTCATCAATATTCATGGTCTGTAAAGTAGCCTTCCACCTGTGATAGCCATGCACCTAAAAGTTACATAACCGAAGTTTTCCCCACTGCCAGAGGTAACATGGTTGCATATGCTGTCCACAGCACAATGTAATGTGGTACGGCCCAGGGGCAGTATCATGCATAGATAATGAACACACGGACACAGATAGATAGTGGAAGCTGGTACAGGCACGTGCGCTCGACTCCTTTTTATTGCCAGGGTCACATATCCAGTGACGTCTGTGCTGAATGCGTGTGGAGTGAGTGTAAACCATCCCTCAGGGAATGGTTGCTGCTAGCATCAACTACAAAAGTAATCATTGGATCTCACACAGAGATTCAATAATAAAAGGGTCAATAATTTGTGCTGCAGTAAGGTAGGGACAGTAGATGTGAAATAATACACAAAAGAGTCTATGGTAAAAGAACCATAACTTGTGGTATACTAAGATACAGGCAGTAGATCTGAAATAATACACAAAAAAATTGTATCATAAAGGGTCCATCAGTTCTAGTGCACTCAGATAGCCACATCAAAGGCATTCAGCATGTGCACAGCCAGCGATGATCCGTGCTGCGGGTGGGCAGTACTAGGAGCAATGTCTGTTACCTACAGGACTGCATCATCTGCAATAGCAACTCGATCTGAATTGTGAACACTGCTGTCTACAGTGTAGGCCAGAGAGCGTGGTCAGCAAGGGCACACAGCCACGTGGCGTTGACTTGAGTTGTCCTGTTTGTAGTACACGAAGCAACAAGCTGCGATGATGCGTATGCGTAGTGCAGACAGAGCGCACTGAAGCAATGTCTTTTGCCTACAGGACTGCGTCATCTACAATAGCGACTCGATCTGAATTGTGAACACTGCTGTCTGCAGTGTAAATTGAAGGCAGTAGTCAGCACAGACATCCATGAATACTTTTTCTCACTTCCTCTTCACAAAATACAACACCATAACTTACAAAAAACTCTGCAATATATAAATCAAAACAATTTGAATTGCGATCTCTGCTGTACAGTGTAGAATGCTATTCAGTGTTCTTTTCCACTACCAAGAAGAATTTGGTCATTGTACTAAACCTATAGCTCATCTAAAAAAAGTTCTTCAAGCAAGTATACTAAACGGATATTGTGTATATTTCAATAGACGTTGTAGTTAATTGCCTACTAGATTCCGTAATTTAACAATCACCACTCGATCTGAATTGTGAGCCCTGCTGACCGCAGTGTAGGCCAGAGGCAGTGGTCATTAACGCCTCACAGCCAAGTGCCGTTGGATTCAGAAGCTTGGAGTTGGTTGCACCTGATCGGAGGGGGTACACAGAAATCATCACAGACTTTAACTTCTGACATCCTCAATCATAGAATCAAGACCCCGTTTCACTGTTCGGACCTGCGGTACCGCGCTGTAGTCCAGCGACTACAGTCAACCAAGCCCAATAATCATGTGCAGCCGTTAGCTACGGAAGCACAGAGTGCGATGCACCTCAATGGAGGGAGTTCTGTGAAAACCAAGCAGCAGGTAGTATCGGACATCGACCATTGTGGGATCAAGACACTGTTCCACTGTTGGGACCTAGAGTTGGTTGCACCTGGTCGAAGGGAGTACCTTCATCTCCACTCTCAGATGCAGTTCTAACATCGTCCATTGTGGGATCAAGACACCATTTCACTGTTGGGACCTAGAGTTGGTTGCACCTGGTTAAAGGCAGTACCTTCATCTCCACTCTCAGATGCCGTTCTAACATCGTCCATTGTGGGATCAAGACACCGTTCCACTGTTGGTACCTGTTGGACTACTGTGTTAGTATTATACAGAGCACTCCACGGTGCTGGGCCTCAGGCTGGGCGCTGTGTCCCTGGGTAGTGATAGCCAGCGTTGATCTCAGGAGCCTTCCCAGCTCGCAGACCTCGGCCCAGGAGCTTCCGCCGGCACGTGGTGGGCCCTCTTTCACATACGATGGTGTCGAAAGGTGAACTGTGGGGCATATGTGCACTGCAGCGGCCAAGATGGTTTCTGGGTACCAGCAGGCTGAAAGCATCATTCACGCACCCACCTTCGCTCACAGCATCAGCCTCGTGGCGGTGTAAGCTGCGCAGACCTGGCAGACACGTTCATCATTCCGAAGAGAACCACACCCAGAGAAACGTGCCTTTTATTCATACCCCTACGCTAGCCTTGCATACGCCGAGCCAGCCCACTACTCTAAAGATTTGTGGGGGGAGGGGGCACGTACACGCTATGTTTTCGTAATCTTCCCTACTGACTGTACTATCATGGTTGCGTCCACTGCCCACTTCACTCAATTGACCATCAGTGATGGTTGACATGTACATGTCTGTGCTCTGTATACTCAATTCTCTCCGGCACATCCCCTCAACACTTTGCATTGTATACTTTTCTAATTGAGAATCACTTGCCAATTTCGCACATACTTTGCTCCCATCTCTCCCCGCATTCTGCATTGTGTGGCAGAGGTGCCATGTTATGTTTGGTTTGTGTACATGGCTAGCCACGGTTCCCACAGTACGTAGTGTTGTTGTGTCTGCTATGTGTACATGTTGTTTGTCATGTTGTATGTGATTATATAAGGTAGCGCATTTATTCACGAGCAGTGGTTTCTCCCATTTACATATCGCTGTCTTAAAGAGGGTACAGAAGTTTTTCTCACAGGTGAAAAGTGCGACCACAATGGCAGTCATTCAGTACTATGCAAGAATGTCCAACTGCATGACGCTTCTAAGCTTAAAGCCCCCAATTTTGCGTGCTTTCTTAAAAGCACGCCAACTCCCACAATCAGACCAACATTCACAAAGCTTTCAAACAGTAGTTATCTGGTTCTTAATAACATGGACTGCTACGGAATGTGAGCTGGCATACCGTATGTCCTTACTGTTTCAAACCGAGTAACTTCCTGTGGCAATGTCATTTCCCACCCACACAAAGTAACTCCCATAGTTCAACTTGGCCTTCAATACCTACTTTGAAAACAAATTTCATTAAACTGAGCAAACTGAAAGCGCTTTTGTTTCAAACAGAAGTGTCCCTCACTTCTGCAAAATAAATTTATCGACTGCAGATAGCACGAACTTCAAATAAAATACAGTCCCTTTTAAATACGAACCTCCCATTACACTTTGTGAATTGTTACACAATTTTCAACACATCTGACACTCCAGGTCTGGCACATTTTTTTTAACACTATCTCCTCCGGCCTTGTCACAGGCTTTCAAACTGTTTTTGGTATAATACCAGACTTCATTCATTCGATCATCTCTGGAATAACAGGAACAGTGCCCATAATTCTCGCTCTGTTTGCGGCCATCCTACTACTATTTTTGTTTGTAAAAAATGGCTGTGCTCCCTGTGCTAACAATCATGTCCGATAGAATACGCCTCTACGCGAAGCTAGATCAATACCGTGAAAAAATGGAACAACTTTTCGGCTGCCTGCCTCTATCTATTATCGGAGCCAGCTACAACATGACATTTACTTACACATATGCAATCTGCATGCAACCATCTTTTTATTGCAAAACTTGCCCATTTGACTGGCGAATGGATCTATGCCTTGCCAACATCCCAACAATCGCCCCCGATATCTAGCAGGTAATGGAGTATCTTGAAAACCATGAACTTGATTGTTCGGTCAGTGGAGCAATAGCGGATGCAACGCAAAAAGGTAGCCTGGCGGAATGGGATTTCTGCGCAGCCGCAAAAGATCTCCTGCAACGTGTGACCTTTGACAACATCGCAGATTGCCTGCCAATTCAAATTGCCGCTCCAACATTCGAGGAACATTACTGTCCCTTCGAGGATATGAATTGGATCGCTTCGCTTTTCTCACACAATCGCAACAATCGCCTCTTGGAACATTATGCATCTCAAGCCGCTGAAGAACTTCCGGACTGCAATCTCCAAGACTTGTAAGAAATTCACGTTATCCTTGGATTGATTTTTTCTAACTTTTTTTACTTTTTCCTATACATTTTTTTAATACACTTCAATTGAACTGTTTTCATATAATAACTTTCTAAGTACACTCCGGCATTTGAACTTTGTTTTCATTATTGCCGCTTACGTCTCCAGCCTAATCAGGGATGGGTGATGTATGGCCTGTGCAAATGGGCTATTTACTTGCTAAATTAGCCTAAACCCGACATCCGTTTTGAAACCATGTCTATTCTTTGTCCACACGTCTCTCTGCCTGCCTGTTATCCACGAAGCCCTTTCACACAAATTAGCTCATCCTCAGCCTCTGCTCACAAGCTGGCGATCAAGATCAAAAAACACGACATTGTTTAGGAACTAGTTGGCACAGTCTGGTAATCGTATCCTACCTTTATTTTCATTATACAATTTACTCATTCATGTCTAATAGCTATTGTTTATGTCACATGGAACTGTAACATGTAATGTGTAATTCACTGATGCAGCAGCTTAGGTTTGAATACCACAGAAGCGGTTGGAGTTTGCCTCAGCCCGATGCCTTAGCTCTTGCACAAGAATGTTTTTTTTAAAAGGGCTGAAGACAATAATGTATGGTTTGACGAGAAGGGTACCGAATGTGCTTCTGAGAAGCGCAATGTTTGTGTTCCTCCTCAAAGTTTCGATGTGAGTAGAACTATTACCAATTCTGACATGCACCAGATTGAATTTACTGTAGAAGAGATTGCTGACTGTTCTGCTGTTGATAATTTTGTGGTACAAAAATGGAGTAAGAGGGTACCGAAGAAGTTTGATGATTACATTTTGGAATATTATTATTTTTTTTCTTAAAGGATACATGTGGTAATCGTATCCTACCTTTATTTTCATTATAGAATTTAGAGTCATTCATGTCTAATAGGTATTGTTTATGTCACATGGAACTGTAACATGTAATGTGGAATTCACTGATGCAGGAGCTTAGGTTTCAATACAGCAGAAGCGGTTGGAGTTTTCCTCAGCTGGATGCCTTAGCTCTTGCACCATTGGGTCCAGTTATGGCACTTAAATAAAGACACTTTTTATATAACTTGCAGACTCCATCGCTTTATTGCACACAGCCACTTTCTTAGACACACCTGATTTCACCATTTGTCTTCTGTGGCATTGCAACATTCTGCATTATATTCTTCACGATTATTTCTTTATTCCTGCTTCCTAAAACACTGCATTCGAGGCTTCACACCGGTAGGGGTGAGTAGTTCGCTTCACACTCCCTGTATAGTATAAATGCATACTAACACTACTTACACAGGTATGCTACAGCAGCCAGTATCCTACAGTGCCCACAGCACATCACTTTACAGCAATCAGCTCACGGCTTAGGGTCACGGTTTGATCCCCGAGTCTTCGGGAGGGAGTAGTTTGCTTCCCACTCCCGCTATAAACAACGACGCCAACTCCTCCACTCTGATCGAAAACCTCGCCAACCTCGGCCTCAGACAACTCGTCACCGCACCCACACATGCCGCAGGCCACATGCTGGACGCCGTCTTCTCCACAAGCACCCACGTCACCTTCGACCACAACTCCGAACCCCACTGGACCGACCACCTCCCACTTCACCGTCAAAAAACCAACCACGCACCATCGCACCCAACAGCTGCTGCGCCGCTGCTGGAACAAAGTCACCGAAGACCAGCTAACCACCACCCTTGCCCAGAACCCACCTATCAACCCCACCTGCCCTGACGCCGCAGCCCACAACCTCAGACAGTGGATCGACGACAGCGCCAACACCCTCGCCCCACTCAAGACACCATCCAACAGCCACGCCAGCAGGAGAGCCACCTGGTTCACCGACGAGCTCCTGACCTCCAAACGCGCCTGCCATAAGCTGGAGAAGAAATGGCTCCACAAACGAATGCCAGAAAACCACGCAGCCCACAAGGACGCCACCCGCATACATCACCACCTCTTCATTCTAGCCAAGAGATCCTCCTTCAAAGACTGCCTGGATAACAACGCACACGACAGCAAAGAGCTCTTCTGCATCGTGAAAGAACTCTCCAAGCCCGACGCCAGCGCCAACGACATCCCGCCATCACAAGAACTGTGCGACTCACTGGCCATCTTCTTCCACCGCAAGATCGCTGACATCCACGACAGCTTCAACTCCACGACCGCACCAACGAGGCACTACTCCACCCCCCCCCGCGACCGCCAACCGCCTGACCTCCTGGGCCAACACCAACGACGACGAGACACGCAAGATCATGAGCTCCATCCACTCAGGATCTCAGTCAGACCCATGCCCACACCATGTATTCAACAAAGCAGACGCGGCCATCACACCCCAACTACGGAAGGTCATCAACATCTCCTTCGAAAAAGTGACATTTCCGGAAAGCTGGAAGCACGCCGAAATCACCGCCCTCCTCAAATAGCCCAAGGCGGACCTCAAGAACTTCCGACCCATCTCCCTGCTCCCGTTCCTGGCAAAGGTCATCGAGAAAATCGTCAACATTCAACTGACCCGCCACCTCAAAGACAACAACATCCTGGACCCGTCCCAATCTGGATCCAGACGAAACCACAGCACCGAGACAGCCCTCATCGCCACCACAGACGACATCAGACGCCAACTGGACAACGGTGAAACATCAGCCCTCATCCTCCTGGACCTGCCAGCCGCATTCGACACGGTCTGCCACCGCACCCTAAAGACACGCCTCCAAGAAGCCGGAATCCAAGAGAAGGCCCTTGACTGGACCACGTCCTTCCTCTCTGGCAGAACCCAGAGTGCCCTCCTCCCACCTTTCCGGTCAGAAGCCACCGACATCATCTGCAGAGTTCCCCAGGGCTCATCCCTCAGCCTGACACTGTTCAACATCTACATGGCCCCCTCGCACAAGTCGCCCGCCACCACAACCTCAACATCATCTCCTACACCTACGACACCCAGCTCATCCTTTCCCTCACCAAGGACCCTCACACCGCCAAAACCAACATTCACGAGGGCATGAAGGCCATCGCCGAATGGATGAGGAGCAGCCGCCTGAAACTGAACTCGGACAAGATGGAGGTCCTCATCCTCGGACCCACCCCCTCAGCCTGGGACGACTCCTGGTGGCCGACCGCTCTGGGGACAGCACCGACACCAACCGACCATGCACGCAACCTAGGATTCATCCTCAACTCCTCCCTCTCCATGTCCAAGCAAGTCAACGCCGTCTCCTCCTCCTGCTACAACACCCTACGCATGCTCCGCCGGATCTACAAATGGATCCCGACCGAAACAAGAAGAACAGTGACACAGGCCCTCGTCAGCAGCAGGCTGGACTAAGGCAACGCACTCTACGCAGGAATCCCAGCCAAACACCAACGGCGGCTACAAAGCATCCAAAACGCCTCCGCCCGACTGATCGTCAACACCCCCCGCCGCAGCCACATCACCCCCCTCCTGAGAGACCTGCACTGGCTCCCCATCAACAAGAGGATCACCTTCAAGCTCCTCACCCACGCACACAAAGCACTCTACAGCGCCAGACCAGCCTACCTGAACAGCAGACTCAGCTTCTACACCCCCACTTGTCAGCTCCGCTCCGCCAGCCTCGCCCTCACAGATGTCCCCCGCAGCCAACGAACGACCGCTGGCGGCAGATCCTTCTCCTACCTCGCTGCCAAAACCTGGAACACCCTCCCAACCCACCTACGACAGACCCAAGACCTACTCACCTTCAGAAGACTCCTCAAGACCTGGCTCTTCGAGCAGTAGCGGCAATCCCCCCCCACCCCCAGCGCCTTGAGACCCTCACGGGTAAGTAGCACGCTTTACAAGTTCCCCTGATTGATTGATTGATTGATTGATTGATTGATTGATTGATAGTCTAAATGCATAATAACACCACTTGCACAGCTATGCTACAGCGCCCAGAGCACATCAGTTTACAGCAATCAGCTAACAGTTTAGGCGCACGGTTTCATCCCTGAGTGTACCGGCACCTCACCTCAGCACCATCTCACTATGGGCAAAACAGCACTTTCACACCAGTAGGGGTGAATACTTCGCTTCACACTCCCTGTATAGCACACCCTAACCACCTCACAGAGCTCACAGCGCTCCTACCCTCCTCTTTCCTACTTTTTTCACCCTTTTTTCCCCTTACTCGCTTCAACAGAATCACAAAATGGCTGCCAACACTTCCTAGTTGCAACCGTTCGCAGCCAATAACCAGCGAGCTCGTGCTCGCAACGCCACAGCCAATCAGATGGCAGAATTCCCAAATATCGATATCAGTAAATTTAGATATTTCTCCAAAACTACTGAACGGATGTACACCAAATAAACAAAAGCGTGCTTACAAGACCAAGACCCTTCTCCCTACCAAATTTTGGGTAATTCCGTTCACCCGTTCGACCTGTAGCCTTGTCTAAAGTTTCCTATGGAAATTGCATAGAGAAAACACGTTTTGGGACCCCCCTTTTTTCTTGCCCCCCTTGACGAATCACCCCCAAACTTTCGCCATAGGAGCTGATGTGAACAAAGAATTAGTTTGGAAAATGTCATGAAGATTCATCAAACAACGCCAAAGTTATAAGCAAAACAAAAAATGCTCTTCCTATGGAAACTTGGTCCTAACTATAACTACCTACTGGCGACCGCCAGCAGGTAATATATATCCAAAACACCCTCCAACAACGCCGAAGGAAGGAGCCAAAAGCCGACTATGCCAAACTATCATAACTGTGCATTTAAAAGCCAAGAAAACTGGCCTCTGCATATATAGACTGTATCTTGCTTTTTTGTTTAGATTGGTCAGGAATGCAAGAGTCTACAAGGGACAACAGGCCTCTTGTTGTCTCCCCACTACACATTACAAGGACAGAGGTTAAGACCTCATCTTTAAAAGTAGAGATGATCTACGCTAACCCAGCATTTGCTCCACTACTTCCCACGTTTGTCTCGATTAGACATAGAAATAACATTATTATAATAGAGAGATTTTCTACAGCAGTTTTGACCTTGTGTACCACAATAAATACAGCTGCTACAACTTTCTCAACGTGAATGGACGGTTTCTCAATGCGAGCGGTCGCAAGCATACCCGGCTGCCCGTATTGAGAAATGTGACCGCCCGCTTTGAGTTAGCTTACCGGGAGGTTGATTTCACTCACTCGAGCTCCCCAACTTGATGTTAAGCTCTGCATAACACAGAGTGTGGAAAACTCTTTAAACTCCATGAGCGGAGCGGAGTTCAGACTTTCTCTTAGCTCTTTTGGGAACATAAGGTATGCAGAACGTTGCTTGTTGGTTGTGTGCTTTGTCAGTAGTGTGGCTATGAAGATGGTGATGAGTTATGCGATCTTACGCCAGCCTATGTATGTTTAGGAGGTCTGATTGTGTACTGTCCTCCTGCCCCACAAGCACAGGTGTGCATCTTCTGGTTGTGGGTTATCCCAATATTAAGGGGTTAGGTGCGAGCTAGTGTAGTGCGACACTACAAAACCTGCCTGGATGTGGCAGTGACTCCCTTGCCTTGAAAAGAAGCACTTTGTCTATTATTTGAGTTATAAAAATGGAAGCAGCTCTATGGGGGAGGTCAGATCTTGAAACCGTGTTCACATCAGGGTCAATATGTTCACTGAGTCATATATTTAAGTTGTGGTATTTGTGTCAGTGCCACTCTCTCCTACGTATGCAGGCTCTTGCCTGCTGCTTTCGTATTTTGTCCATGACGGTAGTACTATGAGGAGATGAGGTTGGCATCACATCTTGGGATCATCTGTTGAACTGGGGCTTGAAAATGGTTGCTTTGTGTTTCGGTATCAGGGTGAAACTTAATATGTCTCTGTCCTTTATTTACAAACAGCGAATTGCTGGATGTTTGGGTTTTAATAACATGCATCTGTAGGGGATTTGGTACTGTGAAAATACATTAAATCTTTGTTCATGGTAAGACTAGAGTATGTTTGGAGTTATGGGTATGGTGTGCATGACAGTGTCTTCCTGTATTTGGTATGTAGACTCTTTCCTGCGGTTGTGGTTTTTCCTGTAGAAAGCTCTGTGGGGGGGTCTTGCCTAGTGATCTTCTACGAAACTGGGAGCTTAGTTAAAGGGTGTTACATTTCACTTCCTCTGTGAATTCAGTGTCTCTGCTTCCCTTTGAGTCCCCTTATCCCACCTTTGACAAGAGTTCTCATTTCCCCCATCGGCCCGCCTGCTGCATACTAGTTTCAATCTTACCCCTGACTCCCAACCTCATCTAATGCAGTTGGTCTCTTTTTCCTCAGAGGGTACTACCTCCCTCACTTTCACCATCTGATCCAGTTCACCCTCCGACCCCTCTCCTGCTCATGTTTCTGGGATTGGATTAGAGATCATTGTTCCAATTTTTACCTTACATTCTAGCGCTACCCTACAGGCCTGGCCCCAGGAATTTTATTTGGGTGGGCGAAGGGTACATTCGGGTGGGCCACTGTGGGCACGATTTGTCACTTATATGTCTGGCCAGGCCTGCTTCAGGGCCCTCCTTTATCTCTCCTTAGTTTTAAAAGGGCCAGTAAAATGCACTCTTTTCTTTCCAAATCTCTTTCTAAATGTTATCACTCTCAAAAAGTGTTTTTTCCATGTAATGTCCCTTTGATGGGAAGAGGGGGTTTCTGAGGTGAGATTATCAGGCAAGTGACACTTCTCAGGATCTCCCTCATGACCTCCTCCTCGGATTCCCTCACTGCCACCCTCACCCAGTGCCCCTCATCTCTCCATAGCCTCTCCCTCTCATGACCTGCTCCTCAGACTCCCTCACTACCACCCTCCACCAGTGCCCTTCATGTCTCCATAGCCCCTTCCCCTCGTGACCTCCACCTTGGATTCCCTCACTACCACCATCCACCAGTGCCCCTCATCTCTCTGTAGCCCCTCTCCCAATGACCTCCTTCTCGGATTGCCTCTCATCTCTCCACAGCCCCTCCACCTCATGACCTTCTCCTCGGACTCCTACACTGCCACCCTCCACCAGTGCCCCTCATCTCTCCGCAGCTCCTCCCCCAATGACCTCCTCCTCGGATACCCTCTCTGCCACCCTCCACTAGCGCTCCTCATCTCTCCTTTGCCCCTCCCCCAATTACCTCCTTCTCGGATTCCCACACTGCCACCCTCCACCAGTGCCCCTCATCTCTCCGCAGCTCCTCCCCCAATGACCTCCTCCTCGGATACCCTCTCTGCCACCCTCCACTAGCGCTCCTCATCTCTCCGTAGCCCCTCTCTCATATGCATTTCATTTGTTGTATAGCGCTACTCGTAGTGTAGGGTGTCACAAGTACTTTACATCATGCACACATTATACAGTGACAATGAATCATACAAGTAGGTAAATCAGTCTAAAGGGAATGTCACATAAACCAATGAGGATTACAAGGTGTAGGAATCACATGTCATCCAAACTGGTGGGCAGTATATTTTAAGAGGGTTTCGTCTGGAGAAACACAAACCCAGGATTTAAAGAGTACTCCAGTGCTTGGGGGTTGGCTTTACTAATAAAAATGTATATCTGCCCAAACGAACTCATTTTAGCAACATAAGAATAATGAAAGACCAGTAAGTTCTAACTATATCACAACACACAAAAACACAACTACGTTCTAACTATACCCTTCAGGTTTGCATGCAGCTCTATGATAGGATTGTAACTTCTGAACTGCAAGTAACACAAGAATCTCTGAGACAAAAGCACTAACCCACTGAGTTATCCACATAAAATACAGTTTATCTGCATTCCAAAACTAGTAACAGACAAAGGATTGCTCTCCGGCAGGATTATTAATCACCAGCGTTATTTGGACTTTTTTTTATTGTAAATGAAGCATACATGAAGTATGTGTATTGCTGGGCCTGCCCTGGTTTTAAAAAGAAGAACAAATAGCTACACTTGCTCTTACCTGCTGTTTCCTCGTCACAGGCAATCTGATAAGCAGCTGCGGGGCCAGGAAAGGTGAATCAGGATAAACAAAGTTTTATTCCCAGCATGGAATAGAAAAGGGAATATCCAGGCAGCAGAACGGTTAAGGTTACAGTTAAGGTAGCCCAGTGCCATATAAAGGATTTGTCCCCTTCCCGTGACCCAATTGTACCTGCACGAGTGGGCAGGGACACAGCCCACCTTTCTAAAAGGCTATGCGTGATTGGGGGTACCTATGAGAGAGCCCAGGCCCAATGACGCAACTTCTAGGAAGAAAAACAGAACGTTTTAAATGAAAGTGGCCATTTACTACTGGCCTTCGAGACGGCACTGCCAGCGCCAGGCTCATGTTTGGGTGGGCCTGGCCGAGCTAGAACCGGGCCTGCTACCCTACAACCTATGGCCCCACTAGGATGCCAGGAAGCTGTAGTGGTCATTCAAATGAGAAAAACGTTAGTTAACTCCAATGTGCTCAGCGACCACAGGTCTGTCTCCTTTCTTTTCCTCCCAAGATCCTGAGAAAAGACATCAACTGACAATAATCCGATTCTACAGAAACTACATCTCTGCTAGATCAGTGCCAGGCTGGTTTTCATAGGACAGGGATTAAACTCACTCTTCCATTATTTTCAGAGGGCCTTAAATGATGAATCAAGGTGGGCAGGCTGCACTGATTATTCCGTGTCTGAGTGCAGCATTTCACTCGAACTCAAATACTACTTTTCTTCACAGACTTTACTCACTCAGTTTATAGGGCTCAGCTCTTAGCTGTATGTTTCCTTTCTCTGTAACAGAAGTCCAGCAATGACTTTTCTCACCGCCATCCCCATCACCTAAAAGGCTGACTTGCAGCTCCTCCACTGATCATCTCTCATGCCACTCTTTTTCATCTGTATCGGTCCTCTTGCAGGTCGTATCTGAGGTTTTATTTTTTCTATGACTTGATAAGGTGATGATATCCATGTTAGCTAGATTAGATGATGTTGTTTGGCTTCAGGAAAACTTCTGTGCATGCCTTGATTCCATAGCATCTTGGATGAGAGATAATTCTCCCAAACCTCAATAGAGATAAGACTGAGATCTTGGTCATACGTTTTGGCGAGTAACCCCTCCTCTGGGTATAGTATTTGACCTGTCTCTCCCCTTCATACAGCAGACTAACAAAATCACCTCATCCTGCCTGTATTGATTGCAGCTTCCAAGTAAAATACTGTTACTCGTAGACTGAAACAACAGGATCAACCGCAACAATTAATTCGATCTCGGCCTGCCCAAATGCCTGCTGCAGCATCTTCAACATATTTCAAACACAGTCAGCAGCAAGGTTCCTGCGTGGCCTTCCTGCTCATGCTTCCATTTCAGGACACCTTGCTGCTTTGTATAGTCTGCTACTTACTAAATGTTCTTGTCTTCAAGGACCTCTGTATTTGTCATCGAGCCTTGTATTACACTGCTCTTCTTTTTATTGGGGTAAAATGCAGTTCCACATATCTAGCAGGTATCTCCACTCTTTCAATACTTTTCTCATCAAATTCTCTCACTTTAAGATGTCTAGCATCAGAGGTAGCTCATTCTTTCGTGTCACAGACAAATACTGGAAGTCATTATCTTTCTCCCTCTGCAGTCAGCTGAAGTACACCACTTTTAGAGGCATTTTGAAGACCTAATCATTCTGACTGCTTTGCCCTCTTTGTTTACCTTGACCACTAGGACACCCCGCCCGAATAACAGCTACACATTAAACATTTGTTTCATTCATTCAGTCAGTCACTCAGTCATTCAGTCATCCTGTCAGGGTCATCTGAGTGTACATGTGTATAAGTATCTGCCTCTCCTGGTGAACCAGTTTACCTCTATGTCCTAGTCTCTATATTTCTATCTTCCTGTCCCAGTGTGACCAGCGATGCGGCGAGCACAAAGTAAGTGATTTTATTTATTTATTAATTCATGTAATATTACTTATCCCGTCGTCTTTCACCACACTCACCCTGCCCAGCCCCACCGCTCTTACCTGTGCGAGTGGCTACTGAGTTTTTTGGGACAGTTTCTTTTTGTTTCACTTTGCAGTTCAGTGATTTGCCATCCACAAGTGTGCAATAGTGGCTCCAAAATCCAATGCTGTGCTCGTGCCTTTCTGTCAACATGTTCTTTGTGGTTGTCATTGTCCAGAACAGATCACTGTGTTTAAGCCAAAGGTTCTCACCTAGATTTTGGAATGTTTAGCTATTGTTTTGGTCATGGGCAAGTATGGCCTCTTCATGAAGCAACATAGACAAGGAATCATAGCTGTAACTTTCACACTGACAGGTTGACTACCAGGGGTGGCCTAATGTGGACTACCTCTGACTTGGACTTTACCACCAAAGTCAATCCTGAAGTGTCCTCTTGCATCTACATGTGTTTGATATCCCCTCTACAAGGTGTCAATACTTTACCACCTTGCATGGTGCTTAGATAATATTGGGCAGTCAGTGTCACCTTCTGAGAACATTTGACGGAAAGGTGGGTGGAAGATTATTATTACATGAAGCACTCTGGGTTGTCATCTTTTACATCACTTCCTCACAAGCAGATCCTTCCAGAAAGCAGAATTTAAACAGCAGCATTCAAGAGCTCCCGGTTTTTGCTTTAAGAATGTTCTCCTCCATTGCACTTTTGTGGTGTTTTTCTGTTTGCAGAGCCTTGATGCCTTCTTCCTATCCAATGGTTGTCCCTACTGTAGTTTCATGCATTCAGTACTACTGTTCCTTGTCATTGTGCTCCTGCTGCTATCCCCAGTCTCCTGCTCCGGGTGCCTTCAGTAATCTAGTTTACTACTGTTTTAGTTGAAGAGGTCAGTGTGCCTATACATTCACATTCACATTTATCTTTGATGATTCCTTCTGTAATTGTATGTGATGGTGTAACAAGGGTGCCAGATGTCCTACAACAAACAAAGAAAATGTCCCACACCCTCTTGTCTGGTTGTAAATACAGCTCGAATTGGTGTGTAATGGGCCCCTAACTCCCTGGGCCCAGGTGCCACAGCACCTGCTGCACTACTGATAGCTATGCTCCAAATGTATGTTGTAAACGTATTCACCGCGGCTTCGTCTCACGTGTAGCCCTCTTCAGTGGTGCTTCTTTTCACCACTCTGTGCTTTGCTGTCTCTGACAGTCAGCCTTTTCTTAAGCCCAGTTCTGTATCTTAGACCAGTATTGTGGCAGCCTTTCAATTTAATTCTTGCAGTGTCCTGTTTTTGGTTTTTTCCCCAGGCATACCAGGATTAGTGCTGTATGTAAATCCTTTGTTAAATCGTTGGCTGCTAGTTTCCACAATTGGCGATCTCTGCACTTTACTTTGTTTCTCCCTGGGTGGTGTTTTGTTTGCTCCACTGGCTGACAGTGTGCCAGTTGCTGCACTCAGGAGTCAGTCGCTGCTCTGTTTGGCTGGGGCCACGCATAATGCTTCATAAATAAACGTTCACTCCTGCTGTTCAGTTCCACGAGTTTCCCTCGGCTCCAATCTAACAACTACTTCCTCGCAAGGAACTTCACCTTTAGGTCTGGAGAAACATGAGACCTCTGTGCATTCCTGGTGGGAGCCCAAAGTGCCTTTCATCGGAGTAATGCTGACACATTCCTACTCACTGCTTACGCTGCTTGTCGTCTGACAGTAACCGACCTTTCTCCACCGAAAGCCGAAGAAACTCTCTAGTTGCTTCTCGCCACAGCAAGACGACGAGACTTCACAGGCACAGGTCACTTCTAGATGGCAGTCTCGACTACTTCAAGGTTGTCGGCCAGAAGTTAGACCAGAAATAAAAACAGAACTTTCAAAGCATTAAAGAAGCAAGTGAACAAAGAATATTTGACTTCATAACTTCTCTTGCGACTAGTTAGTAGACGAGGATAATGCTGCTATGATGCTATCCCTTTTCATGATGTTGCTTGTTATATCTAAATATAATCAATGTTTCATCTGAGTCCCGCTGTAAGTGTTAGAGGTATCATCTTGCTTAATCATTTCACTTGCTCTTGTAAATGTGCCTACAGTGAAGGAGCGTTAGTTGCAACCTTGTTAGTAATGTGTCCTTTTCGTTTCCACTTGCATGCCACTGTGGCCTTCTGGCGTTTTGAGCAACTTTGCTTGTGGCATCTGTCTCATCTGGGGGTGATTCCCTCAATGTATGATGATTGCTACTGGCATCTCTGAATTAAGTGTCAGTCAAAAATCAACAATTTGCGGAGACCTTACAAAATTACACAGAATGACATTGGATGATGGCTTCCACGCTTCTCCAAATCTACAGCCAACCTTACATTAATGCCATGTGTGTTAGAAATAGATCCGGAGAAAGGAGAATGGACAAAAGACAACAACACGAGACAGTTGATATCACCACACTGGCTGGCCATATGGAAAATAACAATCTGCAGGAGCATTAGTATATATAGACAAGAGATGACATTGGCAAATAACTTCGGATACTATAGCGAAGATACCTGCTGACAACCTCGTGTTTCACAATTCTCTGTTTGGGATAAAACTCTTTATTTCTCCTGAGCTGTAATGTATTGCAGTTGATAAAGTCACTGTGAATACACTCTGAGTTATTATATATTGTTTGATTTAAAAAAAGAGCTATCTTAAATATTACACAATAGGCTTTCATAGTTCAGTATGTTCTCAATGTACCTGTTGATAACTGTAATATGGAAACACATTCGTCAATTTCATGTGGTTAGCCTGCACACCAACAACTATATGCTTATTCTAATCAATACCGTAATATTGGACCATATATCAGATGTGTTTAGTAGTTTATATCAGATGTGATTCCGCTGGATGCTCTTGTAGAAGCAATGTAAATGGATCTTGAGTTCTCTAGCCTAAGGTGTGTCTCCTTATGGAATAAGCAAGTATAAAATAGAACTTATAATTGTGACGGAAGAGTCCTAGTGAAAACAAAGTGCAAAATACAAGTTTTTAACCCTAATTGTAAACTTATTCTAGAAAGATAAACAATTGAAAGACTATGGGGCTGATTACAATGGTAGTGAATCCGCCACCGACAGGCTGTCGGTGGCGGGTTCACTGCCATCGTGAGGCCATTTCCCGCCGCCATATTATAATGGGTGGCAGTCGGAAACTCCACCCGCCATGCATCCGACGGGCTCCTTGAGCCCGCTAGTGCTGCATAGGCCTCCCAATTCCTGAAATGGCGGCGGTGCCTACCTGGCACCGCTGTAGGGATTACGATGGTCTATCCCCTCCAGCCTTTCCATGGTGCTTCACCCGCCATGGAAAGGCTGGTGGGGATGGACATTTGGGACCCGTTGTTGGCCCCCCTTTATCCCAGGCACTTTTGTTATGGGTCCTGGGGGGCACCTATGGTGCCCCCTACATTTCCCTGCAACATGCCACGTAGTGCAGGGAAATGTAAACAGTGCCTTTTTTACATTGCAGCGGGTGTTGCAGCCAGCAAAACCCGCTGCACTGCAAAGTATGGCAAGTGCGACAGCCACGGTGGCGGCTGCATCCTAATGCCACCTGTGGGATCTCCGCCTTGTAGGCGGGCAGTCCCACTCCCCAAAACGATGGCGGATGGACTGGAGACCGTCCGCCATTGTAATCAGCCCCTATATCCTATACAAGTGTGGTGTAAGACTATTTCTTTGATTGCAGGATGTCTTTCATCAACTTCTCAAAATGCTTAGTTACAAGGATTCCAGAATCTAAACAGCACTTCCTGACTGCAATCTCTGTGTATCGCAATTGACTGGCACAGACGCTATGATCCATGAAGAACGCATACTCTAAGGGGCATATTCTCAATGAGCTATCGCCGAGTTATCGGCACTTTAGCGCAGCCAAAGTCGCAATAAATATACAGCACAATTCACATGCTGGTGCTAACAGCCGATAGCATCCTCCAAAAACATCGCCACTGATGACCCTGGCAACTAACGCTAATGATATGCAGAGTAGGCATTCCTGAGCAAAAAGCCGCGACAACACCACACCTCAACATTCTCAACGACCAGCCCGATCAGCGATAAGTTCCCAAAATATGTGATAAGGCGCGTTAGCAGCAGGAAATTAACACCTGCTCCATCCTGGTGTAAAGCCGGACGACAAACGGCAACAGAAAAGGGAGCACAGACCACAGCCACACCTGAAGACCAACAGATGCCATGGAGCCACTGATCATGCAGCACGGAGCCCCAACAGGGACACAACACCCCCCGCCACCAACCCAGGACTGCCACCCCCCCGTCTGTCCCCCGCATGCCCCCCCGGACCACCACTGAGGCAGCGCAGATCAAGGCAGCGAGCCTTCCTAAAACGCACCAACCTCACAGACCCAACACCATAGAATGTCATTGCCCACTACAGGCACAAAAGGACAACCATCCTACGCATCCTGATCACCATTGCCCACAGGCTGATGGTACCAGCACATCGGACAACCAACATCCCTCCGCAGACAAAGCTGCTGGCTGTGCTGCACATGTGGGCCTCAGGGACCTTCCAACCAACAACCGCCAGAGTCAGAGGAGTCTCACAGCCAGCCCATCAAAGTTCATCACAACTGTCTTGGATGCCATCATCAGCTTGGTATCCCAGTACCCATACTCCCCCCACACTGCGCAGGAACAGCTGTAGACCAAGCAAGGCGTCTACGCCATAGCTGGCTTCCCGCATGTGTCAGGTGGCAATTGACTGGACACATGTCCTACTTGTGCCCCCTGGTGACACAGCACACAATTTCCACACCAGAAGGCACATGTATCACATCAATGTGCAGGCAACAGTTGACCACTGGGGAATCTCCACCAACGTCGTCGCCAACTACCCATGCAGTGTGTATGATACCACTTCCACCGACAGACCATTATCAACCAGCGCCACCAGGATGGCAGCCATGGAAATGCACTGCTCGTCGGTAAGTACCAAATGAACACACCACACACCTCAACTCCACAACCATGCAACTCATAACACTGGGAATGCACACGTTACAAACTCACATACAACATGCCCACCCACCAGACACGACAGCACAACTTACTGTGGCAACCTGGGCTAGCCATGTACAGGAGCCCCCAACGGCATGGCACATCAGCCACACCATAGCAGATAGTGTGGAGAGGTGGGATCCAGGCATGTGCGAAGGAAGCAAATGATCCATGAATGAGTATGTACACATGCCAAGTGTGGCGTGGATGTGCTGGACAGACTGCAGTATGCAGAGCACACCCATATCCATGTTGACATACACCGCTGGTGTATGGAGTGTATTGGACAGTGAACGCAACCATGTCACCCCAGCCAGTGTGGGAAGATCGCGGAAATGTAGCCTGTTACGTCCCCCCCTGTAAGCGTGAGCAGAGTGGGCTGGCCCTGCATACGCCAGGCCAGCATAGGGGTGAATAAAAAGAATGTAGCCCTGGGTGTGGTTCTCTTCCGGAATGCCCAACGTCTCTGCCAGGGCGGCACTTCTCACCCCACCACGAGGCCGACGCCGTCATCCTGAGCGGAGTTTTATGCGATCCTATGCGCCTGCTGTACTAGTGGCCGCTGGTTCCCGAACCCGTCTTGCCCGCCCCTGCTCAGCCAGGCCTCACTGCTCCCCTGCCGACACCGGTGTGTGTCAAGGAGGGCCCACCATGTGCCGATGCAACCTCCAAGCCCGAGGCCCGCGACCTTGGCAGCCTGGTCAGAGCATCATGGCCTCCTCAAGCAAGGCCCTCAGTCCTCCTTTCTCGTTGACATACTCCACCGACATACACAGTGGACAAGTAGGTCACACATTTGGAACTGAGTCTTGATTTATTTATTTCAGAGTGTGTACCATTGTGCGCAAGGAGAGGAGTAAGAGGATGACGCGTTTCAGGCCGGAGGAAAAAAAGGATAATCGTGACGGAGGTGATCGAACACTACCAACAATTGCTCTGATGCCACTAACTCTGTGCATCACAAGTCAACGACATGTGGCTGTGGGCCCTTGCTGAGCGATGGCTCCGGACTACACTGTGGACAAGTAGGTTACACATGTGGAACTGAGACATGATTTATTCATGGCAGATTTTATGCCATTGTACACGCATCATCACAGACTGCATCCCCTTTCAGCACTGGTGCCACTAACTCTGTGCCCCGTAATCCATGGACAGTCTCTGGTTGAACTTTGGTGGTGTGTGAGTCTATGGCCCGGGTGTTGTCATCATCATCATGTAGCCGATACTGACTTGCTGTCAAGTATGTGTCTGTAGCATTCATCTCCTCCATATTGCCTGTGTCTGCTTGGTTCTGCCCTCTGCATCAGGCCCTCGAAGAACACCTTCCACTGTCCCCTTAAACACTCCGTAACATTCACCTTGGACATTGACGAGGACCCGCTGAGCTCTGGTGTCCCTATCTCACTGCACCGTAAGTCACCGTCCCATGGCGGTGTGCCTGTGCTGGCCGCACTGCATCCGGGGCCACTAACTCTGTGCACCACAACTCATGGACCGGTTCTGATTGAGTTCTGTGCTGTCGACAGCTCACGCAACAATGTTACCTCAAGCAGTGGGGAAGACCTGGGACTATGATGAGGAAGATGTGGCAAGTGTGCGGACGGGAGAAGGCACAGACAATGGGAGGGCAGGAGGCAACAACCAAAAGGCAGGAATGCAGACTGGAGGTGGTAGTCCAGCTACACACCCGGATCTATTACTGGGTATTGTGCTTCGGACTGCGGACGCAACTGTCACCTCAGGGAGGGTGGAGGACCTGGGACGATGTTGGGTGAGATGTGGCAGGTGTGACACACCCTACGGCAGCTGCAGCATGGATATTCCGAGGGATACAATCCGAGACAATTTCACACATGAGCACGCTCAACTCCGGTGCCCCGACTGTAGTGCACTGCAACTCACGAAACCCCATGACTGGACATTAGGTCACCTCTGAACTAGCTCAGGCTACCAGAATGATGCCTCGCATTTGTTTGTGTTATGTGGGTGTTTTCTGTTTCCGCTACAATGGTGGTCACTGTTGTGGTTGTTGACAGCTCCAACCACTCCCTGAGAGATGGATCACACTCACCCCACATCCATCCAGAAAAGGCGTCACTGGTCATGTGAGCCTGGTAATAAACAGTGGCCGGGCGCACGTGCCTGCATCCAGTACAACTGACCATCACAGTGTGTCCGTGTGCTCAATACGTATGCATGGTGGCCCAGAGCCCTGCCACATTACATTGTGCGGTGTAAAGCGGGCGCAACCTAGTCACCCCGGGCAGTGGGTATGACCTTGGACATGTAGCACTGTCGCCCCCCCCCTCAATACGTTAGAGGAGTGGACTGGTGTGAATGATCAACCCGTAACTCTGGGCGTGGTTCAGTACTGGAAATGTGCAAATACGTGTGTCTGTGTCGCAGTGTGTGTGTCGGTTGTTGAGTGTAAGTGGTCCCTGATGGGAATTAGACACCCACGTATGTGATCTAGTTTGGCTGCCATGAGTTCGGCCCCTACCTGCACCTGTACAGCCACCTCCCTCTTGCAGTCTAACACCTGGCCTTGGAATGCGATGTGTGCCTGGGTGAGGTGCTGGGAGCCAGACGTAGTGGTGTGTGCTTCCTGCTGTGTGGTCTGTGCACGGGCTGGGGTCTCCAGGATGCAGCTGGGCTGCCCTGTTCCTGGAGGTGGGTTGCTGTGGATGTACATGACCTGTTGTGGTGCGACGGTGTGAAGGTCCTCATCAGCATCACTGAGAAGTTGTCTGGTCTGCACTGCAGGAGGTGTTGATTGTCACTCTGCCATGTGAAGGGGAGATGCATGTGAAGATTTTGTTGACATGTTTGTTGTCGCATTGTACATGTATACATACAGACTGCATGGCACTAGACATTGTGACTGTCTGTGAGGTTCTGAGTATTTGAGGCGGGCCAGTGGACATTTCAACGACATCATGGATGTGTGTTTGTACTTTGCCATTTTCGACTCACATTTCCCTGTCATGCCAGGAGGGATTGGCCTGTTTCTACGGACTTGCGGGCCCACTTGTGTACCCTGTTCTGTTTTTGAAATGTTGCGGTTTGTACCACATTGTTGTCAATGTTGGTGTGCTCTGCATGTAGTGTTTGTGCTGCATTTGGGGTGAGTCGCCCCTGCAGCTCTGATTTTGTTGCCCCTTATCCCTTTCATGCAGTGTGCCTTTGACTTCTGTGCTTCTAAGGTGCTGAGATGTTGCATACTTGGGTACATTGATCTCTTAGTAGGATTTAATGGTCTGGGGCATGTTATGTCCGCAGATGTGTTGTTGACATCAGGGGTTGTTTGTGCATGAGGATGTGTCAGAGTGTGTCCAGCTCCTTTACGGATTTGGTCCCCACTCAGCTACCTCAGTGTCAGTGTTTCATGGCATATTGACTGCATCGATGCTATTGGTCATGCAGTGTCACTTGCATTGTCAGTGTTGCTCACAGACACGCCACATTGCTGGGTTTGATACATGTGCATGTGTTGGTTGTGTGATTGGTGGGGTGTGGGACGGACCCCCTCTGGGCACATGATGGACAGGGGCCTACTTGCTGTTCCTAGGTGTGCTGCAGTGTGGCGAGGGGATTAGAGACATGCTCCAGAGTCATTGTGGGTGTGCAGTGTGCTGTACTTAATTGTGCATGTGTGCCATTGTGCCCATCTCCCCCGTCCCCCCAGTCCCTGGTCATTACTCACCCTGTTGCTGTTGTATCAGGTTTTCTTGGGCAGTGTGGGCTCCCCCAACTCCTGCCACCGTCTCCCCACTGATGACTGTGGATACCATTTCCTCCATCTCATCCAGCTCCTCCTGTGGCGCCTGACTCCCACCCCTGTCTGCATTGCTTGCTTCTGGTTGATGGCACGTTTCTGCTTGGTTTTGCGCTTCACATGATTCCAGCGCCTCTTGACTTCTTCCATTGTCAACCTCAGCACTCCGACTGCATTCACCTTGCCCAGGATGGACTCCAATGTCCCATTTTCTGTTGGCAATGACACAGTGTAGGTGACGGACAGTGGTTGATGGTGTTCTATCACCTCTGTTATCAGGATCCTGCTTTCTGTCTTCCTCTCCTTCTTGTCCTTGCCTTTCCCTGACCCGAGGTCCCGGCATGGTCGTCTGTGGGGCTTGTGGAGTTCAAGTTGTCCTCTGCACTCAGTCTGGGTACATCCATGGTGCTACGCAGTTTATGTATTTTTTTATTTTCACTGCTTTTATGGTGCATTTATCCGCATGAGGCACGGGAATTGCAGGGCTGTCGCTGGTTATTGCTGTATTTTGTATCGCAATTTGGGACATCGACGCTTTTCTCGTGTTGGTGTTTCGCATTTGTTCGGCGTCGCGTTGCTTTTAACGCGGACATTTGACGGGTTATGGTGAGACTATCGCATAGTGCCGTCGGGCTGAGAATCTTACGTTAAGACAGTGTCGTTTTCCCATGATAGACTGCGATGTGAAGAGTTGCGTGAAGCTAAATTTACAGTGATTATCACACGTTCTTGAGAATAAACCCCTAAGTATTTATCTAACTTGGAGCGTCCCCCCACTTCTTTTTTTAGGACTTGTGCCCTGGGTGAAAGCCACTGATATAAGCATCAGTGCTTGCAGAGTGAGTGAAAATGAAACAGCACACGACAAAAACAACCTGCCACACTGTGCATTAGTAGGGAAACCAAGGCATCAAGTAGGAAGAAACAAAACAAACATCCGGCACAAGAAAGTCGAGCGGTGTACTAAAGTGAGAGCAGAAAACCGGGCTGTGAATGAATGAGTTACACATGTTCTTGTAAAATTTGAACTGGATCTGAGCTAGAAGTAAGAGTCAAAATGATATGAACTCCTACCAGTGTGCTGATGCACTAGACCACTAACCTGTTGCCTTAGATACTGCCTTCTCAACTTACAATCCTACGAGTCTATGCTGTAAACCTTGACCTTTTTGGATAAACCGGACATGTTTTTCGTGCATCAAGTGGCACAGAGATGGGAACTAGGTTCATGGGCCTGACTAAGATCATTTATCATCTCCAACAGTTCAAGAACAAGTGTCAATTGTGGATCGGCCACATTTTTAGCTATCTAATTGACAAACGAGGTCACTTTTATTTTAATGCCCGGGCCTATTTCCTTTCAGTCTCCATTCGATCCTACGTACAGCAACATGTTGCACTGAGGGAGCAGAGAGCCTTCTCCATGTCCACCCCCTTAAATCCAGTTGTGACCTCGGCCGCCTAAATGGAAGGGCTCCTGTGTCGGTGACATGTGTGTCTGCTGTCACGTCCAGACGTCTGCCATTTTTCGCGCTTCTGCTGGCAGAAGTGCGCAGAACCGAAACCAGTATCTTGCATATTGCTTTGGTGACTTTCGTGTAAACAACTTGTAGTGGTACCAATGAGGGAGGCGAGACAGGACTTGTGTTACTTCTCAAACGTTTATTCATTTACATGTATTGTTACGGCCCACGAGGAGCAGCGGGAGTAAGAACCGCCGGCTCGCGTCCTCGCGCTCTTTTCCGTCTCCCGACCCGCCCCCTGACGTCACAGCCATCCTCGACACCGGATTGGCCAGTGACGTCAGGCGGCGTCCAAGCTGGAAATAGGACTACGGGTTTGACCTGACAACTAGTACGTTACTTCACGTACAACATCTCCCTTTCTTAACAAAATAGAGAACTATACATAACAATCATCTCATAACAAAATCTTCGAACCTTTTTGGCGCCCTGATATGCCTTGTAGGTCTGCGGGGAGTGATATGCAGGTTGGCCCCCCCGCCGCGGTTGCCCGTACCACCTTAGCTTGCACTCATCACATTATGACTGTCATTCCTCACTGACATGGGGCTGCTGTCACTATGGCCTTCAGCATCCCCTAGGCCGTGGCACGCACTCACACCATCCTCAGTGGTCCCGCCATTGTCTTCTTGAACCTGCCACTCGTACATACTATCATCGCTCTCGGTCTCATGCACCTGGCTGCCTCTCATGATGATTTCCTCTTGACCTGCCTTGAGCCTGACAATGTCGTCCTTGCTCCGCCATCCCCCTCCTTCCAAACAGACAGCTCCCTTAGTCACTCCTTGCACACGTGCAGGGGTCTGGAAAACAGACTCTCCCTTCAACACTTTGGTTGGTTTCTTCACCAACACCCAATCCCCCTGCGCTACCTCTTTAACTTTGGCTCTATTCACCATATCAGCATACCGCTTGTTGCTTTCCTGTTTAGCCACAATTCTTTCTTTGACCCTCAACCTCTCATCGGATACATCTTCAGGTTCCTCCCTCATGTCATACCACCTATCAAGTTTGGGAGTAAGCTCACTCATACACCTTCTCCCTCTCATCAGGTAGAACGGAGTGTGCCCCGTGACAGCATTGGGCGTGTTGTGAAATGTGTGCACCTTGTCCGCCAGAAATGCTTTTACATCCAAGTTGGAGGCAATCGCCTGTTGCACACCCTCCTTCAGGAACCTATTCATTCGCTCGACCTGCCCATTGCTCTTAGGGCTGTAGAGCGGGGTTTTCTCCTGCTTGATCCCCAATCTGGACAGGAAGTCCTTCATCTGCCTGGAGACCAGCTGTGTGCCGTTGTCGGACATCAAAATCTTCGGCTGTCCTTCACTAGCAAAGACCCTCTTCAGCTCCTTGATCACTCATTCAGTGGTAACCTCCCTGACGAACTTGTAGTGGATCCATTTGGAAAAGTAATCCGTGAGGACAATGAGATGTCTGCAGTCGTCAGGCAGCAGGGTAAACGGGCCCGCGAAGTCAATAGCGACCTTGATCCATGGACCGGCAGGAATGTCCACCAGCTGCAGCGTACTTTTCGCCGTCTTCCAGTGCTTGTCGGCCCTCAAGCATGGTCCGCATCGGTCGATAAAACTGCTGACATCGCCGCACATCCCTGGCCACCAGTAGTATTGTTTGAGTAGGTTCCTTGTGGCGGTAGCGCCCGGGTGACCCTTGTGAGCTAACCGGATTAGTTTATCTCTCAACCCTTCCGGCGGCACAAACAGCTCATGCCTTTTCACGAAGCCGCCCTCGATGGAGAGTTCGGGGCTAACCTGCTGGAAACTCCTGAGCGCACCGTTCAAGTTCCGGATCGGGGGCCAGCGAGCCATTATATGATCCATCACCCTACGCATAGTCATGTCGTTCTCTTGGGCCGCCATCCACTCTTCCTCCGAAATGGATCCTTCGCAAATGGCCGTAGCGTCCACCAGCGCCACTACGCACTCCGTGTCATCCATGGATCCGTCCCCCTCGCCGTTGACCGGCAAGCGAGACAAGCAATCCGCCCTGCAATTGAGGCCGCCCTTGATGTGTCTAATGACGAAATGATACTCCTGCAGCCTGGACATCAGCCGCAGAAGCCTCGAGCTGGCCTTCCCGTTGCCGCGGCCTTCGCCGTCCATCATGTAGATTAAGGGCTTGTGGTCCGTGACCAGTTCGAACTCCATGCCCCACAGATAGTTCCTCAGTTTCTCCACGGCCCATACGCATGCGAGCGTCTCCCTCTCGATGGTGCTGTAATGCTTCTCGGCGTCACTCAGTGACCGGGAAATGAAAGCGACCGTGTTCTCCGTCTTCCCGTGGAACTGGCAAAACACCGCACCGATACCCTTGGCGCTTGCGTCGACTGTGATCACATTACAGAATGCCCTGTTGTATGGCTGTAGCACGGGAGCTGCCACGATGGCCTGCTTGACGGCATCAAAAGCAGCTTGTTGGGCATGCGCCCACGTGAATTTTTCGTTCTTCCTCAGTAGCTTCCTTAGGGGCTCCACGATGTTCGCATATCCCTGCATGAATTTGGAGTAGTATTCGCTGAGCCCCAGGAACGATCGTAGGGCGTCTTTGTCTCCGGGACACGGGGCATCACGTATGGCCTTCACCAAATCATCTTTAGGCGCAATGCCCTCCGCGGTCAGCACGTGCCCCAAGTAGTCGATCCTGCCCTCCATGAACTTGCACTTGTCCTTGGAGACTGTCATCCCTTTGTCGCGCAGTACCCCCAGCACTTCTCCCAGCAGCTCCAGGTGCTCCTCTTCACCCGCCGTGTGGACTAGAATGTCGTCCTGGAAGGCTTCAACACCCTTCATGTCGCCGAAGAGCAGATCCATCAACCTTTGGAAGACACCGGAAGCTGAGGCGAGGCCGAACGGAAGACGGACGTACCTGTACGCTCCGAACGGGGTAACAAAGGTGGTAAGTGCCTTGGACTCCTCCGTGAGGCATACCTGGTGGTAAGCGGATTTCAGGTCTATCAAGGTGAAAAAACGCGACCCAGATGTAGAAGACAGGATCTCTTGGATTTTGGGCAGAGGGTGGCAGTTCACCAGAATGTTCCTGTTCAAAGATCGCAGGTCCACACACAGCCGAATGTCCCCTGTCCTCTTCTTCTTGGACACCACGATTGTGGACACCCACTCTGATGCGCCTGCTTCCACTATCACTCCCTTCGACTTCAGCCTATCTAGAACAGCCTTTAGCTCCCCCCTGACAGAGAGAGGGACTGACCTGACCTTGTGTTTTATTGGCACGGCACCCTCCTTCAATCTAATGGCGTGCACGAATCCTCTCACACACCCTACTTTGTTTTCAAAAACAGACTCAAATTTGCCGATGACCTCAGCCAAACCCTCAGGCAAGTCATCCGGCTGCACGTAGCTGACCCAATCATCCCTCAGAACTATGGGATCGTCCGCCCCCGGGACTAGCATCACCCCCAGCTTGGCCAGATCCTTCCACCCCACCAGGCTCCTCCCTTTCTCAGCCACATAGATCTTCGTTCTCACTGTTCGCCCCCTGAAGGTGAGGGAGTCCCAGAAGTACCCCATCATCTCTATGTCTTGCTCCCCAAAAGCCTTCGGATTCACATCCGTCTCATGCAATTTCACACCTTGCCACTTCAACTCATACGTGGTGTCAGAAATCAGGGTAATGGGGGAACCAGAATCGGCCGTAAATGGCAGCTCAACTGTACCAATCAGGACAGAGCCAATAGGCCCCTTCACTCTACCATCTTCAGCATCAATGGACAATACAATGTCCGCATCTGTATCAGCATCGCAGTCGCTCACCGAGCTCACTTTCATGCCCCCACCAGGTCTCCTGGCTTTGCATACTGCCGCGAAGTGGCCCACTTTCCTGCACTTAGAACAACTTTTGGACAGCGCCGGGCATATCCTGCTATCCGCCAGGTGGTCCCTCGACCCACATCTAAAACAAGCGAGTGGCTTCCTGCCCCCCCCTTTCTCGCTCGCCACCCTGTCAGGGGTTTTAGATGCACCTCTATGTTTGTCCTGCACAAAGAACACATTAGAAGCCTGACTCGTGCTCGCAAGTTCTTTTGTGGACACCATGGAACGTTCAACGGCCTTCGCAATGGCCACCACATCCTTCAGCGACGGGTTCCTGCAAGAAAGCAACCGTTCCTGCACCTTCTTGGAATGGCAGTAGAACACCACCTGGTCCCTGAGGTAAGTATCAGTCATCTCCGCGAATTCACAGTCTTGTGCCAAAACACGTAGACAGGCAATATACTCCTCGATAGTCTCACCCTCCTCCTGCTTCCGCAATGCGAATTTATGGCGCCCCACCATGATATTACCCTCCTCAGAGTATTGCAGTTCGAGCCGCTTAACCGCCTCCTGGTACACATCCAGAGGGGCAAGGGCCCCCGGAGGGTCCGCATACACGGGCAAGCTGTCAAAAACCTCCTGGCCTGCTTTCCCCAACAGTCCGAATAGAAGCGACTTCTTGCGTGCAGCGCTATATCCCTCGCCATCAATGGAGACGATGTAATTCTCAAATGCGCGCAGCCACCCCTTCCACTTCATACATGGCTTACCAGGGGAGTCCAGAAAGAGGGGCGGCACACATATGTTGATGGGTTGCGCCATTGCAGGCGAGCAGGCACACGTGGGACCCCGGCGCAGATCCTGGACAGTCCCCACCAAGCTCGGAAGGACACTCCGGTCGCAGGGAGGCAGGAGTCAGACGCAGCAGCAAGCAACGCAGCCTCAGTAGATTGGAAGCAACTAGGACCAGCAGAGACAGCGCCCCCTCCACAGCAGCTCACCAGTGCAGCTCACGGGGTCGTCGGGGCAGAACAGCACTTCAATACAGCAGGCAGCACCAAGCAGCATACCAGGTTCCACCAGCAGGGCCACGCGTGCAGGAGGCAAGGGCAGGCAGGAGTAATCACCAGCATGGAGTCTGGAGCACAGGAACCAGCGAGGAGAGATCAGCGTGTAGTTGCAGCACATCGGGACATCAGGCAGCAATGGAATCACTTGCGGGCCGTAACGATGTTTTTAACCCTCGTCGCCATTTGTAGTGGTACCAATGAGGGAGGCGAGACAGGACTTGTGTTACTTCTCAAACGTTTATTCATTTACATGTATTGTTACGGCCCACGAGGAGCAGCGGGAGTAAGAACCGCCGGCTCGCGTCCTCGCGCTCTTTTCCGTCTCCCGACCCGCCCCCTGACGTCACAGCCATCCTCGACACCGGATTGGCCAGTGACGTCAGGCGGCGTCCAAGCTGGAAATAGGACTACGGGTTTGACCGGCTAGTTCCTAGTACAGCCTTCCAGTGTCTGTGTCTTCATCCATACACTATGTGGGCCTAGGGCCCAGTACATAACAACAACTAGTACGTTACTTCACGTACAACACAACTGCTCTAAAAAATCCTTTTCCGAACTCACTACTGTGAGACTGGTTTCATTATGACCTAGCAAAAATGTTCATATGAACCGTTACCTGGATGACACGGAGTGCATTCGAAGAATCAAACCAAATGTGTCAGGGACCTATGAAATATGCCTGTGCTCTCACCTAGGAGGATGCTGCCTAAAGTGGCTTCAGATGGATTCATAGCTTTCTCCTCGCCGTCTTCAAATGCCCTCGTGATTTCCAGCAACGTTCTATGAATATTAGTACTCTTTATAAACACGCGCCACTGTATTCGAGCTACCATAGACCGGAAGCCGTTACGGTGCAGACACAGGCACCCCAGCGTGCGGCGTTCAGCGGACGTGCCCGCCAGTGGCTTCGGTGTCTCTTGTTCAGGGGCCTTTGTTTCGCTCCGTTGGGTGCATGGCGTATTTCTATGAAGCACGTACTCACCCTTTGAAGTGCCCGTGCATCTGCAAACGCTAGAGCAAGCAAACACACTTGTATTTTATCCGGTCGGAAAGCAGTTTTCTCAGGTGCTGATCGCGCAGAACGGACGCGTGTACGCTAATGATAACGTTGGTGGGGACCTAGTCCCTCGATATGCTGCTTCGAAAAAAGTTTCATAGTTCAACCCCAGGCATTGACTATTAATGATACAATTAATTCCCTAATCATAACATATGTAAGTTTTAGTGTGGTTCTCCCTCAAAGCAATATAGAAAACTGAGAACAAAAGAACAAGAAGGAGAAAGAACACAACAATTAATGTGAAATAAACGCAATTATTTTAAAAACAGAAAATGCATTAGCTATTGGTGTAAGAAAATATATAGCAGGACCATGCTCTTTAAGCTGAGGAGAAAATTGCCTTCAGCCCCATGGTTCACAGATAAACTGAGGTTGCCCAGGCAGGCCTGCTGCCACCAGGAACGCACCTGAATGAAAAACCTAAGAGGTGCAGGAAAGGTCTGCTTACAAGATAATAAGCAGAGAATATAAATTAGCTGTTAAAGAAGAAACATCCTTCTACTGTAGCAACAAAATTGAAGCAGCTAATTCCTCAAAAGATCTCTTTAAAATTGTTCAGCAGTTATCCACACATCCGGCCTCCCCAGAAACCATAGGCTCACAAGAGCTATGCATCCAGATAGCTGACTTCTTTCAAATTAAAATCACCAACATTTATAAAGAGCTTGAAGCGTCGAAACCAGAAGCTGAAAACTTGCTGTCCTTGAGCAGACAGCAAGCAGAGCAGAAAACGTAGTTATACTTATGATTTTCCTTTTCTTACCCAGAACTCGTTGAAGTGCACCTTCTTAACACCAAGTTGGGTTCCCTCCGTTAACCTTGTGCACCAAAAACTTTCCATATGGTTGCCGGCTTGGTACCACATCCACTTTAAGCTATGATGAATAAAGCCATCTCTTCCGGGTGCTCCCCTCGGTTGTGGAAGGAAGCAGTAGTGAAGCCACTTCTCAAGAAGACCAACTTGGACCCCGATGACCTTAAATATGACAGCCCTATTTCTCCACTCCCAGTTAAAATCTTGAAGAAGCATCTCAAAAGCCACTTGATGGCATATGTGGAAGAACAGAGTTGGTTGTCTGCGTCACAGATTGTGTTCTGGAAATAACATGGAACTGAAACAGCGTTGGTATCTGCTACTATTAGGCAGCTAGTGGATGCAGGGCAGGGTGCGTCTCTGATCCTGTTGGATCTGTCCACTGCCTTTGATACCATCTACCCATCCCTGCTGATCAAACGCCTTCAGGAATTGGGTATCACAAACAAGGCTCTGAAACTACTGTCTTCCTTCCTTAAGAATTGATCGCAAAGGATGATGGTGATCCGATTTCAGTCTGACACGTTTTTCCTGCCATGTGGGGTGCCATCGGGCTCATCTTTGAGCCATACACTCTTTAACCTTTACGTCTCCCCACTTGCCAGGACCATACGTTCCTTTGGGCTACAAGCAGTCTCGTATGCCGACGACACCCAGATCATGTGTTGATTTAGAAAGATACTGTAGCTACTGCAGTTAACTTTAACAATTGTATGACAGCAGTAGCAGGGTAGATGGGGAAAAAACTACCTGAAGCTTAATAGGTAGAAGAGTGGGGTGTTGTTCTTTGGAACACAAGCCTCTATTTGGAATAATAACTGGAGGCACTTTACCAGCCGCAACAGAGAAGGCCAAGATTCTAGGGGTGATACTGGATAGCGAGCCCTCACTCGACCGACAGGCCAACCACACCTCATCAGCTTCTTTCTGGCTCATCAGAATGCCGAATAAAATCTTTCCCTTCATCCCACTGTCGGCACAAAAACAAGTAGCACAGGAATTGGTCATGTTAAAGATCGACTATTGTAATGCACTTTATTTAGATACCAAGAGCAGCACCCAGGCCAAACTGCAGTTAGTGCAGAATTGCCTGGCTAATCTTACTTTGGATATTCCAAAACAGCAGTTGGTGTATAAGGGATTACATAATCTGAACTGGCTCTCAATAAAAAAGTGCATTATGTTTAAGGCCCTTTGCATAGTGCACAAGGCACTTTACCAGGTCAGTTTGGATGGAATCAAGGCGCTGTTTCACTGGTATATCCCTGGGAAAAATCTTCGCCCAGCTCACCTTAATTGGGTGACAGTGCCTAGAGGTCTAAAGAAGAGATGGGGAGGCAGAACTTTCTCGGTTGCAGCAGCAAGACTGGGGAGCTACTTCCTAATCATCTTACCTGTGTCAAATTGCACTCTCCCTTTAGAAAAGACTTAAAGACCTGGCTTTTCACCCTATCCTGAGACCGCCCAGCTCGTTTTGTAATTCTGCTAAACTGCTTTCTGGCTGAATCGGACTACTGAGACTATTTCGCCCTGACACCTACAGGCATATGTTGCGCTCTATGAATCCTGTTCAAATCAAATCAAAGATGGGTAGGGTACCTGCAAAGGACAGCAGACCTCCATTACTGGATGAGTTTCACAACATGGGTGTCATTAAAACACCTGTTGGTTAAAAGGGCATGGTCACAATCACACCGTAGAAACTTCTGTGGACATGTGGATTGGAGAGCAGCAGTTCTAGAGTAACAGCTGGCTGCTCCTCTGCACCCACCAGAAGAATTAGAAAAGTAAAAGAGTGTAACTTCTTCAAATGAGCTCAAACCATACACGACTTTGCAGCCATGCCTTAAACTCTTAAAATTGTTCATGATCATTTTTTCATAATAATGGCAGAGTTGTTCATCTAGCTAAATATGGTTTGTGTGAGTTCTGATCAAAGTATGCGCTCTGGTCACTAGTGATCTCTTATCGTTTTCAGGTGTTTTGTTTTTAATCTGTTCTTGCCTGCCCTTCTGGTGTGACTGAGTGATTAATTCCAGACAACTTTAGAGCTCTGTCCACTCCCCTTGCTTCCAGTCCTCAGCTGATGGTTTTGTTGTTGTAATATGCAAGACTATTTACTTTACTCTTCCCAGGAGCACAGCACCTCCTCAGTAAGTCATCCAAAGCTGAATGCTCAAATGGCAACTTAAACAACCAGCCTCACATGTAAAGCAAGTGACTCTCCCTCAACACCTGGCAGCCTAGGATCTGGATCTGGGGTACTTAACTTTCCACTTCTCTGCCTGGCCTCATTATGGCAGCCATCCAAATGCATTGCTGGCTGACTGCCCGTAGGCTACAGCTCTTCTAGCAAGGACTTTGTAGACGCTGTACCACTGGAGCCTCCAGCACTGCTCCACCTTACTAAAGGGATATCAAGAGGCACATTTTAACCCTCCAAAGCCTCTAGGATCGAGTGCAAGGTTTGTCCTGATCACCTAACACACCAACATCCCTCCATCACCAACCATGAATTTCTCTTGGCAAACTGCTTGGCCAGGTAACAACATTTTCCAAACATTTTTTTCTGAGTGCTGATTATCTACAGTTATATCCTGAGGTGTGTGTAGCTGCTGTGACCCTGGAGTAACAGGATAACAAAGTACACAATACAAACAATGCATGTTGTTGTTGTGTCATGTGGCAATATTCTAAATGATTAAGCCGAACTTCCTCCTCACACTGAAATCCATCACAGAAAAGAGCAGGCATATGCATACCAGAGCATAACACCTACACGTCACCAGCACAGGATCACTCCCTCTTCCACATCTATACCATCTTGAAAGCTCCAGCCCACAGTAGTTCCTTTCAGTATCCTTCCACAACACACCCTGTCCACACACCTGGCCCACACTGTTTTCTACATATGAGGATGTCATAATGGATAGAAGAGGGATCAACCAATCGTCAGACGAGAGAGTGCTGAAAGTGGTCCATTTTGGATAATTTGTAAGATGGTACATTAGTACTAATATCATGTATATCATTTAATTTTGAAGAATGGTCCATATCTGTACTTTTCACTTGGAAGTCGGGCAGAGGGATTTAGTGTGGAGTTTATACGGCATTCAACTGTTTCGAAGAGAGCCTTCCTCGTGTTGATAGCTTTGTTGATGACAGTGGCTAAATAGCTTGCCATGGATCACATGAAGACCAGTCATTGAGTGGTGAGGAGTCTTTTTAGGGCTAGGAGATCTTCTTGTATCTTGGTTCGGACAATGGAAGTGTGGTCAATACAGTCCATCGATCTTAGAGGGAGTCAGATAAGATTCATTATTTTGGAGGAGAGGTTTAGCATGCTGTGTGTCAGTAATACGATGTGCTAGGTGATGTCGGTGGTATTTAGCAGTCTCTCAAAGGAATCTTTCATAGAGTTGGTTGGGGTATCATCTGAGAAGTTGACATCTTTCGGAAATATATTTCTAGCATAGCCTGTCAAGGATGAAGATGAGATTGGGATCCAAGACATAGGTATATGAGATATAATGTGCCATTATGTGTTGATGAAACTGAGAGGGGAGAGGAGAGGAGGCCATAGGAGCTGACAACTGGTTTAAGATTCAATGAGTATTGTCTTTCTGATTGGTGAATAACAGCAACGCCTCATCCTGACTTGTGTTGTCTGATCTGGATATTGTAGTTTTGAGGGACCAGAATACTGAGGATAAGGGTAATTATTGATGAGAACTACTGTTAGGAGATGAACAAGGAGTGTTTTAAACCACAGCCACTGCACAACCCACCATCTCCCCAATGCCCGAACCATCAGCAAGCATAGTATACTGTGCTGATATAGTGGAACCAAACAAGGAAAGAGGAGGAATAGGCTGGGTCCATAGAAAGTCTCACAGATGATTCCAAAGGCCAAGAAGACTGAAACAAGGTAACAAACAGTGAACAGGCTGTTAAGAATCCATTACAAATGCAATAAGCAATAAACTCACCCTTCAATGCCCAGATGGGTGCTGTGGTCTGGGGAGGAACTCTGAAGACTTCAAAGCTGAACCAGGACTCTGCGGGAAACAAATAGAGAAGGGGAAAAGAGAAAGCAAGCTAAGCCACAGCAAGCCCACTAGGGAATGGAGCCGAGGGAGCAGTAAAAACATGAAAGGTGCTCAGGAAGCCAGTTGAAAACTTTATGATGAGTGAGACAAAACCAACCAACTTACAATGTTGCCGGGTAGAGAGAAAATTTCCTTGTGGGCTTTTATAGTGCCTCTGCCTGAGGAAACCTGGAAGTGCAACTATTATAGTAAATGTAAGATTCAGCAAGATGTGGTCCCCATGCAAGATATTCCAAAGCAAGATGGTTGCTGGCCAACACATTGCACCTCGGTACCTCCTCTTTTCAACCCTTTTCTTTTTCCAAAATGGTGACTGCATGTTCAGAATAATCTTTTTCTCAGCATACCTACTTGGCGCAGAACACACAGCCAAGTAATGTCTGGCTCTCACTGCCTCCACTGCCCACAATTTAGGTGAATTCTTCTTTCAGAAACAACTCTTTGCAATGAGCCACATGTTACCTAGAGCAATGTTGTGATTGATGCTGAATCCCATCAAGAACCAGGCTTTCACTGATGAAATTGTGGATACATGTGATGCCTTCTGCATGTAGGAAAGCAGAGATGTGGGTGGGAGATTCCTGTGTGGGGTGTATTTCATTACAGTTACCAGTGGCTGAGACTATTGCAAGCATTCCACCTATCACCTTTGTGTTTGTCAAAGCACTTTTCCGCGAGTAGCACACTACTCCGGAACCCAAAAAGGATTGGTGAAGAATTAGCATAGGGCGATATGAAATTAATTTGAGCGGTGGACATGTTAGTTTGTTATTTGGATTAAAAAAGGATAATGAAGGAACAGAATATGGAAGAGTGTGCATTATTATAGCACCTTCTACCTCTGATATGGTGTTTAAGGGCTTTTTGGCGGGTAGCACGCCACTCCCGAACCCAAACAGGATTAGTGGGGAATTAATATAGGGAAATATGAAATTAATTTGTACGTTGGATATGTGACTCTGTTAGTTAGATTGAAAAGGATAGTGGAGGGATAGAAAAGGGAAGGGTCTAGAATGTGGTTTGTGGAGATCATAGCAGTAGGAGAAGGTTTGCCATGACTAAAGGGGAGGTGGAGGGGGGAATCCAGAAGGAATGGTTTAGAAAGGGAGATCTGAATAGTAAAAGTGGTTTGAGATGATGCAAGGATGGGAAGAGGTGGTAGTAGTTGGCCTAATGGCTAGGGCGGTTGACCTCGAATCTGGGGACCTGAGTTCGAGTCTCGGCAATAACGTTGAACATCCTGTAATTCTGGGCATATCACTTAATCTCCCCGTGCCTAACAAAAATGAATGTGTGTCCTCATGTAACATAACTGGTGTTATGTAAAGCGCTCTGATACCCGATTCGGGTCGAGTTCGCGCTATATAAAACTCTGCAAAAAAAATAATAATCTAGAAATTGTTATTTTGTGGGTTATAGTAGTAGAATGTGGTTTGGGATGAGTCAGAGAGTGGAGGTAGCAGATATATTGAGAGAGGTATTGGGTGAGAAATAGGGCAGTGCATTGGAAAGAGTAGTAGAATGAGGTTTGGTATGAGTCAGCAAGTGGAGGTAGAGGATATATTGAGAGAGTTAAGGGTGAGATATAGAGCAATGTATTGGAAATGTTGAATTAGGAGCAAAGTAATAAATATAAAGATACATAAGTATATGGAAGGTATATATGTAAAAGGAAGGTAATATATGTAGATATGAGTTGTATTTAATAAACTCAGACTTTCAAGTGTTGCTGTACCTTAAGCTAATTTATTTGTTTTTATAATTTATAATCTAATTCAATAGTGAAGCAATTGTAGATAAATAGTTCTGATAAAAAATTACTTTATTTATGCAGAGACCTATGTACATGTTAAACATAGAATAAAACAACCATAAGTAATACATACATTTGTTAAGCAGAACTAACGAATATCTACAAATTTATAAACATAATTGTTATACACATTTATACAAAGGAATACACATATGTGGGTACACATACATAGTCCAAACAAATGCTTACATACACAGGGATATGCTGTATATTTATGTTTGAGTATGATGGTTATGTGGGGAAGAGCCAACTCTTGAGTAGTCTTCTGAAGATAAGGTAGTCATCTGTGAATCTTATGTTTGGGGTAAAAGAGTTCCATAGTTTGGTTGCTTGAACAGAGAAGGATGTGCCAACTATGTGTTTTTTCTTTCATTGTGGGATTTTGAGGCGTGGTGCCATTCTAGGGCAGAGGTTCCTTTGTTGAATGTATTTGGTGATTTTACTTCTGATGAAGAGTGGTCCTGTTCCATGTATCGCTTTGTGGATGATACAAAGCAGCTTGAATGTGGATCTTCTGGCAACCGGTAACCAATGTAGGGCCTTTAAGGTATGGGATGTGGGCTTGTGGCCTTATATGTAAGAGTAGTCTGGCAGTAGAGTTCTGAATCGTTGTAGTATTTTCATAGTTGTTAAAGATGATCTGTGGTAGAGGCTATTGGCGTGATCGAGTTTAGACAGAACAAGAGAGATTGTAGCCTGGACCTTGTGTGGAAATCCCAGGTAAGGGAAGAAGCGTTGCAGAGTTTTTATAGTAATGAAGCCTGATCTTGCTAGTTTGTCCATTTGGGCATTCATTGATGACTTGGAGTCCATGGTAATTCTGAGGATTCTTACTTCCTTAGATACTTTAGGCGGTGTTCACAGATCGTCAGGCCAGGCGGCGAGTGGGTCAAAATGTTTCCAGTTGTCACATGCAAGTATTTCCGTTTCTGGAAGCATTCAATTTGAGGTGGCTCTATGTCATCCACTGATCAACCGCTCTGAAGCAACTGAAAATTTGTAAGTTTCCAATGTCTTTGGGGGATTCCAGTTTAAGGAGTATTTGTGTGTCATCTGCGTAGTTATAGTATGTGAGGTTAAATTGATTGATCAGTGCCGGTAATGACTTCATGTAGATGTTGAAAAGCATGGGTGAGATGATCGAGCCCCGAGCGACCCCTGCTTTTGTGAAGTACAGTTTGGTTGGGAAAGGGGGGTATGGATGACATTAGTTGTGTTTTGAAGATCGGATGCAATCCAGTCGAAAGCAGTCCATTCTATGCTGGCTTCGTAGAGTCTTTATATTAGAGAATCATGGTCCACTGTGTCAAAGGCAGCTGAGAGGTCCAAGAGAACTAGTGCAGCGTCCCTGTGCCAGTCAACTGTGTTCTTAAGGTCATCCCAGATGGCAACGAGAGCAGATTCCGTGGCTCTTCCTGGACCGCATCCTGTTTGGTAGTCTGAAAGTATTAAATTATCTTCGATGAATTGTGACATCTGGGCGAATGCTGCTCTTTCTATCAGTCTGCCCAGGAAAGGTTCATTTGTAATTGGTCTGTAGGTGTCGGGGTTAAGCGGATCAAAGTTTGTTTTCTTTAGTAGGTGGAGTATGTATGACTTTTTTAGATCTTCTGGAAATATCCACGTAGTGAAAGAGATTTTGTTGATTCTTTACTAGTGTGGAAGCAGAGGTTGTTAAAATGATTTTCTTTAAGGTAGGTAGGTCACAATTTGCAACCCATTAGGAATTGCAGCCATCACAGGGATGGTAACCTGGTGGGGTCAGCAGACCATCATATCTGTGAATGCTTTTTATTAAAGCAGTCTTTTTTTTTAATGCAGCCCATTTTACTTGAAGGAAAACAGGATGCATTTCAAAAAATAAAATGAAGCATTTAAATTTCATTTCTAAGACTAGGCAGTGGTCCCTTGCAAAACTGCCTGCTCTTAAAAAATTTTTGTTTCAACATTCACAAAGGGGAAAGGGTCTCGGGGGGACCTCTTTGCATGTGTGAATGGTTACCACCATCCTAAGGTGTTGGTAAAAAAAGGTTTGTAAACGTAATTATGTCGCTAAACATTCATACAAAGCACTGCAACTCGGTATTTGAAATAGACGCCTGGCAACGATATTATACATATGGCCCTAACACTTCTGCAAACATTCCACCCATCATCTTCTGTTGAAATATTAATAACAGGTGACACAATTTTCCATGTATGGAGTTTCACCCTACACCAGTGTTAAAAGTGGGGGGGAACGGAAGGGCACGGCGTGCCCCTACTTTTAAAAATTATGCTAGTCCGTTCCCCTACTTCTTGATTTTAAAAAAGCGTCCCGGGACTGCCCTAATTCAGGCCCGGTTCTAGTAAGGCTTGAAGGCAGGCGCGAAAAGCCATGGGGCTCAAAGTGCTTCAAAACCCGGGCGCGCACACACAGACAGTTTCAGAGATTATCGCAGCCGTACCTGAGTACTTCACAGGTCTTTAAAAGACCATTTACATGTTAACGAGGCTTTGTTTATTTTTTCACCCCTTCAGCTCCACCAGGGGCATGGCGAAAGGCGACACATCCTTTCTTTGGCCGCGGTAACCTTTGCCTACTGTCCTGCTGCGCGGATATTCTTTTTCTATGCAGCGCAGGAGAAAAGAAGTTTGTTTATTTTGATTCACCTTTCCCAACCCCTGCAGCTGCTTATCACTTCAGGCTGCGACACTAAGATTGACTAATGGAGTAGGTAGGAGAATGTGTCACTATTTGTTTTTCTTTTTAAATTCTGCACAGGCGCAGCAGGACATGTACTTTGTGTGTGCTTCATTTAATCCGTTTTTATCATTATCATGGCTGATGCAGGACAACAATAGGACAATAAAAAAAAAATGCCCAGATAACGCTGGGTATTAATGATCCTGCTGGAGAGCAATCATTTCTCTGTTAGTAGTTAAGTGCAGATGAACTGTATTTTATGTGGAAGCTCAGTGGGTTACTGCCTTTGTCACAGAGATCCTTGTGTTACTTGCAGTTCAGAAGTTACAATCCTAACATAGGACAGAGACCAATGAACTGTCATCAAAGAGCTGCATGCAAACCTGAATGATATAGTTAGAACTTCGCGTTTTTTGTTTTGTGATATAGTTAGAACTTCCCCAGTCTTTCATTATTCTAATGTTGCTAAAATGAGTATCTTTGGGCAGATATACATTTTTATCAGTAAAGCCAACCCCTAACCACTGGAGTACTCTTTAAATCCTGAGTTTGTGCTTCTCCAGACCAAACCCTCTTAAAATAACTGCCCACCAGTATGGATGACATGTGATTCATACACCTTGTAATCCTCATTGGTTTATGTGACATTCCCTGTAGGCTGATTTACATACTTGTATGATTCGTTGTCTCTGTATAATGTGTGCGTGGTGTAAAGTACTGACACACACTACACTGATATGAGTAGCGCTACACAACAAATGAAATGCATATGAGAGAGGGGCTACATAAAGATGAGGGGCACTGTTGGAGGGTGGCAGTGAGGGAATCCGAGGAGGAGGTAGTGGGAGTGGCTATGGAGCGATGAGGGGCACTGTTGGAGGGTGGCAGTGAGGGAATCCGAGGAAGAGGTCATGGGGGGAGGGGGGAGCTAGGGAGAGATGAGGGGCACTGCTGGAGGATGGTAGTGAGGGATTCTGAGGAGAAGGTCATGAGGGGGAGGGGCTACAGCGAAATGAGGGGCACTGGTGGAGGGTGGCAGTGAGGGAATCCGAGGAGGAGGTCATGAGGGGAAGGGGCTATGGGGGGATGAGGAGCACTTGTGGCGTATGGCAGTGATTATTGGTGTGGCGCCAAAAAAGACTTTCGCATCAGCGCTAAAGACGGCCTTGTCATGGCCTTTCTGTTTTTGTTTATTTAATTAGCAGTCGGGTCATAAGGGCTACTGTGGAACATACTTTAAAGTGTGTGCTAATTATATTTACTGCTATATTCAATGTTTTAAGTTTGAAGGTGATTTTACTAATGTTTTTACCGGGAAAAATGAAAGTGGAGCCCGATGGTGCCTGATATGGGGCTGGGGCCCAGGGTCAGCTGTGAGATAAGGTGCACTGGAGAGGAGTAGTGGATAATCAAGCCTGTAAGGGAGTGCGTTGCAGAGTCTGGGGTCAGGTGGAGGTAGCAATGAAGAGGGATCCTCCATGAAGGCTCGAACAGAGGGAGCCCAAGTAGTGTCACTTGCCTGATACTACCACCTCAGAAACCTCCTCTTCCCATCAAAGGAAAATTACATAGAAAAAACAGTTTTTGAGAGTGCGATTTACTGGGCCTTGTAAGACTAAGAAGAGATAAAGGAGGGCCCGGAGGATTTGCAGTCTGGGTGTTGCTACTCCCAAGATAATTTTGGAAAAAAAACTATAGGGTCAAATACTGCATTTTATTTTCAACACCCCATTTTTACACAAATTCTCTCCAAAGCCATTACTGTGCCAAGACAACATCCCCAGGAGTTGACCACATTTTTTTTCAAGATGCACAATATGTTCCTCCCATAAGTAAATATTTACCTCCACTTTGCCAAGGCCTGTGTTTTGTCCTGCTTGCTCACATGTTATCTCACTCAGGCTCACTACCCCCATTATTCATTCTCATTCACTTTCCCTTTTACTCAAAATTGCTCACTTGCACTCACTCTTCAACATTCGGTATCAAATTCTCACTCACTCAGTCTCACCACTTTTTCCTACTCTGATTACCTCATTCTAACTTACAGTTTCACTTACTCTACGTGACTCCTTCTCACTCACTTTCTCTCACTTTCATCGACATACACTCTTTCACTCATGCTCAGTTACATTCAGGCACTCAATCATTCACACCCACATTTACTTACTCGCACTCATTCTTCTTTGCAGGACACTTTAATACATATGTGCTATACTATGTTTGAGCAGCTAGCTGGCTGACATGAATAAGAATTATTTATTTATTTATCTCACTTGTAAAGCGCACTCTCACCTAACAGGCATCCTGGCGCTGACAATCAAGAGTGCACAATTTGTGGATAAGAAGGAGCCCTTGTGGGTTTCCGTGAGTCAGATCAGATTCTCTTGAAGAGTTCCTTTGTCTCTGAGCCCTGCTTAACACATGTGTACAGGAGGAGCCCTATATTCATGTCCTCAATGTTTGAGACAAAAAATACTCATTGATTTCTGAACGAGAGTAAAAGCGTTAAGGTAACATGTCGTTCCTGCTTATATTTTGCATGCTTTACATAATCCTGCATTCCCTATGAGTATTTGCTTTTCCCAGAATGTTCTTACTTTTTTTCAGGCACTGCCTAATTTGAAATGAGTCCCATCCAGGTGCTTATAATGGGGCAGAATTGGGTTGTAGGTGAAGACAGTGCGAGTTTCACTCAGTGGGGCAGAAGGGTGTTCGGTGGGGATAGGATGTGGCATTATGGCCAGAGCTACTAAATTTGGAACTGGGGAACCTGGTTCAGCCTTCATGCCTTGTCCATCAGACCACTCCTGAGGGAGCACCCATGATAGACTTTAGAAGGCCCCACTAGACCTTAGAAGCCCTGGTCTCTTAGCACCAGCAGGTGAACCCTACCGGTGGCCAGTTGGGTAAACTTGAAGCCCTGTCCACCACAATTCATACCCAGGTTCACCACCAGTCTTGCGGGCAGGTCTACAAAGCAGCACACCCTAGAGCAGCAGTGGCTTTGTCACACAGTAGTTTTCCTGCAATAATAAAAGTCTCCCACACAACCTCCACGGTTTTTGATGCATTCATAGATTGACAAAGACTTGTAATCCTGGGAATGCGGCAAAATCTTGCGCTACCCCAGAGGAGGCATAACTAGGAGAAATATCTTTATTTCTCCTTGCTTTTTCCTCTTTCAAACTGTGCTTTATTCTGCAGCCCACATAGAAGGATGAAAAAGCCTCTCAAGATTGTTTAAAAACAATCTTGCATGCAAAGGCGGCACCCTTGCACCATGGGGCAAGTGTGCCTGCGTTGAAGCTAGGCTGTCGAAATGGCGCCAGTGCAGGAGGAAAAGACCGGAATGCACCATATTGGATAAATACGGCACATTCCCGCCCTTTCCCTGTGACGCAGGGCAGCGCAGCAAAGTAACTTGCTGTGCTGCCCTGCGCCACCATTCCCATAAATATGTCCCTAAGCTCACAAATAGTAAATTGACCACACTAATTATCTGTGTAAGAGCATGTATTGATAAACACAATGAGCCACTGACCTTTTTCTTGGACCTTGTTGAGTTGCCAAGCACAGCAGCAGATCTAATCTTAGATGCCTTACTTGCATGCTTAGAGACACGGTTTTACTGATGAGTATTTAAAAAGTCATTTGGTTCAGCTTGTAACAGATGGTGCTTCCAATATGATAGGTAGGAAATCTGGTGTGGCAACTCTTCTGAAACTGAAATATCCACAGTTGAGTGTGTGGCACTGTGCTAACCACAAGCTGGAGCTTGCTGTGGGTGATGTTTGTAAAGAAGTCGCAGGCATTAATCAGCTCAAATTTTTTTTTGATAAACTATATACCACCTACCATGCCTCTCCGAAAAATCAGAGAGAGCTTGGGGAATGTGCTCTGGAGGTAGAAGTAAGACTTCTGGCAATTGGAAAGGTGCTAGATGTACGTTGGGTGTCCTCAAGTGAAAGATCTGTGAGAGCTGTTTGGAATAACTACAAAGGACTTATTAAACATTTCATGGAATCTTCCGAAGACTCAACGAGGAGTGACATTGAGCAGAGGAAATATGCTGGTTTAAACCGTTTATTAACCTCCCTGGTGTTTGTTGAAAATATGGGCATTTTATATGATGCTCTCACAGAATTGGGTGACCTATCCAGAAGGCTGCAGCGGCGTGATATGACCATATATGAGGCCGATCGTTCAATACAGATGCAGATTTTAGTGTTTGAATCAATGGCTGATGCACCTGGGCCCTTTGCTACAACTGCATTAGATGCTGCTGAACGGATGCAGTTTGCTGGTGTAGGACTGCAACAGAAGAAAGGCTGTGTTAGCATCAATAGGGCACAGTTCTTTAGGAGCTTAGCAAATAACCTGCGAAAAAGGATGTCAATGTCTAATGCATCAAATGTTTCTAGATGCACAACCACAAACAATGATGAAATCGAATACAAAGAGTTAGTACATAGAATGAAACTCCTACAACCAGTTTATTGGCCAGATCCAGTAGACATCTTATACGGTGAGGGAGAATTACAAAACCTTTGTAGCAGGTTGCATGTATTTGAGACCAGGCAGTACATCCTTGGTTTCAGAGAGTACAAACAAAATAAAAATTGCATCTCTGAAAGCCTGAAACCATTAATGCACATTATAAACACCTTTTGTACCTCAACTGCTGAATGTGAACGGGGCTTTAGTGTAATGAATGATGTGCTCACACCACTGCGGAACAGAATATCAATCAATCGTCTGTCTTCTACAATGTTCATAAATATCGTGGGGCCACCTGTCATAGAATTTAAACCTGAATTTTATGTTCAGAAATGGTTAGAAAAAGGGAGGAGAAGTACAGATGAAAGAAACTGCATGGCTCGGAGACAAATGGCTTATGATTCCACTTATAAGCGTATTTGGAATATTCTGTGATTGGAAACATGTCCCACATTGTAAATGAATTAAATATAAACAACTTATATATTAAACCTCAAATAAACATGTTTATTGATTCTTTGAATTAAATAACGTTATAAGCTGTAACTGGTCAGTGAAATGCCAAACGTTCAAAAATTGGTATGTTTTGCTATTTCTAGCCACACCTCCGACTCCGCCCACTAATCCAAACCTTGGGTTAGTCCCGCCCCCTGAGTCTCCGCCCACAGTTCCCCTACTTTTTTTTCCCCACTTCGACCACTGCCCTACACACATCCTGAGCCCTACACACATCCTGAGCCCAACTGGTTACAAAGTTAACCAAGACTACACATCAACCTATGGATTAGGCTACTAAATGAGCAGCCACGCAGGGACCACACTCTAGTAAAAGACAGAGCCAATGGAATGGTTTTAAAATGCGCAATGTCAAGCATTGCAGCCAATGAAGTGCCACAGCCAACTCATTGGGGAGACGAACTCACATCTGCACCAATTGTTCTGTGAGGCCGGACAGCACAGTAGTCGATCATTCCCCTCATTGCGGCGAGCTTCACTGGCACAAGAAATACCAAATGGAAACCCCGCCGTGGGACTGCTCGCGCCCTCCAATATCAAGTTCCCACGCAGACAGAGCTCGCCTGTAACCTTAGCCAAGGCCTGGCTGCTCTGCTGACCTTCAAGCAGCGCTGGCTTTCTATTAACAGCCTGTGCTCAGCAGGGCGTTTATTCGCCGCCCTGACTCAGCACCTCAGTCATCATAATAATGGCTCGTGACCGCCTCAGTTGGGCCCACGGGCCCTTCTACCTGCGCGCCGAGTTCTCGTCAGCGCCCTTTCATCTTACTGGGGCTGCATCAGAGCCTTGTTAATTACAATCGAGCAGTGACCAACGCATTAATCTCCAAGAAATTCCTAGAAGTTCACGTGTTAGTTTTCAGGCGGCGTAGCTGTCCCGTTGTATAATCATCCGCTAAACTCGGAATATTTGTTCGGCCGAGGGGCCCTGGCCATACCCCCTGTACCAGGCCGAGAGCCTCATTAGTGAAAGTAAACACACTCTCACATCCTAGTTAATTTCATCAGTTGTCGGATCAGGATAGAAAGGTCCTGGCACGGAGTGCGAGGTACAATGTAGTACAGTATATAATGCACGCCCATTCACTGGCTCGCCTCATTAGCGGAATAAATCATTTCTTGGAGGCGAGCTGTCATGAAATGGGGCCTTTATTCGCCATAACTTGGCCCGGCTGCCGAGGCTTTTCTGTGTATCGACAGAATGAACAAAAGAGCTCTGAAAAGTTAATAGCCGCCTCCAGAGCCACGCTGAAGGCCTGCACGCACTCACGTAGGCCGTGTCACATGGTCGGCCCCGGCTACGGTTTCAGCTCACCTCCAGCAGGTTTGCCCTCAGGGGACCGACAATGTCATCCTCTGTCGTGTTCTTTCTTGTAACTGATATTTACGAGCGGAGGGACACGCTATCCAGAGGTAACATGAAGTCGTAATAAACAAAAGGCAGTGCTTTTAAAAACACCTACACTTGGCATTTGGAAGAGATTTGCTCAGTTCTATCACAAATTCGAAGAAGTGTTTGTTCAACAGAGATTCTCAATAACAGGGGGTATCATAGTCTTGAAAGGAACCAGGATATTAAACAAAGACTCGGTCCCTACAATATCAGGTTAATTGTTTCATAAATATAATCTCGGAGGATCCTATATACAAAAGTCTGAAATTGCAATGATAGATAATTAAAACATGCGATAACCGTATATTTTCATCTAAAAAATATTTTATGCTCAAGGAATGGGCCTTAAACCGTTCACTTGCAAACATGGGCGTAGGAAGTGTGGGGGACGCGGGGGATATATCCCCCCCAGATTTTGGAGTGGGGGGGACCTGGGGGACAAGGGTGGGGGGGACGAGGGGACAATGGAATTTCCCCTCTCCCTTCTGTTATTGCAGGGCCATTAGCACGTGAAAGCGCTACCCAATGGCCCTGCACTTGACCTGCCTGGAGTCAGAGGCCACCCGCCCTCTGCCTTTTGTTATGCTGCAGGAAGGCTCAGCCGTTCTGGGAAGGGCAGAGAACGGAGAAAATAAACGCTGTCTCTTTTCCTTCATGGCAAGGACCGTGATCTGCCTCTGGCGGCTGCCCTCCTCTCTTTATTCCTCCATCTCTTTCTGTCTCTGTCTCGCTCCTGCTTACGTGCTGATTTCAAGAGGCAGCTCTTAAGGTACTCTCTCTTGTAAATGTCCTCATTTTCTGACCGTTTTCTATTGAAAAGAAAAACCTCGGAATGGAGAGAAAAAATAGTTAAATACCTAAATAAAGCAATACAGAGTGGACAGCAGACAGGCCAGACTGTTATTTACACCCACACACATTAGCGCCACTTTACAGAGTTTGCCAGTGAAAGCGCTACTTTCTTTTTATCTTCTTTCTTTGAACAACATTGTTTTCCCAGGGTGGGTAAGTGCGCCATTCCTAAAGGGACTGCAATACCTGGTTGATGGGTAGAGTGGAAACGTTTAATATGATCGTTTTCAACTTTTTAATTATTTTAGCTTATAAAATGCGGCTCTGTGTTTGGGGATGTGGTCTTTTTTAAACCAAACTGCATACATTTTGAAAGGATATAAGCAATGGACATTGAAAGGGGTCCCTTCCTGGTCCTGTGGCCATGTCTTGAACTTTTCAGGCAAAATCACTTACTGATTTCTGAATAATGAGTTTAAAACCGTTAAGGTAACCATATTTTTTTCTGATTAAAGTTCACATGCTTTGCTTATTCTTGCATTCCCTATGAGTGTTTGCTTTTTCCAGGGTGTTATTCATTTTTTTTCAGGCAGCATTTTACTGTTGTCTAGTGCCTAATTTGAATTTAGTTGCAGCACAATTGAGTTGTGCTGAAGGCAGTGCGAGTTTCTCTCAGTGGGGCAGTATGGTGTTCAGTGTGGGAGAGAATGTGGCACTCTGGCCAGAGCTGCTGAATTTGGAACTGGAGAACCATGTTCAGACCTTCATGACCAGTTCACCATACCACACTCCTGACAGAGCTTATTCCGATGCTACACCTTAGAAGGCCCGATAGACCTTAGAAGCCCAGGTGTCTTAGCACCCGCAGGTTACTGCAGTTCACTTCCAGTCTTACGGGCAGGCATATGAAGAAGCACATCCTAGATCGACAGTGAATCTGTCACTGAGGTCACAAGACCCTTGAGGCCAGTCCACCTCACCCATTGGTACCTCCATTGGCCTTTTTCCAACTAGCAGTGCAACTTGCCAGGGGTTGGCAATGTAGGATTTGCATGCACACCAAACTTAGGGGGTGATTATAATGGCAGTGGGACCGCCACGTCACCCCGTCGGTGGCGGTCCCACCGCCATTGGTGACTGCATCACAGCCCGCCATATTACAATGGCGGGTGGTTACCTGGCGGTCGGAAAGACCAACCACCACGCACCCGACGGGCTTCTTGAGCCCGCCGGTGTGGTGGAGGGGCACGTGGTTCATACAATGCTGGTGGTGCCTACCATGCACCGCAGCAGGGATTACGATGTCCCTTACCCGCCAGCTTATCAATGGCGGTTCACCTGCCATGGAAATGCTGGCGAAAGGGACATTGGGGGCCCGTAGCAGGCCCCTTTACCCCTGTCCCTCAGACATGGGTCCTGGGGGGCATCTATGATGCCCCACAACATATCACTGCACCATGTGGCAGGCACCGATATATTTAACATGTTCCTTTTTTTTTTACTTTGCGGCGGATGATGCAGCCAGCAGCACCTGCTGCAATGTAAAAGATAGGCACTGCGAACACCGTAGTGGCAGTCGCATTGTAATGCGTATCGTGGGGCCTCCACCTTGAAGGCCAGTGGTCCCATTCCCCGATTCGATGGCGGTGGTACTGAAGTCCGCCTGCCATCGTAGTCAGCCCCTAAGTTTGCATTTTATGAATATGATTCAGCGGGAAATAAATTGATGTTTGCAATTTAATTGACTTTGGTTGGCCTCTTATCTATGAGATTTCCCTGTTGAATGCGCCTTTACATTATACATTTTTGGTTGTATGAATTGATTACATACTACACTCTCCTACAGGTATTAATTTGAGTGTCATTAGGAGTGTCTGGGACCAATTGTTTTCTTAGGAATTGTTTTCTTTACTAACCTTTGCAAAGGGCCCTAAACTTCACAGCAACACAAGTCACATTTCTTTTAGTAATTTGGGATCCGTTTGAGCTACAAAATTGTTTTGGAGGAAATCGTTAGATTATGCAGCAGATGATGTATTATGTGGCAAATATGATACAGCCATAGTTAAGTGGAAAACATTTTTCCACTTAATTTTGCCCCAACATTGTAGTTGATCAATTTGTAAGTTCCCCAAACCCAAAAGTCGAGTTTGGGCACAATTTGCATTTTAAAAGCAGCCCTATAACACAGGGCTACTTTTAAACTGACCTCAGGCTTCAGCAGTCCACACATGCAAGCGCAGAAAGGGCTGCTGGCCTCTAAACTGCCATGCCTTATTATATTCTAGGGACTTAAAAGTAGTTCTAATCCCCCTGCCCTATTATGTACTAGGGCCTTATAGGAGAGGTCATGCCAATCATAGGGGTACCCTAACCCATAGTGCACCCTAGTGTATGTAGGTGTTTTCACTGTATTTTTAAGTGCCTCTTTCAGAATAGCACTGGCTGTTTAGGCAGAGGCCAGGGTCAGTCAGTCAGGTACCACCAGTACCAGTCAGCAAAAAGTTGGGGAGTGCCCAGGGCAGCTTTGCAACACTAGAGAAACACATACTCAGAATGTAAAACAGAACACCATGGTTGGGGCGTTCTTTTCAATAATCAGAATTGATTTCTATCCTAATGAACCCATTTTCCAACATTAGGATAGGGAAAGACTGGGGAAAAATCATAACGTTCTAATCTATACATTGAAGTTTTTATGCAGCTCTTTGATGACGGTTAATAGCTCACTGTTCAATGTTAGGATTTTAACTTATAAACTTCAAATACCAAAAGAATATCTCAGACAAAAGCAGTAACTCACTGACCTATTGAATTAAAACTTTTACTAGACAAGCCTTTGATCTCTCTCAAAAAAAGAACATTAATCACCAAAGTTATCTTCACATTTTTATTGTTGCCTGAAAATTGCTGGAGACCAGGAATGCAGCAGCAGGTACTTTTCAAACCCTAATGCACTTGCAAACATGACGCCCCCACCCTAAGTCAGCGGCCTTTGTTTGCTTTGTGCATTAAGATGCAAGATTCATATATATGTTTTTTTAAACATTTGGTCTCATTACTATATGAATGTAAATAACAATAAAGCATACATGCAAACTGTGACTACATGCCTGCTTTTCTCAATATTTCACTTCGAAAGTATGCAATTGTATTTGTTTAACGGGCGGTGATTTGTATAGGGTCACTGGAAAGTGCACAAGGTTGTCCCTGTCCCCCCCAGAATTTTAGTGTCTCCTACGCCCCTGCTTGCAAACACAAACTTGACATACGATTTTTCCCACAATCTCATTTAATATTATTAACCTGTTTCTTATAGTGCTTCATACTGCATTTCTACAGTTTCTAAGTACTGTAAATACCAAATGATATTTATGGCACTCAGGGGCGTATCGTTAGTGCAGCAGGTGCAGTGGCTTAGGTGCCTATGGATGTTAGAGACCCCCAGTATCCGATTATGGCTACTCTTTATTATTATTATTATTATTATTATTATTATTATTATTATTATATGTAATGCACAACTAATCATCCCCAAGGGGATCTCTCGGCGCCTGGGTAGCAGACATCATAGTTGGGGAGTGCTCATTAAAATAGCCATGTTTTTAAAAGTTTCTTAAATTGCGCCAAATTGGAACATCAGGTAGTCTGTTCCAGCGGGCCGGGGCTAGGTGAGAAAAAAGCACGTCCACCCATTTTGGTCTTCCTGACTCTCCAAGTACAGAGTAAATTTCGACTGCTTGATCTCAACTGGAGCACCGGAATGTAAGATTCTAGTTTTTTTTTTAAAATATGCTGAACCCAACCCCTGGAGTGATTTAAACACTAGACATGGGAGTTTAAAGACTTTCCTGATAGGAAGCCAATGCAATTGAAGCAGGAGGGGTAATGAAGGAGTTTGTGCAGGTTTGCTGAGGGTAAGGTGGGCAGCTGTGTTTCCTGCAGGCAAGAGGAATCCAAGGGAAGACTTTTCTCAGCATACGCATCGTACCAAAACACTTGCCCGATATAGTTTTTACATGCTCCTCCATGGAAAGTCTGTCATCAATTACGATGCCCAGATTTTTTGCCCATTTTTTGGTTGTGGGGGCTTCCCTAAGTTCCACAGGCCACCACTCAGAGTTCCATAGCTCCTCTGCTTTCCCAAACAGCAACATCTCTGTTTTATTAGAGTTAAGTTGTAAGAACTTCTTGCTCATCCATGTGGCTATTTGTGACATACAAGTCTTACATTTTTCTCTGGTTATAGTGGGGTCCTTTCCTATGGGGACTATCACCTGGTTGTCGTCCGCATACAAAATCGTATCAAACCCACAGGATATAATAATCGAGGCCAGGGAAGATACATAGACATTGAACAAGGTAGGTCTTAGAATGGAACCCTGTGTTACCCCCTTATCGGTCAGAAAACTGTGCATCCATTTTATTGCCATTCCTCTGACACCAATCTCTTGCAGTTTTTCCAAAAGGATTCTGTGAGAGATGGTGTCGAAGTCTGCCGACAGGTCAAGAAGAACTAACATCGTAGGGGTTCCCTTGTCCAATAACATCCTTATCGAGTCTGTAACCTCAGTTAGCGCGATCTCTGTGCTGTAGCATGCACGGACACCTGACTACAAGGGATCAAGCACTTTTTATTGTTCTAGATAGCCTGAGAGTTGTCGATTAATCAGAGTTTCCATGATTTTTGAACAGCATGGGAGAAGCGAGATGGGTCTATAGTTTTGTAAGTCTGCCGGATCTGCTAATGCTTTCTTAAGCAGTGGCTTGATATGAGCCTTCTTCCATTTTGACGAAAACGAGGATGTGACTATTGATAGATTGCAGACTTCCATAATCGAATGAGACAAGGCCGGAGCCAGGTCTGAAATAATATAAGGGGGGGGCCCATCTACCGGAGAGCTTGACTTAGTGTGTGCCAGCAAGGATAAAACTTGCTCAGAGGTGATGGCTGAGAAGGTCTCTAGACTAGGGAAGGGGGGGTCTTCCTGGGGCTGAGTTACCACCCTCTCCGCCTCTTCCAAGTCAAAGGAGTTATAGATTTTGTAAATCTTATGTTTACAATGCTTGGCTAAATCGTCACATAACCCCTGCGTAGGTGGGAGAGAGGGATTATTAGCTCTAGGTTTGGTGAACTCCACGAGGATCTTAAAAAGCTCTTTAGAAGAGCTTTTTGCCTCTGAGATTTGCATACCTAGATGCGATCTCCTAGCTGTGTTACAATTGTTTAAATACGCTCTATGTGCTAATTTATATTCCAGTTTATCCTCCTCTAATTTTGATTTCCTCCATTTCCGTTCTCTAATCCAACATGTGGCTTTTTCTTTCTTCAGGCTTTCTGAGTACCATGGGGTGGGGGCAACCCTTTCCCAAACTGTGACTGCCTTAATCAGACCGATGGTGTCAAAGGCCTCTATTACAGAGGTCTCCAATAAATGCAGGGCTGTATTGCTGTCAGTACAATTGCTAAACAACGGGGGGAGTATGCAGAACTGAATGCTGTAAGTGTTACTTTCCTCCATGATCTACGAGAACTCCTACGACATTGGGGTTGGCTTAATGGTTTGGAGATGATGAAGGAAAATCCTAAAGCCAGATGGTCAGTCCAACTTAGTACTGAAGGGAGTTCTACTGTAAGATCCCGGTAGTTCGTGAAGATGTTATCTAACATATGTCCCGCTATATGTGTCGCGCTACATACTTTAGGGAAGAGACCTCCATAGCCGCAATTAAACATGCGGAGTCAGGGTCGCAGGTAATATCTAAATGATGAATAAAATCCCCTAGGAGTAAGACATTATCTGCTTGCAAGGTGTATAGGGCAAGAGTTTCCAATAATGACGAATAGAAAACTTTCTTAGGGGATGGTAAACTACAGCTCCCATCAGCCTAATGCCTAGGGCAGGCTCCAGCCTGAATATCATTAACTCCATATTAGGAATCAAAATGGTGTCCAAGATTTTGATATGGTGACCAAGGCGCGTGGCTATAGCCAGACCTCCTCCCCTCTTGCCTATTCTGTCTAGTCTAGCTACTGCATATTCTGCAGGAAAGGCAATTGACAGAGATGGTGAAGAATGCATATGCAGCAATGTCTCAGTGAAAAAGCAAATGTCTGGTTTCAGCTCATCCAGTAAATCCCAGAGTTCAGCCGAATGCTTGGGGATAGATCTGGCATTAAGATACAGGCCATGGAAGGTGACTGCTTGCCCTCCCTTCTTCTGATTTCTCCCCCTGGGAGTCTGCCTGTTGGATACTTGATGGCCTAAGAGGTGGGGGTGATGCAGGTCTATTATTGCCTGAGGATGACCCAAAGACCAATCACACTGTGTGCAGTTACTTAAATACCGGTCATTTTCTACAGGTATTTTTTCCTCACACCCGATACCGAATGCATTATTTCCTTAATTCCAGGAGCACCTCTTTAGAGTAGATTAGAGGAGGCATTGATATACCTGAAGTAAAACGGACGTTTCCTTTCAGCTGGCAGCATCCAGGCGCGGACGGGCGCAGACGGGCTTGACTCAGGTGCACCTTCGGCGCGCCAGCGACGCGCCTCCTATGCACGTCCGCAAACGCGGTCAATTTATGCCTGGAAGGCCGCTAACCGCCAGAGCGCTAACCGCTCCTAAGATGAAGCCTGTAAACGGGCCTCTAGGTTCGGCTTCCTCTCGCCACTCAATTGGTCATGTGTAAGGACCGCGGTGGACCGGAGATTTGCCTGGAATTGATCGGTGCCTCTAGGTAAGATTAAGTCCGCCCCCAGTCAATCAGCCAGCGAAGTAACAAGAAATAACAAGCCTAACAGATATATTTAAAACACGGCGCTTTAAAATGATGGTCCACATACAGCGTTTTAGGCAGTTAAATGAAGCCCCAACAGGCAAAGTGGGCTACACCGTGGCCTATGGGCACCTTTGGCTCGCCACTGATGCTATTAAGTATATTGACCTCGACAGGATAGAAGGTTGAGTTTGCCTTACATGTATTTCAGCTCAAAGCACAACATTTGTCAATGGCGAGAGTTCAACTCACTAAGCCATCCGGATGAATGGACTACTTAGCTTGTATCAACACATCTAAAATGTTGGCTTCTGTTCACAGTAGTTAATACATACCTCTCTATTTTTACTTTCACACCTATTCAAGTAAAAATGTCTGTAATATAACTCACAGCATAATTCAACATATTACATATAGCAGTACACCTCCACCAGACAGTTGCTTATTAAAATCGATTAAACTTTATTATAAAGGAACATCAATTGTTGTGTGTGATTAACATTTACTTCAATGACTTATTATGATCCCCTGAGGTCAAGTTTTTGAAACAAATACATTGCAATTATAGGTGAAAATTTGGTAGTTTTAATTTGAGGGCATCTGTTTAGGCATAAATTAAAAATGTGCTTAAACACAACGTCAGCTCTAGTGTGTCAGTGGACTGATGCATCCATTTCAGAAGCTTATGTTTGACCATATAGCCACAAGTTCAAATCCTGGCAGGACCTCTCAGCCTTCCATCCTGCAGTGTATGAGTAAACGACTGCCTGTCAGCGGGGTGACCTGAAAAATACCCCTCACATTACACACGGTCCCATTTATTGTCGAACCGACGCCGAGTTAATGTCAGCAACTCTGGCTGTAAGGCCGCATGCTTCCCATACAGCAGATGTTGAAAGCCAGTCAAACAGCAATTTTGTACAGAAGGAGACCTCCGTGGTTGAGCTCACTTCTGGGGAAGGAGCAAGATGGGCAGTCGATATTCGAGCAAGCTACGGATCCCGCAGTGAGTGCCCTGTGAAATTTGCTACAGACGTCAGATAACCTGGATCCCTCCCAAATATACCCGAAGATGGAGAGAAGTGGAGAAAAGCGGAGAAGAGTAAGCCGGCCGGGTATGAGATAGCGGAGACAAAGGTTGAAGCGGCGGTTCGGCAACTGCCACGCAGCGCTGTGCGAGTGTTGGTGTCGTTGGTGTCCGCGCTATATGGTCTGGTACTTTCTCATGTCCCCTACTCTAACGACTGACCCTGTGGTTATGGATGACATTTCCCTCCTCTTCAGTGTAACACTTGTGAGACCACACAGATAGTTTTTCTTTTTTGGATTAGGGGGGAGTAACCCCCCACCCCGGCCGTATTTATTAACATTTAACAAAACAAATTAAAAAACATTATATACAGAAACTTTACGGAGAAAGTTCAGATACATTTTGACAGTCAGATATTCCACGGCTAACCTTAACACAGTCTATTACACAAGACACTCCTGCCGTAAATCTATCAATACATGTTATTTACTTTCTGCATGTCCCCTCTAGAGCCTACGGCAAAGTCAATGACTGGCAGCTCCCCCGGTCCCCGTGTTCTAATAAGGTTGCGCAGGGGGATACAGCTTATCGGATGGATACTTTCCCCCGGGCCCCCTCTACGCCCTGTGCCTTACACTCCATTACGTGGGGGCTGCAGACTACTACATAGTGGTGCCTTAATGCGCACGGGCGTGCAGGGGTGGCCCCAGGCCCACTGGGAAGGATGACTCCCCCGGCCTCCGCACCCCGACAGCCTACCTACCGACTGTTACTACCCCCTGGAGTTATATGGTGCTGACCATTGAGGACCGAAGACTATATTTACCAATCATGACCTTATCGCCTGACCAGAGACCCTCTAAATACGACAATATCTAATTGAAAAAGAAATTCGAAGTTGTGCTTTATCTATACATTACTACAGAAACGCTGATATCATTGCTTTTGTTCCCTGCCAATACTTTGGAAAAAGGGGGGCAAAATAATCAGACACAATACCCAACCCGGAAAACCAAACCTTCAAACAATACCTGCCTTAGGGGATGGTGGGTGGGAAAAAGAAAGAACGTTGCGGGCCCGCAGCCGGCCCGGGGACCCTATCTGTGGGGAGCAAGAACAAGAGACTATTCTGCTCCCCACCACCTCTTTTAAAGAGGGCAGAGACCGGTCAGCCTGGACGCTAGTGGGACGTTTCTGCGCCGGAAGCACTGGAGTGCTTCCGGCGCACAAACAGCCTCTCACACTATTGGCTAATGCGGGGGGAGGAGTGCCGCGTCACTCGTTGACGCGGCTTCCTCATTCTTCTGGGAGGCCGGGGATTAGTGCGACAACCATAATGGCAGTGCGTCCTAGTCAGCCCGCGCCTTCTCCATATGGTCTGGTACTTACCCATGTCCCCTACTCCAACGACTGACCCTGTGGTTATGGATGACATTTCCCTCCCCTTCAGTGTAGCCCTTGTGAGACCACACAGATAGTTTTTCTTTATTGGATTAGGGGGGAGTAACCCCCCCCCGGCCGTATTTATTAACATTTAAAAAAACAAATTAAAAAACATTATATACAGAAACTTTACGCAGAAAGTACAGATATATTTTGACAGTCAGATATTCCACGGCTAACCTTAACACAGTCTAATACACAAGACACTCCTGCCGTAAATCTATGAATACATGTTATTTACTTTCTGCGTGTCTCCTCTAGAGCCTACGGCAAAATCAATGACTGGCAGCTCCCCTGGTCCCCATGTACTAATAAGGTTGTGCAGGGGGTTACAGCTTATCGGATGGATACTTTCCCCCGGGCCCCCCCTACGCCCTGTGCCTTACACTCCATTACGTGGGGGCTGCAGACTTCTGCATAGTGGCGCCTTAATGCGCATGCCTCCCCCGGCCCCCGCACCCCGATAGCCTACCTACCGGCTGTTACTACCCCCTGAAGTTATATGGTGCTGACCGTTGAGGACCGAAGACTATGCTTACCAATCATGACCTTACCGCCACAGGCCAGCGTAGTTGCCCGACTACCTGGTCTCCCCCTCACCCTCTAGGAAGGTCATGCACTGCGCCTTACGCTCTCCACCCAAGCTAGGATGTGCTCTATGAAAGCCTGATTCCCTTTATGTGAGAGGTGCACCCCGTCCTGAAGAAAAAATTGCTCCCCCTTGATGTATCTGTGTCCTATGGACCCTAGTCTAGGGGGCCTAAATAGTTTATCAAATTTGTTGTTGATCCGCTTTACCGCGTAATTCAACGCTCTCACTGACTCACCCCCCTCCAGTGCGACCTGGGAATCATGTGTGACCATGCTATTATCGACTGGGGACACTGCTTTGCTAGCCATCCAACTTCAGTGAGGAGATCCTCGACCAGCACTCTCCTGCCTAACCGGGCCAAGTCGTTACCCCCCAAGTGCAGGATCCAGATTGCCGGTGGTCTCGTACTTGCTTTCAAAGCTCGGTTCACCAACTCCCTGAATTGACCAATGCACAAACCACCCTGACCGAAAAAGGATAAGTTTATCCCTAGCTGAGTGGCCCTAGTCTTGGCCGCACCTGAAAAGAAATTCTTCAAACGTCGAACATATGAGTGCCCTATCATCCACACATGTTGATCCTCCTGGTGCGAAGAGTGAACTTGCGCCACCATGCTTGCTGTTTGTCCGTAACTCGGCGCCCTCCGTACTACTGCTTGCTCTTGCGTTCTGTGAATGCGGAAGAGTCCAGACTCCTCTCCTGAGTCACAGGATGAAGAAACTGCAACTGACGATGAAACAAACAAGAGGGGGGGGTAAGTGCCTTGCCATGCTGACATAAAAACACACAAAATTCCATGAAACGGCGTCTAGCGCCTGTCAGCTGGCGACACTGACACAGCCCCCTTTCCCTGAGTTACAGGGAGAAAAAGGGGGGAAAACCCCCTTGTGCACCTAACAGTTGGACAGCCGCACCGTATTAGAGCATGTGCACCCGCACATATCTCTTGAAGGAATTAGAGGACCACCTACCGATCCTTTTGAGACGCTCGTCCCCCAGCCCTTTTGCTGCTGCCTCGGTGGCTGCTCCTATCCTAAATGAATGAGTCCCGAAATCGGCAGGGTCTAGCCCGGCACTCTTCAATGCTAGGAGCATGTCTCTCCTGAACTGAAATACTGTGAGTGGTGTCCAGTCCCCATGTATCAGGAGAGGCCCTCCCTGAGTGCGTGCCCGTCGGGCCATGGAAACCTCAAGCCTGTAAACCGGGCAGCATTGTGTGTTCCCTGCTCTGTGTAATACTATGTTCTCACCCTTACCTTCTTGATCGGTTTTAGATTTCCGGATGGAAATCAGCACTGAATCTTTCTTGATGCAAACGTGTCCCACTTGCAGGCCCCCCAGCCAATCTTCCTTATTCCTGGTGACTAACTCGCCTACCCTAAAAGCACCGTAAAATGCAATGCAGAATGCAGCTTGAAACAAAATGACTTCATCTGAGGAAGTGCAAACCCGCTGCAGAGCCCCCAATAGCTTGCCTAGTGTTTCGAAACCTATGGGTCGTCTGACATCCGGCTGCCCTCCCTGCAAGCGTTGCCACCCTTTCAGCGCCTGGCGTACTATGAAATTCTTTGTGGGATCCCCCTTTCCTTTCATTTTTGCAAAAAATGATATGGCTGAGATCCTGCAACCGTGCGCCCCTGCTCTCTCATGTACACCAGGTAGTCAACTACTGATTCATGGTCCTGCCATTTGTGCTCCCACTGTTCCCCCAAGAACAAGCAAAAAGACCCAAACGCCCCTTTGTAGGCACTCCTGGTTCTGGGCGCTAGGCTTGCTGCCACGAGGTTCGATACTCTGGGGCACCAAGCTGCCACAGATGTTCTGGGAAAGGTGATGGGTGTGCTGCTGCCTCTGGAATATGTGACCTGAAAGCCTGCATTTTAAAACGAGACAATGCGTCAGCCGCGTGGTTCAGAATACCTGCCACGTGTTTTGCTTTAAAAAGGACATTCAATTTCATGCACTGTAAAACAATCTCCTTCAATAACCACAGTGTTATGCTACATTCGGCTGTTTGGCTATTCATGCAGTCTACTACTGCCATGTTGTCTGTCCAGAATATCACAGACTGGTTTTTTAAAACCTCTGCCCACACAATCAGTGCAACCAGAATTGGAAAAAGCTCTAAGAAACTTATGTTGGTGGTGATTCCAGATTCCCTCCACCAGTGTGGCCAACGCTACTCATTCGCGCCCCAGGATGGCCCCGAAACCCTCGCTACCTGCAGCGTCAGTCATGAGGCCCAACTCCGGGTTGGACTTAAAATCGCGCAAAAATGTCTTCCAAATCAACATGTCTTGCCTGACCTCAACGGACAGCCTGGTGTGGTGATGCTTCTCCCTGAGACCTGACATTGCATGCGCGATAGAGCGAGAAAAGGGGCGCGTCATTGGGATTATGCGTAGTGCAAAATTCAATTGCCCCACCACCTGCTGTAGCTGGTGCAATGTAACCTTCTCTTTCCTGAGGCAGTGCTGCAACGCCGGCCCGAAATCCTTAACTTTGTCAGCGGGTAACCGCGAGACCCCTTGGACAGAATCTAATTCAATCCCCAAGAATTCGATTGTTGTGCTTGGACCCACTGTTTTGCCGGGCGCCAAAGGCACACCGAACTCCTGCATTAATGCACAGAATTTTGACAATGCTGACTCGCACTCCCCAGATTGTGACGCCCCCAGAAACAGAAAATCGTCCAGGTAGTGTAGCACCCAGCGATGCCCTGACACCCGTCTGAATGCCCATTCCAAGAACGAGCTAAATTTCTCAAAATAGGCGCAGGACACTGAGCAACCCATTGGCATGCATTTGTCGACATAATACTTCCCCTGGAACTGGAAACCCAGTAAGTGAAAATCAGCGGGGTGCACCGGTAGCAATCTAAATGCCGACTCAATGTCAGCTTTAGCCAGCAAAGCCCCTTGACCCAAAGACCTAAGCATGTCTACCGCTTGGTCGAAAGATGCATATTTCAAGCTACAAAGTGTGTCAGAGATGGCATCGTTCACTGAACCCCCCCTGGTCGCAGAAAGATTGTGAATCAGCCTGTATTCGCCTGGCGCTTTCTTAGGTACTCCCTCTAGAGGGGAACACACAAAATCCTTCATTGGGACGTCATCAAAAGGCCCGGCTACCCTACCCAGGCTCACTTCCTTAAGGATTTTTGCTGTTGCTATGCCTACATTGGACCTCACTGACAGCTGGTTCCGGCAATGAGTCACCCCATTGTAACCCAGGGCTGGTATCCTGAAACCTTCTTCAAAGCCCTCCCTGATCATTCTGGCTGCCTCTGGGCAATTGTAAGACTCTAGCCAAGGTATCATAGTGCTAATGTTAATAGGAGAAATAGCCTTTCTTAGTAGCAGGTTGCTATTCTTGCTTTTTCCCCCCTCTACCTCTGGACTTCTTGTGACACCTGGACTCTGGGTGGGATGCATTACCACAGTAACCACAGGAATGTTTGAACCTACATGTGCCCGGTGCTCTACTGCAGGTCTGTTTGTTGAAGTCAAAGCAGACGCCTTTCTTTCCATTGCTCCCTGGCTTTCCCGTGAACCCCCCGTGTTACCGGTGGGGCCTGTCTTAAAGGGCTGAGACCACACTGTATCAGGTACCTGCCCCCGCCCACTCTCACCTGTGCCCTGCACCAAATGTCTCAGATGAATAAACATGTCCGTCTGACTCCATCTTAGGGTTGGATCCTGCGCTTTTGCCCTTCTAAATTCCTTGTCATACTCGTTCCACCCATCCCCACCTTATGTAGCATGGGCAACTGTGATCCTATTCTGATAACACGCCATTTCAGATCCAACCTCTGGGAAACGCTCTAACATGACGGCTATGAATATAGTGAAACCCTGTATCCAATTGGCCAAGTTCTCCTCAACTCTGTATTTCAGGACTATATTGGACCATTCTTTGTAGTGTGTCCATTCCTTGTTCCTTTTTGCCTCTTCCCTGTCTGCCTCATCAATCAAGAGGGAAAACATGCTAACGTACTCCCTCTCCAGATCCTTTCTTTAGTCTCCTTTGACAGATGCCGCCCCAACTGTTCCCTCCCGGAGCGCAGCTCCCCCAGACCTAGTGGAGGTAATATTGCCCTCGTACCTGCTGGTGCTGCTGCATCAGCCATCTTGCCCGCGTCTGTATTCATCGCGTCGCTGTTAAACTCCCGGACACCTTCGCCACTGGGGGCTGGTGCTGTGGGAACGGGTGCTGCCCCCCCTGCCGGTACTGCCGGCACCTCGCCACCGGGAGCTGGTGCTGGGGCAACGGGTACTACGCCCCCTGCCGGTATTGCCGGCACCTCGCCTGGCTTTCCCTTGCCTAGTTCAGCCATCAATTTCTTAGCCCTTTCAATGGCATCCCCCCGCCAGTTGTCGCCCCTGCGGCGTAAGACCAGTTCCCTACCATTTCCAGCCAGGGGAGAACTACCGATAAGTTGGCGGCTATGTCTGGTTCAGCTGGGTGTGCTCCGCCCGCCCCCTCCACTGGGGGAATTGTGGGTTCACCAATGGGGCCCGCTGGCACAGTGTCCCCTGGGTCCTCATTGCCCACGGGGCCCGACATGTCCGCGGGTGAGACTGGGTCACCTGCGCCCCCTTCACCCTGGGGGCTAGTCGCGGGTGTGGGCTCACATCTTGGTGGGACTGCTGCCCCTTTTCCACCTGGCTTGCACCTGTACCTCATTGGCGGTGGCGGGGAGTAGGGTCTTGGTGGTACAATAGGCCGCCTACCCCTCCCCTCTGGGAACTCGGGACCCTCCACCTTATCCTGCAACCTGTTCAGCGTCTGCCCCATGACCTGGACTTGCTGCATTAAAGCCTCCAGGAGGACGTCCGTGCGCGATCGCTTCTCGTGCTGCCGGACCGGGGGGCCATATAAACAACTTAAATGGGACCTGCCTGATCGCGTAACCGTAACTCCCCAGTAGGTGACTGTCACCTCTTACCTGTGGAAGCAGCAGCCACCAGCCAACCTTTGCAACCACGCAACCAGAGCCACAACTTACTGGCTAATCCAGTAAGCTCAGGTGAGCCGCCCGCTCAAACCCTCTGTGGCTCCCAGAAGCGATGAGATGCTGGCTAGCCGGTGCCGCCCAAACGTGTCCCCCCAAATCACCACCAGCGAATTCGTTGGACCTTGATACCGTCTTGTCCTTCACGTAATGCTGGAGCTGTGGAAACACAAATAAACCAGTTGCGCTGCGCGGAGTCCTAGCTAGTTCGCAGACAAACCCTACAGCCCACTGCACACACTGAGTAACAGTGTCTTGGGACTGAAAGGAGGGACTAAGTGCCTACCGCCCCCCCCCCTCCTTTTTATACTGGGAATCCAGGGGACTGAGAATGACTTTCAGCGGAAATACAATTGCCTACACCTTCGAGTGAGCACGCAGTAACAGTCCAAAATCAAATACTAGCCACCTGACCCCTTTAATAACTCTCAAACGCACAGAGGAAATACCTTTAGCATGAATACACAGCAGCAGTGCACAAATATAGAATCCCCACCCCTAAATGCTACCACCTTACAGCTGGTCGCGCGCCTAGGTGAGAGTCCCAGACTTTAGGGCACCGTGGCTGTATTGTCCCTGCTTTTTCCCCAAACTTAAGAGGTCTATCTGATCAGAATCAATGAGGATTGAACCTGCAACCTTGAGAGTAAGAGTCTCAGACCTTAACCATTAGGCTACTTAAAGAGATCTAACTTGAACTGAATCAATGGGGATTGAACCTGTAACCTTGAGTTTAAGCGTCTCAGACCTTAACCATTATGCATTTACTCAGATTCTTTGAACAATGCTGCTGCTTTATGCCCCCAAACGTAAACGATCTATGATCAGCAATCAATGGGCACTGAACCTGTATCCATGCGAGAGATCTAACTTGAACAGAATCAATGGGAATTGCACCTGTAACCATGAGTGTAAGAGTCTCAGACATTAACCATTATGCATTCACTCCGATTCTTTGAACAATGCTGCTGCTTTATGCCCCACGTGTAAACGATCTATGATCAGCAATCGATGGGCACTGAACCTGTATCTATGCGAGTTGGAGTGCCCAGACCTCTCGCAGCGCTGCCGTCAAAGGAACCCCTTCCCGCTAAACCGCCGCGCTTACCGCCATAAAACGTTTCAACCGTTGACGACGGGGGCTCCACTCGCTGCAGATACCGCCGATGTACACGCTGGAAGAGACGCGTGGACCGCTCTCCGCCAAACCCGGGGCACCGCTTTAAAGGCTCCGCGCACGCTCTCCGCCAAACCCCGCAGCTCTGTTTCAAAAGATCCGTGCACGACGCCTGTTCGTGGACCGCGATCTTCCGTGGTCCAGCGACGATGGTCCAGTGACGATTTTCCCTCACGTTCTTTCCGCGCACGCCACACCTGCACGCTGAACCTGAAAGAAAACAAAAAGAAAGAACGTTGCGGGCCCACAACCGGCCCGGGACCCTATCTGTGGGGAGCAAGAACAAGAGACTGTTATGCTCCCCACCACCTCTTTTAAAGAGGGCACCCAGGCCGACCGGCTGAGACCGGTCAGCCTGGATGCTAGCGGGACGTTTCTGCGCCGGAAGCACTGGAGTGCTTCCGGCGCACAAACAGCCTCTCACACTATTGGCTAATGCGTGGGGAGGAGTGCTGAGTCACTCGCTGACGCGGCCCCCCCCCCCCCCCTTCTTGTGCGACCGCCATTATGGCGGCGCGTCCTAGTCAGCCCGCGCCTTCTCCAAGAGGTTCCGCGAGGTGCAGTGACTGGAAATTAACGCTGCCCTTGCTCCGCTGCAAGAAAGCTATGCCAGTACATACCACTCCTTAACGGAAAGCGACTGAACTGAGTTGTACCATTCAGATGAACCAAGCCTCAGAGATTTACTACGGTCTATTGCATTTCTAACAATGGCACAAAAGCGTTCATTATTATGATTGATGCCGAAAAAGCTTTAGATTTAGTTCACTGGTATATTCTGTTTGCTATTTTAATGAAGTTTGAGTTTCCTCCACGTTTTGTCAATATGCTTCAGAAACTATATGACAAGGCGGAAGTGAAAGTCATGATTAATTCGCATCCTGCGGGGCCAGTAAAAATTCACAGGGGCACTTGACAAGGGTGTCCTGTGTCCTCAGTTTTATTTGCGCTAAATATCAAACCACTAGCTTCCCAGATAAGACAGGATTCTCAAATCAAGGCACCGGAATCCGGGGCGCCGAAACTGTTTGGAGACGATTTAATCTTATATTTGGCGGTAGATCTCCAAAATATTACTCGAGTTTTCGATGTAATTATAAGCTTTTCAGACTTAAGGGGCTAAAGGATTAATCATGAAAAATCAGAAATCTAATTTTTCAACTGTTCTGATCAGATTTTGCAGAATGACCTTCGAATGCAGGTTCTTAAATCTGCCCCAATTCGATTTTTAGGCATTTTCGTGTTGCACAATTTTACCAACTTTTCTTTCTCAATAATGTGCCGACACTGGCCAAAGCTACCGCTGCCCATAATTTGGAGAACTGCATGGATGATACTCCCGCTAATTGTTTTTATGTTTTCAAATGTCTTAAATAAAGTTCCTCAAAGCTATTGTTTGGAAATAGATCAGATGTTTCGTAAATTCTTATGATTAGGTAGAAAACCTCGCACCAAGTTAAAAACCTTACAGCTGAGTTTGGAAGATGGTGATCTCGGGATACCCCACATTAGGAAATACTTCAACGCTGCATTTATAGATTGGTGTGGACGTGCAGTTGCTCCACAAGGCTTGAAGCACATTTCTAGCTTCACCAAATGTTATTAGAAAATAATATCCAGTTAGTGCTATTTATAAAAATCTCCAGATTACCCAAGCATACTAAATATTAGGTTCCGCATATAATTTTGCAAATAGTTATGCACATGAAGAAAGAATACCAATTCACCTCAATACATCCGTATATTTGGATACGATATGAGGCGCCAGGTCTTCTGCTGGGTGTACAATCTATAAGGAGCTGGAAAAGGATAGGGGTTTACCAAGTGAAAGACCTATTGATCGAGGGGACCCGGAAGACCTGGGACCAATTAAAAATGGGTAGATCTGAACTCCCCCCCTCGTTATCTTTTTCTTTAATTCAGCTATGCAGTCTAATCAGAAATGTACAACTCCCAGACGGTCTGCTTCCGATGGTAATCAGTCATGCACCTTATGTGAGAGAGACTGTGGGAGTAGGGAATTGGTATTGAATTCTTCAGCGTCAGCTCTATGAACAGATAGTTCCTAGTACCCTCCAAAAAAAACAGGTAGCCACAGGATGCCGGATGGAAGCAACACTGTCGAAAGCATATAATGAATGGTCTCACAGGGCCATACGAGGGGTCAATTTGAAACGTATGGCACATTTTTGTAAATGGCAGCTATATCACACCCCAATGCGATTACAAAAATGTTTCCACTGGTGTCAGGACAATGCTTTAGATGCAATCATCCGGCAGGAGACTGGATTCATATTTGCTATACTTGTGCAACCTTATCTGAATATTGGAACCAGATTTTTCAGTGGGTAAAAAGACAATTGTCGGCAAGTATAGCTCTTGATCCATTGGCTACCCTATTCGGAATTGTCCACTCCAACTTAACACCTTTGCAAAAGCAGTTTGTTTTTATTGTTTTTTTAGTGTCAATGTGACATATGTAGGAAGCCAAATTGCGTTCGCAAACGATTTAGGGTGAAGAATAGAAATCAGCCGTGATTAAAAGAGAAGATGGGGAATAGTTTGAGCACCAAAGAAGACCAGCGGGCCTGTGGAGGTAACACTAGAGTACTATACTAAGGATATGTGGGGGTGGGAAAGGGAGTCGGAGGACCATAGCTAAGAACTTGATGTGGGGGATTCTCTTCTATCTTTTAGATCTTTAGCTTTGAAGTAATAAAATATATTTGTGATAAATGCTTTCCACATAATGATGTAATTGTGTCAATGCATTGCTATTTGTCGTTTTATTTTTGTACCGTCTACCTGGGATCACAATTATAAATAAAGTTAAAAAAACTTTGTACAGAAAATCACCTTCCTATATGTGCGTATTGCTCAAGTGAGAGAGATGCAGATACCACATGGCATGAGGGTACGCACGATGCTTAGTGACGAGGAAAGCAGAATTCATTAGAGAGTAAAATGATTATTCAACCATGCAGCATCGGGCAATCGATTACAACCACTTTGGGCATTTTCGCTCCTCCTGGGGGAGAACAGATGGTCGATCCCTGACCGTCCGACCCCTATTTAAAGATGGCTACTGCATGGTCACGTGCTGCTGTTGTGCCAAAAGGCAAGCACGTTGCACGTACGCCGGGAGATGATGCCCCTCCCCCCAGGATGCTCATCTTCGCTCAGGTAGAATTGCATATTCCTCTTCTGACTTATTTTCCCCTTGGTGGCAAGCGGCTATGTTTTCTCCTGAATTCCCACTGCTGGTTAAGAACTTGTGTATGAGGGCTGACAACCCAGTCTCTCCATCTTCACAGTGTAATTTTTATGTTCGTGGTGCACCTCCTGTGACAAATATTGGCAGTGGCATTGTTACTAGCTCATCAGAGAGTTAACATTCTTATCGCTCCTAGAAGGCCGCTTTACTCAACTCAATGTTCATTCCCGTCCGGCTCACAGTGAGGGATTCTTTGAACCTCTGCGCTCAGATTCTTAGGAGTTTTTCAATTTATTACTAAATCATGGCATAATGATCTTTGCTCACTAACCTCGAACTAGCCATCCCTACTGGAGTTAAGTACTTGTGTTCTATTCCAGGGGGCAGTGTAGATGGTAGAGCTGCCATAATTTTTCAATAAACTTTGGGGTATATTATCAAGGACGGCGTTAAAAATTATCGTCGGTTTAGCGGCAAAAAATTGCCGCTAAAGCGGCGATAATGGGCTTGATAATATGCCCTTGAGAATTCCAATAGAAGTCCATGTTCTGGTGTGAGCCTTGGCATCTATGGGAATTCTCCAGGGCATATTATCAAGCCCATTATCGTCGCTTTAGCGGCAGTTTTCTGCCGCTAAACTGAAGATAATTTTAACGCCGTCCTTGATAATATGCCCCCTTGTTTCTAAGGTCGTTTCTCCTACTAATGTGGATTTAATTAAGGCACTTTTCTGTCATTTCGTATTTTACATGATTGCTTAATTTCAGTGGCGGCTGGTGACATTTGAAAGTGGTGAGGCGTAAAATTTGTGTAGTAGTGCAGGTGTATAAAGTCTTCACTGCCAGCATGTGTTTTGCCGAAATCCAGCTTTATCAAGACTGATAAAGAAGAAATAATAGGATAGAATGCAAAATGTGAATAAAAGCATGGTAAATAACACATTGTGATGTCACAATTTACATTTTGTGTTATCAGTATAAAGAATTGCACCACCAACTAATAGCTATCATCTGTTGACTACCTCCAGTCATTTATAGAGAAAGATCGTGCTTCCTTAGAAACATAATAAATCATAGATAATGATTGCACGTTTTTTTACAAGGTTATCTCAAATTATATGCGTGTATTTTTAATCTGCAGTTAGTAACAGAAAGAACAAAAAAATGCCAACATTTATGAGTGAGTACTTCAATAAAACTATTCCTATTTTGACTAAAGTGAATGTCAAAACAAACGGACGGAAACAAACAACTGGTAATTAATTATGTGGGTCGGCTCCACTAATTAATACTGGTTGTTTGTAGAAAACGTGCAATAATTCTATAATTGAAAGAATTGTTGTGCGTATCCTGGGCTCGGCTCCAGAAGTTACACTGCTTTCTGAGAAGAGACCTGGGAGGTACTGCTCTTAGTGCTGTACTATGTAAAAGCCTTGTTAAAGCACAGTCCGTGAGCCAAATGAGCGCTAAATTGAAGAGAAGAATGTAATCTGCTGCTGGGCTTCGCTTCTGTAGTGTATCAGGTCAGTTGTCATTGTCAACACGCACCCCCTTCCCCTCTCCATCACGCATTGACTGCAGAGCTGCTGGTTTTACATTTTGAAGCCGTGCGCAGTAATGGCTTCAGTGACTTTAGTTCCCAATCCATCATGTCAGCCTCAGATGCAGTGGGTTCAGCTAGCGCTTCTAGAGGCCTCTAATGATATCCCAAGGACAGTCCACCACCACATACTGGCGCAGTCTGTCCTATTTTGAGATGAGCACAATAACAGTGTTTAATAATAAAAGCGTGCCAGACCCTTCATCCGGTCCTCTTATTCTAGTCTCGTCCATTGTGAAGAACTGAATCCGTATAAGCACACAACTTGCAGAGGCGTAGCTAGAGCTTTTGGCGCCCGGGGCTATCCCTCAGATTGCCGCCCCTGGAGAGGGGGATGAGGGGGATGAGGGGTGCTGGGGAGAAAGGACCGAGAGACATGTAGTATCGCCGCTAATAGTTACCTCGATCATGCAAGTTACATGCACATACATGACACTGTCCAAGGCTACACAGTTAAATACACTAGTGACCGGCAGTACAAAGGAGAGACAGACTGCCACCCTGCAGGATTTCAGGAAGGGCCTAAAAACATGGTTATTCGATTAACGTCCCTAATCAGCAGCACCGCCCCCACACTCAAGCGCCTAGATACCCTCACAGGTGATAAGTAGCGCTATGCAAATCCTGTTTGTTTGATTGATTGACACCCGATTTCCACACACTGTTTGTGCGCTACATTAGTTTTATCTGTAAAATTGTATGTCTTTGCAAGTTAAGTGACCACTTCACTGGAGATTGTGCTGTCTATAAATGACACTGCGCGAACACACCATGCTTTAATGATATATGTTCAACATTGTGAGTTCAGTGATGAAGCACTGATGGCAGCGACGCCACTCTGAAAATTGTTCGAGCACCACTGGGTGTTCCCAATCCTGTTTCTCTTGCTTATTACCTTCTCTGACTCAACGAAATTCTAGTCCCCCTCCCATATGAAAGTGTCACAAGCCCTCTGGACATTATTAAGGCAGGTATTGGCCTGATAATGTGGTAACCAGATATTTTACTCATTTGCATTTTTAAAGAAGGGCGCATGTTGTGTGTGTTTTCAGTGTCTCACCAGAGTGGCCAAAAAAGAATCCTGCTGTGGTAGGCCCTTTATAGTTTTCAGAGCTTGATACAGTCTCTGACAATTCTATGTTTATTTGTAAATTGCTGGCCACTGTGCTGAGGCTGGGTGTTAAGGAGTCTGGATTCCTCCTTGCACAATTGTTGGCTCAATTACTTTAACTGTAACTCTAAACCTAGAACACAAACCCTAACCAGAAACCTGCGGTAAGACCCAATCGAAACACTTGTGTTCATCCAAACCTTAAAACTAACCCGCAATCTAAGCATAATCATACATGTATCTCTAAACCTATTGTTAATCCAAGCAATGCTAATAATTCCAGTCCTCGTTCCACCCCTATCCCATTCATCTAACCATCACCCTCATCCTAGTTGTAACCTAATTCTTTCTAACACTAATATTGACTGTCACTCCAACTCAAACACTAATACCAGCTTTAAGGCAACCCCTCTCTCGTGCCCTAACTCGAGAATAGCAGATCTTGTTTCAGTGCAAGATTTGTGCATGCTGTGGTGCCTTATGTTAAAAACAAGATCTGCATATCTTAGTCCATTCTCTAGATGTCACCAGGTAGGTATGTGAAACTGCCCTACTCACTGGCCTATCAAGCCTGGCTTCCTCAACATTATTATTAATCTCAGCAGCAAGGCTTACTGCAAACATGGAAAAGGGCAGACCACAGCTCATCAGTTAGAGAATGTCTGAGCTCGCTCCCAGTAGAGAAACACTGCATACTCAGGACAGTGTGCATAACCTTCAAAGCCCTTCACCAACCTACCTAGCATCAGCAATTACACGTCACGGGGCAAAACAGAAACCCCAGAAACAAAGAAGCACTGATGCTTGTAGCTCTGAAATTCGACATTAAAAAATCATATGGCCTTATTTAGAGATTGGTGAATGGAATACTCTGCCACACAGTGCCACATATCCTGTGCTCTGTATACAAAAGCTATAGGCTACCATGCACCTGTAATACATTTGTGTCTGAGTATCCCATCGGCCAAACTCCAAAGTAGGCCCTTACTCCATCTCAATTACAGCACCCAGAATATGGATTTTTTATTTATCCAATAAAACTCCATATTCATGCCTCATAACACCTAACACTAACGTTTGTGACATTTAATTGCAGCTCTCTCCAGCACCTGCACCGCCACATATGCAGTGTCATTCTTAAATCAAATATTGTAGCGTGAAGAACAAACTGACGACTTAACGTTCACTATAAGACAACACGTCTTTGCTAACATGGATTTATATGACTTGGATGCATTTCTCAAAATATGTATCTAAAAATTGCAAAATGCTCTAACATCATACTGAACATTTCTTTGTAAATATGTATGTTTATTATTTGGAATCATTTCTCACATTTTTTTTGTAAAAATAAAACACTGTAGAGTACTTTAACGTCGTCTGCGTGTGGTATAAAATTTCAAATAAAGAAATAAAAACGTAGAAATTACCAGCATTCGCAGGGTTCTATACTTTATGAAATGTTCTCCGACACCCTACTGTACAACCGGCGGCCATGTTTATGTTTCTACAGGGCAATGCCTGCAATGTTCAGTTCATGGTTTGTGCATGTGGAGGGGCGCAGCTGGCCCCGGAAGTACAGCTAACAGCAGCAGGCCGGACATAAAGGAAGCATAGCTGCCAAGGTTTCAGATTGCTAAGTGTGACATTTTTATAATGTCAGCGTAATTATGAGTGACACTTTTTTTGCAAGGAAAATCAAGCAATAAAAACAAAGGTAACATAAATATCAGAAATTACACCCATCTGAGCAACGAAGAAACTGTAAGAAGATTTTAAAACGGCTGCAAAGCACTGGAAATGGAAGGGTACACGCGTTGCTTAGAGGTCCCAACCCCTCTGAAGACTGTAATTTATCTCAAAAGGACACACTGAGCAATTTGATAAAAATCAATTCGCTGATAACAGCAGGGTGTGCGTCGCCACCCGTTATTTATTAATAATCTGAAGCTACGTTGCATTGCTAGTCTAAACAATTAACATTGAGACACAATTAAGCATGGGGGTGCGTGCAAGCCTCAGGAGAAAAGTTTGATTAAAGTACACATAGTCTAGGGGTCACAACTCCACTGTAGGCAGTTTTATTTCAAATATATACTTTTTGAGAGAGTGAGCATTAAAAAGCCCGCGCTATCTAAGAGTACTTGCACCAGTGCGTGTTATGCAGCAGGCTGAAAAAGTAGTCTAAAAAATACATATGGCACTGCACAGAAGTGTTTGCTTTAAAACATACCGGCACTCGTACTGACTCCTGAAGATGAATGACATCTTGTGTCAGCTGTGCATCGGATCCCAAGCGCAGGTGCCGACAAGAGAAGCTTAGACAGCTCCTACACTTCTGCACAGGTTCGCCGGTGACTCAGAAGGCCTGCCTCACTCGAGTAAGCGATAGGTAGGCCTGAGGTCATGGGTCAAGTTGTATTTTATTTTTTAACACAGGACTTGTGGTCCCCTGTGATGACACAACATTCTTGGTAAACAACACCTTCCTCTTTGGTTCCACTTTTTAAGAAATGCACATCGCTTGCATCACTGCCATGATAGGGGGCGCACGTTTATGTTTATCTTGTCTAGCACAGACTGCTAAACGTAATTGCTTCTAGGCGCTTTATGAGAGGAAGTGGCAGTGCATGAAGTAGTGATGCACATGAGGGGGATACATAGATCAGTGCATCTGACAACAAACTGGGGGTGTCAGAAGGTAACGGCCAATTGAGGTCCTCAAGTGCGGGCGACGCACTACAGCGACAGCGAGCTGACGCACGCACGATGTAAAGATTAGCGCCCGTAATGCCGCGTGATGGATGCCTTGCAGCCGGCCTGGGGTGGCGTCTCAGAAGACCCTGTGCTTAACATTATGAGACAGGGCGCGGGAGGGGCGGGACAGAAGGAGGGGGGGTCTAATGTGCTTGCACTGCAAACGGCCTAGCGGCACTGGCGGACCATTGCAGCAGCCTTTATAATTTATTTGAAGACTGGGGACACTGACTGACAAAGTGTCAGACAGTGAGTGTCCCCAAATAAATTATAAAGGCTGCCGCAACGGGCCGCCAGTGCCGCGCGGCAGCCGCTCCCAAAACAGTGCCTCCTGGGGCGGTCCACCCCCCTCACCCCCCCCCCCCTAGCTACGCCACTGAGTGCTGTCGACGCAACTTTAAAGCTGTGCCGAGAGCATAGAAATGTACACAGGACGAACAACACATGCACGTGGCTACAGTTACGATAGCGCTGTAAAGAGGCACGTGCACAGATGCACACATATATAAGTACAGATAAATATGTACAGGTGCACGTTCATATGGGCGTATGTAGAGAGGCGCGCGGCCCTTTGGAATGGGTTTAGTGCGTAAGGAAGTGCTGGGTAAAGTTTAGTCCGATGAAATAGCGTGCACAGGTACAGATCTGGACAGAACCTGTAACACTTACTCGTGCAAACATTCACATGTGCACAATAACGAGCTTACTAGACAAGTACAGGTAAAGGTTCATCTTACAGATATACTAATGCACAGTAGCAGATAACTAAGGGCTGTTTTTCAGGTCCACCTCTACAGTTAACATATACAGGTGCTTATCTGTATGTATAAAGCTATATGCGTACATTGGTATACAGGGACATATGCGCCGGCATTTAGGCACAAAACTGCCGATGCAGGGGCACTTCACAGGATCAAATGCACACTGGTGGGAGAAGTTATGTGCATATATACATGTACCAAGTTCATATGTTCGGTATGGGTACATATGCACATCCCATAGTAAGTATGCACAGGTACATGGCCGCAGAATTGCACAATAGAATGTATGTTAGCACAAGATCTTATGTACGTCTCCTCGTATGCGCATGCACATGGGACAGCAAAAATATGTAGAGGTACACAGGCATGTCACTCTATAGATGTTAGTCCATAGGTTACATGTACAGGAAAACATACACAGAACTGAGCATTACCACAACTACAGGCACAAGTGATTTAAATGCACAGAAGCTCCAGTACTTACGTGCATACAGTGTTGCATAGGTGCGAGTGAGCACAGGTACACTTGATTAAAATGTACATATGCTCAAGTACTTATGTGTATACGTACATGTGCATATAGAGGTAACGATGCCCGTGTACAGTTACACGTGATTTAAATGCACGTATGCTCTGGTACAGCATTTTCGTGTTTGGTTCCCAAGTCAGTCCCTGGCTCATTACGCCAGAGGAGTGACTGAACTCTTACGAAAATATATTCACTCCTCCCCCCCAACTCACCCGGATCGTGCAGGTTAGCCCAGTCCCGAGGGAGCGGGGGAGTTGTTGCTGTGTGACAGGCTGACAGCGAGGGGTTAGACGAAGTTGAGGGGGTAAGAAGAGGGCTGATGGGGTGTTAAAAACGCTGCGTGTCTGACAACAAACTGGGGGTGTCAGAAGGTTACGGCCCATTGTGGTCCTCAAGTGCGGGCGACGCACTGCAGCGACAGCGAGCTGACGCACGCACAACGTAAATTTTAGCGCCCGGATGCCTTGCAACCGGCCTGGGGTGGCGTCTCAGAAGACCCTGTGTTTACATTATGAGACAGGGCGCGGGAGGGGCGGGACAGAAGGAGGGGGGGGGGGTCTAATGTGGTTGCACTGCAAACGGCCGCGCGGCACTGGCGGACCGTTGCGGCAGCCTTTATAATTTATTTGGGGACACTCAGTGCCGCGCGGCAGCCGCTCCCAAATCAGTGCCGCCTGGGGCGGTCCGCCCCCTCGCCCCCCCCTAGCTACGCCACTGACAACTTGGTTCTAGTAACTGTTCTGAGGTGACTAAATCTAATCTGCCGGTGTTCCATAAGGCAGTGCTCCCCTCGGCTATGCGCTCCCCCTAAGCATGCGCGCATGCGTATTTCTTCGCGCACGCGCGCATGCATCAACAAAACATTCAGGCTATATCAGGCTATCAGTATCCGCTCCCCAGCGCACAAGTCAACGCGCATGCGCGGAAGCATTGCAGAGCACAAGTCACCGCGCATGCGCGGATGCCTTTCGACTGCGCATGCGTCATTGTGCGCATGAGTACTGCGTAGTTTGTCATGAATTCAAAGCTCCGGTGGCAACGTTACCTATTGTGGATGTTGGTGCGTGGTGGCAGCCTTACCTAACCACTACCAGTGATTGTGGATGTTGGTGCGTGGTGGCAGCGTTACCTGTCGGTCACCCTAGTGATCACAGTACCCAGGTGAGCTGTGGCCGTTCGAGGACGAAAAAGGTCTGTCTCTTCCTTTTCTCCCAGATCACACAAGTACAGTCTCCACTTCTGCCACTGGCCATCCCTCTCCATAATTCTGTCTCGCTCCTTACTTAGTGAAAACCCATTGGTCGAAGTGGGCGGGATCGGAGGGCACGGCGTGCCCCTACTTCTTTAATTTGATGCAATCCGTTCCCCTGCTTTTCTATTTTTAGAAATGTGTCCCAGGACGGCGAAATAGTGAACGCCTATCTATAGATAAGGTTCGCCCCTTTGTGGCCGTTCGGGACGGGCGGGTGGGCAGAAAAGACTTTTCCTTCTTGCCCAGAGAAGACGAGTACAGTGTCAGCTTCCGCTCTGCTGCTGGCAGCTGCCCCCATCGCTCTCTCTTTCTTCCTCTTCCCCCTCTTTCTGTCTCTGTCTCGTTCCTTCTCAGTTGCTGAAAACCGTGACTTTAAGCTCTTACCCTATCTTTCCTTTAATTGTTCCCCTATGAAATGGATCCAAAAAAGAAAGAAACTCTTTTACTGGAAATGTCTTTTTCTGACATTTTACTATTCTAAAGTGCAGCCTCGGGCGGAGAGAAAAAAGGTCAGAAATACGAAAAATAACTAAATAAAGCAAGCCAGAGTGGTCGCAAAGTGGCCAGATTGGTTGTATCCACACCCAAACATATTAGGGCCACTTTACAGAGTTTGCCAGTAAAACGCTTCTTTCATTTTCTCATCTTTCTTTGAACAACGGGACCTATTTACGAAGAAGTGACAGAGCAGCGGCGTTAGCCTTCTTGGCTAACGCCGCGCTACGCCACTTCTGAAACGCAGGGCTGCACCCTATTTACAACAATATGGTGCAGTCCTGAGTTTCCCCCTGCGTTTGGCGCTAATTTCAGCTGCCTAGCGCCGCCTATTTACAAAGAAGTGACAGAGCAGCGGCGTTAGCCTTCTTGGCTAACGCCGCGCTACGCCACTTCTGAAACGCAGGGCTGCACCCTATTTACAACAATATGGTGCAGTCCTGAGTTTCCCCCTGCGTTTGGCGCTAATTTCAGCTGCCTAGCGCCGCCTATTTACAAAGAAGTGACAGAGCAGCGGCGTTAGCCTTCTTGGCTAACGCCGCGCTACGCCACTTCTGAAACGCAGGGCTGCACCCTATTTACAACAATATGGTGCAGTCCTGAGTTTCCCCCTGCGTTTGGTGCTAATTTCAGCTGCCTAGCGCCAACAGTCACTCTTGCACCATAGTGCAAGGGCGCCTGTGCTGGAGGGAATGATTGTTCATGTTCAGGAAGGTGCCCCTTCCTGCACATCAACATTCTTAAATGGTGATTTATAACTTCTATGTGTGCTGCTATGTGCAGCACATATAGAAGTTGCAACGCGTCAATTTTTACATTATTGATTATGTGCAGGAAGGGACACCTTCCTGTACATAAACAATCATGGATGGTCTTATGCTGTTTTTATGTGAGCTGCACAATGCAGCACACATTAAAAAACAGCAAAATCGAGGAGAAATAAAGCATTTCTCCTCGTTGCGCCCTGTTAAGACCACGTTGTTCCTGCTTACATTTATCATGCTTTACTTAATCTTGCATTCCATATGAGTAATTGCTTTTTGTAAGATGTTATTACTTTTTTCAGGCAGCATATTACTCTTGTCTAGTGCATAATTTGAATTGAGTCTCATCCAAGTGTTTATAGCGGGTCAGTGCAGTGCAAGTTTCTCTCAGTGGGGCAGTATGTTGCTCAGTGGGGGGAGAGGATGTGGCACTATGGCTAGAGATATCAAATTTAGAACTGGGGAACCAGGTTCAGCCTTCACAACCAGCCCACCAGATCACTCTACTTAGGGAGCACATTCCCATGCTAGACCACAGAAGCCCCCGTCAGACTGTACAAGTCCTGTTGTCTTCGCACCAGCAGGTGGACCCTAGCGATAGCAAGTGTGGGTTATCCTCGAAAGCCTGTCCATCACAATCCGTGCTGAAGTTCACCTCCAGTCTTGCGGGCAGGCCTACAAAGCAGCACACCCCAGAGTGACAGTGACTCTGTCACTGATGTCACAGGACCCTTGAAGCCAGTCCCCCTCACCCATTGGTATCTCCATAGGCCTTGTTTCAGCAGTAGTAGCTGCCACTCACCAGGGATCGGCAGTGCAGGATTTGCAAGCACACCAAACTAAGTTCACAAACTTCACGGTCTCTGCTTCATGCACAAGCACTTTTAATATGGGCTGCCTGCTTTGGGGCCAACAACATTATGCAGCAATGGAGAATAAAATGATGCAGCAGTCTTGACTAAATTAAGGCTGCAGCGTAATACAGTATATTTTCTGATACTTTATTATTTTTATATGTACTAACAGTCTCTGCACATATTTTGTCTCATTAGTTCCAGTGTAACATACAAATGCAGCAGTGACAAAGGTGACCAGTCAACCTTTTCAAAGGGCCAACCACTTTTCAGCGACATAAGTCAAATTGTTTAGTAACTTTTGATCCGTTTAAGCTACAAACAATTTATTAGTCAAAATCATCAGATTATGCAGCAGAGGATGTATTATGTGGCAAATATGGCAAAGCCATAATTATGTTAAAAATATTTGAAAACTAGGATATATTGCCGTTCATGTTTGAATTGCTCTTATGGAAAAAGGGAGAAGTGATGATGATAGAAACTGCATGGCTCGGACACAAATGGGTTGTGATTCCACTTTGTTGCATATTTAGGGTATTCTGTGATTGGAAACATAGCCCACTTTTTGAATATATTTTATTGTCAATAGCTCATTAAATCTTTAATAAACCAGTGTATCCATTGGTTGAATTAAATAATTCAATAAGTTGTAATTGGCCAGTGAAATGCCAAACAAATACGAAAAATTGGGATGTTTGGCTCTTTCTGGCCACACCTCTGACTCCACCCACTGACCCAATCCACAGGTTATTCCCGCCCTCTGATTCTCCGCCCACAGTTCCCCTACTTTTTTTCCCCACTTCGACCACTGTGAAAACCACCCACTTGTTGGAAATGTTGTCTTTTTATGACAGTTTTGAATTCCAAAGTGCAGCCTGGCGACGGATAGGAAAAAAAGTTCAACATAATTACTCAAAGCAAGATAGAGTGGTCACAAACTGGCCAGATTGGTTATTATTCACACCCAAACACATTAGTGCCACTTTTACAGAGTTTGCCAGTGAAGCGCTATTTTTGTTTTTGGGTATGTTAGTTTGAACAATATTGTTTTCCCCGTATGGGGAAGCGCACCATTCCTGGAGGTACTGCAATACTTAGTTGGCACGTGGAGTGGAAATTGTTTAATGTGATCTGTGTCAGCTGTTTTTCTTACTTTAGTTTATAAAATGTGTACCGCTGCTCTGTTCAGGGATGTGGTCTTTTTAAACCATACTGCTGTCATGTTAACTTTTCAGGCAAAAATACTCATTGATTTCTGAATAATGTAAAAAAAAGTTCACCACGTTGTTCCTGCTTACATTTCACTCGCATTACTTAAACTTGCATTCATTATAAGTGTTTACTTTTTCGAAGGCTGTTTTTTTTTTCCAGGCAGCATATTACTTTTGTCTAGTGCGTAATTTGAATAGGGTCTCATCTAGTTGTTTATAGCGGGGCACAATAGGGTTGTAGCTAAAAGTACTGCAAGTTTCTCTCAGTGGGGCAGTATGGTGTTCAGTGGGGAGAGGATGTAGCACTATGGCCAGAGTTGTTGAATTTGGAACTGATGAATTATGGTTCAGCCTTCATGACCAGACCACTCCCCAGAGGGAGCACATTCCTATGCTAGACCTTAGAAGGCCCCACTACACCTTAGGAGCGCTGCTGTCTCATAGCACCAACAGGTGGACCCTAGCGGTGGCAATTGTGGGTTAACCTTGAATGCCTGTCCACTAAAATCCGTACTGCAGTTGACCTGCAGTCTTCCGGTCAATCCTACGAAGCAGCACATCCTAGAGCAACAGTGACTGTCACTGAGGTCACAGGACCAATTGATGCCAGTCCGCCTCACCCTTTGGTACCTCTATTGGCATTGTTTCAGCAGTGCAACTCACCAGGGATTGGCAATGCAGGATTTGCACGCACACCAATCTAAGTTTGCACGCTTCAGGCACAAGCACTTTTAACTAATTGTTCTAGCAGGGAAGCCATGAAAAAATACTAAGTTTTCAGATTTTTACCTTCCTCATTCAGCTACCAGATTATCATGTCTTGCCCTCTTATACTTTACATTAAAGGTTAATTTTAATAATGTTTTTCTTTAATTTGTGGCGCTTTAGTTTACAGCGTGTGACATCCAAAAGCCACAACGAAGCTCCGATTATTTGAGCTCTGGCTCAAAGCTCTCAGTGCCTCGCACACATTTTAGTTTAATCTCACACCACCTGCACTCGGTGGGAATGTGGATACTGCCAAAGAGTTAATTAGCTTCCCTGTTTGTGAGGGGGAAAAGTAGGCCAGGAAATCAGATTTTATAGGGAACACTCACCTAGAACAGTCTGGTGTGTACTGGGTGCAGTGAAACTACAAATACTGATCCTGCCACTGTGGGACAGATCACATAGACCGCCCTTTAGTTATGTGGACTGCTGATATGATTCATTACTTCCCTAAATTCTTGGTCTTTGCAATGTTTGTAGATTGTCCGGTATTTTAAGCCATCTTTCTCATTGTTGTTTATTTTCCACTTTTCCTTTGTATTGTTTAGGACTCCCAGCCATTGCCACCCCTGTTTATTTATTATTTGTCCTGTATCTGACAAATGGGAGCATTTTGATGTTGTTGCTTGTTTAGTGCTCCTGTACCGAGGGGGTTGGGACACAGGGCGGGAGTGTGGCCTGCTGGTAAACGGATGGTGCGTGCATTCTTTTAAATGGAAACCTCTTGAGAAGGGCGACTGATAAATAGGGGCCTGGGGGAGGAGGGATGTGACGTTTCCCTCATTGGAAAGTCTTTCATTAACTCTTCAATACTCTTGTGATTCAGTCGCACACAGAATTCTATTGAGAGGTTGACTTGCACCTTTCTGTCAGTGCATTAAAAAGCCTTCCAATGTGTCCATAATTGTTTCCTGAGGCAAGCATGTGTTCCTGAATCAGACTGCATGACCCAGTGTGTAATAATTGTATAGCTCTTCAATCCCTGGCGGCACAGCACCACGGATAATGTGCTGCACAACTGAACACTTATAAGGTCCCAAAAGCGCAACCTATTGGCTATGCTGATGCTTGTTCACTCCAGTGAACTCCACAAAGAGCTGATGACTCACCTGATGGTCTTTGGTACAATCTGTATAGAAAGTCCGCACTCTCGTGCTCCAAGTACTGCACCAGGCGACACATTTGTCCTAACAACTGGCTTTATTAATTTTAGTTAAGGGATGCCTGGCTGCCAAGAGGATATCAACCACCTCTGGAGTAAGATCAAACGTGTTCAGCTGTCGCCGCTCAATCTCCATGCACGGACATGGATTTTGCAAATGCCTAGGCTGAGAACCCAGCCCTGCTAAAGCAATAGCAGGTTCTCCCGTGGACACAGCCACATCAGAGGACAGATACTCAAACCCAGGAATTCTGATTATCATACCCTCCGTGCCCAATTGGGGTCCTCTGATTCCAAGTTGGTCCTAATATTCTTGAGCGCGAGACAGGAGTGGTATCGACAGGAAGGCAAACAGGAGTCCCACATAAGGCGGAACGCACATCTGAGTGAGAGATGCCTTGGAAATATTGTTCTGCAGAAGTGCTGACATTGCTCGTTCTTGATGGTGGCAAATAGATCAAGCCAAGTTTCTGCCCATTCGTGGAAGAGAACCTGCCGTTGCCTCCAGGTGTAATTGCCGCTCGTGATCCACTAGGCGCTGTCTGCTGAGCCAATCCGCCAAGACCTCTGACCTCCTGGTCAGAATACTGCTTTTCCCCTCATGCAGCACCCCCGTTGAGTGCCTGCCCCCAGCACTGCAAGGTTGGTGCTCGAGGCTTCTGTGTCTCCTCCCGCTCGTCTCTGCTTCTGTGCCTGATTCTTTCCTCCTTATTCTTGTCTTTTAATTTTTCTTTTCCTTTTCATGTTCTTTTTTGCCTTTTTCTTGTTCCTTTATTTATTCTTCCCAATTCCCCCTTTTTTTTTTCCTGCGTTTTTCGTCGCTGCTGCCCCCACGTGTTGGCGCTCCCGCCTCTCAGCTGTCCCACCGTCCCAATACTTAATGGCAGCAGCGGGCGTCCCGACCAGTGCCAGGGACCCTGGTCCTTCGACCCACCATCACTACAGCTCCCCAATCCTCTATGCACTCAATGCCAGCCAAGACAACTACAAGCATTCTTCACTTATCGACACACACAGACCTTTTACCTCCTGCCACTGTCGACACTTCTTCGCCTTCACTGAGACCCAGGACCCACCTCAACCCACCCGCCACAACTCCACTGCACCTCAAACCATGCAATGAATCCTCCTCAACGTGGACTCCCTCCACAAACATATCATTGACCTCCTTCACAGCACTTCCACTGACGTCGCCTTCCTCATAGAAAACTGGACGAGCGCCGTCTTGGGACCGGACATCGTGATCGCAATCCCTGAAGTCTCCAAGATCACCCAAAAGGACCGCCACGGAGGAGGCATCGCCATTGCTCACAAATCCAACTTCCGACTGAGCACCTACACTGACGGGCCCACAGACATGATGGAACATCTTCACTTAAAGATACAGCCCAACCCGACCACCATCTTCCGAGGCACCCTCCTCTAAGGACCCGCACACCTTTCTCCGACTCCATCACCAACATCACCCCGCATGACATCGCCTCCACCGACCTACACCTTGCAGGGACACCTCAACTTCCACGTTGACAACCTCCAAGACCCCAACTCCTCCTCCCTCCTGGACAACCCCATCAACATCGGATATAAACAGATCGTACCAGAACCCACACCCTCGACACCATTTTCACAGCAGGAAACTCCATCCCCTTCAGCCCCACCACTCAACTCCCATGGATGGACCATCATTGTGTCCACTTCACCTACAAAGCCAACATCACTCCCAAATGTCCACACCAGCTCCAATGCAGGAATTGGAAACCACATCCCCGATGAACAGCTCACCGCATCCCTCATCTGCTCTGCTCCCACCACCGTGGACGACGACCCAACCACGCCTTCTTCCACCACAAAATTAGGACAACCTCCAGGACAACCTACACGCGGAACCTACACCCACCATTCCCTACACCATGCGGCCTACACTCGACAGCTGGACCGCCCTCTCCATCAATGACACCCTTAAGACTATGAAGTCAGTCCACTCTGGGGCCCCACTGACCCTTGCCCCCACCACAACTCCCACATAGCTGCCAACATCATTGACCCACTGAGCTTCTACGAATCAACCACCGTTCCTTCCAGACATCCTTCCCCGGTGACTAGAAACACGCCAATATCAACTCTCTCCTTTTAAAAAACCCTCAGCGGACCCCACCAACCTCAAAAACTTCAGACCAATCTCCTTACTCCCTTACCCGGCAAAAGTCATTGAAAAAGTCTTCAACAGCCAGCTTGCCTCCTTCCTAGAAGAAAACAGCATCCTCGACTCCTCCCAATCTGGCTTCACGTAAAATCACAGCACCAAAACCGCCCTTCTCGCTGTGACAGACGACATCTTCTCCCTCCTCGACAGAGAAGAGATTGTGGCCCTCATCCTCGTGGACCTCTCCGCAGCCTTCCACACTGTATCTCATCACTCCCTAGCCCAAACACTACATGATGCAGAAATCCAGAACAAGTCCCTATACTGGATCCGCTCATTCCCATCTGTCAGTATGCAGCAGGTCAGACTCCCACCCTTCCTCTCGTATCCCACACCGACCATCTGCGGAGTTTTCCAAGTATCCTCCATCAGCCCCACCCTGTTCAAGATCTACATGGCCCCGCTCGCACCCATCGTTGGATCCCATGGACTCACTATCCAATAAACCCAATATCTCCAAACACAACATCCAAGAAGTAATGGAAGCTGTCGCCAGGTGGATGAAGAACAGCTGCCTACAACTCAACGCGAACAAAAGTGAAGTACTCCTCATAAGCCCACACCCAGATGCCTGTAATGACTCCTCGTGGCCCCCACCTTCTGGAACCCTCCCTCCCCCACCACCACACACGGAACCTCTGAATCATCCTGGACTCAAAACCGCCAAATAAACGCCTTCTCCTCCTGTTTCCACACCCACCGTTCCCTACGAAAGACCTTCAACTGGATTCCTCTTGAGCACAGGAAAACTGTCATCCACGCCCTCCTCAGCAGCTGTCTGGACTACGGCAATGCACTCTATGCTGCGATCAACAAGAATCTTACCCCAAACAAAACGTCCAGAACGCCTGCACTAGACTACTACTCAGCCTACCTCGCCACATCACCCAACACCTGCGGACACTACATTGGCTCCCCATTGAGTATAGAATCCCCTTAAAGCTTCGCCCACAAAGCCCTCCAAAACACCAGACCTACCTATCTTGTTTTACGCACCCCAAAGATCCCTCTGCTCAGCCCAGCTCTCCCTTGCTATGGTGCTGCTCATCAAGAAGACTAGAACAGGAGGCAGTTCCTTCTCCTTCCATGTGGCCAGGGTATGAAACATCCTCCCTCCTCACCTCCAACAGACACCAACACTCTCCAAGTTCACGCAGGACCTCAAGACCTGTCTCTTCGACTCAGTGAACATCCGGGACCTGCATGTGCCCCCTGCCCCTCCCGAGCGCCTTGAGACCCTTCGGGTGAGTAGTTGCGCTTTACCATCCTTGATTGAATGATGGCCCTCTACTCCAGAAGGTTGATGTGGGGCTGGGACTTCGACAGAGGCCACTGATCCCCCCCTCCCCACCTTTCACAGATGGCCACCCTCAAACCAGAAGCAACTCATTGGTCACTGTCCGCTCTGGGTAGGGAAGGCAAGAAGGCTCTACTGCTGACTCAATCACAGTTCAGTAAGAATCACTGAAGATCTTGTGCAGTGTCTTCCAAAATATCAATTTAGTCTGAGATGTCCCCTTGATATTAAGCCCACTGAGACTTCCGATCCCGCTCCAGAGCCCACATTTGCCACTTGATGTGCTGGAGGCTATCAGTTCCGCAGCCTTAGAGTTGGCCTTAGTCCAGTACCACAGTGTTACATTGAAGGATGCTACTTTGATGTTCAAACATGTATGTAAATATGTGTACTAAAACATGCGGCCTAAACCTGTATATTATTTTTAGCTTTGTACATCAGGCTTTCCATCCTCCTGTTAAACATTGAGGGATTCTGCTTTGTGAGGTTTGAGTGTGGCAGGCAGAAGCCATGTGGAGTAGGTGAAGTCTCTTCAAAATTCACATAACCACACTTCTTGTTGCTTTGTTTTCCATGGAAAATAATTTCGTGTTTGTTGGTATTCCTCTCTGCATTTCTTTAAAATGCGGGAGATTTTCACCTTATTCTTAGATTTTCTCCTACACGTTGTACATTAACTGTTGCACCTTATGTGTTTGAGCATGACGGTTCAGAATCCACATGCAGCAGATGATTGATCTTCAAAATTCCTCCAACTTTATTTTTTAAACATGGCTATTTTCAACTTTTTACATTAGATTTTCTCTTGCCCATTCCACATGAAGAGTTTTAGATTTTTCTCTTGCCTGTTTTATATTGTGTTGCTGCTTTGTGTTCCCCCCGATATAGTGATATCACCAGGTCTATGCAGCCTCACAGATCAGCCCTAGTAATTGACCCCTAGCAGCCTGTTGTATTTTGGCAAGCCTCGCATTGTGGCCCGACTGGTGGATGGCCACTACTGACAGCTAAGCAGTCATGGGCCTAGACCTGCCATGACTTGGGTGGGTGCAGCACTCTGATTCAGCAATTCATGCCTGGTGGGCTCCTGCAGGTCCACTCTATCTGCACATCTTCGCCCACAGACACAGGCCAGCTCGGACGCGTAGGCCGTTGCTGCCGATTTCGATTCACCACTGAGGCTACGCGGAGCGACCTCTGCCTCGGGTCCAGAGAGGGCCCTGTAAGACCTGGGACACTTTTCTTGTCATCTTGCTAGGGCTGTGGTGCGTCCATCCCTGTTCTTCTCCAGGTCTCTTCTCCCCTCTAGGAGTTATTCTGAGCTCTAAGAGCAGCCACCTTGCCACGGTTCTGCTCCTGCTGCCTCATACCGCATATCCTCATTATGCCTCGCTCTTTCCTCTGCCTGTTTGCTATACTGCTGTTACCTCCCAAGTGTGCCGCGTTCTCTCGTGCCTGATTATTAGATATCCTAGTGTTCCGTGCTCTCCCTACTGACCTGACGGTAATACTGTTTACCCCTTCATTGTGCTTTGGCCTCTCCACTCCTTATTGTTAGACTGTGTTTGTTAAAAATCTGGTACATTGTCTCCCCTCATTATTTCTCTCTCTCACCCCTCCCTCTCTCTTCCCCCACCCTCCCTCGTCATCAACTCTACCTGTAGGAGACTAGGATCTGCTTCTTATAGTTACCCCCACTTTTTGCTGATGTTTCACTGTTTTTTTACTTATGCTGGGGTCCTGATTGGCAGGATCCCAGTCAGACTATCTGATTTCCCTCTAAATTGATTCCATGTACTTTAGGTACACTCCAGATTGGATACTGGGGTACCCTTATGAGTCCCTAGTATACGGTACACTATGTACCAAGGGCATAGGTACCCCAGAGGTCTACCAGGGTCTGCAGCATATATTATGCCACCCCTGAGCAGCCTTCCAAAATGACACCACAGGTCTGCTACTGCAGCCTGAGTAAGGTGGTGCATTCACCCCTTACTGTGGTATAGGTTACCTATATAACTTTTGATCACACACATATAAACCTATAAGTCTTAACAATCCTGAAGGCAGGGTGCTTGGTTTTCGTGTGAGAGGGTGCCCATGCATGAGCAGATCCCCTCTGCAGCCTTCGGAATCTATTCCCCAGGGTTGTATGTGATGCAGCCAGACCATATACTCTTAAGTGCATTATAACCTCGCGGTAAATGCTAACTTTGGAATGGCTGCACAGAAACATGTTGTGTTTGGTGTCAAACACTTTGGAATCATACCTCCCTGCCAGTAACTGGCGTGGGAGGTATGATTCCACCCTACTAGAGGGAGAAACATGACTACACTGGTACCAGCTTAACAGACCCCGGGCACCACAAAATGGATGCTGCAGACACAAGTCTGCCCTCCTGCTGCTGGACGAAACTGTGGCAGGGGAAGGCCTGATGATCGGTTTCCTGTCACAGGGAGGTGTGACCACCTCCCAGACAGGATTTATTGTATTGGGGCTGGGTGGGTGCACTCCAAGAGTGCTTTGATGTCTGCACTGGGGCACGTTTGGTGCCCCTGTGCATAGTCCAGTTCAAACCGGTCCCAGGGGCTACCAGCCCCTGCTCTAGCGCAAAACTGGACAAATGAAATAGGTGTAGCCACCCCTCTTTCCTGACCCTCCCATAGGTGGGTCCACAGAGTGTACAATCTCTTCCTTGGGTATAAAGTAGGAACCCCTGGCTACAGGACTTTAGATATTCCTGGAATAAACTCTGACACTGAATCCTGGATCTTCGACGATCTACAAGACTAGATAACTGAAGAATCTCCCTTGAAGTAAAGGAGTTACTCCCCTGCTTGTCAGGCACCAAAACGACGCATCTGTTCGGAGTCCTCAGGAGCTTCGGAGATGCCAACAGAAGACTGTTGCCACACAGGAGGTGGGTTTCCAAGCGTCCATGAGGCTTACATGATTGCTCAGCAAACCTGAGACCCGTAGCCCTTGTGGGGACCGTGCAACCCGAACCCCTGGACACTGTGACCATTTCCAGCTGCATACTCTTCCCGGCATTCCCCGAGGCTGTGCTTTGGGCTACTTGTAGTCCAGACCCCGAGCAGCGATTGCACTGAAGATCACTGGCCTACACTCTCCGAGTGTTCCGTGGGCTGGTTCCAAGGGTTTTCTCTCAACACCCCTTCGAGATCTCTTGTCCGTCGACTTGTGGGTCCTTGAGAAGGGCAACTTTACTTTTAGCAGGCTTTCCTGGTTGCTCCACAAGTTCCCTGACTCTCTATTGCTTGGGGAGTCCCCTGGACCTTGCTGGTCCCCACCGAAGCCTTTGTTCTCTCACCGCGTGGGTTGCCACTGCCAAGGCTTGTTGGTTCCAATCCGGTAACTGAGACCCCATCACTGGACATCCTTTGTGGGACAGCTAGCCTGCGGATCCTGGTCGTCGTCGACTTCTCCTGGTCCTCTTGGCAGCAGAGTCCAGCTTCACCTGTCTTCAACTGAAGCACATGACATCGGTGGGCATTCGCCTATCTTGCCCCTGGTCACTAGCTAGTGACCCAGACTCTGTCCCCTCTGCTTTCAGGTTCTTCCCATCGCGGATCAAAGCTTGGATCTCCTCGGACACTTCTCCTCTTCACGGCAGCAGCACTTTACAGCATCTCGCCATTGAAAACAAGGACGACTTCCGACACCATTTCACACCCATGCACCCGGCTTCCCTGGGTTAGTTAACACAAGTACTCCGGTGCTCCCGTGGGTGTTGACATTAGAACCTTCTAAGTCCAAAAGGGTTTGTTCCTAGTCCTCCTCTAAGTGTCCTTAAACTCTAATTTCTCAACCGCAACTTTTTCATAGCATTGTACGGGGCTTGCACCTGTGTTTAGACACTGCACCAGTCCCCTGTGGGTCTCCTGTGTCACTATGTTGGGTGGTTCCGTGGGGTCCCAGCAAGTCTACGTGCTCTAGGGACTGTGTCTAGCCAAGTTGTGGTTCTTATACCACTTTATTTAGTATATGGTTACCCCGCCTCCCCCCCCGGTGCTTGTAGTATATTGTGCTTATTTACTGTGTTGTATTGATTGCAACATTTGACCTCTAATCTCATAAAGAGATTAGTAGGGAGTGTTCAGAAATAAATACATATATATATATTTGCTCCTCTGTCGGGGGAGATTTGGAAAAGGTTTTAACGGCTTGGTTCCACCGTGGAGGTACGCACCACCAGCAAGTGTGCCAAATTTGCCCGACCTTCAACCATTTTTGTTGCCCGCAAAAGCATAAGGGTGAACTGGCGCTACCGAAGACTGTCTCCGGTATAGATCCAAACAACCTTGAAAATGGGTTGAACACGGAGCACAAGTATGAGCTGAAATTAACAAATGTTAATAATTTTCCAACAACGAGGAACCGCCCACTGGAGGGTATGGACTAAAAACTGTTTAAAGAACCACAAGTTCCAGGATGCCTTTCGAACTGTGATCGCGCCCACTAGAGGGCTATAAAAATAAATTGAGGCAATCATTGTGGATTTGAGCAGTGCCGTGGGTGCTTGGTTTACCTTTGAGAAAGGTCTTTGTAAGACCGAAACGCGTCCGGATTTCCAAAATTATTAAAAAGTTAAAAGCCAACTGTGCGAGTGCGCCTCCTTTGCTCCTCTACCGGGGGAGATTTGGAAAATATATATATATATATATATATATATATATATATATATATATATATATATTACCTACTGGCGGTCGCCAGTAGGTAGTTATAGTTAGGACCCTGTTTCCATTGGAAAACCGCAACATTCTATTTGGAATAACTTTGGCGCCGGTCGACGAATCCTCACAACATTTTCAAAACTAATGGGGCGCTACGCTCCGCTCCTACCCTGAAAGTCTCGGGGGGATTCGTCAAGCGGGGGCTGAGAAAAAAGGGGGGTCCCAAAACGCGTTTTTCCCATGCATTTTTCCATAGGACCTTTAGACACAGCTACAGCCCGAACGGCTGAACAGAGTTACTTGAAATTTGTCAGAGAGGTAGTCTACAGGTCAAGGAAGTGCCTTTTGTAGGTCTGGTGTAAATCTGTTCAGTAGTTCCTGAGAAAATAGCATTTAAATCAATATATATATCTGTGGCAGCTTACGGTGCGCTTACCGTGCGCTTACGGTAAGCTTACCGTATGCGTACGGTGCCGTGCGCGAGCGCGATTCTGATTGGCTGTTAGATCTTAGTAAACATTCGAATCGGTCGAAACCAGGAAGCGGCGGCCGCCATTTTCTCTCTCGCACTCTGAGGGGGGGAGGAAAACCAAAGGTGGAAAACATTAAAAGGGGCTGGTTAGACAGCTCCCAACCACCTAGCCTTAAAAACGTCGACTACGCTTACCGTACGCTTACGGTAAAAAATAAATATAATAAATAATTATCCACATTTTCCCCCACCCTGTGTGCAAATGGTGCCGGAAGGGCACTATTTGAGCATGGCATATTACATAAAATGAACATTTAATATTTAACATTTCACAACGAAGTGCATAATATGTCCTCCGTGTGCGGACGGTGCGCGAAGCGCATCGTGCGTACATGGCCCATCCAGCGTAACGTGGGCACGCGGTGCGCGTAGCGCACCGCGTGCCCACCGTACGTGCACGCCACTAACTGCGTAAAGTAAGCGCGCGGTGCGCGAAGCACACCGCGTGCTCACTGTGCGCGCACGGTGCGCGAAGCGCACGGTGCGCGCACGGAACGAACTGCGTTAAGTGGGCGCGCACGCCACGAACGGCGTAAAGTAACTTAGCATTTAAAAAAACGTACAAATTCACTGAAAAAACCATAGGTTTCACACACGTTATAGTTAGGAATTAGCATTTAAAAAACCTTGCAAATTCAATGAAAAAACCATAGGTTTCACACATGTTCTAGTTAGCTGGACATTTTACTCATAAAAAACCAATGAAATTCCCCCGTTATAGTTAGTGCAGGCAACTATAACTCACGCGACCGCAATCCTCTGCTGATGACATATGTGTCTTTATGAAAAAAAAATATTTTTAATATATGTATAGCTAAAATTTAATGGAAGAAGACATGGGCAAATAAGTGTCTAAATACAGTATTAGCATCAGCAGAGGATTGCGGTCGCGTGAGTTATAGTTGCCTGCACTAACTATAACGGGGGAATTTCATTGGTTTTTTATGAGTAAAATGTCCAGCTAACTAGAACATGTGTGAAACCTATGGTTTTTTCATTGAATTTGCAAGGTTTTTTAAATGCTAATTCCTAACTATAACATGTGTGAAACCTATGGTTTTTTCAGTGAATATATATATCTATCACACACACACCTGGTGTAGATCTCCTTTCCTGTGGTTATTTAAGAGATTATAGACTGGTAAAACAAGCTGCTTTACATTCCTTCAAAATTTAGCTTGAAGGCTGCTCACCATAGCTACCACTAGGATAGCTTTCAATAAAGGTTGTCTTTAACCTATCATCAATAAGGGTTGTTTGGACTGGTGGAAGGTGCCCACTAGAACTAGTGGACAGCATATACCAGGCCAACTTCTCACACTACCCACATAGCCGGACACACGCATGACCCTATTTTCACGTCCAGAGACCTGGTCAAGTTCAACCACATCTCGCAGCTCACCTGGGCCAACCACTACAGCATCCACTCCACCATCTCACGACTTACCAACACTGGCACCATGCTCTCCCAACTCCATGTGCAGAAACTTGAAAAATATAGCAGAACAGTGGAACAATACTCTCAACTCTCACCTCCCACAATAAGCTGTGAAAAACTTCTCCCAGTGGTTCATAGAATCCGTCGACATAATTGCCACTGCCAAGCAAGCCAGATCCAGATAACTTGTCAGAAGAGCTAGCTGGTTAATCGCTGAGCTGAAATCCACCACATGCAACTGTTAGCAAGTAGAAAGAAGTGGCGCATCAGCAATGAGATGGGGAATCGCACCACCTTCAAGACAGCTCTAAACCAGTACCACCCCCTCCTGATAGAAAAAAAAGAACGCTCTAGCTGACCGCATAGAGGCCAGTACAAAACGAAGCAAGGAGATCTTCGACATCGTGAAGGAGTTCTCTAACTCCCCAGCCACCAAGAACGACACCACCCCCTCCATAGAAATGTGACACCCTGACTAACTACTTCCATGACCAGATCAGTCAACAACGAAAACTTCAAAAGCCTAACCCCCAGCTGCCGACATAATCAGCCTGCTCACACCCACAAACCGAAACCCCCAACACCTGCTCACCAATTGGGACCTTCACAATTCAAGCCACAATCTCCCTTATGAACTCTATGTAAAAAGGTTTACCCACAGACCACTGTCACCACCCCACCTTCACCCTCAGGAGCAAGACTATTGGCGACAAGCTCAAGAAAGTCCTGAACACCTTCGTTACCTCAGCATTCTTCCCTGAAGACTGGAGACACGCTTAAGTGCAGCCCCTCCAGAATAAACCATCTGTTGATCCAGGAGAACTGAAGGTCTACCGGCCTATCTCCCTGCACCCGTTTCCAGCAAAGGATCTCAAAGACATTCAACCAGCTACTCGCCAAACACCTAGAACACAACAGTCTCCTGGACTCCTCTGAATCTGGATGCCGAATCAAACACAGCAGAGACAGCCCTCATTGAAGCCACCAACGACATCGGGGTCTTCATTCTCTTGGGCGTATCAGCTGTCTTCAACCCAGTCACCCTTCACATCTTGATCAACAGACTTCACCACATCAGAATCCAGTGAGACGCTCTTAAATGAATCACCTCTCACAGAAGAACTCAGAGAATCCTTCTCGCAACAGTCACCTCTGAGCCGGAGAAGATATGCAGCATCCCACTTGGATCGGTCATCAGCCCCACTCTCTTCAACATGCACATGACCCTCCCCCCGCCCCCCCCCCCGGCCAACACAGTCAGATTGCCCAGACTCCACATCATCTCCTATGCCATTGACACCCAGATCATCTTCACACTGTCCGAAGACCCCTCCCCCCACAGAGACAACTTCCACAGATGTATGAGAAACGCAGCTGATTGGATTAATGGCAGCTCTCCCAAGCTCAGCACGCATAAGACTGAAGTCTTCATCTTTGTGGACAACACCTCACCATGAAACAATGCATGGTGGCGTGCTTAACTTGGCCCATGCCCCGCCCCGACAGACCATGCCCGCAACCTCTGCGTCATCTTGAACAGCCATCCATCTATGAAGAAACAGGTAAACGCAGTCTCATCCACCTGCTTCCACACCCTACCCAGCTTGGCAAGGTCTTCAGTTGGCTCCCATTTAACACCAGAAGGACTGTCATGCCGGCCCTTGTCACCAGCAGTCGGGAACACACTCTACAAAGGAGTCACCGCACATCTTCTGAAGAGACTATAGACAATACAAAACTCAGCGGCAAGACTCTTCCTCATCTCGCAGACAGACCAGCATTACACTCAACATCAAGAAACTACACTGGCTCCTGTTTCGAAAGAGATTCCGGTTCTAGATGCTGATCTACTCGTACAAAGTCCTGCACAACGAAGGGCCATTATACATCAACAAAAGCATAACCTTCCACTAACAGACCAGACACCTGCGATCGGCTTCCCTCTTCCTCGCTGACAAGCCCTCTGATGCCCCGTGGTTAATAGTCGAGGACGCTCCTTACACCTGGTGGCCAAAGCTTGGAATGACCTTCCCCTGCACCTTCTGGCCGTTCTGGCAATTCAGAAAATGGCTCAAGTCCTGGCTGTTAAAATGAAAAGAGCACCACAAAGCAGTTCAGCAACTCCAGTGCCTTGAGACCCTCACAGGTGAGATGCCTTGCTTTATAAATCCTTGATTGATTAAGAGGTCCTAGACTGTCCCCTCAATTGCTCTGTGGCACCTAGATAAGTGTATGGAACTGCAGAAGCCTGAATCCTGCTCTGTACCTACTCAGAGCCTTGCACAGCAGCAATGACTCTCTGTGGTCCACCTCTTGGATGCCTTTTCAGGCTGCTCGAGTCAAGCGGGCCGGTTGGGGTGTGCCTATACCCTCCCAAGGTAAATATGGCTATGCTGTAGGAGAGGGGTGTGACTAGCTCCCACAGCCGAAGCTGGCCCAAAGACAAATGGACCAGTACATTGAACCTACTGTAGATACCTGGTGGACCGCAGAGCACCTCCCCATCAATAACAATAAACAGACATGCCCATCACTCTCAAAGCAATTCAAGGCGCCTGGTATCAGTAGAGACAAAAGTGAATGAGGTCTAGGTGGATGTCACCCTCCTGTGCCAATATACTCACAAAATAGCAGACCGGTTGACTGAGGCTGAAGCCGGGGTCTCAACGGTTGAGGATGAAGTGACGATCCTTAAACTCCAGGCCTCCAAGTTGCTCTCCACAATGGATATACTGGAAGAACGAGCACAGGGTGCTGAAAACCAATGCCTGAGAAAGAGCCTCTGGCTCGTTGGGTTCCCAGAAGGAGTTGAGACCTCAGTGACAGACTGCTTTCTGGAGCAATGGTTCCATTGTTGTGTCCCATTGGATAAGCTGTCTCTTAGTTTCGTGGAGGAGAGGGCGCAGCGGGTCATGGCTAAATGTCTTCCCCCAAGGATTTTCTCATCCCATGATGGGCCACATCTTCAACCACCACCACTGTCGGTATGTCATCTTCCAGGAGGCTCAAATCACCAATATCTGCGCTTCACCACCAAGCTCATGTTCTTCCCAGACTACACCTGGGCAGCCCAGCAATGCAGATGCTTTCTTTAGGTCGTTAAACATAAACTTGTGGCCCTTCAGATCCAATATATGCTCCCATTCTCGGTCCATCTAAAAGTTATTTTCAACCCGTCCACCTATTTCTTGGAAATTCACCAACAAGCATGGGAGTAGGAGATGGAGCAATGGGTACTCTGGCCCACCAGAGTTGGGGAGGCAGCAAACTCTAGGACAGCTGGGTCCCCCGTGAGCTCTATCAGGTACCCCGGATGTGGGGTGGAGGGAGTGTTTTCCTGTGTTCTTTTGTTTTATTGTATGAATTAGAAATTGTTGTCGGCCAGTGTGATCCTTCAATTGAGCAACAGGGAGCCTCCGATGGATCCTGACCCACCCTACTAGTTTCTTTATGTTGAAATGTTGGGCGACAGATACTTTATAGTTGTAAGTATGTGGTGGAGGTGGGGCTGTTGGGTGGGATGGGTTATTGTTCTGTTTTCCTTTTATTCTTGTTTTCTTTTGCAGGCATTTAAATCAAATTTCATCCACTGCGGGCACTCGCATACAAAATGCTCTACGGCTCCACTAAGTCTTTCCCCCTTTGGACCAGGAGGCCTCTCATGAGGAGAGGGGCCAGTTCACCACTTTCCAGTACAGCCCCCAAATGGCTAAGGTAATTTCCTGGAATGTAAACCATGTCCTCAGTTTATAAGAGATCGGCAGTACTTGGCTATATAAAGCGGTTTAGCAACGATGTGGTCCTGCTTTAAGAAACGCATCTTTTAGGTTCCCACTGTCCCTTCGCATCATGTTTGGCTATGACTGAGTTTTTCATGTTGGCTTCTTAAGAGGTTCACGAGGGGTCGTGATCCTGCTGCATATGTCCTTCCTAGTTGCGGTGTCCTCCTCATACATTGACCCGCAGGGGAGGTACATAGGGATGGAGGGCCCTCTAGAGACTAGACACCAGTACTTCATATCGGCCTACGTTCTCCAACAGAGGTTGCACTGGACACTACATGCTCTCCAGGACTTTGTGGTGCCTCCCAACCCCCTGGGCTATCTGATTGGGGGTGTGGGTTATTTTTAATGCCGTCCCAGACCCCAGTCTTGATATTTTCGAGGCCCTTCGCCCAGGCTGAATTGCGCGCTCATCACAACTTACATTGTAGGCCAACTCAATTGGCCTATGCGATGCTTGGAGATTATGTAACCCCTCACAAGGGCTGTACACTTGCGTGTCAGCAGCGCATAAACTGGGTCAAAGACCTTGAGACCCTCATTGGTGAAGCATCTGTGTTCTACAAATCATGATTGATTTAATCCTTCTGATTTGGCTCCCAGCCCGTGACCTCCCTTGTATTACAATGCAAAAAGATCCTGACCCGAGTCATCTCAGAACACACACCCCTCTTTAAAAGGGAAACCCTTTTGTGCACCTTATGACCTATGTAGCGCATCAACGCCTGGCATCTAGTAGACCAAGACTGTATTGACTTTATAGAGCACTAAAATCTTCTTTAAGCTCAGCTGTAATACTGTGGCCTCTGCTGGAACCCCTATGGGTGTCCAGTAAACCCACCCTGAGGGGGTCTGACCAAGGGATATGTAGGGGGGGATATGTAGGGGGAAAGAAGACACGCCAACTGGTACAGGTAATGGATTTAGGAGCCCATATCCTCTCCTTGGAGTGGTGGACCTGTGGCTGCACCTCGGCGACATTGAGCGACAGCTACAAGTCCACCACTCTAGATAGAGGATCTGGACTGCCCACCCTGAAACAGATCTTCCTAGAGGGAGTGTGGGAGAGGGTTGGCCCAGCTGGTCTACGAGCATAGATACAAATCTAGCAAGCTCTTATTTTGGCTGGCAGCTTATGCTGCCTCGACTAGAACTGTACCGGCCATTCGCAATTTTCATGGAACCCTTCATGAAAGTATGCCCGAGGTTGCTCATGTCATTGCAGTGTAAAAAAGACTTCTATGGTGCAACCCCTGTACCCCCACAGGAGTCTGCATTCCCACTGCTAAAGGAGATTTCCCATGCACTCGATTCCCTGCCTTTTATAGCCAAAAAACTTGACCAAACGATCACAACTGAGGAGAGAAACATGGCAATTTCAGATCTCAATTTGGGAAAGACCCCAGGCACAGACTAGTTCAGCATGGAATTCCTTAAAAGTTAACCTACCCGTTCGCTCCCTCACCTACTGGCCCTCTAAACTGAGGGGGCAGAGCATTGATCAATCACCCCAAGACCTGGCACTGCCATTATTGTGGTGATTTCTAAGGCCAACCAAGCCGCAGAACATTGCTCCTCGTATATGCCTATCTCTCTCAAAAACGCAGACATCACATTTTTTCGAATGTCCTAGTGACTACATTGTCAGACACTGAGTTACCAAGTCTACCCAGACCAAATGTTGGTTCATGCCTGGCAGGAGCACCCGCTGTTGCATACGGAGGGTACAACTCACCCTGCCCCAGGCGTGCCGTTTGAGCAGCCCCCCCTACCGAATTGAATTTGAAACGGCCTTTGACACTGTTTTGTGGACCTTCTTGGAAGCTGTGCTGAAGCACGCAGTTTTTTTAACTTACTACTTTGGGCTCATCAGCCTGCCATACAATGCCACTGCATCCAAGTCCAGGTAAACTAAGTCCTATACCCGCCCTTCCCAGTAGTCAGAGGCTCCAACCAGGTCTGTCCTCTGTCTCCATTTCTTGGCTTAGTAATTGAACTCTTGGCACGTCTTGTCAGATGCGACTCCCAAATTCTGGATGGCTTTAAGAGGAGGATCCTGAAGAGCGCACAGCTCTGTATGTGGATAACATCCTATTACTTCTGGTTTACATGCAGTCTTTCGGCCCCAGACACCTCCACCTATATGGTGAAGCCTCTGGTCTGCAGATAAACATGAACAAGTCACTGTTGGTACCAGTTGAAGACACAGGAGGAAATTCCTGGTGCCCTGCGATCCCGATATGCTTACTCCTTCAAATAGTTTGATGTCTGTATATTCTACACCTCCCAGCCCTGGCCTGGACTCTTAATTTTCAGCCCCTTTACTAAAACCTTGACTAGGGACCTGTAGAAATGGGGCCTCCTGCATTTAAGCGCTATGGGGCGGGTAGCTTTATTTAAGCAGATGTGCCTCCCGCTTTTTGTATGTCATTGTGAACTTCCATCACACAATCCTTCGAGGACAGCCCTGTTGTGCCTTTTGGAGGAAGTTAGTTGACTGAGACTGGCCATAGAGAGGGTTGGCCCAGCTGGTCTACGAGCATAGATACAAATCTAGCAAGCTCTTATTTTGGCTGGCAGCTTATGCTGCCTCGACTAGAACTGTACCGGCCGGATAAACGCCTCCTCAGCGCCCGACATCGCCACAGCCATTCCGGACGGATACAAGATCTCCCGGAGAGATCGCGTCAACCAGATTGGAGGAGGCATCGCCATCGTACACAAGAACACCATCTGCATCACGACCAACTCCGACGACACCTTCACCGCCGCCGAACACCTCCACTTCCAGATACACTCCGACCCCAAGACAACCATCAGAGGCACCCTCATCTACAGACCCCTGGGACCACGCGCACAATTCAGCGAAGACATCGCAGACTTCATCAGCCCGCACGCCCTCCCCTCCGCTGACTACATCCTCCTAGGGGACCTCAACTTCCACCTGGAGAACAACAAGGACTGCAACACCACCACCCTGCTGGACAACCTCGCCAACCTCGGACTCAAGCAACTGGTGAACACCTCCACCCACTACGCCGGCCACACGCTTGACCCCGTCTTCTCATCCAGCAAACACATCTCCTTCAGCCACTCTACCGGACTTCATTGGACTGACCACAGCTGCGTCCACTTCAGCTTCAGAAAAACCACGACCCACCACCACCTGCAACGGGTTCCTCGCCGAAGCTGGAGCAAGATCACAGCCGAGCAGCTGACCACCTCCCTCAGCCGGAACCCTCCCGCCAGCACAACGGACCCTAACAAAGCAGCCAGCAACCTCACACAGAGGCTGACCGCCTGCGCCGACAACCTCGCACCACTGAAGAACCCTCCCAGCAGACCCGGCAGCAAGAAAGCCCCCTGGTTCACCAACGAACTCAAGGACTCCAAGAAGAACTGCCGCACCCTTGAGAAAGCCTGGCGCCACGACCAGACCACATACAACATGACCGCCCTCAAGCACGCCACCCGCAGGCACCACCAGCTGATCCGCACCACCAAGAAGACAGCTTACAAGGAAAGACTGGACAACAACGTCCACAACAGCAAGGAACTATTCAGCATCATCAAAGAGCTCTCCAACCCCAGCGCCGGAAACAACGACATCACTCCCTCACAAGACCTCTGCGACTCACTCGCCTCGTTCTTCCACCGCAAGATCGCCAACATACACAACAGCTTCGGCACACCAACCACGCACCCAACCACCGAACCAACGCCCCCCACCACCACCCTCTGCGCCTGGACCCTGGTCAGCACCGAAGACACCACCCGCACGATGAACACCATCCACTCTGGATCACCTGCAGACCCCTGCCCCCACCACGTCTTCAACAAGGCCGACTCCATCATCGCACCCCAACTACGGGACATCATCAACACCTCCTTCCACACCGCCACCTTTTCGGAGAGCTGGAGGCATGCCGAGCTCAGCGCCCTCCTGAAGAAACCAACAGCGGACCCCACCGACCTCAAGAACTTCCGCCCCGTCTCGCTCCTCCCTTTTCCGGCCAAAGTCATCGAGAAGACCTTTAACAGACAGCTCGCCGCCTTCCTGGAGACGAACGGATCCCTCGACCCCTCGCAGTCCGGTTTTCGAGCCAACCACAGCACTGAGACCGCACTGATCGCAGCCACCGATGACATTAGATCCCTGCTCGACAACAGGGACACAGCGGCCCTCATCCTCCTGGACCTCTCTGCAGCATTCGACACTGTCTGCCACCGCACCCTAGTACAGCGCCTCAGCAACATCGGGATCCAAGAGAAGGCACTGGAGTGGATCATCTCGTTCCTCGCTGGATGAACTCAGAGTCCGCCTACCCCCATTCAGATCCGAGGCCACCGAAGTCATCTGCGGCGTACCACAAGGATCATCCCTCAGCCCAACCCTCTTCAACGTCTACATGAGCCCCCTCGCAGCCATCACACGCCAACACAACCTCAACATCATCTCCTACGCCAACAACACCCAGCTGATCCTCTCCCTCACTAACGACCCCGCCACTGCCAGAACCAGCCTCCAGGAGGGGATGAAAGACGTCGCCGAATGGATGAAGAACAGCCGCCTGAAACTGAACTCAGACAAGACGGAAGTCCTCATCCTGGGATCATCACCCTCCGCCTGGGACAACTCCTGGTGGCCCCCCGCCCTGGGCGCCACTCCCAAGCCTGCGGACCACGCACGCATCCTGGGCTTCATCCTGGACTCCTCCCTCTCGATGACCAGACAAGTCAACGCCGTCTCACATCATGCTTCAACACCCTACGCATGATCCGTAAGATCTTCCGATGGATCCCCACCGAAACCAGGAAGACGGTCACCCAGGCACTCGTCACCAGCCGACTGGACTACGGGAACACCCTCTACGCCGGTACCACAGCCAAGCTTCAGAAAAGACTCCAACGCATCCAGAACGCCTCCGCACGACTCATCCTTGACATCCCCCGACACAGCCACATCTCTGGCCACCTGAGAGACCTGCACTGGCTCCCCGTCAGCAAGAGGATCACGTTCAGACTCCTCACCCATGCACACAAGGCTCTCCACGACCTGGGCCCCAAGTACCTCAACAACCGCCTGACCTACTACACACCCACACGCCAGCTTCGGTCGACCAGCCTTGCCCTTTCCGCCGTACCACGCATCCGCAGAGCCACCACCGGAGGAAGATCCTTCTCCTACCTGGCAGCCAAGACCTGGAACTCACTCCCCATCCAACTTCGGCTGACCAAGGACCATCTCTCCTTCAGGAAGCAACTCAAGACCTGGCTTTTCGAGCAGTAACGGACCCCTCTCCCCCAGCGCCTTGAGACCCTCCGGGTGAGTAGCGCGCTATACAAATGCTATGATTGATTGATTGATTCATTGATTGTTGGGCAAACAAGATATCGCCCGTAACTGGAAGTCGCTGGAACCATGCCTCATTCGAGGGGTAGAGGGGGGGTGGACTGGTGTGCCAGCCATGAGAAGCCGATTTACAAGGCCCTGTTTTGCCAACGAAATTATAAGATGTGGAGCGGGTGTTGGATAAATCATGGCCTGAATGGGTAATGATGTTGATGATAATGTATTTACTATGTCTATATCTCTAATGCATTTTTTTTTAGTCTTGCAGAATTTTGTGGAAAATGACGAAATCTGAGAACTTGGGTATCAAAAAAAGAATGATGCTTTAAAGTCCCACAGTTTCCTGGATAAGGACAATTTGTCCTAGTGCCGGCAGTGATAAAGTTAAAGTAGCTGCCACCCATGGGCTGTGCACCACAAAGTTTTATCTTGCCCGCACCACAGGAGACCTAGCAGCAAGCCCAGAAACATTTGGTAGTCTGGCTTACAAATCTACAGCGGCTGGTGCTGGAAAAGAATACCCGCCTATTTGCAACCATCTCTGGACTTGGATCTTCACGCTGCTCTTCAGAGTTGACAGTAAGTTCCTTTGGTTTCTGACAAAGATTTTGAGTGCGTCAGTGTTTACAAAGTTTATTGAGCAGATGCACTTATTGTGTGAGTCTCGACCCACGCTGGTGTTCAAGATCTCCTCTTGCAAATCTCAGCGGTCTCTCGCACACTCAAGACGACGTCCCAATTCTGGTCACATCACTGCCTAGGGTGACAAACTGGTCTTCTCCAGCAGCAGTGTACCAATGGCGATGGCCCTTGAATCCCCATGAGCCTTTCCTGGTATACAGAGGTTGTGTTACTCGCCTAAGGAGGCAAGCTTCTTGGGGTCACAGCTGTAGCCCTATTATTTTAACATCGCTGAACCAGGACAACCGTCCCTAAATTCCTGTTGCTCACTCTTGTGCAGTGGTTGTCTCTCACATTTATGGCAGCCCTATAGTCTCTGATGTATTGTTAAAACGCGATGGCCCTAAAGTTTCAGTCCCCCCTTTTCTAATTCAGGGGTCATGTCTCGCATGCAGACAGGTAGTCCGATCAGTGCAGTGGTCCGGATGCACCCTAACCTTTCATTCTGCCTCTCAGATTCTTGCACCATGACTTCTAGATCTTGCTACTGCCTAGCTCTGTCCTGAACCTCACAGAGTTCACAGGTCTTGGGTTAGGTAGAAGGTTGTGCACTAGGTGAGAATTCTTGATCCTCTTGGGTGATGTTTCCTCAGCAAGCATGGGAGATTGGACGACCCTCTGGGTCACAATCCTGGTTGCAACAAGCTGAACTCTTGAGTTCTTACATGCTGATGATCAGCTTCATTTGACCAAGTCTTCGTCTCAAGCCTCCTATTTAAACATTTTCCATATGCACTGTTAGATTTTGTCTCTCTGCTTTTCATATTCGATTAACGGGTGGCCTATTTGGAAATGCCCACATCTTATGACACTGTAAGTCATCTATCACTAAAGAACAGTCTTCAAATTTGGGAACTCCCAACACAGGCCACCTTGATTTTTTTTCATCAGTTATATGTGGTTTTAAAGGTTACCCGTGACATTGGTCCCACTCGTTGTGATTCCCTTATAAGTCCTATAGTCTTCGACAGATGTGCTCAGGCCTCCTTTGACCAGTGATTCCTTACGAATGAAAGAGTTACCTTTTGAAATGCAGGGCAGACCCTTTCTCTCCCTTCACCCTGTGTTTTCCCTTCCAGTGTGAGAAAATGCAATCCACATTTCTATTTTTAAGATTTATTGATTGACATCTGAACTTAGTGTTGTTTACTGTTGATTATGATTAGACTTTTTTGACTACAGTCTGTCACATGACCTCTTCAGACTTCATGGCAGAAGACAGAGTGCAGGAGTTGCTACGCTTATTGCGAGAAGCAGGGTGCCTTGATTCCCTGTTGGACATGGGAGCAATCTCTGTGTCAGTTCATCCGGCTAGCCGCCACAGTATTGGCATGCACTCTAAGGCAGAGCCAGGGGACATTATGAAGCCTAGGTAGTTGGATGGGCCGCTTGTGGGTCCAGGGAGGGCCTCTGAAAGCAGGGAGATGTCTGAGTGAAGTGAGGGTGGCAGGATCGCAGACAAGTGGCATAACTCAATGCACTTACAGTGCAAGATGCTTCCCGCTTGGACTCATGGCCCGCAGAGAAACAGAGATAGCTAGCATAATGAAGCGCATGTGGGGGTTGGGCAAAAGTCATGGCAAGCGAGTCCGGGCACAGAGGTGTCTTGCCCAGGGTAGTAAACATAGACTGATGCATTGTGGTGCGGCCACAGAAGAAAGCAGGCTAAAGCAATTCACAGGCAATGTTGCACAAAATAAGGTTACAGTTCCTCATATAGGGTGAGGGGGTGATATGGCTGATAGAAGGAACGGGTGGGTGTACTGGTATTCGGTTGCAGGGGGGGGTCTGAGTGATCAGATCTGAATGCCATCAAACACCCAGAAGGGTGTCCAGCTTCATCATTGAGCAGCTCCTCATTGGGCTGATGATGCAGTGCCTGATCGGCTCCTCAGTGGGGTTCTTTAGCTTTGATCTTAGCCGTATTGATGAATTCAAGTGAGTGGGTGTAAGAGAAGGGTGGTGTCTCGGTGACCGAAAATAGCCTAAGGAGTGCCGAGGAGACTTTTACTAAAGTGGTCCCCTTGACAAAGTAAAAACAATGGAGCTGTCACAGGTAATGATGTACCAAGATAGCTTCAAAAAGGGTGACGTGGGATCTGTCTGACGTAGGCCAAGCACATAGTCCACAATAGCTAGGTGGGCCTCTTTGAGAGGTCTCTCCCAGCCTTTGCTAGACATAGTGGTCCCCTCACAGGATGACCAAACAGAAGCTCAAAGGGACTAAATACCACTGCTTTCTGTGGCACTTCTCTGTAGGTAAAAACCAGACATGGCAAAATGACATCCGTAACCTTCTGAGTTCATCAGAGAGTCTCGTGATCATACCTTTTTTACATTTTCGTGAATACGATAACAGAAAGCAATCCCAGAAGTACATCAGTGTTGAGCAGACGACGCAGTAATATAAAGAATGCAAAGCATCTACTCAGTATGTTACATGGAGATACATCAATGCAATTAGGTGCATAAATAGACACGATGTTTGATCAACGACGAGCAGAATCTAGTACGCACAGGGCTACAACACATGCAGTGAATAACAGGGTTGTTGTCAAATCATCCCACAGGGTGAAACCCTTGTCTCAGTCTGCACCATCAGGCAGGACCATCCCCTTCAGTCACATCCATCTCTTTTCCCGCTATATAGTGCTGATACAGACCCCAAACACGTTTATGGCGATTCTAGGGCGATAGTAATTCACTATACAATTCAGATTGTGTAGTACATTAAACCATATCTTTTGACCAGTCTTTGACAGTAGGAGCTGGTCCTCGAGCCCAGCGCATTGCAACCCTGCGTATTGCAAGCAGTAGACCCATGTCTATTAATCGGCGTGTGTCTTTCAGCAGTCGCCTTGTACAACCCGGCAAAGCCAATAGTGGGTCCAATGGCAGTGGCAACCCTGTGATTTTGCTCACCATGCGAAAAATTAATCTCCAGTGGTTCGCAATCACTGGGCACGACCAGCGATATGCAAGAACACAGCTGGCGTGACTCTACACCGCTCACATTCTGCAGAGTCACGGAGGGCATATCTGTGCAGCCTGTCAGGCGTATAATAAACTCTATTAAGGAACTTAAAATGTATGACACCGTGTATCCCATTCAAGGAGACATTCTGCGTGACCTCACATCAATATGGCCAGGTGATGTCATGGAGACCCTCCCCAAGATCATTTTGCCATTCCAGCTAGCCTTGCTGAAGTGATTCCTACAATAGTCCTGTGATATGTTCTAAATACTGGAGACTATCTTACTAGGAGATTCCGTACACAGAAGGAAAGAAAAGGAGGCTATCTCGGGCAGTTCCGTCATGTCCTCCCCAAGTGTTCTGCGAATGGCATGCCTCACCCTGTGAAAGTGAAACTTCACAAGCGGTGTGTGAACATGCACTTCCGCCTCATTATCAGCTCATCCTCTAGCCGTGCCTTCAGAAAGTAGCTCCCCAATTTTAACAACGTTAATTGATACCAGTGCGTGGACCACCTCTTTTCACGATATGCTGGCAGCCAATGGCATCACTCCAGCGGGGTTGAAGGGAAATACAAGATAGTGGCCACCTGCCTTTTTAACAAATTTTGACATGCATGAGTACCCAAATTAGCGGAGTCCAAAATGCCAGCTTGCCTGAAACAACAACAATGAGAGAGGAGGGGGCGCAGCCGCAACCCTTTCAATCTGTACATGTGGGAGGCCAACTTGCTGGTGTACCCAGTGGTACGCATGTGAACCTTGTTCCACACAATAATTTAATTCTAATTCCGGGGCCCGCCTCAACACTACCTGCATGAAAGGATTTCTTAGCGTCGAGAAAGACCTCAGCAGCTTTGGTTTCCGGCTTAATATGCAGCAGCTTTGGTTTCCGGCTTAATATGCTGTATTGTTCCAAACTCAGTCGTTAGATTGTATGTCAAGGTATTCCCTGGGACAAACCCTGATTGTTCCGGACCAACATAGAAAGCAACCAGCGGGCCAGCTGGTTAGCTAAGATTTTAGCGAAGAGCTTGGTATCCACATTAAAAAGTGACAGGGGCCTAAAGGATGAACATTCATTAGGGAGTTTGCCTGGCTTAATAATGTAACTGTTAAGGCTTCCCTCGTTGAGGGGGCATTGCCCCCACCCCCTATCTCCTCAAAAAGAGTAATCCGGTGTGGAGTAAGCAACTCCTTAAAGAAAGCAACAGTAAGGCCATCTTGCCCTGGGGTGCTTCCAGCACACATTGCATTTAGCGCAGCAAGCACTTCACCTGCATCTAACAACGGCATCATTAGGTGCTCCCTATGCTCATCAGTCAACCAGGGCATCCGAATATGTTCTAAGTATTCTTTGATCATTGCATCATCAGCAGTCACTCTAGAGTGGTACAGATAGGAACAGTACTGATCAAACTTATCTGCTATTGCTGTTGGGTCTCTCAGTAGCTCTCCACTCTCTGTACGCAACTCAGACACACAGCCCGACTCCCACCAATCTCTCAGCACAGCTTCTTGCACTGAGCCCGGCCTTTCCCCTCCCCATATGTTTTGGCAACTGCGTATTTCCCCATGTGTTTAACCTCGCTGTCAGCAATTTCGTGGTACTCCTCCAATGAATTTAATTATTCCGCTACCCGAGCATCCCAACTCACCAAGGCCTCCTGCTCTATCTCGATCAACCAAACGATTCTCAAGGCTAGCCAGTGTAGGAAACTGGCTCTGTATATACTATACCAAAGTGAGGTATAGTGTGCACAGAGTCCAGTGGAACCCCAAAGGTAGGCAGAGGTAAAGTTAGATAGCACCTCACTCTCTATTTGTGGTAGTGTGGTCAAGCAGGAAGGCATTATCAGAGCACCATGTTAAGCATTTGTTGCACACACCCAGTCAGCAAATTAATTCACACGCTCAAAGACTGAACTTCAGACCAATTGGTTTTGTATAAAATTACCCTTTGTTATTTTATTTCCTAGAACCAAGTAAGCCTGGCACAGGTAAGTTGATAATTACTTTGCAGTAAATATACATTTTGAAATGCCGTTGCAAATGTACTTTGGAATGGTTACAGCTTGAATTAATGGCTATGCAATACTGTGGACTGCTGTACATATACTTTGTATCGATCTTGCAGTTAAAATTACAGGTAAGTTATTTTTACGTTACTTTCAGATTACTTTTTAGATTAATTTTTCTACTCCGTGTGATATGCCTAGCTATCACACTGGGACATTTCCAAGAGAAAAAGTAAGTTAAGTCAGTTTTGCACAATTGTTATTTTTCAGGTTTCCATACAATTCAACTCCACACTTGGAACATTTTTCAGAGAAAAACAGTCAATAGGTTCCTATGGAGGGAAATTAAGTTAATGGTTACCAGGTAAGTAATCGGTCTTTGGAGTTGAGCTTCTGGGTTAGAACAAGGGTTCCCCCAGGGTCAAGGATTCACTCTCGTTACACCCTCAGCGGCACGAGGGCGCCGGGTTAAGAGTGCTGAGGCACAATATTATCCAATGGGGATGGGGGTTCTCCGGTTGGTGGCTGCTGGCTAGCAGGCCAGTTGGCTGTGTGAGCAAAGCTCCTGAACTTTAGCTCAGGGCAAATGGGGAAACAAAGGTGCACCCTCAGCGGCACTAGGGTGGCCGGGTGCAGGGTGCTGTTTCGACGTCAGGCACCCTGTTGTTTGCTATGGGGAACCTCCGGTTTGAAAAGGCACTGCAGGGAAGAAGGTCTTCTGGGTGCGACCACCACTTCAAAAGGTAAATTGGGGGTTGGCTAAGCACCGTTGGTTGGGCCACCCAAGGCCACGCGGCGTCGGTTGCTGGGATGCCTTTTGGGGTCCGTTTTGGGGTAGGATCTTCTTACCAGCTCCTGGTCGCGGTTAAGGGGTCCTTTTGGATTTAGGTTGCAGGCGTCGGCTGGAGGCTTGAGGCAGGTCGGGCATCATTGGATCTCGGGTCAGGATCACCAGGGCGACCACCTCGTGCTGTTTGCCCAATCGAGCTCCGGCCGTGTTCGGCGGGTGCAAACTTGTGCGAATTCTCAATTTCCAGCCGAGGCCAGAGATTGCAGGTTAACAAATCCGGTGTTCAGGGGAGACAAAGTCTTTGGGGTTGAAGGCAGGTCGGTCCTCCGGGGTTTTCAAGGTTGCTGGCTGCAGGACACAACAGGATTTTGCAGGAGCAGGTTTGAGGGGGAGACAGGCCGGTAGGGCTGGGGCCAAGTCAGTGGGCGTCTTCCTCTTGTGAGGTTCTGCACGGCTGTTCAGTCCTTCTTCTTCTTGTAGTTTCATCTTGTTTGAGGAAGCAAGGTTCAGGAGTGCCCCTAAATACTAGATTCAGGGGTGTTACAGTTTGGTAAAAAGGTTGGGACCAATGGTTCCCTTCCCTGTGGTGGGTACAGCCCCTATTCTGCTACCCTACAGTGGGAGGGGGCATAGGCCTATCCCTGGTTAGCTGGGTCCCCCCATCTGCAGGATGGCAGGGACTGAGATTTGTGCTTCACCTCGCTTCCCCCACCTGAGGGGTGAAGTTGGCAGAGGTGGGCACACCTCTCTCCTCACTTGTTGTTCCTGCCGGTTTTCCCGCCCAAAGTGGGGTTCTAAACCAGTGGGGGCCAGTTGCTGAGAGCAGCAAGTGGCCTAGGGAAGCTTACAAAGGCGGCAAGCCTTTGACGCTTCCTCTTCGTGAACCCTGCCAATCCTGGGGGAGGAGGCTTTGTACCTCGTCCCAGGATGTGCATTCTTTGAGGCCCCAGAGAGCAGTAAACTCTTGCCCCAGGGGTCCAGAAACATGTCTGGTGGTGGCAGCTGAAACACTAGTGGTAGGTTAGTTTTCAGTGGGCATCTCTAAGATGCCCTCTGTGTGCATTTTTCATTCAGTCCCACACTGGCATCAGTGTGTCCTTAATGTGCTGAGAAGTTTGATACCAAACTTTTCAGTTTACAGTGTGGCCATTATGGCGTTTTGGAGTTCATAATGACAAACTCCCAGCACCATATACTCTTAATGGCAGCACTGCACTTACAATGTCTAAGAATTGACTTAGACACTGTAGGGGGACATGGCTCATGCACCTGTATCCTCACCACTGGTATAGTCTACCCAGCTAGAGGGGAGGCTGACCTATGCCAGAGCAGTGGGTTGCAGGCATGGCACAAAGAGAAGTGTGTCATGTTGACTCTTCACTTTGTTCTGCACCAAAACACACAGCCTGCAAAGGCAGTGTGTGAGTGAAATGGTACAGGACCTCTAAGGGTGGCACAATAAGTGCTGCAGCCTTTAGAGGCCTTCTCTGGTCACAGTGCCCTGGGTACCTGTGGTACCATTTACCAGAGGCTGACCTTTGGCCAGAGATGCCAATTGGGTTTAGGCTTCAATGCAGTTTGAGGGAAAGAACATAGTCCCTGGGTACCTGATTAGCAGGAGCCCAGGGCACACTCAGTCAAAGCACATAATCTATTCAGAAAAAGTGGGGACAACCATGCAGAAAGAGGGCACTTACTCCGCAGCCATCTCGGATTTGAAGACCCTGTCTAACAACGAGTATGGCGGAAACTGCCATGTGAAGGGAGCAGGCCTCTTCTGAGGTCTCTCTATGTCCAGCATTATTGGTGAGTGATCTGAAAAGGAGTGGGGGTGAGTCAACCAGGCGCAAATCTGAGGATACAAAGGTCTAGCGACCAACCAATAATCCATTCTGGTATGGAGGTCATGCAGGGCTGAGTAGTGGATAAAGTCCCCGGCAGCCGGTGAGAATGTCTGCCAGACATCCAGCATATTCAACTGAGTTGCCACATCAGTAATCACTATCCGCAGCATATTTGCGGTAGAGAGGACTCCCCTTTCAGACCCCCAAACAAGTTGTGATAGAATTGGTGATTATCGTAGTTAGGTCCATTGATCTTAATTATAAGTATGTCAGCTCCCTGCCCTAGACAGCTAGAGATCACAAACCTGCCCCCTTGGGTCTGCCTCAAGCACCTCCAAATGTATTCCTGATCTGGGGTTGACCCAGGTGAGCACCCCCATGGCATGCGTAGTGAGCCCCGCCGCATGAAAGGTACCATGTAAACGCCTAAGTGTAAGCATTTTACTATCTATGGGCAAATGGGTCTCCTATAATAAGGCGATATCAATCTCGTGCCTAGTAAGATAAGCTATCACCTTTCGCGTCTTTCTATAATCATTAAGGCCCCAAATGTTCCATGTGAGGAAGCGAGCTCTATTGTCCTGGCTCTGCGTCATTTCAAGCTACATTAACTAGATCTGCACTATCTATAGGATCCATGCGTCTCCACCCCTCTCTCATATAACAGTGCATTGTTCGAGAATTATGTAAGTACTGTATGCACACTGTTACCAGCTCACCGCTTGGAAATCCACAAAGTCAGAAATAAGACGTGGCCATTTGAACACTGTTTATACACCCTTCGAGCAACAGTTAACTGGATCCCCTAAAAGTTGAGGTAGTCTCACTGTCACCAACTCAGAGGCCTTCCTGCCAGGCCAGAGAGGACCATCCGCAAGCTGCGGCAGATCTAAAGTCTCAATGTCGATCTCAATCAAAGCTGACCGCATCCCCAAACAAGCAAATGAAGTTATCCCCTCAAACTCTGGGCAGCAGGCATCCATGAATCACCTCTAGTGCACTTCAAACAACAGTCCATATGTTACATACCTGTTCAGAGAAATGTAAGAAAACCAGAGGACAACCGTGTTATACTTGCCCCTCCATATCAACCCAAACGCCCCGGCCAGCTCCTCAGTGTCTCTTCTCCGTCCATCCGTCTTGATGTACTCCTTGTTGGCCTTCTGCAGTGACTTTGGGTCAGTGAAAATCTTTGATCCGCCATCCACGATGACCCTCAATTATGCTCCCTTAGGCAACTCATCAAGGGAGCAAACTGTTGCCTTTCCTCATGCACACTCATGGTGAAGACCGGGAAAAGCAAGATCGAGGAATGCTCAAATTGTATATCGAGTCTCTCTCTAGCTTGCCTCAACGCAGCATCCCTGTCCCTTTAGTTCAATAATTTAGCAATAACAGGATGTGGGGGAGCACCAGGCGGTTTCCTAGGACCCAGGGAGCCTTGGGCACGACAAATATGGCTGAAAATGTGTCGCGACCCAGGAGTGTCACCAAGAGCTTCTCAACTAACGCCTCCATATTGCCCATTGCTGGAGATTCAGGAAGGCCTGTGATGCGGATATTACATCTCCTTGATCTAGCCTCCAAATCCTCTCCCTTGTCCTGCAGGACGGTAATGAGCTTCCCCATCTGTTTCTGGGAATTAATTGTTTCCATCTCAGCGTCTTCAGTTTCGAACACCAGTCTCTCCGCCATATTTAGGCGCTCACTATGCTCAGACATGCGGTCCATCCGGTAGGCCAGAGAGTCACTTTTGCCATTTATCGTAGACCAGCTTTTCTGTCTTGCCCTCAAAATTTGACGGATATCACCTTCAGACTCACTCTGCACATCGGGAGACTTGTCAGCGCCTATATCCCTCTGTCTCGACTTGCGCTGCTCAAACTGCAGCTTAGACTGTGATTTGTCCATCTTGCCCATAGTCTTTAAATGTCCAAGCCCCACCACAGCTGCCACAAGGCTCACAGTCTCGCAGTACTCTGCCCACGTCAGCAAGGGTCCACAAATCAATCCGCTCAATCTTCAGGTCCAGGCAAGAGTCCTCTGCCTAATAAAAGCCTACACGGGTAGCACAGCAGGGATACAAACAGGAGAAAACCATAGGGGGAAAGGCCAATCCCTGAGTCGTTAGTAGATCGCAGCAGTTGATAGTGGGCATGGGAACTCCCTAGTCTATCTTCTGGTGCCAGACAGGACAGAGTAACAAGGCCCTCTGTGTGCAGCGATAACGTCTAAACATGTCCCTCATCCGCCGGCCAGCAATTTAAGTCCCCCCTCACCGATCCCTAGCAGTCTCACCAGGCCTCCCCCAGCAATCCGGAACCAGTATAACAGGGCCCAAGTTGCTATCGCTGCAATTGCTGTCCGAGAGGCGGCTGGGGGCCGTCCACCGGCGACTCGCAGTGCACTCCCTGTCTGCCAGCAGGAGCGTGCTCGATCCGGTCAACGTCGTGGATATTGCCCAGCCGCTGACAACCAGGACCCAGCACCACCCGCCATCCACCGGTTGGGCACAAAGATCGCTCACGTCCAACGTGGGCACAAGGTTGTGGTTTTGGGCTACAGGGCAGCCATGCACAAGCGAACCACACCTCGCCGCACAAGCAGCTTGTCTGTGCCCAGACCGGTCAGCAACGAGCCAGATGCCGCCAGCCCCAAGGATGCCATCAGAGCAAGGTATGTGCTCCGGTCACCAGCGGAGGTCAGTACGGGCCACAGGCCCTGAAACTACTGGTGTCCGTGCTGCCACGTCTCAGCCGGTAATAGACTGCAGCACTCGTCTTCACTAGGCCCTTGGAGACCGCAGCGCTGCCCCGTCCACCAGCAACTCGGACAGACACGATGAGCACGCCGATGGGCAATGAACCTCAAGTGCTTTACAGAGCGGCAGCGAGCATGTAATTTGTTGCTTGGATGTTGCCGGATTCCTGCCGGATAGTTACGATGGCATACGGAGCTCACCTAGAAAGCGGCCATCTTGAGACCAGGCAAATTAATTGGTGGGTTGTATGGACTTTGACTATGAGAATGATAGCCTGGAGGAGGACGAGGTCTTGGGCAGTCATGTAATTGATAAGGCGTCACAGACGTGGTGGCAGCAAGGGGCAGGAAGGTCAGTGGGTGGTGGGGGCTGGATTTGTTAATCAGTGTCCGCCTAGTGTTTTACAGGTTTAAGACGCAGTATTGTCCAGATCCACTGACACAAGGTTGGCGGGCAGGTGACTTCTACTGGCAAGGCAACAGAAGCAAGGCAGCAGACTACGGAGCGGGTACTGACTTTAATGCCAGGTAAGGATGTAAGTGCCACTTTCTCTGCCACTGTTATGTTTTCAATTGTGGTGGAGGCTGAGAATGGAAAGTAGTAAACAACATGTCTACAGATGTACTGGTATGTTAAGGACACTGGGTTAGGCACGGAGGAGCGAAGCTCTGATACAAAAGAAGAAGGTACACAAAAAAAGGAGGCTGCACAAAGAGATGGAGGATCTTGTGCACGGACAGGTAAGTCAGCAAGAGAACAACGAGGGGGCAAGGTCAAACACGGGAACTGATGCTGTGTAACAGATTGTGATGAGAGGTAGAAAGGTACGGTCAAAATAGCGGAGTTCAAAGAAAGAAAGGATTTGAAAAAAGTTGTCATACATGGTGACAAAACAGATGGGGGCACACAATCTGTTGTCCACCACAGAAAAGATCTGGCAGGGATTATATGTCGGAATGTTTAAGCTGTTGCATAGGGAGCTGAAAGCTACAGAAAGGTCCAAGGAGGAAGAATATGACCGGTTCACTGTTAAAAAAATATCGATGTAAAAAATACCGATAACAAATATCGCAGTAAAAATATTGAATACCAAAATATCGACTACCCAAAACTTGAACAGGTAAGTACAAAAATATAGATGTTAATAATATAGATTTTTTATAATATATATAACAAAAAATATAATGTATTAAATACGAATGTTATTTTTAACCAAACTAATTAAATTTAATTGACATTTTAACTAAATATTACAAATAAACTTAATTTAAAAAATATAAACACACAAACAATAATTTATACATATATTTACTTAAAAATAATTTAACAATTATCTTTATTGAATTTGTAAACTTTTAAATTACATAAACATAAAATTAATTATTATATCAATAATTTAAAATTTAAACATACCATTTTATAAGAAATTCTAACATTTAACTATTATAAAAATAATTACAACATACATTTCACAGTAAAATAAATACAACAGTAGGGAAAATGTTGGATAGCGGAGGGGTAAAAATTACTATTCCCACTCCAGTGACTGCAACAGTAGTAAAAGTGTTTGAAAACACAGGGGTAAAACTTACTATTCCCATTACAGTGAGTGCAACAGTAGGGAAAATGTTGGATAGCGGAGGGGTAAACATTACTATTCCCACTCCAGCGAGTGCAAGAGTAGGAAAAGTTTTGGATAGCAGAGGGGTAAAAATTACTATTCTCACTCCAGTGAGTGCAACAATAGGGAAAGTGGTGGTGGTGGTGTTATATGGTAGGGAACAAAATAAATACATTTATGTTTTAAATGTTTTTTTGGTTTTCAAATTTTAACGTAATTTAATTATGATTTTACAAATTAGTATAAAAAAAGATTAATGAACATTTGTTGAATGCACATTCTTTAACACTATAATATGCACAACACACCGAAAATAAATTAAACAATTACCAAAATTACTTATTAACTTTTTTTAACTAATTATTGATTCCGAAATTAACAATAAATTACTTCTCACCCTTCTCATCATTTACACCTATAAACACCACACCACAACACACCTAACATTAATTGCACAATTACCATAATTAATTACTAATTAATTCAAAATAGTTAACTAATTAATTCATCAATTAAAAATAAACTACTTCCCACTCTTCTCACCATAACACAAATAATAAAAATACAAACAATTCTTATACAAAAAATACATGCATCACAAACGTAACATATTTACTAAAATACATAACATTAATACAAAAATTGATATTTTTAACATCTATATTTCTGCAAACTATATTAAACACTTCGATATGTTTTTTCATTTATATTAAATACACAAAATTGATATTCTGCACCACAATATTTTTCTTTCGATATTCTTGACCAACAATATTTTTAGCACGATGTTCTGGCTCTGCACCATATGACCTGCCCAAACGACCTAGGGTTCCCATGACAATATGAAACTGAACAGCAGTATTTTTGCTTTTCGCTAGTGTATATTTAGAAAAATCTCCAGAGCAGAGTGTGGTCCTATTTAAAAAGTTTGATGTTGGCAGAAGCTTGCTCTGTATATGGTATACCACTTAGGGGCCGATTCCGATCTCGGTCGGAAGGGCACCGAATCTGGTTACGGCCTTAGCGGATCCGATTCGGAGGCTGATTTTCAGTCCGAGTCGTACACGGGTCAAAGTACGATGCGAACAAGCGCAAAATCTCCGTCCAAATCTTTTCTGGTTCCGAACCGCTCTGTACAACTTGGTCACAAGCAAACCGTGGCGTGCAATGGAGACGTTTCACGACCGAGCTAGTATGATGCTCGATTCGGACAGCCGGATCGAATCTGAGCGTCTGGCTCGCAATAGCTCCCGGAGTTGGACTTCGGGGGTCCGCGACGGACCCCCCCCCCGTCACCCGCAGACTTACAACTCGGACACAGGGGGAGACCCATGGGTCTCCCTAACACAGGCATGTACGGTTCGGATGGCACCGACGCGTACCCACTGTAGGGGGCGCACTTGTCCGCGACGTACCCATTCAGTCAATGGGAGCCCATGTACGACCGGCTCCCATTGACTTCTATGGGAGTTCGACTGAACCGAGTCCGACAGCATACGGCCGCATCGTACTCGCTCGGTCGGACTGCAGGACCCCGGCTCGTTTGGAAAACACTCCGGATCTGTCTCGGTCGGAGTGCTGTCCGACCCGGATCGGAATCGGCCCCTTAATTGTAAAACTCATTACCCAATGTACAGTGTTACGGCATTATTTTTTCTACATTTTGTAAAAGCTTTTCTCTTTTGCATTAAGGAGCACATTCAAGGACTTCATCTTGAAGTAGATTAGTGGTATAGCAATAGTAATAATAATGTTACAAATATACTTTGCATGTTTTTCATGGTCATCCAAGGGTTCAGCTGTTAAAAACGTTTTAAAGGGTTTCAGTGTAAGTACAGCCAAACAAGGATGGGTTCCAGGACATCTGGATAACTACATAGGGGGTTAATAACAAACTTCACAGGACGACATGATCAGTGTCCAGGGCTGTTCCTTAGACTATGTAAAAAAAAATTAAAAATCAAATAGACCTAGTATTTCTGTACTACTATTAGGTCTTGGACACAATGTCTACTCATGGTCTAGCCATCATTAAATCAAGGAATTGTGCTTTGGAAATTACATGGAAAATCACTATTGAAGAAGGGGCCATTATTCTGGCTGACTCAGGTGTGTCGCACAGACGTCGTAAGGTTCTGGATGTGTTACCTATGGTGCTTTTGAAGTCTGACATGCTCTCTCCTCCTTGTGAAGAGCCTTAATTAATCTACAAGTCAATATTAGGAAAATATTAAACCTATTTTGATTTGGCATTGTAGGAACCTGGATCTCTATGTAGTGCACCAAAGTAAGGTATACTGTGTAGAGTGAAGATCACCCTTCTTGCTTTACAGGGCTCAAATGACGACCACTACATGCTCTATTTTGTGGCAGTGTGGGTGGGAAGTTTAGGCTTATCAGAGGTTATTGCTAAGCATTTATATCAATTTAGATACCACAAACTTCGTATATAGGTATGTACTTTCTGTGTTATTGATTTTAGCAGGTAAGTTCAACATAAAATACATTGCGTCTTTACGTGTAATGCTTTCCTATGAGACAAATAATATTTACTGCATACAGATACTTGTAATGCATTTCCGTAGGACCCATTTCGTACGTGACACAGTTGAGGGACCAGGACCAAAGTTTCATCAGCCGGTTGGTCATATCTGCCCTGGTGAGGGTTCGCGGACAGAATATCGACCACAAAATATTGCGATACATAAATATTGCAACCAACATATCGATTACAAAAATAGTCTCATCCTATGTTCATAATCTGAAGTACAGAAATATCAACAAAAATTTTTTATGTCATTACTAGCATTATACTTAATATTATTTATTTTATAGACTTTTAAAAAATAAGTTAAATAATAACATTCAACAAAGTGAAACGCATATATAATAAATATATATTTATATATAATTTTTTAAGCTAATAATTTTAATTTATATCAATTTCAAAAATAATTATATATTCTAAAAAAATAGATATACTAATAACATCTTTAATAAAACACCATTCTAATTAAAAAACAAAACAACTTTTTAAAAATTTGGTAAAATATATTTCACTCATGAAAAAACAATAATTAAAATTATCATAATTTTGAATAAAAAAACACAATTGAAAAAATATGTAATAAAATATAACAATTAATACATATACTATTCACACTAAAATGTATTTAAAACTACGCAAACTATTATAATAAAAAAAGGTAAACGTACAATTCCCACTTTACGCAACGCATTTATTTTTTTGTTTTTAAAAATCTCCCTCCAATAAATACGATAATAGTGAAAATGCCTATATTTCCTGCCGGTAACCACGTTACACCTAGTCCTACTCTCATTTATCTCTATTATGCAATGAGGCCCTTGTGCCTCGTAGACACACTCCCCTACCAATATAAAAAGACATCGCCCAGTACACAATACCTGTATGTACCAACCCAACATAGACAGTTGGCCGGGCTACCAGGAGGAAGGGTGAGCCGCAGTGGAGATAAGCGAGAGCAGGACTAAGAGTAATGTAATTACAGGTAAGTAATATTACCTCCACGTCCCTCTTGCTTATCTCCATTACGCAATGAGCCATACCAAGCTAAGGAAAAAACCAGACCAACGGTCCAAGCATCATCCCAGAGCACCACAAAAGATGCCTAAATGAAGGTCAAACAAACAGAAAAGATAGGCCAGTCCCAACACTGTGGACCGAATCACGGAGGTACGCCTGGCCTCAAACACAGGAAAGAAGACGACCCACAGATAACGAGCCAAGGACCCCCGAGCCTGCAAGCCGACACAAAAGGCAACCCGAAAACAAAAGGAAGAAAACCAGCAGAACCAGAAGGTGCAACCCCCACAGATAAACGCAACAAAAGGACCTGTAGAACAGACCCAGACTGATCAACAGACCCCAGCAAGAGGACCGCTAAGCCCCTAAAGTCCAGCCGGAGTGCCAGAGAAACAGAAAAGAACCACGAGCACACCACGTCCCAACCAACAGTCGACGCAGAGCACCGTAAGACCAGACAGACCCCCAAAAGGCACTCTCACAGAAGAGGCGACCAAATCCGAGAGACCAAGGCACCATCGTCCACCATGCTCCATCTGCAAGACGCCCACTTGGGAAACACCCGAGAGGGCACCAGGAAAAAAGAAACCACAGGGCCACAGTCACCAACGGACTGGTAGATTCCAGACCCACCACCAACTCCAATAACAGAGGGACTAAAGGAACAGGACAGGCCGGAGGCACCAAAAAACCAGACTCACATCCCACTGAAACAGAACCCTTGAACAAGTCCTAGAGAGAGAAGCCACCAAGAGGCCCGCAGGTCAAGTAAACCGCAGAGCAACCCCCCCACATCCACAAACCAAAGCGGTAAATCATGTAAAAGAGGCGCCTGAACAGCCCCTATGGTAACCCACACCCAGGTGATCACAGGAAATAGCCCGGTCGGCAGGAACCAGAAAGGCTCAGAGATCACAGCGGACCCCCCAAAAAACGCAGAAGACATGGACCAACGGAGACGTGCAGGCACGTAACCAGCAAAATGAAGCAGGAACGAAGACCCAAGTGCCAACTGCAAATGTCCCTCCCCTGACCCAAAGCCGGCGGAACCAAGGGGGCCTGCCAGGGTATGGGAGCAGGGAGGCACTACAAACTAGTTTGGAGGAAAAGCCAGGAGACTCGAACAATCCAACACACCCACTAGAAGGAAAGGCAAGCCCCCAGCAGGATTACCCACGGCAACCAACCAGCCACAGGACAGGTGCACACTGGTCACCCCAGACTAGGCACACAGCCAGAGGGACCTTGCAGTACAGCGTAAAAACAGACGGCAATCTCCTCCTGGCAGAAACCGCCTCACAGAAGGAAAAGAAATGGGGTACTGCATGCAGGAAAAACCCATGGGATGCAGGCAGCCAAGCTAGAAAAAGAGCAGAGAGAAGACCAACAGAACCAGGAGGGCAACCAAGCCTGGCAACCTGGTAAACCAAACAACCGGACACCAAACATGGAACCAGCAGGCCAGGACAGCAGAGGAGGCTGTCACCGATGCCCCACGAACCCGAAAGAATCAGTGGCAACAAGAGGGGCCATGAAGGAACCAGGCAAGACCTCTGAACTCCTGTTCAGGGACTCTGCCCTCTGCCCCAGCAGCTCCGCTAGTGTGTCGCTGTCGCTGCCCCCTCACCTCGCCTAGTGAGTAGGTGTGGTGCCTGGTGAGCTTTGATCCACCAGGATTCGTAATTGTGCCTGTATTGTAATAGTGATTTTGTTGTTATCTTTCTGTTGCCTCGCTGCTTTTGCCATTGTTGTGTCCGTTTGTTGCCCTTTCCTGCCGCTGCTGCCCCTGCAGTCCCTCCTCCCTGCAGACTCCCGCCTCCCAGCTGCGCTCCCCCCCTTCCCTATTTAATGTCAGCTGCTGCTAGGGCGGGCTAGCAAGATCTCTGACCTCCTGTTAAGGGACTCTGCCCCCTGCCCCAGCAGCTCTGCTAGTCAGCCACTGCCCCCGCCTCTCCTAGTGTGTTGGTGTTCGAGTCCTGCCTCCCGTGTTGTGAGCGTTGTTCTGCCTGAATTCGTAATTGTTCCTGGATTCTAATTGTAGAAGTGATTTTGTTATCTTTCTGTTGCGATGCTGCTTTTGCCCTTGTGCCCCCGTGCCAGTTTGTCACCCTTTCCTGCCGCAACTGCCCCCGCAGACCCTCCTCCCTGCCGACTCCCGCCTTCCAGCTGCGCTTCCCTTCCCCTTCCCTGTTTAAGACTGCTGCCCGCTGCTGGTGTGCCAAAAGTGTGCCAAAGGCAAGCCCGTCTGCGACCAGCGGCAGGAACCCTGCTTCTCTGAACATGAGCCACTACGACTCAGGAGCCCTCCTCGCACTCAACCCTGGGAGGAACAACAACTGCCAGCTGCCTACGCCAAAAATCACACACACCCAGTCCTGCTGCCACTCCCAACAGACCTTCACCACGCTCCGCAACCCCACAGTCTCCTCCCCCACGTCGGACCCCAACACCACCGAAGCCCTGAAGTGCATCCTCAACGTGCGTGCCCTGCAGTCACGCCGTACAAATCTGGGACCTTTTAGACACCCTTTCGCCAGGCGTTGCCTTCTTAACAGAAACCTGTACCAACACCGCCCCCAACATCACAACCGCCAACCCTGACAAATACAAGATCCAGAGAAAGGACTGCCCCAACCGCCCAGGAGGAGGACTCTCCATATCACACACGAGCTCCCACCGACTCTCCACCTCCACTTAGAGATTCAGACTGGCCCCAAATCCACACTTCGCTGCACCCTAGTCTACAGACCCCCCGGACCTCAAGCTTCATTCACCACCATCACCGACCTCATCGCACCCCACTCCATCGCCTCCATGGACTACATACTCATCGGAGACCTGAACTTCCACCTCAACAGCCCCATCGACCCCCCCGCCCCAACTCCGTCACCCTCCTGGACAACCAAGCCAATATCTGACTGAGACAGCTCATCACCACCCCCACCAACATGGCAGGACACACCCTCGACCTCCTCTTCACAAGTGGGAACAACACCATGCAACCCCCATGGATGGACCACCAATGTATACACTTCCTCGCCAACAAACCCATGCCACCCAAAACTGCACGCAGAAACTAGATCAAGGTCACTGAGGAGCAGCTCAACTCCACCCTCAACTACGATGCCCCATCACCCTAACTGACGCCAACCTTGCATCCAAAGAGCTCTACAGATGGATCACCAACTGCACAGACGAGCTCGCAACCCCGACCGACAGCGCCCCAGAAAGGCCACCGTGTTCACCGCCGACCTACAAGAAGCCAGACGCACCTGCAGAAGTCTCAAGGAAAAACTTGGAGAAACAGTAAATCCTCGGAATGTCGCTCTCACTATACAAGAACGCCATGACTGAATACCGCCAACACATTAAATCCACCAAAAGGACCTTAATCTAAAACTGGATCATCATCAACTCCAAGGAACTCTTCAGCGTCATCCATGAATTCACAAAAACTCCCAGCAAAACCAGACATCACCCCCTCCCAGGACCTCAGTAACTACCTCTGCTCCTTCTTCCATCTGAAAATCAAGTGCCTCTACGACCACTTCAACGACCAGACACCTGAATCCATAACCAATCCACGCCCCCCATACCTCCTCCAGCAACGCCAGCCAGCCCACCATCTCCTCGTGGACCCCAATTACCACCGAAGACACCGTGTCGACCATGAAAAGTATCCACTCAGGAGCCCCCACGGACCCCTGCCCCTCCACATCGCCCCGTAACTCCAACGCATCAACGCCACCTTCGAAACTGACATCTTCACCGACAACTGGGAATGCGCAGAAGTCAGACCCCTACTAAAGAAGCCCTCGGCAGACCCCATGGACCTCAAAAACTACTGACCAATCTCACTCCTCCCATTCACAGCCAAGGTCACGAGAAGACCGTCAACGTCCAACTCACAAAATTCATCAAAGAAAACTCCATCCTCGACCCCTCCAACTTCGGATTCTGCATCAACCAAAACACGGAGACCGCTCTACTCGCTGCCACAGACTACATCCGCACCCTCCTCAACCAGTGACACACCGCAGCCCTAATCCTCCTCGACCTCTCTGCAGCCTTCGACACCGTCTACCACCGCACTCTCACAGCAAGACTCCACGACGCTGGCATACAGGAAACCGCCCTCAACTGGCTCCGCTCCTTCCAGCAGAACCCAAAGAGTCCAACTACCACCCTTCCTCTCAGAACCCACGGAAATCAATTGTACCCCAGGGATCGTCACTCAGCCCAACAGATCAACATATACATGGCCCCCCTCGCCGCCACTGTCAGACAGCACAGACTCAGCATAGTATCCTATGCCGATGACACTCATCTCATCCCTCCCTCACCAAAGATCCCATCACCACCAGACTCAACTTCCAGGAAGGAATGAAGGACGTTGCAGCCTGGATAACCAGCCGCTGGCTAAAGCTCAACTCGGAGAAGACAGAGGTCCTCATCCTCAGACCCTCCCCCTCTGCATGGGACAACACCTGGTGGGCCATCGCTCATGGCAGCCCCCCCCCCCACACCGAAAGGCCATGCCTGAAACCTCTGCATCTAACTTGACTCCTCTCTCTCCATGACCCGGCAGGTCAACAATGTCACCTCCACCTGCTTCAACACCCTCTGCATTCTCCAAAAGACCTTCAAATGGATCTCCCCCCAAATCAAGGAAGACCATCGCCCACGCACTCATAACCAGCAGACTGGACTACAGCAAAGCCCTCTACGCTGGTATCAACAAGTCTCTGCTACGCAAACTCCAAACCATACAGAACACCTCAGCCAGACTCGTCCTTGGCATCCCTACAACAACAACACATCACCCATTACCTGTGCAACCTCCACTGGCTCCCCGTTGAGAAAAGAGTAACTTTAAAGATGCTCACCCAGGCCTACTAATGCCTACAGAACACCAAACCCCAAAATCTCAACAACAGAATCTGCTTCCACGTACCCTAGAGGAACCTCCGAACAGCCCTCACCCTTACCGAACCCCTGTGCATCCGTAGAACAAGAACGGCTGTCAGAACCTTCTACATCACGACCAAAGCCTGGAACAACATCCTGATCGTCATCGGACGCACCCCCACCCTGCACATCTTCAGAAATGCCCTCCAGACCTGGCTCTTCGACTGACCGGAGCTGCTCCCCCCACCCCCACCCCTGGTGCCTTGAGACCCTTACCCACGTGCTTTAAAACCCCTGATTGATTGAACAAGGCCACAGCACCTTCCCCAACCACACAGAAACTAGAGAAGCAGGAGCTGGAGACCACTGCCCCACCATGGAACCAAAGAGGGCAAAGCCCAAACGAACCACAAAACACAGCCCTCCGGCCAGGAGGGCAGAGGAGCCAGCGAAGCTTACAGCCCCCGGCAATCCCAGGCAGATTCCCAACCAGGAACGAACCAGGCCTGATGTTGCAGAACGTCCCAGAACATACGAGGGCAGGTGCTTGCAGGGTCGTATGGCCAAAGGACACAGACACCCCCAACACATGATGGGACAACAAACAGCACATGGGAGACCAGCACAATCCCCACTGGCACAACAAGGCAGACCAGGCCAAAACCAGAGGTCAGCAAACGAACATGGGAGACCAGCACAATCCCCACTGGCACAACAAGGCAGACCAGGCCAAAACCAGAGGTCAGCAAACGAAGCACAAGCCACAACTCGCCGGCAAACCACCAGAACAGCAGGCAAAGAGCTCCAGTACAAGAAGCAGCCAACAGGCTGGAACAAGACTGAACAACCAGGCAGAAAGAAGCAGCCACGGCACCCCATGAAACAGCGCGCAGGGGAAGCCGAAAAAAATGATCACCGCCATACCAAGGAGGGAGAAATCGCACAATAGAGAAGCCCCGAAAACGACATGCAACAGCTCTTACAGACACCAAAGCCACAAACAGGGACCCTGGCAGGAGCGCTCCCCTCCCCAAAGGCACCCACAGCCAATAGGAAGCGGAAAACATAGGAAGTGCAGGGAAAGGGCTGGCACAAGACTCTGCCCTGCAACCGGCATGTGCGCCCAGCAGCCCGGGGGACGCCCCAGAAGAAGCAGCGCCAGGCCTGCAAGCACTGAACCGTAGGCGCAGAGGCAAGGCACAGGAAAACCGACAGGCAAGGGGGAAAATGACTGGTTAGGAGACAACCCAAACAGACAAAAAAAAATGCACAGCTATAAACACCACAAAAAAGATGACCAAACGAAAGGCACAGGCCAGCCCTGGCAACAGGCCACCCCAACCGGAGGAAAGCAGTCTACCTCCCTGTAAGAAAGAAAAACAGGCATTTGTGTTTGTTTTTTTTAAATGTGGAAGTGAGTAAGACACAGCGGGACAACAGAGTCCCTGCACACCACTGCAAGCCAGATGGAGGTAAGCATTACAGACCTCCATCCCAGCAAGAAAAGGGAATGAGAGAGGTGCCCCACGCTCGCAAGCAGACCCACTCCCCCACCTCACCTGAACAACATCTCCCTCCCCCCTCCACCCAGCACGCCTGAAGACATGACAACCAGGAGAAAAGAACGCGGAAGCCGGTCCACACCACCGCCGGCACAGAGCGGCAGGAAACCAAGCCACAAGGAACGTCATGCGTGCCCAACCCAGAATAAACTTCTTGCAGCAGGAGCCACACCCCACCCAGTGTGGTAAACATTTAGCAACTGACACCGCCAAACAAACTCACGCTGGAGTGAGTGCTCCGCACACATCCTACTGTGTCTGGAACCAAAAGAACAGGTTTTGTGGAGTGGGCGGTGCCTTTATATTGGTAGGGCTGTGTGTCTACGAGGCAGAGGGACCTCATTGCGTAATGGATAAGCTAAAGGGACGTAGAGGTAATGTTTAACCCCTTGCGTGCGGCGCAAATTCTGCCGCAGTGCGGCACATTCCTATCGCGGGCGTGGTCATGACGTCTCCCGGCCGTCGTCCGCACACGCCCACCGTAATGCATGACGGCCGGGAGACGTCGTGCGCATGCAAGGGGTTAATTGCAGATAGGTTTTATTTTCTATTACCATTTGACACACTCCAACAGTAGGGAAAATGTTGCATTACAGAATGGTAACATTTAATATTCCAATAAAAACACCAGTAGGGAAAGTGTTGGATTGCGGAATAGTAAAATTTACTATACCCACTTCAATTGGTGTAACAATAAAAAGAAACAAAAGTACGACAGTAGACAAACTCTAAAGGGGTAACATTTACTATTTCCACTCCAATAAGTGCAACAGTAGGGAAAGTGTTGGATTGCGGAGGAGTAAAATTTACTAGTCCCACTTCAGTTAGTGCAACAATAAAAAGAATCCAAATATCTTCAACAAAATTAATTTACTTAAAAAAAAAAATGTTAAAAAATATAAATATTTAAAAAAATATACAAATAATAATCCAAAAAGTAAACATGTTATGTTACATTCAGATCACAAATATCTACAAATATCATAAGAAATCAAATTTAAAAATAATTTTTATAGAAATACTTTTTTTAAATATATATATATTTTTTTACTTCACACCATAAAACACCACCAAACTCAACCTACACCATACAATGTAATTTAAAAATGAATATTTATTCTATTAATATAAAGTGGAACAATCCAAATATGATATATTAATTATATGTACTTTACGTGGCACAATATACCCCTAAAAAACACACATTACTATACAATTTAACAAAAATGATTAACGCACTAAACATGATTATCAAATTATTAATTAATCATTTTAAAATAATTTAATTTAAATAGTTTACTTCCTACCCTATACCCTCAAAAAACAAACACAAAATCTAAAACAAATAATTTAATAACACAATTATCAATTAAATATCTAAAAAAAAAGGGCCGATTACAATGTCGATAGTAAAGCTTCCGACCGCTAGTCGGAAGCTTTACGACCACAGTGTCGGTTTGCATTCCGACCGTTCGATTGCGATGTCTGTGGTCGGAACGTAAACCATTTCTGTTGGTCGGAACTGCACCGCAATCCCCTATGGATGGTGTTTCCGCCATCGGGAATATGATGTCGGTTTTTGAAAGCCTTTCCGTGCCGGCCTTTCTGACATGGAAAGGATGTCAGAAAGCGACTCTGGGGACCCCTAACAGGGCCCCCTTGCCTTCGTGGCCTATGGTTGGTGTTCGAAAGGGTACCCACCTGTAAAACCCTGCACTGTTACAGGCACCATGGGGTGCCTGGGACAGGATGCAGGGTTTCTCAAATACACACCCATTTCTCAGTAGGAGCCTGTATTACGGCCCGTTTACAACTGTAACGCAAGCTCACATAGAGAACTTTGGAAATCCGACCGAACAGTGTTTGTTCGCATCGTAATCAGGCGGTTGGAACCGCCGACCTGAGGTCCGTCGGTCCCGAGTCTGAGACCGTGTTGGTCGGAGGCAACTCAAACGGACATCTTAATAAGCCCCTTAATATTAATTCATTAACATTAATTATATTTCCCACCATTTACGCATATAAACCTCATAACCCAGACCTGAAATCAAAGTAATTTTTTTTATACACAATTGAAACAATACTCAATTAAATAATTCATAGTATCTAACTAATAATTAATTAGCATTAATTTACTCCCCACCCTTTACCCCTATAAACTCCACTATTCTCACCTAAAAATATTTCATTTATTAAACATAATTAATTTTTATTTCAAATTAAAAAAAATGTCTTCCCAACCATCACCCCTATAACCCTGCAACCCCAACAAATAAACAATTAATATAATTATCATTTATTAAACAATTAATTGGTAATTAATAAAACATAAATTACTTTCCCCCCTTCACCCCAAAAAAACCACATACCCCGCACATAAAATTGACATTAGAAAAAGAACACAATTGACATAAATAACAATAAAATAAATATTTTTATATTTAAAAAAATATATAAATAGGTAATAATTAAATTACTTACTTCCCGATAAAACTCAAAACATTCTATGGTATTAAACACAAAATCTAATTTCAATAAATTTGATAGAATAACTACTACAAATGTTACCAATCTATTTTAAAAAATAAACAATTATACAAAAAATTACAACATATGCATATAAAATATAAACTAAATCGCAGAACAATAATTTATCAAATATTTTAAACTATATTTTTACAAAGGATATTATTGACTTTGATATTTAAAAAATAGGCATTACTCAACTTAAAATCGATATTCTTGACATCGATAGTTCCATGTCACGATATTTTAGAATCAATTTTCTTGCACATCAATATTTTAAACTCCAATATTTTTTCTGAATTCCCTGGAGAGTCTGGTTGCAGAAGTGCTAGACGGGTTGGTAACCTTGCGTGCGACTGGAAAAAGGCTGCAAGTGGAGACTTCGGAGAGCTCCCACCTTGGGATCGGGTGGAGTCGTGAGGGTCTGGGCACATGGGGGAAGCAGGCAGTTTCTTTAGGCTGGACAGCTTAGGTGCAGCGTGTTTTTGTCAGATGGAACTTGTCTGTCAAGGCGCTTGCTGGTTTTGGTCAAGACCAGTAAGAATGAATAAAATACAGCTGGGCCACTTTTGGTGCTGGCCTCTGTGGTGCCGATGTCACTCATCGATTGCTTGTCGGTGCTGTCGCTTGAGTAATGACTGGTATTTCAACAAGCGTTGGTTGCAGAAATGGTGGCTGAAGTATACAACATAGCCCTGCCCTATCTGGCACTTGCTTACCTTGATAGGGAGGCCTGCACTCTGCAGACCCTCAATGTTCTTTCCAAGTTGGATCAGGTGATCCTGCTAGGTGGGGATGTAGACAGCAGGGGATTATTCTCCAAGGTCTGGCGTGGGGCAGGATGGCCATCATAGGGCTGTGACTTTCAGAGGCTCCAGGGCTATGAATGACCTTTTTTGATTAAATACCCACTAAGTCAGCCTTTTGTGCCCTCCCACTTTTGCAACCCAATTACTAACTGCTCAGCAGTTTTATAGACCTGATTTAGATATGCAACAGTACCTGATCGCCTATAAGCTTACCACGTTGTCAATAAAGTTGTCTGAATTGTACACCCGGAGGCATGGGAAAAGTGCCCTAGAGTACGCACTGCCCCCCTCACCCCACCCTGGCGACATCTGTTTATTCCGATTGCCTGTGCATAGTCTTTCTCAAAGCAGACCACTACTCTACAGGTGGCTAATGAGGTCCTAGAATCCATTGGTCGATGCTGGTGGTCCTACAGTCTGGTGGCTGCTGCCCACTGGAACAGCATGGTGGGGACCGGCTGTGGCCCGACATCGCTTGTCTGCATCTGACCGACACTTTGCTTTGCAGTGCTGTTCATGGTAGTATGGAAGGGTATTGGGCACAGTGCATGATGATCCCTCTTTCTCCCCTTTCTTGGACCCCCTATTTATTATGATTTTGAATGTCAGCAATGCCCCATGTCCTTCCTTCTGTGACTCCACAGAGAAATTCATAGCCCGATATCCCCCACTGTGGGGGCTCTGCTTTAGGCAGTGGATCTGGGTGATGAACAATCCATTTTAGAGTCGACCCTGCTGAGTTCTTAGGGGCTGATTACGAATATGGCGGTCGTAAGAGCCCCAGACTCACGGTGGTCCGTCCGCCACATTACGACTTCAAAAGTAGTTGCAGCGGAGGACCACCTGCTGTGCCATGGAACCATCGTTGCCTGGCAGTGGTGGAGCTGCGTCCCAGTGTAACATGTTGGGCAGAATTAGCGCAAGTCCCACTCAGCATATTGAGAGTTACGCCAGCCATTTCATGGCAGGAGACCCCCCATGAAAAATTTGGGGGTGGAGGAACAAAGGGGACCCTACAGCCTCCCCATGGGGATACAATCAGGGGGGCACAACAGGTGCCCCCTTGCTTATTCCCCCGAAGTTCCGAAAAAACATGGACATCACCACACCATGCTGTGCTGGAACTCTTCTGCCATTCCCGTTGTGGTGCTTCGTTTATAGGCACCGCCATGGGAAAGGCGAAGTACCGTCTGCCTTACATAAATTAAACTTGTAATAAGGTGGGTGGTCCTTGTGCTGCTGTGTTGGCGGAGAGTCGGTGCAACTGCGCCAAAATTGTAATCCGGTCCTTAGACTGCTGAGGTTCAGAAGGCAGTATGCAGCCATCCCATGAATCCCCTAACTGTAGCCTAATGGGTAACCCAGCACCACCCCTCCCTGCCAAGATCTCCAATGTCTTACTGCTCAGCCGTGCCCCGACGTAATATGTTCTTCCTAGAGGGCCAATGCAGAGCTCAGTGCTCACCAGACTTTACCAGAATCTAGTATCACAGTGATTCACTTTATGAAGGACTGAATATGAGCACGGTGCCTGCAGGCCTCTCACACGCGATCAAGCCACTCCTTCCACATAGATGCTGTGGGTTATCCTCCATTTGCATCCAATGCCTCGAGTTGGTGCAGTCTTGCCTGTTCCTTTGATTGGGGTTCAGGGATGTCCTCTTTGTAGTGGACATTTTGTGACTCCCAGGTTAAGGTATTTTTACATGAATGAGCCATAGAAATCAAGAGGGCTTCTTCCCTAGGTAGGACCTTTCCTTTTGGGATAGACATTAAAAGAAATAGAAAGAGGACTAAGCTCCCTACTCCTCTTAGGGGGCAGACATCCTGGAACAAGTCCTCTTCCATTACGGTCCCTCCCTCACTACGCTAGCTCCTTCCTGCCCAGTGAACTCACCATGTAAGCATTCCCCATCATTATGTTGAACCACTTACTATCTCCCGCTGGGCACATCATTTTTCCTCCTAACTTTTCCAGAAAAGCAGCAAAAAATCTCACAAAAATGCTCAAATTGAATAGAGAAGCACTATTTATAGATTCAAATTTCTGCTAAAAATAAAGAATTGATAATCAACGATCTAATTTGTTTTTTACCAACAAATGCTTACCAACAGACGCTCCCGATGGAAGAAAGCCTTATCCTCTGTACTCAGTCACCTCCAGCATAAAGATTCTGCACAGACTCAAACTTGCTATCGCACCCTCATATGTGTACAGTGCTGAAACCACCGTTTTCATTTACAACTACGTCCCTGTAAACAGCCAATCATTCAATCGGTATATTAACAAAATATTGAATCCAAAATATGAAGCTACACAAATATTAAGTTTGTAATATTGTGTTACTTAAATATTGTGATGCTGAAATATTGATTAAAAATTACAAAAATTCTTTGGGGTAACTAATATGGTTGTCAAAACTGAGTTGTAAATATCGTTGACAATGATATAGTTGTAAAACGTTTTAAAAATATTTTCATATATTATAGTTTACATTTTAATTGTATGTTATAAACTAAGTTTTTTTAAAATATGATTTGTATTTTTAAGTTCTTTATAATTTTAATTTAATTGCTAATTGTAATTTATGGTAAGGTAGCAGATTGTGAGGTTTCCAGGATTAAACAGTTGGAAGATAATAACTATAATTAATAATAATTAAATATTGATGTATTCTTTAATTGATCATTATGTCAGTTGTGTAATATATTTTTCAAGGTTATTTAGAAAGTTTTATATAGCGCGAACAAGACTCTTGCGAGTAACAGAGTGCTTTACAAGTCATAAGAGTAAATCCTGAGCTAAGCATAGCGAGATCTAAGTGATAGAGTTATACAGATCTGAAAGTCATAAAGATTAAGCTAAACAGAAGGACAACTGAAGAGAGTAAAAACAGCATACATCAAACATAAAATACAGAAAACCGTTAAAGAGTTCAATTGAATTTAGCCATGAGGAACGCTTTCACTTCTTTTTTGAATGCGGCAGAGGAAGGGTTCATTCTTGTATCACTGGGTAAGGCATTCCAGATCCTAGGAGCCATACAAGAAAAGGTTCGGTTATAGTTTTTTTTTTTTGGCAAATCTTTGAGGTTTCAGAAGAAGAGTTTTGGCACTCCTGGAGGCTCTGCTGCTCGATGAGAGCACCAATTTCTGAGCTAGGTAGTGGGGGGCATTGTTGTGGAGGGCCTTGTGTGTCATACAAGTGATTTTCAGATGTATTCTGGCCTCAAACGGAAGCCAGTTGAGTGCTCTCAGGTCTGGTGAAATGTGGGAGTTTCTCTTTGAGCCCGTGATGAGTCTCGCAGCTGAGTTGATCGTGGCTCTTAGCGGGGCTGTCGATGCCCTCGGGAGGCCGCATATGGTAACCGCCCCATATTCCACACGAGGGATTACTAGGGCTTGAACCGCTAGTTTGAAATCTTGGGCCGGTAGAAAGGGTTTTAGTTTTCGTAGAGTCTTCAGATGGAAGTTAGCTCCTTTTGTGGCGGCGCTGATATGTTTCTGCATCTTCAGTTTACTGTCCAGCGTGACCCCCAGCAATTTCGCTGAGTCCACGACTAGAGGATGTCCATTAATAGCTGTTAGGTTTTTCATCCAGTCCAGTATAATTGGAGTTTTGTTTGGGGGAGCGATTAAGAGGAATTCAGTTTTGAGGGAGTTTAGTTTCAAGTGGTTTTCGGCCAGCCAAGTTTGGGTTTTTTGTAGCGTGGAGTTGAGTGATATGATGTCATCAAGTAAATGAATCTTGATGTAGATTTGGGTATCGTCAGCGTACATGTGGAAGTGAATTTTGGCGAGGCTGAGAAGATCGGTAAGTGGTTGCATAAAGAGGTTGAAAAGGGTGGGAGAGAGAGAGGAGCCTTGAGGAACTCCTAACGTGACTGGCATGGGGTTGGACAGGGTTTGGTTGACCTTGAAGCTTTGGGATCTATTTTGTAGGAAAGAAGTGAACCAGTTAAGTACAGAACCAGAAATTCCCATTCTGTGTTTCAGGAGTAAGAGCAGGTTGCCGTGTTTGACAGTGTCAAAAGCTGAAGATAGATCGAGTAGAATTAGTAACCAGGCTTCGTTTTGGTCTACGATTTTTAGCGCGTCGTCCAGAATATGTGTCATAGCAGATTCAGTGCTATGATTTGCTCGGAAGCCTGATTGAAACTGGTTAAGTAGGTTGAATTTAACAATGTGGCTGCTCAGCTGTGAGTTAACGCGTTGTTCCTGGAGTTTGGCTAGCATTGGAATGTTGGAAATCGGCCGATAGTTGTATATTTTAGACGCAGCTTGTTTGGTTTTGTAGGGGTACAGGGTGAAAATGTAATCAATTATAAATATTTAACATTTATTAATTATTATGTAATTTTTGAAATATTTTTTAAATTATATTTGATGATGGTTGTGTTGGAGATTTGTGCGAAGTTAAGTAATTATTGATTATTTAATTGAATAAAATGTAAATTGTGTAACTAACATAATTTTTAAGTTACATTTTAGCTGCAGGTTTAGTTTGTAGGTCAAAATGACTTGGCAGGTAGTTAAATAATTATTTAGTAATTAATCTTTATTGAAATGTTCAATTTAGTGATAATTTGCAAAATTCTATTTTCACTTTTTACTTTGTATGTTTGGTGTTTTTTTGTGGTTGTAGGAGAACAAGGTGGGAAGTTATTTAGCAGCTAAATTAAAAATAATTTATTTTATTTATTACTTGGGGCCACATTACGATCTCGGTCGGAAAGTAAACCACCTGACTTCTTGTCGGATACAGTTCCAACCGACTCGTGGTTAGCTGTTACGCCTGACTGATTATTATGCTTCCGAACACCGCTTGGAAGGACTCACATTGACTTAAATGGCAGCCTGTGTTCCTACCAACAGCACAGGTGCCTTTATGGGGAAAATTGGTGTTTGCAAAAAACCTTGCACCCTGTGGCGATGACCACACTGCATTATTTTACAGGGGGGTTCCTTGTCTACCCCCTTGACTCCAAACCGGAGGACTCAGGATGAGGGTGGCTCTACTAGTCACTTTACCACAGCCTTTTCGTGTCGGCCCGACTCGGACATGCTGTTTGAAGCCAACATTGTAATTGCTCATCTGGAAATGCAGTCTGTAGAGTTGTATGATGCGGGTCTGACCGACATGAATGCTCCGAGAGCTGATCATAACCGATTCGTAAAGACCATTTGGTTTGAAATCCCACCGTGAACATTGTAAGTGGTCGGAAGGTTTCTGACACTGTCTAGGGGAATCCAACTGTCGGGAGGAGGCTTTACGCCTGACATCGTAATGAGGCTGTTAATTGTAATTGATCGCTTAAAGGTTATCAAAACCGGGATGAGCGTTGAGTAGTCCTCCACCCGTCCTGTTACCAATTAGAGAGCCATTGTGCTAATCGTCACGGATAAGGTTTAACACACCTATTTCTGAAGCTAATTCTGCCGCAACTAGTTGAATTACGGATTGAAAATTTCAGTTTAAGTATCCATGCAATAGATGGTTGGAGGCGTGTTTTGGGAGCCACGAATGGCTACGTGTGAGCCAGTAGCTCTGCGCCGGCCCAACAACTTTAATGCCGTAATCAAGCCCTAGCCCGCAACGCCCGAGATTGAAACAGTGGCGCAGGAAGGGGAAAGTCTGCTGCATCAATTGAGACGCTTTGATTCAAGGCGGGAGGAAGAGATACATTATTACGAGGCTTCATCTGCCCCGTCGCCACTGATTGCAATATAGTGGCAGTGATGTGTGGATGTAGAGATGTGAAACAAAGCGTGAACCACACGCTTTGCCGAAGATCAGGCTGTGAGTGTTGGGAGCCTGAATGGGTCACCGGCCCAGAACCAGTTTGGGAGCGGAGGGCTGAGGCCTGCTGCTGGTGCGTACCACCGGATCTGCGACGGGAGGGAGGAGAGATTAGCCACCCGATTAGCTCCTGCGACACCGCCTGCACCGGAAAAAGGTGATGCACCTTGGGGAGCCGCACAACTGCCCAAAACGGCATCAGTCCGATCTGCCTGAGGGGAGAGTCCTGTACTGGTCTGCAACCCTCAACTGAGTGAGAAGTTGAGCCCTGCCCCAAACACCTTGTAACGAAAGTAGGACTTTGGGCGGGTGAGGTGGCCTGCACTAGAGACTTCAAACCTCACCGCCCAGTTGACAATTTTGCCCAGGTGGAGGGAGGCAAGACCTGACAGCCCTCCACAAATTCAGGGAGATGCAAGATACTGGGGCCTGCAAGCTGGAAAAATCACTGGACGCCACTAGTGGGGAAATGCAGCGGTGTGCCTCATTGGACCTAGTAACTGGAATGTGAGAGTACTCATCCAACCCCATGCATGGCCTGGAGGGGCAGGCCTGCGCCTCCCATACTGCTCAACCTCGATCTCCATCATGACCCCCACAACCTGCGGAACTGGGGGGTGGGCTCAGAGGACAGAGATCTAGCCCTGCCTCGGATACACCGCGGAGGAGGGTCAGCTTGAATTGTTGGGGGCACGTCCACTCGCATAAGCCCTTGGGGACAACTATACATATTGTTTGTTTGTTTGGAGTTATTGCCCCTTCCCCCCCGTGGTCGACCACCACCCCTTTGGTGCCTGGAGATTAGCCCCGCTGATGACACTCTTAAGTACACGATAAGACCCTAACATGGGTAAACCCAGAACGAAGGCGTATAAAGGTGAAGACCCAGCAGACCCTCCACAGGTCTCGGAGGCAACGCCATCAATGGCCGACCCAGTACAAGAGTGACTAACTAAAATCCTGGAAGCGATAGCGGACACCAAACCTACCTTGCACAGGGTCCGTTCTCGCCCCACCACCCCCCGGCTTCGGGGCGCCCAGCACACGCAGTGGTAGCGAAACCCCTTCACTATAAAGATCGACATCCTACTGCAGAAGACACGTACGGATGGCCCATTCACCGTGGACAACTCCTGGGTCTCAAGTTTCCCCGACTACACCACTGAACTACAGAGAAGATGAGCCTCATATTTGGCAAGAAACAAAACACTTTGAGATGAAGGCTTACAATACTCTGAAGTTCCCAGCTCGTCTTCGTATAATACTAGATGGGAAAACTTACTTTTTCAGCCTGGGAATGGTTTGAATCCTACAAAGGTGATAAAGACCCAGGTACAGTCTTTGATGAGCGCCCACAAACTATAGCGTAACCAGGAAAGAGAACACAGACCCATTCAAGACGGAAACCACCAAAAAGACCGAGCCCTCCCCAAACTGTGAAGGAGAGAGCTGCAGCCCTACAAGCGGTGGCTGACCTCATGAAACCAACTGACTGTCTCAGAGCCCGGAACTAGATCCCTCAAATGAAATGATAGCTCAGATTCGGACAGTTCTGAAGCAAATCGTGCCATAATGCCAGATGTTACCGCTAGAACAGGTGATGACCTATAGCCAAGAAGAACCTCCACATTAGGGGTCCAAAAGGAGAAGACATCATGAATCGTCTCACCATGACAAAGGACACTACTGCTGGAAACGTTGAATGCATGGCCTGGCATTGGCTACGTCGGACACAGGACTTCGTGAAATAAACAGTGGTTTGTCCATCAATAGCCTGCCCCTGTGGAAAGCTCCACCCACCCATGGATGGAGCCTGCCGAAGTCTTGGACAATTGGCCTGTAGGTTGGGCGGCTGGCCGTTGCCAGGCTGCTCCGGGGAGAAGGGAGTTTTGGTTTGTGGGAATTTTAGTTTTCATATCCATGTTTTGGGTTTTTATGTGCAAGTGGGGCCCTGACCCATCGCCTCTGTGTGTGGGGGGGAGGGGAGGCAGACCTGGATGCCTCGATTCTTACAATGCCCATGGAAAGGCTTACACTATAATGTGTAACATAGAACATTAGTCGAATGGGCTCTACCGTCAAGCATCACAATATCCATAGATATCTGCGCATGAGGGGGTGCAGATTGCACTCCTCCAGGAAACGCACATTACCTGTGGGTAGGGTGAGAAGCTGCGCAGACGATGGAGAGGGCTGGTATTTGCGACCTCTTATTCTGCATACGCGAAAGGGGCATTGATTTGGATCAGAACTGGCATACCATTCGAACCCTTGCACGTACTGTTTGGTAGAGAGGGGTAGATATGTAGTGCTGAAGTGCAGAATTTATGGACAGGAACTCACATTGGGTAGTATACATGCCCTTAATCAAGATCAAGTGCAGTTCCTCCATAGACTTTCATGCTCCTTGACTGTGGTGCTAACCCCAAGCGTACTAATGGGAGGGGGCTTCAATTGTGTTGCTGACATGGTTCTAGATCGCTCTCACCCCCCACTGCCGAGTGCCCAAATACATAAAACTGCGGCGGGGTTCCAAGATTGGAGAGGACACTGGAGGACATGCCAGAGACCAAGACTACTCATTACTCGCCCTTACATCACTTGCAAACAAAACTGAACTTCTTCTTGGGTACACTGGCGCTGAGTCGCTTAGTTACACACAGAATAATTGGGGCGGACGCTTTCTGACCATAGTCCCCTTTTGCTAGCAGTCCAGCCGGAGGAACACCGCCCGCCAATTCCAGTGTGGCGGTTGAACACTGGGTCTTTAAGATACTTGTTTCAGAGCGACCATAGGCACAGCTATAGACTTCTACTTCGACAGCAACAGACAGACTTCTTCCAATACACTGATAGAGTGGGAGGCTTTCAAGGTAGGACAGAGGGTGAAATGTGTGGGGGAAACAGTGGGAACCCAGAGGGAACTTCACCTGGAAAGTGGACACCTAAGAAGGTGACCTACATAGACAGGAAAACTAACAAGGAACTAGAGTAGACGCATCCAACTCCCTCAAACATGCACGTCATATCAAGCTCTTGACCGACAGCTGTGTCACGACTTTAGGAGTTACCTCACCTAGGTGCAAGAAGTAGTTTGGGGGTTGGGTAGGTTGTGGCTTGGCTATTTTAGTCGGAGACGCGGGGATCCCCAGTAACGCAAATTATACCTCCTGAGGGCGACCCATTTTATGGTCCGTAGGCCCTTCATGCCTTATTTTGTGACTACTATTCATCACTAAGGCACCTCCCCTGATATACAGAAGGAATTCCTGAAGTTGCTGTGCCCCCAAATCCTTGACAACCACATAATTGATATGCTGGTAGGGCCTCTGACAGTCCCCGAGATCCGGGCTGTGAGGAAAGACTCCTGGACCTGACTGTCTCCCGGACGAATTCGACTCAACTTACACTGCACAGCTTCTGCCGCAATTGGAGAAGCTCTACGCAGAATCCCTGAAACTTTGATGCCTGCCAGAGACCACAGGCGATGTGCTGGTCATCACCCCTCCCCAAAGAGCCTAAACAGGTGGCATAAGTCAAAGACTTCTGGGCACTTTCTATGTTAAACATGGATTTCAAGATCGTTAGTAAAACTCTGGCGCTCTGCCTCCTACCCCACATGCCGACCCTGGTTCTCGCTGACAAGAATGGATTTATTCCGGCCAGGAACACATCATACAGCCTGCGAAGGATGTACTTGATGCTGTTCCATGCAGAAACTTGTTATTTACAGCATGCAGCCTTCTTGTTGATAGATCTCGAGAAGGCCTTCAACCTCAAGCAATGGGACTACTTGCTTGAAACTATTAGACACATGGGCCTGGGGGAAAGCTGGGTAAACTGGGTGAGGGTGCTTTATGAACGTCCCACAGCTAGGATACAGACCGGGAAAACTGTCCCACAGTATGAGATCTTCCGAGGAACACAAAAGGGATACCCATTGTCACCTCTGTTGTTTGCACTGTCAATGGAACCATTGGCAGCATTATTCCACCAAGGCGGGGAGGGACTAGGCATCCCATTAGGGGGTAACACTCCTAATATCTCCCTGTATGTAGATGACTTATTGATATACCTCAGTGACGCAATGGTGGGTACCAATACTGCACTGCGCCTGATAGAGCAGTTTGGATTGTTGTCTGGCCTCAAAGTTAACCGTGGCAAAACTTAACTCTTCCCCATCTCTGCCAATGTGATTCACCCATTAGATTTTATGGTGGGCATTACTGGGCCCCCACAACCTTCAGTCATCTGGGGATTCCGGTCTTCCACTCGATGGACTACTTACGTGAAGGTAATCTTGGCATGGCCCTCCGGTCTCCAAGATCAAATGTTTCCTTCTGGTGCCCTCTACAACTGCCGATCATGGCCTGGGTTTCCCTTGCAGAAATGGTCATGCTGTCTCGCCTGCTGTACTTTTTCAGCAATCTCCCCATAACCGTTCCCGCTTCGTGGTTTGGACAACTAGATGCTCTACTGCTAAATATGATATGGTAAAAAGGGAGGAGGCGGTAGCCCTGTCGATCCTACAACGCCCACTCGCGGAGGGAGGAATATGAGTGCTTAAATTCGAGCTCTACTTTTTAGATTCTCAACTCCAGTGGCTGGTGCAGTGGTTGGCAGATACGGGCACAGTAGGCACTGACCAAGGGATCCGTACGGATCTGATGCTGGCAAAGATGCTAGACGCGGACATCACCATCTCATCTATCCCTGCTGCAGACCACAGCTCTACGCTGCTGGAAACGCTGCCTCTTTAAAGAAGGGAAATCTCCCCTATATGCCCTGGCCCTGCCCCTGGTGGGCCTCCCCCACGGGAACTCCAAGCAGATACTAACCCCAGCAATGTTGAAGCCCTGAAATAATGCCAGACCATAACTGGTGGGGGATTGCTACCAGCAAGCAACCCTGGCTCCATTTGAAGACCTACTTGAGAGCTACGACCTACTAACAGGCCAATTCTTAACCTATGAGATAATACTGTACACCTTTGGAGGGCTATGGGAGGGAGCCAACAGGAGCCTAAATCACACTCAATATTACACTGTGTCCTTACATTAGGCACTGCAAGACACCAGGTAAAATGGTTCTATACATCGCAACTGGAGATGGTCTGCACAACCCTAACGAAACTGCGCACCTGTTGAGAGACCGCTCTGGATAGACACATCACAGACCCAGAATGGTCCAAAATGTTGCCATACCCTAAGAAAGTGTTACGCAATACTAGATTGAAGTACACACAGTTCAATTACATAAAAATGACACCTTACAAACTTCAGCTTGCCTTTGGAGACACTGGATACAAATGCCAAATATGCGACCGTGTGGATGCAGACTTTTTATACATGACTTGGAATTGTGGCCCACTACGCAAGTTCTGGGAGGAAACAATACAACTCATGTGTGCAGCTGTGGGGCGCATACTTTAACCTTCAATGGGAGTGTTCCTGTTGGGGCTCTTTCCCTGTTCTCCTAAAAGAAAATCGGGAAACCGATTCCTAGATTTAACCCTGGTCTTAGCCTGGAGAAGAATAGCACTGGCCTGGGAATTCGTACATGGACCAGCAATGGAAGCCTGGAAACACGATGTAACCCATTGGGCGGGGGCAGAAATCATAGTACTGACGAGGTAAAAGATGCTTGGATTGTGGCAACTCACCCTTGCCGACCTCCGGAAAGATACTGGAGGCATGGGAAAACACAGACCGAGACAGGTGCGACATAGGGGGGAGCGAAGAGGGAACACATACGAGCGGCGAGGAGGGTGACCAAAGGTATGACGCCTAAATGAAAACACTGAGTTGACCTTCATAAAAACACTACTGCAAACAGACCCTGATATACCACACAACAATGGCCAGATAGGGACTGCACACACTGCCCAGCTCACACACAAAACTTGGGGACACTGTGAACTTACGGCCCGACATGTGGATAATGACCCACTGGTGGTCTAGCGCACACCCGGCCCCCGCCTCCCATGCGCATACCGCACACAGCCTGCTTACCGTACTAGCAAATACACAACCCTTGGCCCCACTGCACAGTTAGTTAATTACATAGTATGATTCACGAGTTGTATAGTTTTTTTATTAAATCTGTGAGATATTTACAGACTGGCATATAATATGTGATAGTATACATTAACCGAAATAATCTTTTCCTAAAAGTTACAGGCAAAATAAGACTAACATATGAGACTATGATTCATGTGTAAGAACTTTAATGGATAACCTGCTCTATGGCTTCTTCGAAATGTAAATAAAGTTAGTACAGGACGATTTGATATATTCTATATGCCAAATAAGTGCTGTATAGTGATATATCACTAATTGCTGAACTATACAATTATGGATGTATATTAAAATAAATGCCAATAAAAATGTTGGAAAAAAAAGTATCCATGCAATAGATGTCTGGACTTAGCGGGGACAGGGGCGGAGAAGGGAGGAAAAACGTACTTCATGCGAAACTCAGTCGGGCTTAAGTTCCCACCAGAGTGGGTCTCTTTAGTTCGAGTGTGACGTGCTGGTCAGGTAACCTGGCAGTGGTTTGTATTGACAGTATAGTTCAAAAACCCTGGAAAGCGGCCGCTGACTAGAATGCTAACTGCAATCTGGTACGCAGGTGCATCTAGGAATGTAATTTAGTACGCAGATTCACCAGCAGCAGCTATGGAGAGCTGTTCTGTACAGTGGACTGGAATGCTGACTGCTGTGTTGTGCACATGCGTGAGTTTAGCAAGTAATTTATTGTGTAAATTCAGAGACCCAGTAACCTTAGAGAGGCACAATACATGCTGCAGCTATAAGGGGTCTTCCTCAGGACACATGCCCTACATACCAAAAGATAGCCCTTACAGCGGTGCAAAGGGCCTTGCCAATTGTGGCACAATTAAGCATTTACATACATTTTTGGGAAATAATACCGGCACTGTGGAACCTGGTTAGCAGGAACCCAGTGCTCTTCAGTCAAAGATGCATCAGATATCATGCAAATCATGGGGCTAACCATGTCCAAAAGGGGCACTTTAATACAGGCATTTCTAAAAAAAAAAAAAACTCTTCACCATGACTAAGGGCCTGATTACAACTTTAGCGCAGCAGCAACGGCACAATGCAGCCTCTGCTGCACAAGCACCGCCGACCGTATTACGAGGTGCAAATGTGCAGCTCGTAATATGGTCGGCAGTTCTTTGGCCTTTTCCATGGTGATGCACCCCAATAGGAACTGCCTAAAAGTTCCAGCAATGCATGGGCGTTGACTTCCATGCTGTGCTGGAACTGTGGGAAATACAGGGGGGGGCATGTTTTGCCCCCCAAATGTACACCCTGTAGTACTAGCAGCACCAGCTTTTTCATGGTGGGCCTGTGCCATGAAAATGCTGGTGGTGCAAGAACTAAATAATATGCTGCCTCGGACTGCGCCAGTCCCTGCTCAGTATATTGCGTTGTGGCGCTGCAGCACCACCGCCACTGTTCCCTGGCGCAGCAGGTGTTCCACCGGCGCCATTACGACTTTGTAAGTTGTAATCTGCAGTACAGTGAACCATCCCTCACCCTCCTCCCGTGCCACCGCAAGACGGCCAGACTTGTAATCAGGTCCTTAGTTAGCAAAGCTAAAACTTTTGTTATGCATAATAAGCAAACTGTCTAACATATTTTTGTTTTATTTGTTCCCTTTTCCCAGCAGGTACGATGTATTTAATTCTTCAGATGGATACATTTACAATGCTTTCAAACAGAAGAGGCAACCTTACTAAAGCAATAAGGCTTTCAATGTAGTTATTAATAATCTTTGGAGTATTAAATGCAGAAGTATAAACCCATTATGCTCTCAGTGGATCGAATACAAATATCATGATACGTAGGAGGTAGAATCTTAATGTGTTTAAAATAATATAAATATTTGTTGTGCTCATTGTTCTGGTTTTAAAAGTAAAAGTTTAATTTCTTATTTATCTACCAATTGTAGCACCCTTTTTGTACAAAAGTGAAAAGATTACAGTAAACATTTGAAAAGTGAATTGTGGATTTCCTTTATACTGTCTTGGGTGTGTCAATCATTTTTTTATATGCAACGACAAGGTGATTTTCCACGTCATCACTGACGAAGAGAGTCTGGCTTTGCGTAACAACGGAAAAAAGAACCATTTTCAACATTTAATATAATGGGAAACTACTGCCATTTTTTAAAGATTTTTTTTTTATTGCAATAAAGGCTTGGTTTTTTTCTTAAAAGGTGTACATATATTTATTTTTGCAAATTGTCAATTCATCAACTAATTTCAAAGTAATAAAAAAAAGTGGTGTTTATTTGTTTCCTGTTGCTCACTCTAAAATAAGGTGTTTCGCTGTAATTATTATTTATTCATAATGATTGTGGTTTAATATTTAAATGTCTGTTAAAATCTCACTGTTGTATTCATTTTTCCCCTTAAAATAAATTTCAGTTAGTATGTAAAAATTAAGTATTACCTGGGTATTAATGTACTACCCCGCCCATTACCCCTATATCCCTTATATCCTGTCACTAAAGGTGAATATAGTAGTGCAATTAAATTATTGAAGTTTAATGCTAAAATTAAATGTATTTAAAGACCAAGGGGCATATGACGAACTCGATCATATACCCTCCGACCTTCGGTCAGAGGCTTTACGACGATATCGCCTGTTTCAGTTCTGACCAGCTGATTACAATGCAGCCGGTCAGAATTGAAACTGGCTGGTCATTACAGCTGAATTGAGACAGGCTCTAGGAACCCATTGGCCATTCGGAGACCAGCCTGTAGTCCCATAGGAAGGCGTTTCCACCTTCAGTATTAGGATTCTTGTTTTCCCACAGTCTTTCTGACATGGGAAGCCTGATGGAAAGCGAGTTTGGGGGCCCCGTTGCCCTTGCTTGTCCACCTTGAGGTTCCTGCCAAGGAGTGCAGGGATTAACACAATCTCTGATTGGGAGTTTGTGTTATGCTCGGTTTACAGGCGTAACACAAGCTCCCATAGAGAAACCGGAGAATGTGACCGCGCATGGTGCGGTCTCATCGTAATAGCGGTGTCTGACATCGTAATCGTGTCCCTAGTAATTAGTACTCTGGAATTAAAATGTATGCCTGGGTATTAATACAATTTCATCTCCCGTTACCCTAATATTATTTGCACTTTGTCCCTAAAAGTGTTAAAGTTGGGTTTAAAAAAATGTATGTTTAATAATTTTTTCAGTTAAAAGCCTATTAATTAGTACACAGGTATTAAAATGAATTCTCTTTCCTAAAGGTGAATGTTCATCAGTTCAAAAATATATTTAAGTTTAAAGATTAAATAAGGTATATTGTGGTGACATCCACAGGTGCTCAGGGTATCCAACCAAATAAAGACGGAGGAGAAAAACCTAAAATAAAGGCTTACTCTCTGAAATGGCTTCCTTAACCATAGGAAAAGGATGGTTGCACCCCGATGTACAGTGTGCTACAAATATGGGCACAACAAGGGTAAACGTAAATGTTCCATAAGGGCACACCCCTCTACCTGTGGGCAGACACCTGGGTTGTCGAGTCTAGTGATCGTGAAGGAGGTAGTCACAGTTACTTTTGGGGTTGACAGGCAGAGGTGACCCTAGTTTCCATGGATGATAGAGGAATAGAACCATAATCCAACATGCCTTCAAATGCTTCCAGATATAGGCAGTGGTACACCATTAAGAGGTGGAGGCTCTGTGAGACACCGAAGCCAGCATGAAAACTGTCAAGTGTTAGCTGTGTCCTAACAAACACATTCCACAAAGTCCTAATTTTCTGGCTCCCATGCGAAACATCTACCAGTGTCTCCAGTCCCATTTGAGGGGTGGGGGATCGTCATAGGTTTGCAGGTCAATGTTGTTAACATACAGCTTCACAATATAAGCAAAGTCGTGCAATAGAGAACGCAGGATTGACGCTCATGGTAGATGGGGGACATGGCGTTTCGATTGAAGCTAAGCATGGATGAAAAGTTATTAAAAAGCTGAAACGCTCCAAGCTCTGCTGGGTTGAAACAGGTGAACTCCAAGCGGGTGAGATAGCAGATCAGCGGTTGCCAAATCTAATGAAATGTAACTTCTATGTGAGGTAAGTTGTGGAAAAGTTGTTGCATCACCATCCCCTCCCATGGGCGGTGAAACATTAAATTATTGGGAGGGCAGTTGTATTTTTCAACTATATTAATACCAGCTGTGCAGCATTCAGTATGTGGCTAATAAGCTTCCAGTCAGCGTGGGTCATCGCTTACAAGGCAAGGTATTGCACATCTAGGTGGCGATTACGATCCTGTAAAAAAATTCCCCGTACGACTCGTATCCGGTCTTTTTACCGTACGAATCGTACAAGTGCCGTACAAACTGCCAAGTACGATTCGCATGGGAAAAAGTCCATACGAATCGCATTGGGAATAATTCCCCACACGTCCTCGGGTCAGAAAATGTGTCCGACACATCCTCGGACGATTTACCGTACAAATGTGAAAAGTGAAGTACTAGTACGATCCATCCCGTGCGCCCGATGTTACAACCGGATGGAAAAAACACCGTCCGCACCGAACTCCCATAGCAACCATGGAGACATGTGCCCGCATACGCGCCCAACACCCCCCCAGCCCTCCTATGTACGAGTCGAATCCCCACCCGTGTATGTACACCCGTGTATGTACGAGACGTACCCCCACCCGTGAATGTACACCCTTGTATGTACACCCGTGTATGTACCAGACGTACCCCCACCCGTGTATGTACACCCCCGTATGTACGGCCCGTACCCCGACCCGCGTATGTATGGAGCGTACCCCCACCCCAACCGTGTATGTACGACCCGTACCCTCACCCGCGTACGTATGGAGCGTACCCCCACCCCAACCGTGTATGTACGACCCGTACCCTCACCCGCGTACGTATGGAGTGTACCCCCACCCCAACCGTGGATGTACGACCCGTACCCTCACCCGCGTACGTATGGAGCGTACCCCCACCCCAACCGTGTATGTACGACCCGTACCCTCACCCGCGTACGTATGGAGCGTACCCCCACCCCAAGCGTGTATGTACGGACCGTACCCCCACCCCAACCGTGTATGTATGACCCGTACCCTCACCCGCGTACGTATGGAGCGTACCCCCACCCCAAGCGTGTATGTACGGACCGTACCAGCACCCCAACCGTGTATGTAGGACCCGTACCCTCACCCGCGTACGTATGGAGCATACCCCCACCCCAACCATGTATGTACGACCCGTACCCTCACCCGCGTATGCATGGAGCGTACCCCCACCCCAACCGTGTATGTACGACCCGTACCCTCACCCGCGTATGCATGGAGCGTACCCCCACCCCAACCGTGTATGTACGACCCGTACCCTCACCCGCATACGTATGGAGCATACCCCCACCCCAACCGTGGATGTACGGACCGTACCCCCACCCCAACCGTGTATGTACGACCCGTACCCTCACCCGCGTGCGTATGGAGCGTACCCCCACCCCAACCGTGGATGTACGGACCGTACCCCAACCCCAACCGTGTATGTACGACCCGTACCCTCACCCGCGTACGTATGGAGCGTACCCCCACCCCAAGCGTGTATGTACGGACCGTACCCCCACCCCAACCGTGTATGTAGGACCCGTACCCTCACCCGCATACGTATGGAGCGTACCCCCACCCCAACCATGTATGTACGACCCGTACCCTCACCCGCGTATGCATGGAGGAACGTACCCCCACCCCAACCGTGTATGTACGACCCGTACCCTCACCCGCGTACATATGGAGCGTACCCCCACCCCAACCGTGTATGTACGACCCGTACCCTCACCCGTGTACGTATGGAGCGTACCCCCACCCCAACCGTGGATGTACGGACCGTGCCCCCACCCCAACCGTGTATGTACGACCCGTACCCTCACCCGCGTACGTATGGAGCATACCCCCACCCCAAGCATGTATGTACGAACCGTACCCCCACCCCAACCGTGTATGTAGGACCCGTACCCTCACCCGCGTACGTATGGAGCGTACCCCCACCCCAACCGTGTATGTACGACCCGTACCCTCACCCGCGTATGCTTGGAGCGTACCCCCACCCCAACCGTGTATGTACGACCCGTACCCTCACCCGCGTACGTATGGAGCATACCCCCACCCCAACCGTGGATGTACGGACCGTACCCCCACCCCAACCGTGTATGTACGACCCGTACCCTCACCCGCGTACGTATGGAGCGTACCCCCACCCCAAGCGTGTATGTACGGACCTTACCCCCACCCCAACCGTGTATGTATGACCCGTACCCTCACCCGCGTACGTATGGAGCGTACCCCCACCCCAAGCGTGTATGTACGGACCGTACCAGCACCCCAACCGTGTATGTAGGACCCGTACCCTCACCCGCGTACGTATGGAGCATACCCCCACCCCAACCATGTATGTACGACCCGTACCCTCACCCGCGTATGCATGGAGCGTACCCCCACCCCAACCGTGTATGTACGACCCGTACCCCCACCCCAACCGTGTATGTACGACACGTACCCTCACCCGTGTATGTATGGAGCGTACCCCCACCCCAACCGTGTATGTACGACCCGTACCCTCACCCGCGTATGTATGGAGCGTACCCCCACCCCAACATTCTAAGTACAGAGCGCACCCCAGGCCCCAACACCAGCACCTTCACACAACATCGCGCATGTACGAGTCGTACCAAGCCAGACACAAGGACAGCACTGTACAACAAAATTGCCGAAGTACACACCGTACACACGCTAAACATGCACGTACACAACCAGGACAATGAATGAAAAAACGCCACTGCCAGTGCTTCACTCGAACACAGAGACGAGAAGCGGACCCAAAAGGTATAGTGCCAATCAAAAGTGCTTTATTGGTTGCCCAGCCTGTCCGCCATAACGCGTTTCGACCCCCACTCGGGTCTTGATCACATGACACATTGCTGACGGTGCGAGTGGTATTTAAAGTGGTAAACAGGAAATGAATTTCAGGTGTCATTGCAGCCTGTTCGACATAGAAGAAATACTACAACATGTCGACTTATATACACAGTAAAATCAAACATTATATAAATACAATGAATAAATACGTACAAAGATATATATATATTTAAAACCTGAATATATCTAAAAACAGATTTTCCTATGTTACTGTGTACTTGTTATTAGGATTATTTACAATATTCACAAAAAATCCTTCTTTGCGACATTTACTTTGGGTGTCAAATACACCTCCCTGAGTTGATCGTATTGCTATCCTAAAATTCCAGGTCAATGTATGGCTGCCATTCCCCTCAGTGACCGGCTATCCTTTTCCATTCAATAAATTAGCTGAATAGATTAGTTTGGTACCGCCCAAGTGGGCCGTTGTTGTTATAGCCAATGACTCCTTTGTTACACCCACAATTTAAATAACCCACTCAAAAAGTTTGTGCAAAATAGTGCAAAAAGGATAATATCCTTCTTAAAAAAGATATAAGTTTAAAAACCAGTTACTTGCCTTTTTTACTAAAAAACAGTTAAAAGATGATATATGGGATCTAAATTCATATATAATATTACCAACTCCCGGTAATAGGTGTTTCATTTACATTTCCTCATATTTCATATCCCTTATCTATGAACTGTTAATGATTTAAAGTTGTCACACCCCACAAACTAGTCATGAAAAATACCCCTTATTTAAGTAATTTACTGGTTCTACAGGCAGGTAAAAAAGTCCTCACTGGCATTTAATCCGGCCGGATTTTTTGTATTGAGCTCTAAGATGTAACGTGTCTACAAGAGGCGTAATTTGCCCTCTCGGTTACCCCCACGCTTCATTGGTGGAACCATGTCAATAACATAGTAATGAAGAAACTTGGGGTTACACTCGTGTACTAGCTCAAAATGCCTAGCGACAGGATAAGCCTGATCCTTTCCTGTAATTGCTCTGATGTGCTGGAGTATCCTTTTGTGGACCGGTAACCTAGTGCTACCCACATATTTCAGTCCACAGGGACACTCCAGCACATACACAGCATATTCTGTCTTGCATGTGGTTCTTTTCTTTATCTGGGTGGGTTCAGACTTAAAAGGGCTAGTGTAATGGGTTTTATTCTGTCCATATTTGCAGGCTTTGCAAGTAGAACACTTTTTAAAACCCTTAATTTGTGACATCCAGGTAGTCGGAGTGATCAGTTCAGGACAGTTGCTAACCAACTTGTTACTCATTGACACTGATCTCCTAAAAGTTAGAACTGGTTTTTTGGCTACTAATTCGCCAATGACGGGGTCCCCCTGTACCAAGTTCCAATTGCGGGAATAGATTCTCCTTAATTCCTGATGTTGTCGACTAAAAGTTAGAATGATCCTGGATTGCACACTCGAAGTATCCTCACTAGCGTTAACTTGTTTCTGTTTGGGGACCAAAGCATCACATCTAGATATAGCTCTTGTTTTCCTAATTGCGCTATCAATGATTTTGCCTGAATAACCCCTTTCCAAGAAACGTAGTTTACTCGCATTTTGGGCACGGATGCAGTCCGTATCGGAGCTGCAAATCCGTCGTATACGCAGCATCTCACCATACGGGATGCTACGTATTAAATGCTGGGGATGATGGCTAGAGGCATGAAGAATTGTGTTGCCCGCAGTGGGCTTTCTAAAATGCTTGGTGACCAACTTGCTATCCTGTACATAAAGTTCCACATCAAGAAAAAATGCAGAATTCTCACTTATGGCTGATGTGAATTGTAAATTCAGGCAATTCATATTCAATTTATCCACAAACGCCTCTGCACTCTGTATAGATCCTTTCCAAATAAAAAACAGATCATCAATGAATCTCAGGTATAGTACAACATGATTAACCACAATATCCTTGAGCTCGCCCATCAGAACCTGCTCCTCCCACAGTCCCATGTGTAAGCATGAGTAACTGGGGGAGAAGCAGGCCCCCATGGCCACGCCCCGGATCTGTTGATAAACCTGGTTATTGAAAAGGAAAAAATTCTGCTCAAGGCATGCAGTTATCATATGTAGCAGCATTTTGTTATGGGACACACAGCTCATTGGTCTCAAGTTTAAAAAATGTTCCACCGCCTTCAGGCCATCACAATGTCTTATTGACGTATACAGGGAGGTTACATCAAGAGTCATAAATAACATGTCCGCCTCCCATAGTATATGTTCAACTTTGCGCAAAAAATCAGATGTGTCTTGTACATACGAGTTGAGCCCCCTCACCCACTCTTGAAGAAAAAAGTCCACATACTTGGAAGTGTTTTCTAAGGCACTATTAATAGCCGAAATAATTGGCCTGCCTGGTGGTTTGGCAATGTTCTTATGCACCTTGGGGATCAAGTAAAATGTGGGGATAACAGGATGTTCCTTCTTCAGAAAACGATATTCCTCGTTGGTCAACAGGCCCCCACTTCTCCAAGCCAAGAGTTTGCGGTAGTGTTCTTCCCACGCCGCTTTGACAGAATGGATGTTACTCTTTTTATAGCAAGCTATGTCAGATAATTGTAGTTCAGCTTCCTCCATGTAAAGCTGCCGTGGCCATAAAACTACGTTGCCACCTTTGTCCGCTTGCCGCACAATTATGTCGGTGTTTTCCTCAAATTTCTTCATGAGTTGATGGTAACACAGATTCTGTTTATTTATACTGTGGCGGACTTTGTTGGTATCACTGTATAGTTTCTTCAAGTCTTGCGCAACAACCAGGACAAAGCACAACAACACAAGAATACACTATTCGAATGGCACAAAGCCACAAAACATGTCCAACAAGCACAAATACAACACATTCACTGACCTGCATCTGCCAAAATCCCAAACAGAGGCCCAAAACACAACCACTCCTTATAATACACCCACCCAAAGTTCAAACACAGCCACACCCACCAATGGACCAATAAAAAGGGCCCACAGACACAAACCATGAGCCTTTGCAACAGACTCACTGCTGCCAGACCCCACAGACAACCTACAGCACCATACTTGAACCTTTACTACACCTTACACTTGCACACCTTCACACACACACCTTCACAAACACCCCCTCATCACATTCACACACACACCTGCACAACCACACCCACACACCCACAACCATCCACACCCACACCCCCCACAACCATCCACACCCACACCCCTCACCATGCCCACTAACAAGAATCCAAAGTTCACTAGCCAAGAGTTGGAGGTCCTTGTCGACGAAATCCTCAGAGTCGAGCCACACCTCTTTGGAACATTGGTCAGACAGACCAGCATTTCCGAAAAAACAGCCATGTGGCAGAGGATTGTCGATGCTGTCAATGCTGTTGCGTCCACCAGAAGGACCAGGCATGAATGCCAAGCCAGGTGGTACGGTCTGCGGAGGAGGGTCCGAGCCAAAATGACCGACGACCACAACCAGGCCAATATCACTGGAGGAGGGCCACCCCGCAGACCCGTACAATACCATCCCTGGGAGGAGAGGGTGATGGCCATACTGCCGGTGGTGGCAGTTGACGGATTAGAAGGACTCCGAGACCCGGGTGAGTACACAAACAACTCACCTCACATGGAGGGAACGTCATCCACAACCAAACTCACAATCAGTCACGCAACCACCCCAAGCTATCGCATGACTCAACCACACTCCATGAACACGCACATGCCACTAGCGCCACCATGCCCCATGCACCCAGCTGGACAATGCCAAGTCACAGGCCACAGAAAACACCAACACAAGACACGGTAAGCCGGATGGCGGGAGTGTGGGCCCCAAAAATCACATAGTGCAACTCAGAGGCAGACAACAATGCCCTCTGCCCATATGGCCTAGGTCACAGCCAGACAAACAGTGTGTCCCCACACAGGAAAGACTTGCCAGCAAATGGTGGACGCCTTGCATTAAGACATGGGGGTGAAGGCACTTTTTGCACATGACAGCAGCTAATGAACAGCCAACACTGTAAAAGAGTGGCAGCACACAATACCACAGCAGCAGCGCAGACACAGACACTACACCCAATGGGTGCCTGGAGATCAGAAACAAACTCACATCAACAAGCCAAGGGCCATTCAAAGATCTGCTAAAAGTGTGTGCCTAGGAAGCTGGGCTGAGGTGACAGAGGGTGACACACAGAGGGAGGGAGAGGGGGAGAGAGAGGGAGGGAGACACAGGGAGAAGGACAGAGGGAGGAGGCTGACACAGGGAGGGAGGGAGAAGGGGACAGAGAGGGAGTGAGAAAGGGACACACAGGGAGACCAATTCAGCCTTGTGGGGTGTGGGAATGTCTGCTCGTCAGCAGGTGGACTGCGTGCATGTAGACAAGGGTGGCCAGTGCCTCAATCCCCCTCTCTTCTCCATGGCAAACCACAGGGCAATGTCTCAACCTGTGCACGAGCACAACGACAGCTACCTGCATTATGTGTGTGGAACAACTCCATGTGCCCACGTACAGTGCAACACGGAAGCCGCCAATGCATGGCTCGCCACACCTGCTCACTCCACTGCTGACTGCAGTCACAATTGACGCAGCAAGTAAGACTGTGCCACACATAGGTAAAGTCTCAAAAGCTGTGGCCAAGGGACATACCCATGCACAAGTGCACTGTGAGTGGAATGCAAGACATATCCAAATTCCCAGAGGAAATGTGGCAACTTTGAAACGAATGAAACATGGATGTTGCATGGAACATAAATAACATTGTCTCTCTCACACACAGGTCAACGTTGTGGATCACCCCCAACACTGGGGGGGGGAGACTCACAGGACCCTGCTCTGCGGGATGCCGATCCCACCGGCAGCGACGACTCTCACCACTCTGTGGACGACCCCGACCAACCTGGCCCCTCTGGTGTCCAACCACCTGCAGCACCTGCGTCAGGTACAACTGGGCCAACCACCACCCCCACTCCTGCCACATCCCAGGAGACACCCAGGATCCCTGCCCCACCACCACAATGCAGCCAGGCTCACCAGGAGGGACACGGTGTACCGGGCACCCAGGAAAAGGCAGGCGACAACGCTAATGCCACCCCTCAGGGGTCCCGGAGACCCGATGTGCCCACAAGGGCAGGCCAGGTGCAAGTGGGCAGGGGTGGTGGGAGTGGAGGACGGCGGAGGCGCGAGTCTGACCAGTTGGCTGCGGAACCGGTATATTCCCATGTCAGAAACATCCTGGACACATACCGGCAGGACACCACGGGCATGGCCCAGGTTGTGTCCATCCTCGAGGAGATCAAGACCCAGCAGGCCCAGCAACATGCGGAGCAACATGCCTGTCTACTGCGACACCAAGGGTGGATGGAGGACAGACAGGCTGAGCTCGTGACGGTGTTCACGGGAATTCACAGTACACTCCGTCGGATAGCCGACAACATGGGCAACCCTCCCTGTGCCGCCAGGAGTAGATCACCACCACCCACAGGGAGGGATCAGGAGGAGGAGGAGACATCCAACGGAGCATCCCAAACATCGTCACGGCCTGCTTCTGAGGGTTCCCGCAGGAGGGCGGGTCGTCCACGGAAAAGACCGTGAGGGTCGGCGCAACAGCACCATCTCCCAGGACACCTGGCCTGGCACCTGGCACACTGGACCAACAGCAGCACATCAGCAAAAGACATTCTCTCCCACATGGACTTGCTGGTCACTGTCTGACCAATGTTGACAAAGACTGTGGCATGGACTCTGAGGATTTCCAATGGCAAGGACACCAACTCCCCTAGTGAACTTTGGATTCCACACACCCGGAAAGCCCCTCATGTCATACCCCCCCCCCACGTACCCCAACAAAAATAAAAAGTTACACGATGAAGAGATGATGCCTACATTTTGAATTATTACCTTACATGTGTCTTGTTAAGTCTAACCATGCCTGAGTTCTCATATGACTTCATCCATCTACACCCTGGGGCCTGAGTCTGGCACAGGACACACATGGGTCACAATGTATTAGGCAAGACAAACATGGAGCACCATACACACCAGTGATGGGCCCAACCAGCTGAGGGGGTGGCCGCACAACCGTGCCGACAGACATATTGAGTACAGCGACAGCCATGCACAGGGGTCAGGGATCATGTGGAGTGTCGTGGGGGGCACCCAGGTATGTGTGGACAGGTGGCAGAACCATGTCTTGCAAGCTTGAGTCAGGTGGATGCAGAGAATGGTGGCCTGGCCAACGTTGGATGCATGGGGATGGCACATGTCACAATACCCACACAGTCATGGACATCATGCACAATAAACAGTCTAATCCCACTCAAACAGCTTGCATCTTGCTACTCGACACATAGAAACATAGCCACTATCACGGAAAACCATGCCAGACATGCCGTATGCACCGTGGCAACACACCAGCATTGACTGAGAATAGGCACCTTGGAGGCATAGGGACACCTTTATTATTCATGTATTCGGGAATGCAGAGGCAACTCGGAGTACACATAAACAGGACATGTGGAGTAACATGTGGGTCCAACACTGGAACCCCCCTTCTGCAGCACAAATGCGTGCTAGCCATGGAACTGGCACACAAGTGTCGGCTAACAGCTAAACACCCCCTGCTGCTCACGGAGAGGCTGCCATACACCATTGATCCTCTGATGTGGAAGTCCCACACCATGTCAAGCCAATGCAAACCGTATGTGTCCGAGGGCAGTGTTACACACATTGATGCCATCATCACAATCTACTATCCCATCACAGATGACTGTCAACAAGTCTGACCAACTATTCAGGTGTACCCAGCTACATGTCATGTGTCCCATGGTGATGCGACATGTCTGCAGAGGAACCAAACATCGACAGGGGCAGTGTGCACACATCGGAATAAACAGCCACACCCAATACACCCCTGATGCATCCCTTACCCTAAGGAGACTTCCAAACTTGTCCGTGCGTGTAACGCTGAGTCAGCACACGATGATGTGTCTATGAGGAATAGCAGTGCCACAACAATGCAACCAGCAGACGGCATGCGCAAGTACCTGGGGATGAGAGACACACAAGAAGTCAGCCACAAAAAGCACAGCCACTTGCATGTGCATGTACTCGACACATGTAAGGATGACAACATGCTGGGTCACAATTAAGACTGGGGAAATACACTCATCACTGGCACCATCACTCCAGTGACACATCCACACACACCTCTGACTCACGTGGCATACATGCAGATGGACACACACATCGCAACACATGCCAAACGGGGACCAATGCGTGCACACACAGACACTGGTACTCACCACTAAGCAAAGAAGTCGCGTATGAGCCGACTCCGGATGTCCTCTTGCAGAACCACATCCTCCACATCACTAGCCCCATTGCCAAGCCCTTCGTCCTCCACGGGTGGATGGTCCTGATCATCTTGATCCAGGATGAGTGGCACAGCTTTCTCAACTGCCATGTTGTGCAGCATGCAGCAGACCATGAAGATTTTGCAGACCTTCGCCGGGGCATATGGGAGGGCGCCACCGGTCTTGTGGAGGCATCTGGATCGGCTCTTCAGTAGGCCAAATGTCCTCTCTATCACTCGCCTTGTCCGGCCATGGGCGGTGTTGTAGCGGAGCTGGGCGTGATGGGGTTGCGGAGAGTTGTGATCAGCCATGGTATGTTGGGATAGCCAGCGTCCCCTACATGGAAACCACATGGACATAAGTAGGACAGGAGAAGCGGTCGTGCTGGAAGTCTACGCAAAATACAGGACAGACAGAGTGTACCCACCAACAACACATGCTCGTTCGTTGCGCAGCTGCGTCATCATTTCAGGCACCCTGCTACGCCTCATGATGTAGGCATCGTGTGCTGATCCTGGAAAACGAGCACAGACATGTGAAATCACCATGTTGGACAGACACACCACAAGGGCATTGATGGAGTGGTAGTGTTTGCGATTCCTGTACGCTACCTCCTGTGCCTGTGGTGGTACCAAAGCCACATGTGTCCTATCTATGGACCCAATGACATGGGGCATCCCTCCCAGGGCAATGAATCCACGCTTGACCCCAGTCAACAGTTCAGGAGTTGGGAAATGGATGAACTCATCCAGGTGAAGCAACATGGCCTCTAAGAAATCATGCAGCACACGGCTGAACATGCTCTGGGACATGCCACCAACATGAGCTATGGTATATTGAAAGGTACCCGTGGCAAGAAAATGTAGGGCTGCCATTACCTTCAGCTTGGGTGTCAGTGCCGTAGGATACCTGTGCAGCGGTTGCAGGTGTGGTGCCAGCCTTGCCGTCAACACCTCAATCAACGGTTGGGGGAAGCGGTAGCACCGTATACAGTCATTCTCCCGCATGTCAGCCAAGTCCGGAATTGGTCGGGGAAGAGGCGGCGCTCTGCAGTAATTTGGAAGTGACAAGGAAGAGTGAGTGCCCTACAACAACAATTGATTTGTACTGAGCACATGTTAATCTGTCAATACACATATGCTACATACGGAGTCAGGTATGTGCCACATGCCCTGTACACGTATGGCTGCCAGGTGACACTCCTACCAAGACCCAGCCACACACGAAGATTGTGAACCTCCACATGCCATGGCATGGGATTAGCTGTGTCCCAGTGTAAGTGAACAGCCAGACGCAACACAGGAGTGACATACATCAACACATCAGCAGAAGTAGGATGTCGATTTCAGAGACAGGTAGCGGAACACTAGAGCCACAGGTCACATGACATTACACTAGGACAGCCCACACACCTTGCCAATAAGGTGTACATGTAATGACTCACCACACATACATTGAGAGGATGCAGACATGTCCTTGTTACGCTACTCCGTGTCCCATGCATACATACGCACCTCACATCCGATACCACATGTGGCCTGGTGTGCATAACAGTGTGCCATGTCCATCTACACACAGACACATGTTGGTTGCTGCAACAGCTGATGCTTTTGAGGGAGCACCAACATCAAGCTAATGGGAACACACCACACATACATGACATAGACACATCATGCACCGTGGGTAGTGACATGTCTGGTGTGGTAACCCCTGTAGCGGGCATCAGGGGACACTTGCGTGTGTTGTTGACTGTGCCATGCCAGTGACGCTCATCCCAAGTGTGCAGTACGACATGCACACATGTCAAAGGAGTTAAGGGCATGCCTGGCACACATTGCACCATCACACATAACATCTGTACACATCTCATCATACATCTGTTGCCTTCTCAACTCAGGAGTAATGTGCCACATCACAGCCTTTCACACCTGTGCCCCACACATGTAGTACTGCCCAGACAATGCCTTGATGTCCATCCATGGACAAGTATGTCAGCTCTATTCCTTCCTGTGTGCTGCCTGTCACCACTGTGATGTGTGAAACGCACCGTACATTCGCTCAGAGGGCCTGTGTACGTTCCCTATCACTATGGGAGTGCTGCCGTATACGTACCCATAGTGCTAGTGAGCGTACGCACGCGTGTATGGTCTGTATCACTATGGGTACGCATACGCGAGCACACCCATAGTGATACAGACTGTAAACACGCCTGTACGCTCACTATCACTATGGGTACACATACGCGAGCACGCCCATAGTGATACGGACCGTACACACGCCTGTACGCTCACTATCACTATGGGTGTGCTCGCGTATGCGTACCCATAGTGATAGTGAGTGTACAGGCGTGTGTACGGTCCGTAACACTATGGGTGTGCTCGCGTATGCGTACCCATAGTGATAGTGAGCGTACGCACGCGTGTACAGTCCGTATCACTATGGGTATGCATACGCGAGCACACCCATAGTGATAGTGAGCGTACAGGCGTGTGTACGGTCCGTATCACTATGGGTGTGTTCGCGTATGCGTACCCATAGTGATACGGACCGTACACATGCCTGTACGCTCACTATCACTATGGGTACGCATACGCGAGCACACCCATAGTGATACGGACCGTACACACGCCTGTACGCTCACTATCACTATGGGTACACATACGCGAGCACATCCATAGTGATACGGACCGTACACACGCCTGTACGCTCACTAACACTATGGGTACGCATACACGAGCACACCCATAGTGATACGGACCGTACACACGCCTGTACGGGCCGTTGCTATGCATTTGGGGTGCCCTAGGGCCCCGGTGCGCACCGTACCTGTGTGTGAAACTCCAAATTACATAGGGGACACATGAGGGACAAGTATAAAGGCCTACATGCATGCTGGTTGTCATGGAGACCAAGTTTAAAGTTTGAATTTTTTTCAGCAGGTGCACAGCAGAAGTCAGTTTGAATGAATCTACTTTGTTGCAATGTGGTTCTGGAGTTGACATCATGCTCAAGAAAAAAACACAATAAGAACCCACTGACTGTGCTAAGTTTGAAGGGATTGGAGGAAACATAGGATGCAAATGTGAGTGACCAATCACTCTGTACTCCTGTGCATGAAACAGGCCAGCAAGGCAGATATAAGGCAGCCAGGTCCCATGAGGGAGCACTTGCCTGCACATCTTTGGATTCTACGACCCAGCTGCTGCTACTGATTCCCTGGAACCATGTCAAGGTCTGTGGAGAGGGCACAGCCTTTCACCCTGGAGGAGAACCTGGCATTGCTGGATGTGATCCTCCCACAGTACCCCCTGCTATATGGGCGACCAGGGTATCAGGTGAGTGCAGAGTCTACTAGCACAGACTGTGTCCCTTTTTTGTGACTGTGACTTCTGGCATTGTGTCCAGGTGTGACACACATGCTATGTACTGTAGGGGGGGTCCCAGGGGGGGAATGGTTGATGTCTCCCAGCCAGAGCATGCTGTGGTGCATGTCTGCCGTCCTCACTTGCATTGTGTTTACTGTGACAATCACTGCATGGTGCATGCCACATTCTGCCTGTCTTGTCCTCCTGGGAATGTAGCCTCTACAGTCCTCATTTGATTATGTGGTCAGCCCAGTGTGACAGGTGACTGTACCCACAGATGTGTGTTAGTTCTGTGTACCTGTGCTGAGAGTGTCCACATGATGTGTTCGTACCCTGGACATCGGTGTGTGTGTAAGTCCCCTGTCATGTGGGTGGGTGCATATGTGGAGTGTGGCACCCGGGCTGCATGAGGGATGGATATACCCTGCCCATGTGATGTGAGCAGGGAGCAGTGCTGTGTGTCTGACGTGCAGAGCCAGCCCCACACCTGTGAGCCCCCCCGTCTAGTGGCACATGTGCAGAGTGAGGTTTGTCGCTGCATTTGGCAATGGCAGGTGAATGTCCTGTGCCTGTGTGTGTCTGTGTACTCTGCTGAGGTAGCGTCAGCGGCCTGTGGCATGTGACTGCTTAGAGGTGCTGCACATAATCCTGGTGTAGCTTGTGATGCACAGTGTGAGCCTGGATCATTGATTGTGTCGTTGCCCTCATTCCACCTGTGTACTTTCAATGGCACGTACTGCTTTTGCCCTTCCCCAGAGGATCATGTCCCTATGACAAAGGTGCAATGCGTTGGATGCATACTATGCCTTGTTGTAAACAGCACATTTGTTCTAATATGTGTCTCTGTGACATGTGCCAGGTGTATTGATGTAGTGTCACTTGTTCATCCTCACAGGTAGGCGCCTCTGCCAAGAAGCAGATCTGGATGAACGCCGTCAGTGCCGTGAGGAGGACGGACAGTCGCAAGCGGCGCCTGGCCCAGGTGAGGAAACGCTGGCAGGATATCCGGTGCTGGACGCGGAGGATCGCACGGGTCCTGCTGGGGGACTCACCTGAAACCCATAAGAACCGCGGGCGCCGCCGTCTGACCCACATCCACAAGCGTGTGCTGGCGGTGGTATTTCCAGACTTGGACAGGTGCTTACAGGAGAAGCAGCAGCAGGAAGTGGGTAGGTACATGTGTGTTTGTTGTGTGTCACCAGCATTTGTTAGTGCACAGTTGCATGGATACACTGCCAGGGTTTAAAGGTGCTGTGCAGATCCTGTTACCCACAGTATAGCGGTGCTCTCCTGCCTCCCTTCCCCTCCTTGCAATGTGTTCCCTGGTCTGTGTGTAGTCACTCCTTCACAAGGTTATGTAGGCTGGCACTTTATCTACGTGAACTATGCCTGTAGCATCATGTGTGGGGGTGGTGTGTAACAGGTTTTGGGACCTTGCCTGTGCCCTGTACAGTTCTGTACTTGTGGGTTCCATGTCAGTTGGCACTGATGCTGAGTCCAGACATGGGAGTTAGTCTCTCAAGTGTCATGCCTTACAGCACGCATGTCCTATGTTGTGGCCTGTGACATGATTTGCATGAGTGTGCGATACGCATAGTGCAGGGATGGTGGCGTGTGTTGCAGTCATTCTCATTCAGGACCATGGAGTTGTGTGGCCACTACTGTCCCCTGGGGCATATTTTCCTAGGTGTCATGTGTGTCATCACAAAATGTGGACACTCTCAGTGTCTACAGCATAGGTTGTGCTCTGTGCCATTGTCCCCTGGCACCATGTATATTGACGTAAAATGTAGTACAAGTTTCTACTGTACAGCCTGACCTGATTTTCCTTGTTCATACTCACGGTGGCCAGTGCCTGTGTGTCTTGTTACAATCATCTGATGATGACCATTTGTACATGATTATTTGGACAGGCGCACCTTGGGTATTTTGTGTCCAATCTTGCATTTATCCAGCCCATGTGTATTTCACCCAGACTAAGAGATGTAAGTGCTTCCTGTGTCTCAACAAATTGTCTCATGTAGGGGGTGGTTGGTGCGGGCAAAGCCTACATGTCAAAACCTGATATCTCCTTGCTAGGTCTGGCCAGTGTGTGATGTTTGTCTGCACATACACTCAAGATGCAGTGAGCCAGTCATGGTGTGCATGTTTTCAGTATTACCTATGCAGCATGTGCCTCAAGTTCATGGATATGGTCCCTGCTCATCCCTATTTTCGGCAACGCTGTGTGGTGCAGATGCAGTGCTGGATTGTCCCCAGGGCCTGGCTCCTCTGTCAAAATCCAATTCATGTCATTTGCTATTGTGTCATGCTCTCCATAGTTTTTCAGTGGCATGGTGGGTCAACCAACTGTGTGTTGCATGCCCTACATCTGTACCTTGTTTTGTAGATGTTACTCATCTTTCTTTTCAGGTTATGCACTGTAACCTAGGTAGATTGGACTCATGTGACCTATGTATACAGGTGTATGATTAATTGCTGTCTCTTCACCTTGCCCACAGCATCGTCGGGGGACACGGAGGGAGACATCAGCACAGACGGAGCGGAGGGACCGAGCACCAGTGCCAGCGGTGACATCGTGGCTGGCACATCGAGTGGAACTGAGGCGGAGGAGAGTGAGGCCGAGGACCTGTCCACTGGCACGACAGAATATGAAGCTGACGGGTCCGAGGATGATCTCTCCGAGTGGGCGGAGGCTGCACCAGCAGCTGACAGCGGCACAACATCTCTCCAAACCCCCTCCATTGCCATCAGCCGCCTCCCACTTGCTCGTGTCCCTTCCCAGCGTGCCCAGTCACCACATGTCTCCTTCCTGCCAGGCACTGCACCCCCTGCCCCTGTCTCCACTGCTGCCGCCAATGCCGAGTCTGTGGTCATCCAGCGGCAGTTGCAGGTTGGTCAGGGTGCGATGCTTAATGTCCTCCATGGCCACAGCCAAGTGCTGAACAACATGGAGGCATACTTGGAGGGCATTTTCTCATCGCAGGCTGACCAACGCAACTTGCTGAGGTCCATTGACTCGACACTGACTGCAGCAGTGGGTCTCCTGCAGCGCTACGTCCAACCCCCTACCCCTGACCCATCCACACTTACCACTCCCATGCCTGTCCCACGTACACCCAGACGTCAGCATGCACCCACCACAACAGACACAGGCACCACACCAGCAGGGAAGGTCAAACGCACACCTCCTGGCACGCACACACAGGGTGAAGTAGGCACACCCACTGGGTCGGGGGGCAAACGTAAGACACGCAGCCAGAGTGGGAGTCCGTATTCCACCAAATCCACTCCCTCCAAATCCCCTCCCCTCAGCTCTCCTGGCCACATATCCGGCAAAGACTCCTTCATGGCGGCTCTGTCCCTGAGCCCCACAGGGACTCCACCCCGCAAGCAGTCAAGGGAGTCCCCGGTCAGGGTGGTTGAGTCCCCCCCCCTGTCCACACCCTCCCCCAGTGGCGCTGCAACCCATCCCTCCGCCCCCCCCTCCTTGGGGCCTGTGGTTCCTTCGGGTGCAGGGGAGTCGCTGGAGGACCTTGCTAAGGTGTGCAGCGCCATCCTGGCCTCCGCCTTTGGCCCCGCCCCACCCCCTGTGGTGGAGTCCTCCATCCCTGCACCCACGACGCCTACCCTTCGCCCTCATGTCCCTGCGGTGCCTGGTCCTTCCCCCCCCACATGATGCCCTCCCCCCTGTGGAAGACGAAGGAGTCTGACTGTGCAGGCAAGCTAGGGGACACGCGTCCCACTGTGTCCCCCACCTGGATATGAACTTTGGATTGCCCTATGGGCATTGTACATTTTGAACTTTCAAGGGACAAACAGATTTTTGAATGCTGAATAAAGCAATTTCTTTTTCCTTAGTACACTACTGTCTGTCTGGTATTGCTGTTGGTGGACCTGCACCATTATTTTGGGTGGTGATTATGTGTTGGGCGTGTGGGAATTGTAGTCTTGTGCTGGTCATAGGGTGGATCCTGGTATCTGTGTGCCATCACAAGCTGTTGGCTACATAACTTTGTTCATGTAAGCAGTTACTGCATGGTGACATCGTCCCAAGGTGCGTTCCTTCCTCTGTGTAACCTGACCTCTTCCCTGCAGGGTCTTTCCAATATGTGGTGCTGAGCTGTGTCTACATTGGCTGGGTGTGTGACGGACTCGTTAGACTTGGGCCATGCATGCTGAGCGATGTCTCCACCTGCATCATTCGTGGCGTCCTTGGTGGTCACTGTACTTGTGTATGTAGACTGTTGTCATGACTTCATGTGGACATGTTTTCTTTTTGGCGCTATGCATGTGTATACTCCCAGCCTCGCACACATGTGGTACATGTACTGCAGGATCTTTGTGCACCTGACTGACATTTGTGGGCATTGGATCTGTGGGTACTCCACCCTTTTCTTTGCAGGGGCACTGCTGTGAGTGTTAGGCACCCACCCCTCCTGTGTCTGGGCACTGCTGGGAGGACTCTGCACCCACCCCTCCTGTGTCTGGGCACTGCTGGGAGGACTCTGCACCCACCCCTCCTGTGTCTGGGCACTGCTGGGAGGACTCTGCACACACCCCTCCTGTGTCTGGGCACTGCTGGGAGGACTCTGCACACACCCCTCCTGTGTCTGGGCACTGCTGGGAGGACTCTGCACACACCCCTCTTGTGACTGGGCACTGCTGGGAGGCCTCTGCACACACCCCTCCTGTGACTGGGCACTGCTGGGAGTGTTAGGCACCCACCCCTTCTGTGTCTGGGCACTGCTGGGAGGACTCTGCACCCACCCCTCCTGTGTCTGGGCACTGCTGGGAGGACTCTGCACCCACCCCTCCTGTGTCTGGGCACTGCTGGTGAAGTACTGGGTATTTTAAGCCCAGCGGTGCAGGGGAACACACCCTATGACTTCAGGGTTCTTCCTGTTTCAGACCTACAGAAACACAGAGTCTTCTGGGTGAAGTCAGAGATCAGTTTATTGGCTGCAGACCAATTACAGGCGTCCTAGAAGTACAACAGCGTGTATGTTCTCAGGAGACTGCTAAAAATCACAGAAACGAGCTTCTCCTTAAATACAGAATTTCCTGCCTCAGGCATACATTCCTTAGTTTATGGTATGGTCATTCACAGGTGTACATTACAAACGAAAAGGCAGAGTCATGATGACCATCCCACATTCCAGTGAAGCCAGCCCGCAATTATTTACACAGCAAAGCTCAGATCCCACGTCAGATATCGATAGGCCCCAATAAACATGAGCATCTCCTGTTTTGGGAAACAAGCAATAAAGCAGGAACAGTCAGGTGTGAAAGAGATTAGCTGGAGGCTTGTGTAGGATGAAAAGACTTTATGGTGTGTCAAGCCCTGATGCTAATCACAGGTGGCCAGAGGACGGGGAACTCGTGAGACCAGTTTGACCCCAGGTCACAGAAAAGTCAAAGAAAGCCACATGTGCTTTAAAAGGCCCGTATTCGCTTCACACTACATAGCCTATGTGAGGGCAACCATAAGATGGCCACCGATACAAAATGGAACCCACGCAGTGATGTAAAATAGCGTATACACAGTGCATTCATAGCTAAAACGTTACAAAAAGCACTTGTACATACCGCATTAATCAATCGCGGTTCACTATTACCGAGATAGACAGGGGTAGGGCCCTGCCTCCTACGCGGTCCCAAATTCTAAAGTACGACAGACCCTCCTTTTGCCCTTATATAGGCAATAACTATACTCATTTCAATCCGAATCTAGGTCAATATTCACGAAGTCATGGAGATGTTGCTGTAGCATCATCCTATTACTTAGCTCGTCCCTCGATACAGGTTTCCTTACACATAATGTAGCACAGAGACCACATATCGCAGGAGCACACTGTATGCACAGACAGAACAGGAAAAGGATGGCTAAGATCATTCCAATGACCATCAGAACTTTCCAACCCGAGGCAGATATCAGTTCCCAGAACCACCCCACCAGTGACCAATCTCCTTTATCCACGTGTATGGACTCAGATATTTTATGCAGTTTGGAGATGGCTTGATAAACTGTTGGAGCGTTGTCTGGTATGAAAATGCAACAACTGGATTGGATAACCTTACATACCCCACCACGGTCTGCAAGTATGACGTCTAGAACCATGCGGTTCTGCAAAGTCATGAGGCGATCCGCTTGGAGCTCAGCTGTCAAATTACCAAGGGCACCAGCCGTAACATTAACAGTGGATTCAACCACACGAGTCAGCTGTCTCAGGTTCCTACTATTAACCATAGGTCCCCAAAACGGCAGGAAACCCAAAAAGAAATCTCCCGCTTCCTGACCGGCAGTATCCTCCTTACTAATCACGCCTCTCACAACTCTGGTCTTGTGATAGTCGGAGGCGGCAGTAAATGTTGGCGGTAGCAGATTTGCAATATAACATGTGCCCGAGAAATCAGGGGGCAACCATGTATATGCTCGGTCATTGCAGATAAAATATGTACCCTTGGCAGCCAAAAACGCAGGGGAAAACTGTGACGGAAAAGTGTACGTTTCAGTACAGTCACTTCTTCCCAGTTGAGCTCTAGGATTCTGACCATTACCTTGCAAACAGAACCGACCTATGTGGGGTACGACCCAGATTGGGGATGAGATTTTCCGCTGTCTTTCACCTAGACTAATACTATACCCCGTCGCGTTCCACCCTACATAAGCTCTCAGCTCTTCTTTGGGAATGGATGAGTATGCATCGATATCTCTACTCATATCGGCAAGTCCTTTCATTAAAGCTTTGTTATTGGTGCTAGGTCTGATGGAACGCGGTTGTCGCGGGGAGTATACTTCTAGTGCATAGAGAAACATAGTCTGGAATGCCCATGACGATCCATTGTAACTATACGGCAGCACTAGATAAGGAATACCCTTATTAATGGTATGTGGCATTAAACCACACACCCAACAATTTGTTGTATTCATGATTAGTTGGTGCTGGTGCAGGAGCTGAATGAACGAGTTATTCACAAACTCTGATCGTCTAACTTGTTCATGTTCGGGCAGAGGGTGAAAAGAGTGTGAGGAGATAGTAGGAGGAGGTATAGGCTGTACAGTGGGGGCAATGGGCTCTTGAGAGGAGAAGAATACAAATCCTACAGTAAACATTATCATACTACATAATACAAACAGGCATAAAAACACAAAACGTTTGGTTTTCACTATTTTACATATTCTTGCTTTAAAGTTCATTTCCTCAGTGAGTCTCTCCATCTTACAGAACTCCATCCTCTAATCGTGCCGCTCGCGGCGGGTGAGTTTCTTCTGCTAAGGAGTACGCCTGTCAGTCCAGGGAACGCCCTAGACCAACCAGAACCGTCGACCTAACGTCTTCGGCCTGTACCCCAAAGTCTTGGCACCGCGACCCTGCGGCTGAACCCGGATGGTGGTTCGAAAAACAAAAATCAAGAAAGTCCTTCAGATGGGAGAGCTCTGGTTATCAAAAAATAAAAAGGTAAAAGGAAAAGAATATTTATTTGTCCATAGGCCTTGGTCTCAGATTGTAGTGGAGACGGCCAGGTACTGTTTGATCTTGAAACAAAAGTTCAGGCTCGGTAGTGTCCAATCGAATTGACGGAGGCACAGCTTCTTGCAAAATATCGTCACTTTCCTGCGCTGAAGCTGTGCCTTTTATGCGTGCATCACTGAACGGCACAAAGCGAGGTACAGTGTCTGTTTCAGAGTCTGCGATACCCTCCTGGACCCACTGGTCATACGGCAGAGGCAAAGGGATCCTTTTGATGTGGGCGCCGTGGATCCAGTTTTTCTTCCCCTTCACTCGAACAGCTGATCTTGTAGATAGGAGCACGAGGTGAGGGCCGATCCAACGAGGCTCATCATTGCTCTTGCGCTGAAAATTTTTCACCAAGACCCACGTGCCAGGGTTGATAGGGTGTCCTGGAGCCTCAGAGGCCTGGGGAAGAGTATCATGCACCTGTTGGTGTAAAACACGCAGTTTAGCTGTCAATTCGTGCAAGTAATCAAACAGTACTGGATGCTCGATTTCACTGAATTTCGTCGGCCTTGGCACACCCCATACATTGGCCGGGCGGCCAAAAACAACCTCATAAGGACTAAGTCCCACTCGTGAGTGCACAGTCATTCTGGTGGACAGGAGTGCTAGAGGCAGAGCGTCAGGCCATTTAAGACCTGAGCTCGCTTGGATTTTGGCCAGTTTAAGTTTTAGAGCGCCGTTGTAGCGCTCTACTAATCCAGCTGATTGGGGGTGATTTGCAGCGTGAAACTTCTGCCTTATACCTAGTCCCTCACACACATTCTTCATCACTTTACCCACAAACTCACTCCCATTATCACTCCACACCATTCTTGGCATTCCAAACCTAGGGACAAATTCCTTCACAAGGGCTTTGGCTGTGGATAGAGCAGTATTATCCTTTAGGGGATAGGCCTCAATCCATTTTGAAAAAGTGCAAACAACCACCAATACATATTTCAGGTTGTTGCACCTTTCCATGTGAATAAAATCTAGTTGCAAAACTTCAAATGGATATGATGGAGGCGCAAAATGACCAGCTGGAGTTGGGGTTCCCCTACCAGGGTTGTACTTCAAGCATACCATACAATTCTTGACCACGTTCTCTGCACACTTAGGAATTCCAGCATTCTGCCATACTGGAGCCAACAACTTACAGATTCTTTTCGTACTGACAGGCTATCAATTCTGCTGCGTGAGCCGAATTTTGTGGCACACGCGCAGTTTCAACAATCGTGTGCAAAGTTGTGATAGCATATGCAGCAGTCGTATCACCATTCGGAAGCTTGAAACACGAACCATCCACCCATAAAGTACCATCACACTCAGTTAGGGGAGTATCTTTAAGATCTACTCTCCCTTTCGTCTATTCTTCTGTTCTGAACAGACAATCATGTTGCTCAATCTCATCTAGGTCTGCTGGAATTGGTAATAGTGTAGCTGGGTTCAACGTGTTGCATCTCTTTATGTGTATGTGATTTGCTAACAGTGTCAGCTCATAACCAGATAATCGCGCACTAGTTAAGTGCTGTGTCTTGGTCCTGTTTAACAATGTGTCCACAGCATGTGGAACCATGACAATCAATGTATTATCCATTACTAGTCCAGCAGACTGTCGAATAGACATAGCTGCAGCGGCTGTGGCTCTCAGACAACTTGGCAATGCCCTCGCTACAGGGTCCAAGGTTGACGAAAAATATGCGCATGGACGCGGTCTGTCGCCAAAAGGCTGTGTTAATACTGATAATGCACAACCATCTTTCTCATGAACATACAGTGTAAAAGGCTTGCTGTAGTCAGGGGTACCCAACACAGGAGCTGAACACAATGCATTACGCAATTCCAAAAAACTTTTCTGACACTCTTCAGACCATGGAATAGGATTCGGTGTGTCTTTGCATGTCAATGCTAACAAAGGTTTTGCCAACAAGGAAAAATTAGGAATCCAATGCCTACAGTATGAGGTAATGCCCAAGAAAGCACGCACTTCTCTCTGTGTTCTTGGCACACTCAACTGTGCAATGGCTTGAATTCTTTGTGGGGTCAGTTTCCTTCCCTCCTTCGATAAGAGATGACCTAAGTAGCTCACCTCTTGTCGACAATATTGCAGCTTTGAGAGAGACACTTTGTGATGGGAGGCAGACAAATGACGCAACAATGACAAGGTAGCTTCCTTGCAAATCTTTTCAGTATCCGCGGCGATAAGTAAATCGTCAACATACTGAATGAGGATAGCGCCACTAGGTAAAACCAGTGCATCAAGCTGTGCTTTTAAAGCTTGGCTGTATATTGATGGACTTTCACAGTAGCCCTGAGGAGCTCGTTTAAAGCGGAAGCTGCGACCTCCTAAACTAAAGCCAAAAATGTCTCTGCTCTCCTCTGCAATTGGGATGCTAAAGAAAGCATTCTTTAGATCGATCACTGAGAACCATGCAGCGGAGGCTGGAATGATAGTTAACAAGGCAGTTATATCAGGGACAACTGGAAACTGTGGTACAACAATCTTATTAACCTCTCTAAGATCAATCACAAATCTGTAAACAGGTGGCTGTGAAGGGTCCGTTCATTTTAAGACAGGTAAAACAGGACTATTGCAAACGTTGCCTCTTGTCTCTTCAATCACACCCTTCTTGATCAAATCGCTGACAATTTCTAACAACGCTTTCTGACCTTCATTGGAGATCTTATACTGGGGAATGCGTGGCAATCTGACATTGGCTTTTAAAGTGACCACATATGGCGGTATTTCCAAAAGACCCACATCATTGGGACCAGTAGCCCAAAGGACATCCGGAAGGGATGACAATTCAGGTGGCATTGCATTCTTAGACAAATACATTGGGGAAATCACTTTCTTACCTAATGTAAGTTGTACTCCTGAGGGAGAACAATATAGCGTTGCATGCAATCTTTTTAGCAAGTCTAAGCCTAGCAAATTTTCACCACAACCTGTCGTTAGAATGAGGGGTGCTTTTAGCTCACAAGGTCCAACAGAAAGAGACATAGGACTAGAAATCGGGTTCCTAACTGGGGCACCAGAAAAACCTACTGAGACATTCATTTCGCCAGACAAAGGCGCGCCAGGGAGTTTTGAATGCATGATTGAACTCTTTGCAGCACCAGTATCCAGCAGAAAGGGCTCCGTTACATTTGCTGTAGTTACTTTAACATAAGGTCCGCTCTGATCCACTGGCACTGAAACAACTCCCTCTCTCTGTCTACGGCTGTCCTAGTAATCATCATCTTCTACATTGTCATCTTCTGCATAATAATCATTATTGTAGTACTGAGCTGTATTACCAGTCGCGTTGGCTTGCTGATCAAAGCGATTTATGGTATTTTGAGGCGGAAGAGGACGCGCGTTCTGGGTAATATTTCCACGCCCTCTGCCTCTAGGAGCTTGCTGACCACCTCTACCTCTTGCGCCATACGCATTACTGTTACGCTGCATTAATTTAGGGCAACTATATTTAAAATGACCTTCCTCTTTGCAATATGAACATTGGTTGGGACCTACAGGGATTCGTGGTTGATAATACCCATTCATTGGCTGATTACCCTGAAACTGTTGGGGCTGCTGATAGATACCTTGTGTTTGCCTATAATTATTCTGTCCTCCACGTGGCGGGTAGGCCTGCTGCAAGAGGACCTTTGTCTTTAGTTCCTTCGTTTTCTTATCTGTTCTATCCTTCTTATCTTTGTCTCATAATACTGTGCAGTAGCCAGTATTTGCGCTGAAGAGGAAACAGCCCAAGAACTTTCTGAATCTTTTAATTTCTTACACAACTTAGGAAGTAGATTCTGCACAAATTTATCAACAAATAACCGTTGGCCACCTTCAGTGCTCATGTCTTGACCACTGTGGTCGATAAACGTTTCTTCAAACCTGGTGAAGAAATCAGACACTGTCTCATCTTTCTTTTGCTTACATGCAGATAGTTTGTCCCAATTTACGCGCATCGCAGGCATTATAGTTTTCATGTAGGTAATAATTCGACCAGGGAGTTCTGCCACTAAAGGCTCAGGTTTTGCGCCACCAACTTGTCTAGCGTCTGCAGCAACGATATTAGCCCATGTGTCACCCAATTCTACAGCGTGATCTACGTTACGAATGGATCCCCATAAAGGCTGTGGAACCACATTCCCAAACAGCATTTCTATGTCGGCCAAATTCATGACACACGACTCTGCAGTTTGGGATAACTCCTTATAATAACCGGTAGGGTTTTAACGGGGGTCAGGCAATGTCTGTTTAAGTGCTAACACCTCAGATCGCTTCCATGGAACATGTACCCAAACACGCTGAAAATGTGCTAAGACAGGTGGATTAGCATTTGGATCAGCAGGTCTCCAAACTGGGGGAACCTCACGCATCGGATATTGGCGCGCTTGTACCTCCTTCCCCACAGGGAAATCCTGGTCAATCAATGATTGCTGACAATCGCCATTTCTGAGGGACAGTAAAGTCGCAACTGCTTTATCTACGTTGGGGCCCACAATTACACCTGTTTCAAAATCAAATCGCACTCGACACAATTCCTGCGGGTTTGGGTTTGCACCAATATCCTCCAATTCCTCACAGAGGAATTCACACATTTTATCAAAGACATACCTCTGTTTTGGGGCATCCCATTGGTGAAAAACGTTAACAACCGATTCCACATCATAGAGTGAAGGGAAACCAATCCACCTACGCGCCAAATCATCTAACACCTCTTTCTCTTCGGGACCAGGTAGCTGACTGCGCAATTGCTTACGCTGCAAGGCAGGCGTCGCACTAGATGACCCAAAGAGAGGCGACATTAAACTAGTAACTACATTAGCTAATCGTTGTCGTGCTGAAGGAGAAGTTGAGGCGAAAACGGGGGGATAGACAGAGGGAAGAAAAACAGATTCAGATACAGGTACCTGGGTAGTGTAAGAAGGAGCGCCAGGGGAAGCCGCTGGCGTGCTAGGCAAAGTCGCAGAAAGCGCAGGGGTAACAGGTAGCAAAACTGGCGATCCTTGAGAGGGCTGCACTGCAGGGATAGGAGCCAGCTGAGGAGGAGCTGGCGGCTGCGGGAAGACTTGCGGCATATTTACTGGAGGTTGCGCATTTACAAGCTGTGGAGGTGCGGTGGCATTTTGCGCATATGGGGATGGCGAACTTAGCAAATGGGACATTAGGGAATCCTTCTCATTCTCTTTTGTCTCATTTGGCACAAGGGGTGACAAAACAGGGTAACATTTATCAATCCCTAGTTTGCGCTGTCTGTGCAATTGCTCATTCCTTTGTTCTTCCTCATTATCTTTAAATTGCACAGCTGCTTGCATCACTGACATACCTCTCTCTTTCTTATCTCTTTTCGCTAGCTTAATTTCCTTCTGTTTGGCTTCCTTTCGCCATAGGCGGAAAGAATCAAACATCACCGGCCGGGCTTTCTTTTTAAACAATTTAACTTCCAAATTAACTAAGATATCTGTATCGAAACTACCATTTTGGGGCCATTTTAAAACACCGTCCTTTCTGGTGTATCGGATCCATATTTCATTATATGCAATGGGGCCCACGCCATGTTTTACATAAAGCTCATAAGTTGGAGTTCCAATTGGAGGAACCGGACATGAATCCTCTAACTGGAAATCCCTTCCACAACCCAAACAAAACAATCTACAAAATACACTAGAACCAGGCATCTTCGCTCACTAGTCTAGTTTCAAACGTCAAAGGATTATCGAATACGATAGTCTCGTGAATACACGAGTCCTCTGGCTTTGGGACTTGCAAGCACCAAATCGAAATGATCCCGAAGGATACCAAATTCAAACTGGGAGACGCTCCACTTATACTTAACTGAATATTGATGATCGATGGCGTCACCAGAAGACTCTCTCGATTGTTTCGCTCTACCAAAAATCGTCAAGGGTCCAAAACAGGGCGATTAATCAGGGCAGCAGTCCTTCGTAGCCGTCGGGACGCGGAGAACCTCGCAGAAAAGACTTTTGGACCACGTCGACATGCAGGGGTCGATGAAGTGGCGGCCTTCCTCCAGAATTTCCACACGAAGCTCCTCACGAACCTCTGGCTTGGACCGGTACCGCTGGAATCGCGCCGAGTTGGGCGCCAACTGAAGTACTGGGTATTTTAAGCCCAGCAGTGCAGGGGAACACACCCTATGACTTCGGGGTTCTTCCGGTTTCAGACCTACAGAAACACAGAGTCTTCTGGGTGAAGTCAGAGATCAGTTTATTGGCTGCAGACCAATTACAGGCGTCCTAGAAGTACAACAGCGTGTATGTTCTCAGGAGACTGCTAAAAATCACAGAAACGAGCTTCTCCTTAAATACAGAATTTCCTGCCTCAGGCATACATTTCCTAGTTTATGGTATGGTCATTCACAGGTGTACATTACAAACGAAAAGGCAGAGTCATGATGACCATCCCACATTCCAGTGAAGCCAGCCCGCAATTATTTACACAGCAAAGCTCAGATCCCACGTCAGATATCGATAGGCCCCAATAAACATGAGCATCTCCTGTTTTGGGAAACAAGCAATAAAGCAGGAACAGTCAGGTGTGAAAGAGATTAGCTGGAGGCTTGTGTAGGATGAAAAGACTTTATGGTGTGTCAAGCCCTGATGCTAATCACAGGTGGCCAGAGGACGGGGAACTCGTGAGACCAGTTTGACCTGGGGCAGCGGAGCCAAGCTGCCCAGGTCACAGAAAAGTCAAAGAAAGCCACATGTGCTTTAAAAGGCCCGTATTCGCTTCACACTACATAGCCTATGTGAGGGCAACCATAAGATGGCCACCGATACAAAATGGAACCCACGCAGTGATGTAAAATAGCGTATACACAGTGCATTCATAGCTAAAACGTTACAAAAAGCACTTGTACATACCGCATTAATCAATCGCGGTTCACTATTACCGAGATAGACAGGGGTAGGGCCCTGCCTCCTACGCGGTCCCAAATTCTAAAGTACGACACTGGGAGGACTCTGCACACACCCCTCCTGTGTCTGGGCACTGCTGGGAGGACTCTGCACACACCCCTCCTGTGTCTGGGCACTGCTGGGAGGCCTCTGCACACACCCCTCCTGTGACTGGGCACTGCTGGGAGTGTTAAGCACCCACCCCTCCTGTGTCTGGGCACTGCTGGGAGGACTCTGCACCCACCCCTCCTGTGTCTGGGCACTGCTGGGAGGACTCTGCACCCACCCCTCCTGTGTCTGGGCACTGCTGGGAGGACTCTGCACACACCCCTTCTGTGTCTGGGCACTGCTGGGAGGACTCTGCACACACCCCTCCTGTGTCTGGGCACTGCTGGGAGGACTCTGCACACACCCCTCCTGTGTCTGGGCACTGCTGGGAGGCCTCTGCACACACCCGTCCTGTGACTGGGCACTGCTGGGAGTGTTAGGCACCCACCCCTTCTGTGTCTGGGCACTGCTGGGAGGACTCTGCACCCACCCCTCCTGTGTCTGGGCACTGCTGGGAGGACTCTGCACACACCCCTCCTGTGTCTGGGCACTGCTGGGAGGACTCTGCACACACCCCTCCTGTGTCTGGGCACTGCTGGGAGGACTCTGCACACACCCCTCTTGTGACTGGGCACTGCTGGGAGGCCTCTGCACACACCCCTCTTGTGACTAGGCACTGCTAGGAGTGTTAGGCACCCACCCCTCCTGTGTCTGGGCACTGCCGGCAGGACTCTGCACCCACCCCTCCTGTGTCTGGGCACTGCTGGGAGGACTCTGCACACACCCCCCCTATGTCTGGGCACTGCTGGGAGGACTCTGCACACACCCCTCCCGTGACTGGGCACTGCTGGGAGGACTCTGCACACACCCCTCCTGTGACTGGGCACTGCTGGGAGGACTCTGCACACACCCCTCCTGTGTCTGGGCACTGCTGGGAGGCCTCTGCACACACCCCTCCTGTGTCTGGGCACTGCTGGGAGGCCTCTGCACACACCCCTTCTGTGACTGGGCACTGCTGGGAGGACTCTGCACCCAACCCTCCTATTTCAGGATATGTACGCTTAGAACATACACGGGTGTGGGTTCGCTCCATGCATACGAGGTGGGGGTACAGTCCGTACATACACTGTTGGCATGGGGGTACGCTCCATGCATACGCGGGTGAGGGTACGGGTCGTACATACATGGTTGGGGTGGGGGTACGCTCCATGCATACGGGGTGGGGGTACGGTCCGTACGTACACTGTTGGCATGGGGGGTACGCTCCATACATACGTGGGTGAGGGTACGGGTCGTACTTACACTTTTGGGGTGGGGGGTATGCTCCATACGTACGCGGGTGAGGGTACGGGTCGTACATACACGGTTGGTGTGGAGGTACGCTCCATGCATACGCGGGTGAGGGTACGGGTCATACATACACGGTTGGGGTGGAGGTACGCTCCATGCATACGCGGGTGAGGGTACTGGTCGTACTTACACTGTTGGGGTGGGGGGTACGCTCCATACGTACGCGGGTGAGGGTACGGGTTGTACTTACACTGTTGGGGTGGGGGGTACGCTCCATACGTACGCAGGTGAGGGTACGGGTCGTACATACACGGTTGGGGTGGAGGTATGCTCCATGCATACGCGGGTGAGGGTACGGGTCGTACTTACACTGTTGGGGTGGGGGGTACGCTCCATACGTACACGGGTGAGGGTACGGGTCGTACTTACACTGTTGGGGTGGGGGGTACGCTCCATACGTACGCGGGTGAGGGTACGGGTCGTACTTACACTGTTGGGGTGAGGGGTACGCTCCATATGTATGCGGGTGAGGGTACGGGTCGTACTTACACTGTTGGGGTGGGGGGTACGCTCCATACGTACGCGGGTGAGGGTACGGGTCGTACTTACACTGTTGGGGTGGGGGGTATGCTCCATACGTACGCGGGTGAGGGTACGGGTCGTACATACACGGTTGGGGTGGAGGTACGCTCCATGCATACGGGGGTGGGGGTACGGTCCGTACATATCCGTACCCACGCTATGGAATGCTTGTGCGGGCCGTACCCAGGCCTTTGCCAAGTGGGTACAGCCGTCCCGCCGTTGTTGGGGTGACGTAGGTGTGGGCGTGGTACGACTCGTACCCACGCTCTTAAGGCGTGGGTACGGGACGTACCTGTATTGTTGTGTTGCCGGTTCGCGTCATCAACCACTTCCGTTGTGGCGGACGCTGGCTTTGCTGGACACGCCCCCACCCCCTCGTAGTGACCAGGGCCTGGGGGTAAGGTATGTCCAGGGCATGTGTGCTGTGTGACTTTGGTGGGGGTTTTGTGGCCTGCCCCTGCCCCCCCCCTTTCCCCCCTCCCTTTGTTGTTCTGACCTTCTGCGGTGTCTGCGTCGTAACCTGTAGAGGAGGTCGACTGCTATGAGGGCCGGGATGACACGTAGGTTCGGGTCCATGTCAGTCCGTCGCGTGCAGGTACTCCTTGTTCGCGTCGTCCTGATTTCCCGGCAGTTTTTGGCTGCCGGAAAATATTGTCCGTGCGGGATGACGTCGGTGCGAATCGTACTTCCTGGTTCGTGAATGGCAGGCTGCGTGCGTCCCGACGTCACGTCGGCGCTTTCCCGGATCACATTTGTATGTTTATTTTCGTCGGTCGGGGTTTTGTACGATTCGTACGGAAATAGTATTTCCGTGCGAATCGTACTTACATGTTTGTATATTGTTACGACCGGATACGCGTCGGACAGAGAATATGCTCCGTCCGACGGCTTGTACCCGGTTTTTACAGGATCGTGATCGGCACCCTAGTGTAACTGAGGTGGTAAGAGGCAGGGAATGGTTCCCCTATGGTGACCTTCTTCCAGAATCACTTTCCAATATGTGGTAATGAGGCTGCAGGAGCACCAGAGGTGGTAAGTATATCCCACTACTAGCACACACTGATGGCAGAGGGAAGATGTTGATGGGTATATGCTGGACAAGTAAGCTGGTGTATGATACCATTGAACCATGATCTTGTAAGTCATTTACCTGTGGGATAAACTGCGGTACGTTTTAGAAGTCTCACCAAAGGGTTCCCTATTGCTTAGACGAAATGCCCTCTATATTGGAAGTCTGCAAGAAAGTTTGAAATGTGTGGGTTTGAGGGGGTGTGGAGTGTTGAATGGTCCGGTATATGTTGGCAATTAGTCCCTTAGAACTGTCATGTTTGCACTCATTTTTCTGATGGAATATACAATATGGTAGCCCTATAATAATTAGAGGGGTGCAACACTCAATGATACAGCTGGCGATACTCAAGCCTGGTCGCTTCAGGATGATGGTAATCAGCCTTACATTGCTCAAAAAACGTTTTGGAGGCTCCCACAAAGATTAAATTTGCATGCAATCAGACTGAGGGGGAGGAGAAGATAGTAAGCCCCTCCATTATTCCCAATCTGTCCCATATGTTGAGCACTGTCCTAGTGGGCATAGCTGTTCAGACTGTTTTGGTGCTACCAACATAGATATATATACACACATACCTAAAGGTGCTGCACAGTCGAGCGTGCTGGCATAGCCATGCTAGAACCCGGATTGTCCGTCAGGCCACTGCCAGATCCATGTGGACCCCATTTTTCACACTCCAGCGGACCACCCAAGACATGTAAGTGGGCGGCCCAATAATGCTAGAGAATATTAGGGCAGACCAGTCTACCACTTTCTCTAGGGAAGAGTTGCAGATCTTTTGGCTGCTTCCCATTCTGGATAAAAGAGCGAATGCCCTGTTGTATGCGAGTGTTATAATCTTGGGTGATCTAAGTAGGCAGGGACTGGAAAAAGATATATGGCCCCTGGGATGACATTGATTTTTATGGCATTAATGTGAACCACTTAAGAAACAATGAAGGGTTTCCAATGTCTTAGATCTGCTAGGATGGACCTTCGGAGTTAATGCCATTTGGTCTGTGTCCAAGAGGACCGCGTAGGGCTAGATTATCGCCCAAATATCTAATTGCGTTGGGTGCCCATTGTAACTGCGTTATGGCTTGCAGAGTAGGGAGGTCTTACCCGGCTATAGTTCGATTGAGCATGCAAGATTTAGTAATGTTGATTTTGAAGACCGATACCGCCGCAAATGTGGCACGTCTGTCAACTATAGCCAGTAGGGAGGTAGTGGTCGAAAAGAAGTAAGCAAGGGATGATTTGCAAACAAGTTAACCTTATGATCTCAGCCACCAAAGGAGATGCCCACAATAGCAGGATTGCAGCAGATGGAGATGGCCAATGGTTGAACTGCTGGGGCTTAGAAAAACCCGCTGACCAGCATTTTTAGTATGTATCTCGTCTATAGCTTTATTGATACCACTAGAGGTCTTTACGTTGGTAGGCATACACTTGACGGTGTTCTAGTTTAGTTATAATACACCCTGTGAGCGGAATTGGAGAAGGAATTTTGTATAGTCAGTAGTTATCCACAGGTAACTGAATTCAGGTACCTTTTTCCCTTGTATTAGCAACCTTTCCCTTACACAGAATCATTGCATACGTTATCCTCAAAACATGGTCAAACCAGCACTTTGTCGATAATACTCTCTGTTAAGTGGATGCACCTCCTTGATGTGGCCTTGGTAGCAGTTACCTGTCCCACACAGAGCATGACTAACCCAGGGACCAATTAAGATGCCACCTGTCAGGGCTGCGAACATCGAGCGAAGAAATACAGCCCAGATAGTATTCTCGGTTTTGATTCTGTACAGACAGACCCTTTTCAATAAATTAGTTTGGAAGTGAGTCCAATTTGTTTTTGAAAATATCTTACAACGGGCATTGATAGCCAGTCAGCCATTCAGAAGTCCTGCAGTAATCACACCCCCTGCTATATTACTGTAGAGAAATTACAATGGCGGATTACCACTGCCATTCTGTGCAGGCCTTTCTGACACTGAAAAGCATTGGGAATCTATGTTTGTGGCCCCCCAGGATGTACAATATGAGTGAAAGGATGCAGATTGGCAACCTAGGGGATACCTGTGACTCACTACTTTAGATCAATGGATACAATAGGCGGTAACTTAAGGTACCTGCGCCCGGGTGTAGAACTGAAATGCACCCATGATCTTTACAATGAGAGCATGCATTGCTTAATTAATGCAAGTTTTAATTGTAATGCAAAGGATTGCGACCGAACAAGGTTGAATGGCATTGTACTTGCGGAGCTGTAACCAACTCCAGAAGGTCATTCAGTTACTGTTCATAACCAATGTGTGATGGTCTCCGGTCTGTCAGGCATCGGAATATGCCCGTCAGACAGGATTGTGTGGGTGCTGTGATACATGCAATTAAGACAAATCCCACAACCCGAGTAGCCACTTGGCACAGAAAAAAAGAGGTGTGACCATCCTGTTTTATGAATCCCTGGTGCTCAGATCATTGTGGACACGGATAGAACCAATGGGTAGATATGTCTAAGTAAAAATCTGGACACCAAATAAGGTCCTGAAAAAATGGTAAGTTTTCTGCTTTCGGATGTGAAAAAGTGGGTTTCCTTGCCAAAATCCACAAACTACCTCTTCTTTTTTTGGCAACAGCGATTTGCAATGTCTAGAGTGCTCATGGTTGTGTGTTTCTGTGTGGGAGGGACATTGACACAGATGGTAATGTAATGGTGCTACCCCAGCGGAACAGATTCCTGTTATCTGACATTAGAGCTGTTTTTGCCATGACAGATCCCTGTTGAAAGACACACCAGAGAGGCAAAGACCACCCTTTGACCTTATGCCTCCAAAGCACAGGTTCCCATATCGACTAATTTTTACTCCCTAGCGCGCTGCTTGTTAAGGTAGATTTTACTGAAAAAAAAAAAAATAACAATATATCCTCGCCTTAAAATCTCAGCAAAAAGATTGAAATATGTAAAATCTATTCCTAATATATATTAGCACAGAAAATCACAGAATCATTGAAGTTAATTGTTCGTTGCTACTAATAGCATTTGAGCAAAAATATATTTTAGTTTATATGAAAATCTCAATTGTAAGCATAAAATAAGGCAAATAAGAACACAAATTTAAATACCATGCAAATTATATTATGGTTTAGAAAAATATCTATTAAATATCATTAATTACAGAAATTCACAGAAACACACACATATTTAAAAATATATATATCTATAAAACTATAAATATATATATAAGCATATATATTTATGTATATATATATAAATGTGAAAATATATGTGTGTTTATCTATATATATATTTTTTTTCAACCAAAAAAACAATAAAGTAATAATTTAATTAAAGATGTAGATTCAAAGTTAAAACTATTATACAGTAAAACATTTTGCCAATTTTGTTTGATATTGAATTGTATATTAAATACCCCAAAAAGTTTGAAGAAAAAAATTTTACATATTAAATGAATAATTTAAGAATTGAAAATTCTTTCTAAACATAAACGTAATAATACAAATTTTATAAATGTAGATTATACTATACAATCTGTCAATTGAAAGATATAATATTCAGACTAAAAGGTATAAAAAAGTTGTAAAAATTTAAATATTATAATGTGTAAAATGTACACAAACCACAAAAGAATATCACACATTAGTAACAAAATAGGATTTGTCGAGGGGTAAAAAAAAGTATTTCGATTTCAATAAGCACACAAGTAGGGAAAGAGTTATTTGACAAAGGGCTAAAATTTAATATTGAGACTCTAGTAAGCGCAATAATAGGGAAATAGTTGTATTGCATAGGGGTAACTATTATTAATTACTACTCCAGTAAGTGGAATATTATAAACAGAGTAACTTACTTAAACAAAGTATAAAATGTTTGAAATAATACTAAATACACACAAAAATTAAATGTGAAAATACATAATATCAAACAAAAGTTTTAGAATAACATAAAAAATTTGATAGGCATTTATCTCAAACAATAATACCCAAAAAATATAAATATTTCAAAAACTATATTATATATATGTGTTCTAACTCTAAAAACAATGTGCATATTTATAATATCGTTAGGACCGTCAGTATCTGTAGTACTTTGATCTCTACACACGTGCGAGAGCCACATTAGGATGCAGTCCGAAAGAATTGCCGAAGGATCAACCAAGCCAAATCTTCCAATTGCCTCAAGTAGAACAGCGGACGGTACGATTGAATTCCACCACAATGGATTATGATGCAACATTCTGCCAACCACTTTGCTTAGCTTGTGCTGACTTAAAAAGGCTGGTGGAACATTGTTTTGGGGGTTCGTATCGGGGGCTGTGCCACCTATGGGCCTCCGCAATGTTCAAATCCTTCCATGGTGCAACACCTAAACATACTTGCATGCCGTGCCTGCCATGTGGTGCAGGGATGTTTAAAAACGGGCCTCCTTGGATTGAAGCTGGTGATGCGGTACTTTGCCATGCTTCAGCACAAGCCTTTATAAAATAGACCTGTTTAGGAATGACTGAAAGGCAGTCTGATGATAAATTTGGTATGGTGGGACTAATGAGTACCTGTTGGTCCGTCACATTCTTGCAACAATGGCGGCAGGGCAGTCTTCCAAATGCAATCATAATAAGAAATAATGTTATTTACAAGCAAAAGCAGACGACAATAAAAATATACAATAACCAAAAATTGTAAAAAAACAAGTAATTCTAAAAACCTTTATTATTCGTTTAAAAAATGTATACACTTTACATATACAAAGTACACAAAAAGAATCGTAAACCAAGTATTCAAATGATGTAATATACACATGTTATTAAAATTGTAATATGTGAATATATTAATAACAACTAATAATATAACACACTATTTCTAATTATGAACATACATACAGTTAAGAGGATAGAATAAAAAATCAACCAAAACATAATATACAAATTAAGATAATATTCAGTGCTGTTTAGATGATTAACAGTTTAATTATTATTATTAGTTATTAACTAGAGCAAATGAATTATATTACATTAACTTAATTTCAATAATGTTCCGACAAATGCCAAACGTTACACTGTTTATATCAAATAAACATTATCACAAGTACAGAATAAGAATAAATATTTAACATTTCATTAGTTATTAAGGATCAACATTGTATTTAATGATTAAAATTACATTAATTCAGAGGGTTTAAACATACTGGAATAACATATTGTATTAGAGTCACTCAATCAGTACATTTGTAGATCATACAACTTACCTGTGAGGGTGTCTCGACGCTGGGGGGAGCGAGGGCGGGGATGCTGCTAATGCTCAAACAGCCAGGTCTTAAGCAGTCTGCTGAAGGCCAGCAGGTGCAGGGTCTGTCGTAGGCGTGTCTGGAAGGTGTTCAAGGTTTTTGCGTCGAGGTGGGAGAACAATCTGCCGCCGAAGGTCGATCAACAGATGCGAGGGACTGTGGCGAGTGCGAGGTCAGCATAGCGAAGCTGGCGGTTCGGGGTATAGAAGGTGAGTCGTTCATTTAGTCCAGAGTTGTGGATTAATTTGTGAGGGTGGGTGAGGAGACTGAAGGTGATCCTCTTGTTGACAGGGAGCCAGTGCAGGTCTTTCAGGTGGGCTGTGATGTGGCTGTTGAGTGGGTTGTTGAGGATGAGGCGTGCAGAGGCGTTCTGTATGCGTTGTAGTCATTTCTGGAGTTTAGGTGAGGTTCCTGCATAGAGAGCATTGCCGTAGTCCAGTCTGCTCTTGACGAGGGCATGGGTAACTGTCTGTTAGATGGCGACCTCAGAGGAGCCCGGAAAGGGGGTCCTGACTACCCTGAGACCCACCCTCAAAGTATCGTAGCCGGGCACTGGCGGGAGACTCCTCAGGAGGAGAAATCTCAGATCGAGGATCGTACTTCAGGCACCACACGACACAGAAACACCACACCGTGCGTCCTTAGGAATCAATCTTTATCAAACAGGTTAGCACTGCAAATATGTACAAGGAGAGCGCGGGCTCAATGAGTCTCGGAAGGGATAGGGGGTAGCGGGACAGTCTTTGGCACAAAGGCGCAAGGTAAGGATGTACCCGGCGCACAGCTCACAATCCTCGAGCTGGGGGGTAGGCTAGTTGTCGTGGGGTCCGGCGGGACCAGTGGAGTCTGTGGAAGCCGCGAGTCACTCAGCGGGCTCAGGTACCAGTTCGGAGGTTTTACGATCTTCAGGGAGCCGCGAGTCACTCAGCAGGCTCAAGTACAAGTTCGGAGGTCTTACGATCTTCAGGGAGCCGCGAGTCACTCAGCAGGGCTCAGGTGCAGTTCGGAGGTCTTACGATCTTCAGGGAGCCGCGAGTCACTCAGCAGGGCTCAGGTACAGTTCGGAGGTCTTACGATCTTCAGGGAGCCGCGAGTCACTCAGCAGGGCTCAGGTGCAGTTCGGAGGTCTTACGATCTTCAGGGAGCCGCGAGTCACTCAGCAGGCCTCAGGTGCAGTCCGGAGGTCTTACGATCTTCAGGGAGCCGCGAGTCACTCAGCAGGGCTCAGGTAGTTCTAAGTTCCAGGAGCCGCGACCGCGTCAGCAGGCTCTCGTTGTTCCAGCGTCGAATCTGCCGGACAGTCCCAGAGCACCCCTTGTTATAGGTCGACCCCTCTTTGATGTCCGGAGTCTGTGCAGGCAGGGGTCTTGTCACCTGGGGGTCGCTTGTCGGGGTTTCCTGCCATTGTCTTTTGATCCTTTCAGAGCTGGGTCGGGAGGAGTCCCAGACACCCAGCAGGCGTGGAGCCAGCCTTCAGGGAGGCCGGAGGGCCGATCGAAACCCATCGTCCAAGGGGAGTTCAGAGGTGCGATAGAAACTGCTCCTCCCTCTCTCAACCCCTGGAAGCGTGATGTCCTCCAGCCGGAGTGGCGCCTCTAGGCCCGGGTCGCGCTGGGGCCGGGCGGCCATCTTGGTGCATGAAGTGGGCACGCGGGCCCGGGGTGGCCGAAAGGAGAGAGGCCATGGACGAGGATGTCCGGGTCGAGTGCGTGTGTTCTTGGTGGAAAGGCTTGGTGAGGCCGGGGGATTGGGGCTGCCGGCACCAGGTTAGGTGGTGTGGGGACCAGTAAAGCCATGTTATGAGGCCGGGTCCAACACGCGTCCCCCCCAGCTGAAAGCCGGAGAGAACTGCTCATCATCTTGGGGGGTTCTCTTCGCTGAGGCGGAAGAACCGGGAGAGGCCATCGGTGTTGGCGTGGTCCGTCCCAGGGCGGTGTTCCACGGTGAAATCCATCCCCTGAAGGGAGATTGACCACCGCAGTAGCTTGGGGTTTTCTCCCCGCATCTGCATGAGCCATCGCAAGGGCCGATGATCAGTTTGGACTTTGAAATGTGTGCCGAACAGGTAAGGGCGTAGTTTCTTGAGTGCCCAGACCACGGCAAAGGCTTCGCGCTCAATGGTACTCCATCGCTGTTCTCTGGGCAACAGCCGCCGACTGAGGAAGGCGACGGGCTGGTCCAGGCCTTGGTCATTCATCTGGGACAGGACGGCCCCAATGCCATGCTCGGAGGCATCGGTCTGGACTACAAACTCCTTGGAGTAGTCGGGAGCCTGGAGGACGGGGGCCGTGCACATGGCCTTCTTTAGGGCATCGAACGCCTCCTGGCAGGCGGTTGTCCACTGAACATTTTTTGGCTGTTTTTTGGATGTGAGTTCTGTGAGGGGGCCGACAAGGCTGCCATACCCCTTGATGAATCTGCGGTAGTAGCCAGTGAGGCCCAGAAAGGCTCGGACCTCCGTTTGGGTGGTGGGGGGTTCCCAGGCCACGATGGCGTCGATCTTTGGTTGTAGAGGGGCGACCTGGCCACTCCCGACCTGGTGCCCCAGGTAGACTACTGATCCTTGCCCAATTTGGCACTTGCTGGCTTTTACTGTCAGGCCTGCCTGGCGCAGGGTGGTTAGCACCCTCCGGAGGTGCTGGAGGTGCTCACTCCATCCGGAACTGAAAACGGCGATCTCGTCCAGATAGGCCGCGCTGAACTGTTCTAGCCCGGCCAGGACTCTATTCACCAGTCGCTGGAAGGTGGCCGGGGCATTTTTCATTCCGAAGGGCATTACGCGGAAGCGGTAATGCCCATCTGGGGTGGAGAAGGCAGACTGCTCCTTGGCCCCCTCGGTGAGCGCAATCTGCCAGTATCCGCAGGTGAGGTCGAAGGTGCTGAGGAACCGTGCTGCCCCGAGTCGGTCAATGAGCTCGTCGGCTCGTGGAATGGGGTGGGCATCGGCTCGGGTGACGTCATTGAGCCCCCGGTAGTCCACACAGAACCGGAGCTCGGGGGCGACACCGGGGGCCGCTGCCTTCGGGACCAGGACCACGGGGCTGGCCCAGGGACGGTCCGATGGCTCGATCACTCCCATGGTCAACATCTTTGAGACTTCAGCTTGAATGCAGGACCGGACCCGGTCGGGGACCCGGTAGGCTCGGTGTCTCACCGGCGGGCTGTCCCCGGTGTCCACGTCATGGACACACCAGTCGGTGACTCGGGGGATCAGGGAGAAGAGGTCGGCAAATTGTCCTAGTAGCTGGCGACAGTCCTCTTGTTGCTGGTCAGTGAGGGCTGGGGAGAGATTCACTCCCTCCACGGAGCCATCCTGCTCCTTGACACACAGGAGGTCCGGGAGGGGATCGGACTCATCTTCGGCCCCGTCATCGGTGGCCAGCAGGAGGCTTAGTTCTGTCCGCACGAAGTGAGGCTTGAGGCGGTTCACGTGAAGGACCCGGAGGGGATCCCGAGGCGACTGGACGTCCACCAAGTATGTGACTGGACTCTTCCGCTCAATCACTTTGTAGGGCCCGGTCCACCTGTCCTGGAGGGCGCCTGGCTTCACGGGAGCCATGACCCATACTTGTTGGCCCGGCTGGAACTCGACCAGAGTGGCATTCTGGTCGTACCAGCGCTTCATCTCTTCTTGGCTTGTCTCTAGGTTGGCCTCGGCCAGTGCTCGGAACTTCCTGGTCTGGTTCCGGAGGGTCAGAACATAGTGGAACACATCTCGTGGGGTGGTCTGGGGTGTCGCCTCCCACCCTTCCTTAACCAAGCTGAGGGGACCTCGGACGGGGTGTCCATAGAGCAACTCAAACGGGCTGAACCCTAGGGACTTCTGGGGGACCTCTCGGTAAGCGAACAAGAGGCAGGGGAGCAGGACGTCCCACTTACGCCGGAGGGGCTCTTCTAGGCCGGTGATCATCCCTTTCAGAGTCCGGTTAAACCTCTCTACTAGGCCGTTCCCTTGGGGATGGTACGGGGTAGTGAATTTGTAGGACACTCCACATTGTTGCCACAGGGACGTCATGTACCTCGAGATAAAATTAGTGCCGCGATCGCTCACGACCTCGCGGGGGAACCCTACCCGGGAAAAGATCTCCATCAGGGCCCGGCCCACTACGGGGGCCGTGACGGTGCGTAGGGGGATCGCCTCAGGGTATCAGGTGGCGTGATCCACCAGGACCAGGATAAAACGGTGACCTTGGGAGGTGGGGGGGTCCAGGGGCCCCACGATGTCGATCCCGACTCGTTCAAAGGGGGTACTGACGACCGGGAAGGGTTGGAGGGGAGCCTTGCGCTTCCCCCCACTCTTCCCGCTAGCTTGGCACGTGGGACAGGACTTGCAGTGGGCTTCTACGGCTGCTCTCATCTTAGGCCAGTAAAAATGGGTCACGAGACGGCTGTAGGTCTTGTCTTGACCCAGGTGGCCGGCAAGGGGGACGTTGTGGGCTAAGCCCAGGAGGAAGTCTCGGAAGCGGAGGGGTACCACCAGCACCCGTCCGGATCCCAGCTCCACCGACTTCTGCTCACTATACAAAAGGCTATTCTCCCAATAAATTCGGTGCGTGCCAGTTTGGTCGCCTGCGGCTTGGCCCTCGGCCTGGCGCCGCAGTCCGACCAGGGAAGGACAGGTGGCTTGCTCCCGGCAAAACTCCTCCCGGGTGGGCCCACCCTCGTGGCGCCATTGGGCCAACTCGGGTAGATCGCCTAACTCAGGGACCGGGGCGGTGTCGGACAGGGAGGGCTCGTCGCTGGCGACGGGCCCCTCCGATGGGGGGACGGGAGGACCCTCGGGGGTTACTGCTCTGACTTCTTCGGTCGGGGCGTCTTCGACTTCTCCCAGGGGGGTGAGTCGGGCTGACATAGATCGGGTGGTGGCGCACACCCACTCGGGGAGCCCCATCATCTCTAGGTGGGCCTTGCGTTCGACGTGCTTCCAGGGAGAACTCTCCAGGTCGTTCCCTAGGAGGCAGTCGACCGGCTGGGAGGTTCTTACGGCAACCCTCAGTTTACCTATCACTCCACCCCACTCAAACGGCACCAGAGCTACCTGACACATACTCTCTCTATTATCGGCGGAAATGACTGGGCAAAAGACGTTGGGGAGGATCTGCTCCTCGGGGACTAAGTGCCTGAGGACACCGGTGATGCTGGCCCCGGTGTCCCGCAGGGCCTCTATTTGGTGGCCATTGATCTTATCGAGCTGCCCGTATTTCTTCGTGTTGGAGGGCAGGAGGCTACCAGGGACCATCTCCCTATCTCCCAGGGATACTAGGGCCATGGCTGCGGGTTCCCACTCCCCGGTTTCCTCAACCTCCTCCCCCAGAGCTACGTTGGCTATCTGTCTTGCAGGGGTGTTTTGGGTGGCCATGGGGCACTCTGGGTCATTGGCGTAGTGCCCGGGCTTCTGGCAACGGAAACAAGTGACGGTTACCCTGTGTCCCCGTCTCCCGGGGGGTCCGGTTACTGGTGGGGGGGGCGCTGGGAAAGGTGGAGATTGGGTCTTCGAGGGACTAGGCTGGGACTCTCTCTGGCCTCCCTGGTTCCCCCCTCCTCTCTGGCGGGGTGGTCCCTGACTGGCTCGGGGGTATTCTCCTACCATGCCCCGGGTGACCCTGGTGTTGGTCCAGCGGTCTGCTTCCACCGCCAGCTTCCTGGGATCGGTGAGTTTGCTGTCAAGCAGATGCTGGCGTAGTTCCACAAAGCAGTTCGCAGCCAGGTGTTCCCACAATAGGAGGTCGGTGAGTTCCTCAAGGGTGGTGACTTTGCTGCCCTTGACCCACCCATCGAAGGCCCGACTAAAAAAGTTTACATATTCCACCCAGGTGGTGCCCGGGATTTTCCTGCAGTCCCGGAATCGCTGACGGTACATCTCGGGGGTGAGACCGTACCTTGTGAGTAGAGCCTCTTTCATGTGGCTGTAGGAGGTCTGCAGAGAGAGGGGTAGGTTGAGCAGGGTGTCTCTTCCTTCGCTCAGAAACCGTCCCCACAACCCTGCCCCCCAGTCCTTCTGCGGGACCCGATGGGAGGTCATGGCGACCTCGTAGGCCCTGAACCATTGCTGAATGTCATCGTTTTTATAATATTCCTTGACCACATCCTTGGGGATGTGGACCTTCTGTTCCGCTGGGGAGGTCGCCTCTCGGTTTCCCGGGGGCCTCCCTTCCTCACTTCTGGCCTTGAGTTCGATTTCCTTCAAGCTGCGTTCGTGCTCCAGTTGGAGCTTCCTTCCTTCGTGTTCCCGTTGGAGCTTCTTCTCTTCTAGCTCGCCTTGCACGCGCATTTGCTCTACTGCTAGCTTTTTCTCTGCTAACTTTAATTCGCCTTCGATTTTGAGTTTAGCTAGCTCGAGTTCGTGATTGCGGCTTCTCTCTCTGTCCGCGAGTTCCTCCGGGGACAGGCCCCCGTCTGGTACGATGCTTCGCACCTGATTGCTGCTGCTTTCGCCTTGGGGGGGTTCGGCCTCGTCGGGGCGCTCCCCCGTGTCTTCCGGGCGGGAGGCCCCGGTATCCACCCAGGATTTCAGTGCTTTCTGCAAATCTTCCTTGGTGTTGAGACCGGTGGTAGCGATTCTAAGTTCTTTGCAGAATTGCTTTAGTTCTTTGTGTGTGTATTCTTCTAGTTGTTCCACCTGGAACACCCTGTTGGCGTCGATTTCTGCGGGGATCATGGTGTTTCCTTCTGCCATCTTTGTTGGTAGTGCGTCCGTCGTTCACAGTACGATCTCTCGGTGATAGGCCCGAATCCCACCGCTGCCACCAATGTTAGACGGCGACCTCAGAGGAGCCCGGAAAGGGGGTCCTGACTACCCTGAGACCCACCCTCAAAGTATCGTAGCCAGGCACTGGCGGGAGACTCCTCAGGAGGAGAAATCTCAGATCGAGGATCGTACTTCTGGCACCACACGACACAGAAACACCACACCGTGCGTCCTTAGGAATTAATCTTTATCAAACAGGTTAGCACTGCAAATATGTACAAGGAGAGCGCGGGCTCAATGAGTCTCGGAAGGGATAGGGGGTAGCGGGACAGTCTTTGGCACAAAGGCGCAAGGTAAGGATGTACCCGGCGCACAGCTCACAATCCTCGAGCTGGGGGGTAGGCTAGTTGTCGTGGGGTCCGGCGGGACCAGTGGAGTCTGTGGAAGCCGCGAGTCACTCAGCGGGCTCAGGTACCAGTTCGGAGGTTTTACGATCTTCAGGGAGCCGCGAGTCACTCAGCAGGCTCAAGTACAAGTTCGGAGGTCTTACGATCTTCAGGGAGCCGCGAGTCACTCAGCAGGGCTCAGGTGCAGTTCGGAGGTCTTACGATCTTCAGGGAGCCGCGAGTCACTCAGCAGGGCTCAGGTACAGTTCGGAGGTCTTACGATCTTCAGGGAGCCGTGAGTCACTCAGCAGGGCTCAGGTGCAGTTCGGAGGTCTTACGATCTTCAGGGAGCCGCGAGTCACTCAGCAGGGCTCAGGTGCAGTTCGGAGGTCTTACGATCTTCAGGGAGCCGCGAGTCACTCAGCAGGGCTCAGGTAGTTCTAAGTTCCAGGAGCCGCGACCGCGTCAGCAGGCTCTCGTTGTTCCAGCGTCGAATCTGCCGGACAATCCCAGAGCACCCCTTGTTATAGGTCGACCCCTCTTTGATGTCCGGAGTCTGTGCAGGCAGGGGTATTGTCACCTGGGGGTCGCTTGTCGGGGTTTCCTGCCATTGTCTTTTGATCCTTTCAGAGCTAGGTCGGGAGGAGTCCCAGACACCCAGCAGGCGTGGAGCCAGCCTTCAGGGAGGCCGGAGGGCCGATCGAAACCCATCGTCCCAGTGGAGTTCAGAGGTGCGATAGAAACTGCTCCTCCCTCTCTCAACCCCTGGAAGCGTGATGTCCTCCAGCCGGAGTGGCGCCTCTAGGCCCGGGTCGCGCTGGGGCCGGGCGGCCATCTTGGTGCATGAAGTGGGCACGCGGGCCCGGGTTGGCCGAAAGGAGAGAGGCCATGGACGAGGATGTCCGGGTCGAGTGCGTGTGTTCTTGGTGGAAAGGCTTGGTGAGGCCGGGGGATTGGGGCTGCCGGCACCAGGTTAGGTGGTGTGGGGACCAGTAAAGCCATGTTATGAGGCCGGGTACAACACTGTCCTTCTGGTACCGGGGGGGGATCCAACTGTAAATCTTGCGGAGCATGCGGATTGTGTTGAAACATGAGGAGGAGACGGCATACACTTGATGGGTCATTGACAATGAGAAGTCTAGGATGATTCCCTGGTTGCGTGCATGGTTAAAGGGCTTCAGTGCAACTCCTGGTGCGGACGGCCACTATGAGTCGTCCCAGGCAGAGGGGGTGGATCTGATGATGAGGAACTCCGTATTGTCTGATTTCAGTTTAAGGCGGCTGTTCGTCATCCGTTTGGAGTTGTCCTTCATTCCTTCGTGTTGGTCGATTTGGCGGTGGTGGGGGCCTTGGTGAAGGAGAAGATCAGATGGGTGTCGTCAGCGTATGAGACGATGTTGAGGTGGTGCGATAGGGTGATGTTGGTGAGAGGTGCCATGTAGATGTTAAAGAGTGTCTGGCTAAGGGACGATCCTTGGGGTTCGCTTGGGGTACGTATTACAGAATGAAATCAATACATTTTCAAGCTAACATTGAAAATCAACTAATAATAATAATTACATTCAAAATGTTTGAATAAACATCATATGCAACTGCACAACACAAAAGACTGAGCAAAAAAATAGGGGTCTATTAGGATAGCAGAAAAATGGTTGCCTCAAGGCCGGCGGTAGCAACCACCAAGCCAGCGGCGGCCATCCGTCTGCGAGCGAAACCCGAAAAACAGATGGTCACATTAGCATTGCGGTGATGGGCGTGGCGGTGATAAATTCCACAGGCCACTTTTCCGCAGTTAGCAGTCCTCACGCTTGCATGGTGGGCAGAGATGGACCGCTAAAATGGTGCATATGCAGGGGGAGGCACTATTATGATGACAGTGGAAGCCAGCCTTTCCCCAGCATTGGAACCTCCATTGAAAGGATGGCGGAGACATGTTCTGGTGGGCCAATTGGGTGCCCCAAATGTTTTGGGGGGTGTGGGTGCGCTGGGGGGCTAATATGTACCTGTACCAGGTGGCAGGCACTGTGCAGTGCCTGCCACACAGTGCATGGAAATCAGGACATACTCCTTTTGACATTGCGGCGGTGCTGCTGGCAGCAGCAAACAGAGCAATGTTAAAGGCCAGGATTGTACCGCGGAGGTTGGATTTGGACTGCGGAGCATACTAATTGGACCGTTGGTAATGCCGCGGTCCTTGTGGGCGGTCTTTTCCCGCAACCATGAAGGTCGGGGTGATTTTGCGACCTGCATCCTAATGACCCCCATTGTGAAAAATTGTAGTATACAATTGACATACATATTTCTCAAATAAATAAGTAATACTAACCAAAACATAATAATTAACTTCAATTCATTACATACCTTCACTATCTATACACCTAAAAAACACATGCCGCTAAATAATCTTTATTCAGAAATAACATGTAATTATATAAGCGACAATTAATGTTTATTTATATTTAATAAATAATATATATTATTAGTTTGCTGATGAATTATAATTTATTTAATAACCACCCTAAATGGTTATGAACCACACAACCATTGTGTATTTTAACATTACAAAAATATTAAAATGTAATTAAAAAAATTAATTACATTTTAAAAACACTAATAGAGATAAAAATAAGAAAAAACATTTTATAACGGATAAAGTAAGAAAACATATTAAAAAAAAAAATCTTTAATATTCTTAAATTTCAAATTTATGTAAAATATAGAAATAATTTCAATAATACTAACAACTGTATTAATTCCATCAAAATCAATAATTCTGATTCTTATATTCTAGCACAAATTATTTCTATGTGACAATATTTAATACTCGATGTTTATGCATGGCAGTATTTTATGTAACATATTTTATTCAAAAAACAAAATATATTGAATAACTAGATTGTAGTGAAGCATACATCTGAGAAAGAATGTGTGTTGCTGTAACTTGAACTGTGTCTCCTGTAACCAGACCAGGAGCCCTGGATTAGGACCAATATACAGTACAAGGCACCAGAGGACAAACATTGGTTGTGCCACTAACTGAGATTCTATCTGGTATTAGAATGCTGTATTAATTTGCTCTACACAGGTACTCTGTACAGACAGATATTAATCCGTGAGAGGAAATTTGTTGAGAAACTCAACAGCCTGCAAGCCACGTTGGTTGAAACAATGCAAGTGGTTGACTGGCATGATCATTTGCCTGAGTATGGCACATAACAGTTTACCAACTCACTCAGTACATATCGAAATTTGAAAAACCAAGATCAATAGAATGACTTATTGTAAGGAGTTAAAAGAGAAAATAAAATTTGTATTCAAGCTGCGACTTTTAAAAAAAGGATAAAGGCTGGATGTTGATTTGCTGCAGAGTTTTACCATGCTCAGTCGTGTGCAATGATAAAAACAATAAAATAAACGTGATATGCCAGTAACTGGCAAGCAAGAAAAATTGCGTAAATATGCAATTATTATCAAGGCACTTGCCTACTTAACTAGGCAGTAACCTTCTTTATCAAAACTAGTGTTTCAATAAAATTCGCGATTAAATTTCCAAGAACGCAACTGTGAAGGACACGGGAAAAAATAATTTTTTCCAATTGCATTCAACGAACAGACTTAACACATTATAATGCATTTTTTACATCAAACTGATACTGTGTATATCCAGCATCCCAGATAATCGTGCATTATTAAGTAGGGGGCTTATTTCCTTATTTGGATGCCTATCAAAAAATTGATGCCAAAAATATAGATTATTTAAAAAAGGTTAAAATAAAAAGCCAACATATTAATTACCTATACCTTAACAGGTAAATTCGATAAATGTTGGAAAAAAACTAAATGAATTTAAAAATATTGTTCTGAAAATTATATATGTATGTGTATATATTTATATATATAGTATTTTATATAGATATTTAACATATATATATATATTTGTGTGTGTGTGAAAAAAATTAAATATATATATATATATATATATTACCTACTGGCGGTCGCCAGTAGGTAGTTATAGTTAGGACCACGTTTCCATAGGAAAACCTCAACATTCTATTTTGAATAACTTTGGCGCCGGTTGACGAATCCTCGCGAATTTCTCAAAATAGGTGGGGCGCTACGCTCCTACCCTGAAAGTCTCGGGGGGATCCGTCAAGCGGGGGCTGAGATAAAAGGGGGGTCCCAAAACGCGTTTTTCCCATGCATTTTTCCATAGGACCTTTAGAACGAGCTACAGCCCGAACGGCTGAACAGAATTACTCAAAATTTGGCAGAGAGGTAGTCCCTAGGTCAAGGAAGTGCCTTTTGTAGGTTTGGTGTAAATCTGTTCAGTAGATTCTGAGAAAATAGCCTTTAAATCAATATATATATCTGAGCCCGCTTACGGTACGCTTACCGTACGCTTATGGTAAGCGTACGGTGGCGTGCGCGAGCGCGATTCTGATTGGCTCTTAGATCTTAGTAAACATTCGAATCGGTCCAAACCAGGAAGCGGCGGCCGCCATTTTGTGTATTTCACTCTGAAAAAAAAGAGTGAAAACAAGGAAAGGGGGCAATGAGGAGAGTTACAGACCCCCAAACATTTGTAAGGGGGTCAAAGAAGGTCAGAAAAGTACAAAAAAAACATTTTTTTTTTTTTTTGAAATATTTTTATTGGGTTTATCAACAAAACAGAAAAACAAACACCACTCGTATAGTGCAAGGCATGGCATACAGGGGTTACAAGGTACCGGAGCAATGACAGTACCGGTGTCACAGAGAGAAATAAACTGCCCAATGACAACACACCATCGCTCCCTTCCCCGCCCATCTCCAGCAGTGGAGCCATTAATCCTGGTCACTGAGATCCGAGTCCGCTGCATCCGGTGGGGGCTCACAAATATTTCCCCGGTATACATTCCATCCACCCCAGACCTGGGACCACTTCTTGGGGCACCCTCTATGGACATACACAGTTTTTTCGGTCACCATTACAAGGTCCATATCTCGGATCCACTGCGTCAGGGTAGGCCCCAGCCCCGATCCCCATTTCTGGGCTATGTTACGCTTTGCGAGCATGAGTCCCAAAGTCACCCAAAGCTGGGTCACCTTCTTGTGGTCCGTCTGTTCCCAGACATTAAGGAGGCACAGCCGGGGTTCCGGCAGCGTGGGAATTTTTGTTACCTGGGAGAGAATACGCAACACCCCTTTCCAATACGTCGCCACGACAGGGCACTCCCAGAGGGTATGCAAGAAGGTCCCCTCGTGGCCACAGTTCCTGAGACACAGCGGGGACTCCACCCGGTGGAGTCTGAATAGGAGGGTGCGGGTGTAGTATGTGCGGTGCAAAATTTTGAGTTGGACCAGTCTGAGCTTGGAAGATATGCCCACCTCCCTGGGGGATGAGAGCGCGGAATTCCAGTCCGTCTCATCAAATTCTCCAAGTTCTGCCTCCCACTTCCCCTTGAGGGCGGAAAAAGGGTCGGGGCGGTTATTTAGTATCTTCCGGTACGTTAGGGACGTCGCCCTCTGGAGCAGATGCTCCATGAGGAGCCGGTCCTCTAAGGGCGATGACTCAGGGAGCCGAGTCCCACGTGGTATCGCCGCCTGAAGAGCGTGTTGAACTTGTAAATATCGGAAGTGCTCGGTGTCCGCCAGGTCGTAGTCCGCTTGCAGTTGGGCAAAAGTGATCACCTCTCCCTTGCGCCAGAGGTCTCCCACCCTGGAGATACCAATAAGATCCCACTGGTGGAACCCCTTGGTAGTGCGAAGTACCCCGAGCTGCCTGGTGTCCCAAAGCGGCGTTGCCTGGGTAATCTTTCCAGCCCATCCCATCGCCCGTTGCGCCGCGTGCCATATCCGGAGGGTATGGGCTGCGGGCCCCGCCGGAACGCGACCCCTTTTTGGGTTGTAAAGGGCTCCCATAACCCCTCCGGGGCCAAGTAGTTGACGGTCCATACGGTATGCGGGGTCATCCCCCGGCACATGGAGCCACTGGTTAATAACCATGAGGTGCGACGCCCAGTAATAGGTCTTCATGTCGGGGAGGGCTATACCTCCATCATACCAGCCACTGGTAAGCTTATGGAGGGCAATGCGAGGCGACTTGTCCTCCCAGAGGAGACGAGTGATCTCAGCGTTGATCGCCGTGAAGTAGGAGGGTGCAATGGGGAAGGGGGTATTTTGCAGCGCATAGAGGAATCTCGGGAGGGCGAGCATCTTAAAGAGCGAAGCCCGCCCAAGCAATGTCAGCGGCAATGTGCGCCAGTGTTTAACGTCGGTGCGAAGCCGTTGGAGGGGCCTCATTAGATTTTCCGCGACAAATTTGTCCCGGTCGGCCGTGACGTATATGCCAAGATATTTGAACCCGTCGTTAGCTAGTAGAATGTTACAGCCTGACGGAAAAAAAAACCAAACATTTATTGATTTTAAAAAAAATCACGGGGTGCGCGTACGGTAAGCTTACGGTAAGCGTACGGTAAAAAAAATAAATAAATAAATAAATGAAAAGCAGATTTAAGAGTTTAGATATTAGGGAGCTCTAAAAAGAGCTGTTGTGTTTATGAAGTCATTTTTTAAGTGGTACCTACAAGTAAGTACCGATGCAGAGTCTAAGGTTCAAGAGGAAGACTCTGTTCCCTTCATCATTGAAGTGCACACCATCTCCTCTATAAATGTCTTGCATGTCATAACGCAAGTTGTTGTGGAAAATGGCACCCATACCATAGTCACGGAGGAAAGCAGAAACAGATTTGTTGACGTGCTTTCTTGCTTTGTCAATCTGTGGACAGAAATGATTGGACCAGTTCCATTTTTGCCTTTGGCATATGTTGGAAAACACAAAGGCAGTTTTAGGGAAAAGTGTAAACAGTTGTGCAAAGGTGTCCTTCATAAGCATTTCCAGACCTACCCCAGTCAAAGTGCCTAGGTCATTGCCACCACAGTGCACTATTATGAGGTCAGGGTGTTGGATTTGAATGAAGGATTTCACCAATGGCATCAATTGGTGCCACTTTAACCCTCTCTGACCAATCCATTTAATGTCTACATTTGGCAAAGCAAGGTCTCTCACCATACCTGTTTTCTCTGCAAACTTTTCACTCCAGAAGACATAGCTGTGCCCTACAATCCACACTGTGAACATCTTCAAAGGAGAACTGGATGCACTCAGGAGGTGTCTTTCAGTAGAATAGCAATATGAAAAGAAAGACAGTTTGGAAATGGAGGCATACATATTTTTTTCAAAACAAAAAGAACTGATTGGCTGTTTCATACCATTCTAGAATAAAAACTAGGCTGTATGTGTAAATTAATAGAAGCATGTTTTGTATTGGTAAAAAAAAATGTGTAACCAAAGAACAGTACTATGGATTTGCTGTTAGGTTTGAAAAGTCAAGCACTCTTGCTCTGTGGAATTGAAACATTGTTTGGCGAACTTCTGACCTAACTCAACACAGCAGTGTTCCATGAGCTGTTGCTATGGTAGCAGGCAGAAGTCAAGTTGGGGGAAGGGTACTAGGCAGAAGTCAAGTTGGGGGAAGGGTACTTTTGGAAAAGGGTTGGTTTTCAACCAATAGAAATGTGTGATTTCATTTGAAAAAAAGGGGGAAGCACTGAGATTTGAAACTTACAAGTATATGTGTGGAAAAATAGAGGGAAAGTTTGCCATTATCTGGTTCTGCTGAGAGGAGAGAGGTGAACACAACAGAGATCCTGGCTCTGATAATCTGCTGTTTGAGTGTCACATTTCTTTCACAACTAACTAATTTTAAAGGTGAGTTTACAGTTTGAGAGGGGATGTATGTGGTAACTTAAGAAAAGAATAATAGAAATGGAAATTGTTTTTGTTGTAGTTACACATGGTGGTTTCATAATGTGTCAGTCTGTAAAAGTGATTTTCACTTGCCCCGAAAAAAAAAAGAGCAGTAAGTGTGCTTTCAAATTGGCAAAGAAATTTCGTTTTGGGACTAATGTGAAAACATGACTCTGTGTGCAGAGAGGAATTATAGGCAGAGATTTATTGCGTATTGCTCTGGTGATTTCACAGTTGCATTAGATGGAAAGGGGGAGCGAATTTTTGGGGGAAGAAGCAGAGTCTTAGCACACACCCATGTGCTTGCCATGTATAGTCATGCACAGTATTTACAAGCGAGTGGGGTTTTCAGGTTTCAGTCTGTAATGCAAATACATTCAGCATCACTAAGGCTGGTTGCCCTTGCTGGAGTGTAGGCAGTCACCGAGAATACACATGGTGGTGGTCTGAAAAAACAGTTTGGACATGTGCATTTAAAAAAATGAAAAAAAGTGGTTTCAGAATGTGTCAGTCTGTAAAAGTGATTTTCACTTGTAAAAAGTGATTTTCACTTGCCCCGAAAAAAAAAAGAGCAGTAAGTGTGCTTTCAAATTGGCAAAGAAATTTCGTTTTGGGACTAATGTGAAAACATTACTCTGTGTGCAGAGAGGAATTATAGGCAGAGATTTATTGCGTATTGCTCTGGTGATTTCACAGTTGCATTAGATGGAAAGGGGGAGCCATTTTTTGGTGCAGAAGCAGACTCTTAGCACACACCCAGCTGCTTACCATGTGGAATCATGGACAGTATTCACAAGCGAGTGGGGTTTGAGGTTTCAGTCAGTAATGCAAATACATTCAGCATCACTAAGGCTGGTTGCCCTTGCTGGAGTGTAGGCAGTCACCCAGGTTACAAATGGTGCTGGTCTGAAAAATGTAAATATGTGTACTGTATTATAAAATGTTTTAAAAATATTAATACTTTTTTCTTTTTTTCCAGATAGATATAGAAAATTTTCGAAAACTACAAACATTTTTAAAACTATTTTTTAAAAAAACAAATGAATAAATATTTTTTCAGTAAGTATGGTAAGTCAATAATAATAATTGTAGTCTCTCAAGGACAATGTAATGTGATAAATGATTTTTAGTGTTTTTTAAAAAAAAAAAAAAAAAAGTACGCGCACCGTACGCGTACGGTAAAAAAGAAATAAAAAAAAGTTTTTAAAAACATATGTAAAAAAAAGATGAAAGATAAGGTTGGCTCTTAAAAGAACCGTTGTGTTCATGCAGGGACAGAGGAAAGGAAGCATGGGAAAATTATTCAAAGCGACAAATGTGCTGATCTATTTTGTTGTTCACTAGGGAAACACTGGTCTCCCTATGGCAAATTAGATCTTTACAAAATGTGCAATGAATATCAACCTTCCGAAATCGTGGGTTCATTTCCAGAGGGCCAGCAAAAGGAGATTCTCCCCCCACAGATGAAGGGCTCACCTGACCTGCAGAAGAAGGAGTCAGCCCTGCAGATGATGGTTCAGGCTGAGCTACTGTGGATGTACTGGCTCGTCTTTCTGAAGAGTTACCTCCAAAAAGATGACCATGTGTCCTTCTGTGTACATCCTGGAGGTGTCTCTTCATGGTGTGATTCCCAAAGGAATACTTCCTGTTAGGATTACCTCTAGAAAGTACACGCTTACACAGCTTACAAGTCACTAAGGGTGCATTTACCTTTTGCTGGCCTTCAGGAAAAGTAAAATAATCCCATACATAAGAGGGCTTTTGTTTCCTCGATCTCTGCCTCAAGACAGTGCTGCTAGTGCTAGCCTCACTCTCAGAAGAGCTCTGCTGTTCTGCCATCGTATCCCAAAGACAAACCAGCTCCTTCTCCCAAGGGATCACAAGCAGAAATGAGGGGAATGGGTGTGGTGTAGGAGAGTTCTAGAACTGAAAGTAGTTTCAACCAATCAAAAGTTGTGTTTCATGATCACATGACCTACCGTACGCTTACGGTACGCTTACGGTACGCTTACGGCAAAAGTGCGCATGCGCGTAAAAAAGACACGCGCTTGCGCGCATGCGCATAACAGTCACTCCCGGCACTTCCGCGTAACGTGCGCGTGTAGCGTACACGCGTACGCGTCCCACGCGGAGTACGCGCGGCTACGCAAATTGCGTAACTATACGCAAGCAGCGTAGGAAAATTACGGACGTTGCGTAAACCGTACGCTTACCGTGAGCTTACGGTACGCGTACTAAAAAAAAAAAAAAAAAAAAAAAACAATTAGCATTTAAAAAACCTTGCAAATTCACTGAAAAAACCATGGGTTTCACACACGTTATAGTTAGGAATTAGCATTTAAAAAACCTTAGAAATTCAGTGAAAAAACCATAGGTTTCACACATGTTATAGTTAGCTGGACATTTTACTCGTAAAAAACCAATGAAATTGCCCCGTTATAGTTAGTTCAGCTAACTATAACTCGCGCGCCCGCAATGCACTGCTGATGACGTCACATATTACATCACTCATGACATGGTCAGTGACATCACTCATGACATCACTGATGACATCTCAAATGACATCACTGATGACATCACTGATGACATCATCCTTGTGATAGAGTGGTAGACCTCCTCTCACCCTAATATAACCTTTGACACACACATTCAAAAATAGAGACTAAAATTTTCAAAACAATGGACATACCAATACCAGTTACAACAACCTCTTCAGTAATTCTAAGATCCACATACACATCCACTCATTCACCAACAGTCCAATACAGTCACTCATACATGTACTCACTCATCATATGTACTCATACACCTATACATCCTGTTACACAATGCCACTCATGCATAGAGTTACTCACACACATAGTCACTCGTGCTAATAAAGAATCAAACATACATTTACTTGCATATACAGTTATACACACACCACCATACTTACTTCTACGGAAACTTACACATACTTAGTCTTTTAAACAATCACTTATAGAAACACATACTTATTCATACAGGAACTCTTCCAATCTCTCACCCTTGCATATACTCACATATATACACCAATAGTCACATATACTAGTTTTAAACATATGTAGTTACTCATAAAGACACTATTGAGACAGTCATTCACTCACTAACACACCCATACACACACTCATCCACCCATGCAGTCCTGCACACATGCTGTCTTCAACACACACACAAACAGTGAGTCACTCATTCATGCACCTATGCACTACGTAATACCCCCCACCGAACCATGCAGACACTCAGACTGATACTCAAAAAACCAACTAATAACCTATATAGTCACCCATGTAGCTACTCACCAACCCATGCAGCCACTTATACACAAAGTGAGAGACTGATACAGATATATACATATTTAAACATTACTCACTAAGCCATGTATTCACTAAGATACACTTAATCAGTCAGTTAAACAATCAATTTTTCAAAAACAAATCATCCATTTAGACACTTATATACCCATTTATTCTTCCATCGACCTTGAGATATACATATATAAAACATATTTAATTTTCAGAAAAACACACATTCACTGGATGATGTCATCAGTGATGTCATTTGAGATGTCATCAGTGATGTCATGAGTGATGTCACTGACCATGTCATGAGTGATGTAATATGTGACGTCATCAGCAGTGCATTGCGGGCGCGCGAGTTATAGTTAGCTGAACTAACTATAACGGGGCAATTTCATTGGTTTTTTACGAGTAAAATGTCCAGCTAACTATAACATGTGTGAAACCTATGGTTTTTTCACTGAAAATATATATAATTACAACATTATTTTTTGATTAAAAAATAAAAGTAATAAACTTTTAACAAAATATACCTCATAAAAATTAAGGTAAAGCAAACACACATAATCAACAATTGTATAGATATTAACTTAAAAAAAAAATATATTTTTGTTTTTTTACTTTTAAATGTATATTAAAATATAAACACACACACACACACACACACATATATATATATATATATATACACATTTCAATAACATAAAAAAAGTAAAAAATAAATATAAAAGTCTTTTAACTTCAATATAGTAATACAGTCAGTGCAACAGTAAGGAAAATGTTGAATAACAATGGAGTTCAAAGTACTATTCCCAATCTAGTGACTGCAACAATAGTAAAAGTGTTGGATAGCGGAGGTGTTAAAAAAACTTTTCACAATCGAGTACGTGTATCAGAAGGTGAAAGTGTTACATAGGGGAGGGGTAAAAATTACTGTTCACACTCCAGTAAAGGCCCGATTCTGATGCGGGTTGGAAAAGCTTCCCAAACAAATCGTTTGGCAAATAGTTTCCGACCCACTCGGAACGGGAGAGTCCAACCGGCAGAGTACGATGCATCCGGATGCTTCCAGATACAATATGGTTGGACTCCCCTTGACTTAAATGGGAGCATATGTTCCTAACCGCATCATAATTGGACCCTCGGTCAGGAAAACACGTTCCTGATCCGATTTGGAAGGAGCAAATGCCATTAGGAGGCATTCCTAACCGCATCAAAATCAGGCCCTGGTTGGGAATGCTTTACTAACTGCATCAGAATCAGGCCCTCAGTGTAACAATAAGGAAAGCCTTGGATAGCGTACGGGTAAAAAATAAATATTCACAATCCAATGAGTGCAACAATTGGCTGGGTATCGGAGGTGTACAAACTACTATTCCCAGTCCAAGTGTGTGCAACAGTGGTGAAAGTGTTGGATAGTGGCGAGATAAAATGTACTATTGCCAACAAAATGAGTGCAACAGTAGGGAAAAAATTGAATTTGCGAGGGATAACATTTACTATTCCCACTACAATAATTGAAACAGTAGTGAAAGTGTTGGAAAGCAGAGGGGTAAAAATTAAGCTTCACAATAAAATGAGTGTAACAGTAGTGAAAGTGTTGGATAGCGGAGGGGTAGAAATTTACAATTAGAAATGCAATGAGTGCAACAGTAGGGAAAGTGTTGGATAGTGGACTGGTAAAAAATAATATTCGAACTCCAATGAGTGAAAGAGTTGAGAAAGTGTTGGATAGCAGAGGAGCAAAACTTATTATTCGTACTCGAGTGAGTGCAACAGTAAGGCTAGTGTTGGATAGTAGCAAGCTAAATGTTAAAATTCACACTGCAATCAATATATAGAATTAATATTATCACTACAGTCAGTAACAAATTAAAAAGAATAAAAATATTAAAAACAGCAAACTTATTCACAAAATATATATATATATAAATCTGATAAAAATTCAATTGAAAATATATTTAGGTGCCGATTCCGATCCGGTAAAAAAATTGCCCGTACGACTCGTATCCGGTCTTTTTACCGTACGAATCGTACAAGTGCCGTACAAACTGCCAATTACGATTAGCATTGGAAAAAGACCATACGAATCGCATTGGGAATAATTCCCCACACGTCCTCGGGTCGGAAAATGTGTGCGACACGTCCCCGGACGATTTACCATACAAATGTGAAAAGTGAAGTCCGACCGCGGAATCACGATCCATCCCGTGCGTCTGATGTTACAACCGTATGTAAAAAACACCGTCCGCACCGAACACCCATAGCAACCATGGAGACATTTGCCCGCATACGCGCCGAACACCCCCCCAGCCCCCGTACGTTCGAGTCGTACCTCCCGTGTATGTACACCCGTGTACGTGTCGTACCCCCTGTGTATGTACACCCGTGTACGTTCGAGTCGTACCTCCACCCGTGTATGTACACCCGTGTACGTGTCGTACCCCCTGTGTATGTACACCCGTGTACGTTCGAGTCGTATCCCCACCTGTGTATGTACACCCGTGTACATGTCGCACCCGTGTATGTACACCCGTGTACGTTCGAGTCGTACCCCCACCCGTGTATGTACACCCGTGTACGTGTCGCACCCCCGTGTATGTACACCCATGTACGTTCGAGTCGTACCCCCACCCGTGTATGTACACCCGTGTACGTGTCGTACCCCCGTGTATGTACACCTGTGTACGTTCGAGTCGTACCCCCACCTGTGTATGTACACCCGTGTACGTGTCGCACCCCCCGTGTATGTACACCCGTGTACGTTCGAGTTGTACCCCCACCCGTGTATGTACACCCGTGTACGTGTCGTACCCCCCGTGCATGTACACCTGTGTACGTTCGAGTCGTACCCCCATCCGTGTATGTACACCCGTGTACGTGTCGTAACCCCCGTGTATGTACACCTGTGTACGTTCGAGTCGTACCCCCACCCGTGTATGTACACCCGTGTACGTGTCGTACCCCCGTGTATGTACACCCTTGTACGTTCGAGTCGTACCCCCACCCGTGTATGTACACCCGTGTATGTGTCGCACTCCCCGTGTATGTACACCCGTGTACGTTCGAGTCGTACCCCCACCCGTGTATGTACATCCGTGTACGTGTCGTACCCCCCATGTATGTACACCCGTGTACGTTCGAGTCGTACCCCCACCCGTGTATGTACACCCGTGTACGTGTCGCACCCCCCGTGTATGTACACCCGTGTACGTTCGAGTCGTACCCCCATCAGTGTATGTACACCCGTGTACGTGTCGTACACCCCCGTGTATGTACACCCGTGTACATTCGAGTCGTACCCCTACCCGTGTATGTACACCCGTGTACGTTCAAGTCGTACCCCCACCCGTGTATGTACGACCCGTACCCTCACCCGCGTACGTATGGAGCATACCCCAGGCCCCAACATCACCACCTTCACACAACATCGCGCATGTACGAGTCGTACCAAGCCAGACACAAGGACAGCACTGTACAACAAAATGGCCCATGTACACACCGTACACACGCTAAAAGCGCACGTACACAACCAGGACAAAGCAAAACAACACAAGAATACACCATTCGAATGGCACAAAGCCACAAAACATGTCCAACAAGCACAAAAACAACACATTCACTGACCTGCAACTGCCAAAATCCCAAACAGAGGCCCAAAACACAACCACTCCTTATAACACACCCACCCAAAGTTCAAACACAGCCACACCCACCAATGGACCAATAAAGAGGGCCCACACACACAAACCATGAGCCTTTGCAACAGACTCACTGCTGCCAGACCCCCACAGACAACCTACAGCACCATACTTGAACCTTTACTACACCTTACACTTACACACCTTCACACACACACCTTCACAAACACCCCCTCATCACATTCACACACACACCTGCACAACCACACCCACACACCCACAACCATCCACACACCCCCCCCCACCATCCACACCCACACCCCTCACCATGCCCACTAACAAGAATCCAAAGTTCACTAGCCGAGAGTTGGAGGTCCTGGTCGATGAAATCCTCAGAGTTGAGCCACACCTCTTTGGAACATTGGTCAGACAGACCAGCATTTCAGAAAAAACATCCATGTGGCAGACGATCGTCGATGCTGTGAATGCTGTTGCGGACACCAGAAGGACCAGGCATGAATGCCAAGCCAGGTGGTACGATCTGCGAAGGAGGGTCCGAGCCAAAATGACCAACGAACACAACCAGGCCAACGTCACTGGAGGAGGGCCGCCCCGCAGATGCGTAGAATACCATCCCTGGGAGGAGAGGGTGATGGCCATACTGCCGGTGGTGGCAGTGGACGGATTAGACGGACTCCGAGACCCGGGTGAGTACACAAACAACTCACTTCACATGGGGGGGGAACGTCATCCACAACCAAACTCACAAACAGGCACGCAACCACCCCAAGCTATCGCATGACTCAACCACACTCCATGAACACGCACATGCCACTGGCGCCAACATGCCCCATGCACCCAGCTGGACAATGTCAAGTCACAGGCCACAGAAAACACCAACACATGACACTGTAAGCCAGATGGCGGGAGTGTGGGCCCCAAAAATCACATAGTGCAAATCAGAAGCAGACAACAATGCCCCCTGCCCATATGGCCTAGGTCACAGCCAGACAAACAGTGTGTCCCCACACAGGAAAGACTCGCCAGCAAATGGCGGACGCCTTGCATCAACACATGGGGGTGACGGCACGTTCTTGCACATGACAGCAGCTAATGAACAGCCAACACTGTGAAAGAGTGGCAGCACACACCACCACAGCAGCAGTGCAGACACAGACACTACACCCAATGGGTGCCTGGAGATCAGAAACAAACTCACATCAACAATCCAAGGGCCATTCAAAGATCTGCTAACAGTGTATGCCCAGGAAGCTGGGCTGAGGTGACAGTGGGTGACACACAGAGGGAGGGAGAGGGGGACAGAGAGGGAGGGAGACACAGGGAGACGGACAGAGGGAGGAGGCTGACACACAGAGGGAGGGAGAGGGGAACAGAGAGGGAGGGACACACAGGGAGACGGACAGAGGGAGGAGGCTGGCACACAGAGGGAGGGAGAGGGGGACAGAGAGGGAGGGAGACACAGGGAGACGGACAGAAGGAGGAGGCTGACACACAGAGGGAGGGAGAGGGGGACAGAGAGGGAGGGAGACACAGGGAGATGGACAGAGGGAGGAGGCTGACACACAGAGGGAGGGAGAGGGGGACAGAGAGGAAGGGAGACACAGGGAGATGGACAGAGGGAGGAGGCTGACACACAGAGGGAGGGAGAGGGGGACAGAGAGGGAGCGAGAAAGGGACACACAGGGAGAGCAAATCAGCCTTGTGGTGTGTGTGAATGTCTGCTCGTCAGCAGGTGGACTGCGTGCATGTAGACAAGGGTGGCCAGTGCCAGAACCCCCCCTCTTCTCCATGGCAAAACACAGGGCCATGTCACAACCTGTGCACGAGCACAACGACAGCTACCTGCATCATATAAGTGTGTGGAACAACTCCATGTGCACACGTACAGTGCTACACGGAAGGCGCCAATGCATGGCTCGCCACACCTGCCCACTCCACTGCTGACTGCAGTCACAATTGACGCAGCAAGTAAGACTGTGCCACACATAGGTAAAGTCGCAAAAGCTGTGGCCAAGGGACATACCCATGCACAAGTGCACTGTGAGTGGAATGCAAGACATATCCAAATTCCCAGAGGAAATGTGCCAACTTAGAAACCAATGACACATGGATGTTGCATGGAACAAAAATAACATTGTCTCTCTCACACACAGGTCAACGTCGTGGATCACCCCCCAACACTGGGGGGGGAGACTCACAGGACCCGGCTCGGCGGGATGACAGAGCCACCGGCAGCGACGACTCTCACCACTCTGTGGACGAACCCGACCCCGACCAACCTGGCCCCTCTGGTGTCCAACGACCTGCAGCACCTGCGTCAGGTACAACTGGGCCAACCACCACCCCCACTCCTGCCACATCCCAGGAGACACCCAGGATCCCTGCCCCACCACCACAATGCAGCCAGGCTGGCCAGGAGGGACACGGTGTCCCGGGCACCCAGGAGGAGGCAGGCGACAACGCCAATGCCACCCCTCAGGGGTCCCGGAGACCCGATGTGCCCACAAGGGCAGGCCAGGTGCAAGTGGGCAGGGGTGGTGGGAGTGGAGGACGGCGGAGGCGCGAGCCTGACCGGTTGGCTGGGGAACCGGTATATTCCCATGTCCGAAACATCCTGGACACATACCGGCAGGACACCACGGGCATGGCCCAGGTTGTGTCCACCCCAAACGAGATGAAGGGGACCCTCGATGAGATCAAGACCCAGCAGGCCCAGCAACATGCGGAGCAACATGCCTGTCTACTGCGACACCAACGGCGGATGGAGGACAGACAGGCTGAGCTCGTGACGGTGTTCACGGGAATTCACAGTACACTCCGTCGGATGGCCGACAACATGGGCAACCCTCCCTGTGCCATCAGGCATAGAACATCACCACCCACAGGGAGGGATCAGGAGGAGGAGGAGGAGACATCCGACGGAGCATCCCAAACATCGTCACGGCCTGCTTCGGAGGGTCCCCGCAGGAGGGCGGGTCGTCCACGGAAAAGACCGTGAGGGTCGGCGCAACAGCACCATCTCCCAGGACACCTGGCCTGGCACCTGGCCCACTGGACCAACAGCAGCACAGCAGCAAAAGACATTCTCTGCCACATGGACTTGCTGGTCACTATCTGACCAATGTTGACAAAGACTGTGGCATGGACTCTGAGGATTTCAAATGGCAAGGACACCAACTCCCCTAGTGAACTTTGGATTCCACACACCCGGAAAGCCCCTCATGTCAAACCCCCCCCCCTTACCCCAACCAAAATAAAAAGTCACACCATAAAGAGAAGATGCCTACTGATTGCATTATTACCTTACATGTGTCTTGTAAAGTCTAACCATGCCTGAGTTCTCATTTGACTGCAACCATCCACACACTGGGGCCTGAGTCTGGCACAGGACACACATGGGTCACATTGTATTAGGCAAGACAGACATGGAGCACCATACACACCCGTGATGGGCCCAACCAGCTGAGGGGGTGGCCGCACAACCGTGCCGACAGACATATTGAGTACAGCGACAGCCATGCGCAGAGGTCAGGGATCATGTGGAGTGTCCTGTGGGGCACCCAGGTATGTGTGGACAGGTGGCAGAACCATGTCCTGCAAGCTTGAGTCAGGTGGATGCAGAGAATGGTGGCCTGGCCAACGCTGGATGCATGGGGATGGCACATGTCACAATACCCACACAGTCATGATCATCATGCACAATACAGTCTAATCCCACACAAACAGCTTGCATCTTGCTACTCTACACATAGACACATAGCCACTATCACGGAAAACCATGCCAGACATGCCGGATGCACCATGGCAACACACCAGCATTGACTGAGAAGAGGCACCTTGGAGGCATAGGGACACCTTTATTAGTCATGTATTCGGGATTGCAGAGGCAACTCGGAGTACACATGAACAGGTCATGTGGAGTAACATGTGGGTCCAACACTGGCACCCCCCTTCTGCAGCACAAATGCGGGATAGCCATGGAACTGGCACACAAGTGTCGGCTAACAGCTAAACACCCCCTGCTGCTCACGGAGAGACTGCCATACACCATTGATCGGCTGATGTGGAAGTCCCACACCATGTCAAGCCAATGCAAACCGTATGTGTCCGAGGGCAGTGTAACACACATTGATGCCATCATCACATTCCACAATCCCATCACTGATGACTGTCAACAAGTCCGACCATCTATTCAGGTGTACCCAGCTGCATGTAATGTGTACCATGGTGATGCGACATGTCTGCAGAGGAACCAAACATCGACAGGGGCAGTGTGCATACATCGTAAACAACTGCCACACCCAATACACCCCTGATGCATCCCTTACCCTAAGGAGACTTCCAAACTTGTCCGTGCGTGTAACGCTGAGTCAGCACACGATGACGTGTCCATGAGGAATAGCAGTGCCACAACAATGCAACCAGCAGACGGCATGCGCAAGTACCTGGGGATGAGAGACACACAAGAAGTCAGCCACAAAAAGCACAGCCACTTGCATGTGCATGTACTCGACACATGTAAGGATGACAACATGCCAGGTCACAATTATGACTGGGGAAATACACATCACTGCCACCATCACTCCAGTGACACATCCACACACACCTCTGACTCACGTGGGCATACATGCAGATGGACAGACACATCGCAACACATGCCACACGGGGACCAATGCGTGCACACACAGACACTGGTACTCACCACTAAGCAAAGAAGTCGCGTATGAGCCGAATCCGGATGTCCTCTTGCGGAACCACATCCTCCACATCACTAGCCCCATTGCCAAGCCCTTCGTCCTCCACGGGTGGATGGTCCTGATCATCTTGATCCAGGATGAGTGGCACAGATTTCTCAACTGCCATGTTGTGCAGCATGGAGCAGACCATGAAGATTTTGCAGACCTTCGCCGGGGCATATGGGAGGGCGCCGCCGGTCTTGTGGAGGCATCGGAATCGGCTCTTCAGGAGGCCAAATGTCCTCTCTATCACTCGCCTTGTCCGGCCATGGGCGGTGTTGTAGCGGAGCTGGGCCTGCGTGCTGGGGTTGCGGAGAGGTGTGATCAGCCATGGCATGTTGGGATAGCCAGCGTCCCCTACATGGAAAGCACATGGACATAAGTAGGACAGGAGATGCGGTCGTGCTGGAAGTCTACGCAAAATACAGGACAGACAGAGTGTACCCACCAACAACACATGCTCGTTCGTTGCGCAGCTGCGTCATCATTTCAGGCACCCTGCTACTCCTCATGATGTAGGCATCGTGTGCTGATCCTGGAAAACGAGCACAGACATGTGAAATCACCATGTTGGACAGACACACCACAAGGGCATTGATGGAGTGGTAGTGCTTGTGATTCCTGTACGCTACCTCCTGTGCCTGTGGTGGGACCAAAGCCACATGTGTCCCATCTATGGACCCAATGACATGGGGCATCCCTCCCAGGGCATAGAATCCACGTTTGACACCAGTCAACATTTCAGGGGTTGGGAAATGGATGAACTCCTCCAGGTGAAGCAACATGGCTTCTAAGAAATCATGCAGCACACGGCAGAACATGCTCTGGGACATGCCACCAACATGAGCTATGGTATTTTGAAAGGTACCCGTGGCAAGAAAATGTAGGGCTGCCATTACCTTCAGCTTGGGTGCCAGTGCCGTAGGATACCTGTGCAGCGGTTGCAGGTGTGGTGCCAGTCTGGCCGTCAACTCCAGAATCAACGGTTGGGGGAAGCGGTAGCACCGGATACAGTCATTCTCCCGCATGTCAGCCAAGTCCGGAATTGGTCGGGGAAGAGGCGGCGCTCTGCAGTAATTTGGAAGTGACAAGGAAGAGTGAGTGCACTACAACAACAATTTATATGTACTGAGCACATGTTAATCTGTCAATACACATATGCGACATACGGAGTCAGGTATGTGCCACATGCCCTGGACACGTATGCTGGCAGGTGACACTCCTACCAAGACCCAGCTACACACGGAGATTGTGAACCTCCACATGCCATGGCATGGGATTAGCTGTGTCCCAGTGTAAGTGAACAGCCAGACGCAAGACAGGAGTGACATACATCCACACATCAGCAGAAGTAGGATGTCGATTGCTGAGACTGGTAGCGGAACACTAGAGCCACAGATCACATGACATTACACTAGGACAGCCCACACACCTTGCCATGAAGGTGTACATGTGATGACTCACCACACATTCATAGAGAGGATGCAGACATGTCCTTGTTACGCTACTCTGTGTCCCATGCATACATACGCACCTCACATCCGATACCACATGTGGCCTGGTGTGCGGAACAGTGTGCCATGTCCATCTACACACAGACGCATGTTGGTTGCTGCAACAGCTGATGCTTTTGAGGGAGCTCCAACATCAACCTAATGGGAACCCCCCACACATACATGACATAGTCACATTGTGCACCGTGGGTAGTGACCTGTCTGGTGTGGTAACCCCTGTACCGGGCATCAGGGGACACTTGCGTGTGTTGTTGACCGTGCCATGCCAGTGACGCTCATCCCAAGTGTGCAGTACGACATGCACACATGTCAAAGGAGTCAAGGGCATGCCTGGCACACATTGCACCGTCACACATAACATCTGTACACATCTCATCATACATCTGGTGCCTTCTCCACTCAGGAGTAATGTGCCACATCACAGCCTTTCACCCTTGTGCCCCACACATGTAGTACTGCCCAGACAATGCCTTGATGTCCATCCATGGACAAGTATGTCAGCCCTATTCCTTCCTGTGTGCTGCCTGTCACCACTGTGATGTGTGAAAGGCACCACACTTTCGCTAAAAGGGCCTGTGTACGTTCCCTATCACTATGGGAGTGCTGCCGTATGTGTACCCATAGTGCTAGTGAGCGTACAGGCGTGTGTACGGTCCGCACCACTATGAGTATGCATACGCGAGAACACCCATAGTGGTACGGACCGTACACACGCCTGTACGCTCACTGTCACTATGGGTGTTCTCGCGTATGCGTACTCATAGTGATAGTGAGCGTACAGGCGTATGTACGGTCCGCACCACAATGAGTACGCATACGCGAGAACACCCATAGTGGTATGGACCGTACACACGCCTGTACGCTCACTATCACTATGGGTTTTCTCGCGTATGCGTACTCATAGTGGTACGGACCGTACACACGCCTGTACGCTCACTATCACTATGAGTACGCATACGCGAGAACACCCATAGTGATAGTGAGCGTACAGGCGTGTGTACGGTCCGTACCACTATGAGTACGCATACGCGTGAACACCTATAGTGATAGTGAGCGTACAGGCGTGTTTACGGTCCGTACCACTATGAGTACGCATACGCGAGAACACCCATAGTGATAGTGAGCGTACAGGCGTGTGTACGGTCCGTACCACTATGGGTGTTCTCGCATATGCGTACTCATAGTGGTGCGGACCGTACACACGCCTGTACGCTCACTATCACTATGAGTACGCATACGCGAGAACACCCATAGATATAGTGAGCGTACAGGCGTGTGTACGGTCCGCACCACTATGAGTACGCATACGCGAGAACACCCATAGTGGTACGGACATATACGCTTGTTGTCTATCATATAATCTTCTTGGATAGACCTGTAGATAGAATTTCTAGGTCCTGACGAATCACTTGAGTACAGCTCAGTTATAGTGAGAAACATGTTGACCATGACGAGGCAGTGCAGATAACCCAGAACATAGACCTGAGTTACTATCACTTCGCCTCATGTTTTTTAATCAGGTGAGGAGACATCGTAATAAAACTGTTGAGATAGTACTCCCTCCCCTTTTTAACATTCATCTACACTATTACCAAGCCCCACTTTTCCAGTTGAACAACCGGCTATCTTGGATATAGAAGATCTCCATAAGAGTGCTCTCTAAACAAGAGCCCGTCGGGTACTGCACCAGCCGACTCGACGTAGGAGCAGCCCGATGATGTTACATTACATCCTGAAGGGTATGTGATTCACAATATCCCGATGGCTGTGTGAGGGCTCCAATATCCATAACAATTATCATCCTACATGGTACATCCTTTCCCATTCCCTTTAGGAACAGCTTTGTCACTTGTCGTTTACATGAAACAGGCCAGCCAGGCAGATATAAGGCAGCCAGGTCCCATGAGGGAGCACTTGCCTGCACATCTTTGTATTTCACGACCCAGCTGCTGCTACTGATTCCCTGGAACCATGTCAAGGTCTGTGGAGAGGTCACAGCCTTTCACCCTGGAGGAGAACCTGGCTTTGCTGGATGTGATCCTCCCACAGTACCCCATGCTGTATGGGCGACCAGGGTATCAGGTGAGTGCAGAGTCCACTAGCACAGACTGTGTCCCTTTTTTGTGAGTGTGACTTCTGGCATTGTGTCCAGGTGTGGCACAAATGCTATGTACTGTAGGGGGGTTCCCGGGGGGGAATGCCTGATGTCTCCCAGCCAGTGCATGCTGTGGTGTATGTCTGCCGTCCTCACTTGCATTGTGTTTACTGTGACAATCACTGCATGGTGCATGCCACATTCTGCCTGTCTTGTCCTCCTGGGAATGTAGCCTCTACAGTCCTCATGTGATTATGTGGTCAGCCCAGTGTGACAGGTGACTGTACCCACAGATGTGTGTTAGTTCTGTGTACCTGTGCTGAGAGTGTCCACATGATGTGTTCGTACCCTGGACATCGGTGTGTGTGTAAGTCCCCTGTCATGTGGGTGGGTGCATATGTGGAGTGTAGCACCCGGGCAGCATGAGGGATGGATATACCCTGCCCATGTGATGTGAGCAGGGAGCAGTGCTGTGTGTCTGACGTGCAGAGCCAGCCCCACACCTGTGAGCCCCCCCGTCTAGTGGCACATGTGCAGAGTGAGTTTTGTCGCTGCATTTGGCAATGGCAGGTGAATGTCCTGTGCCAGAGTGTGTCTGTGTACTCTGCTGCGGTAGCGTCAGTGGCCTGTGGCATGTGACTGCTTAGAGGTGCTGCACATTATCCTGGTGTAGCTTGTGATGCACAGTGTGAGCCTGGATCATTGATTGTGTTGTTGCCCTCATTCCACCTGTGTACTGTCAATGGCACGTACTGCTTTTGCCCTTCCCCAGAGGATTATGTCCCTATGACAAAGGTGCAATGCGTTGGATGCATACTATGCCTTGTTGTAAACAGCACATTTGTTCTAATATGTCTCTCTGTGACATGTGCCTGGTGTATTGATGTAGTGTCACTTGTTCATCCTCACAGGTAGGCTCCTCTGCCAAGAAGCAGATATGGCTGACCGCCGTCAGTGCCGTGAGGAGTGCGGATGGTCGCAAGCGGCGCCTGGCCCAGGTGAGGAAACGCTGGCAGGATATCCGGTGCTGGACGCGGAGGATCGCACGGGTCCTGCTGGGGGACTCACCTGAGACCCATAAGAACTGGGGGCGCCGCCGTCTGACCCACATCCACAAGCGTGTGCTGGCGCTGGTATTTCCAGACTTGGAGAGGCGCTTACAGGTGAAGCAGCAGCAGGATGGGGGTAGGTACATGTGTGTTTGTTGTGTGTCACCAGCATCTGTAAGTGCACAGTTGCATGGATACACTGCCAGGGTTTAAAGGTGCTGTGCAGATCCAGTTACCCACAGTATAGCTGTGCTCTCCTGCCTCCCTTCCCCTCCTTGCAATGTGTTCCCTGGTCTGTGTGTAGTCACTCCTTCACAAGGTAATGTAGGCTGGCGCTTTCTCCACGTGAACTATGCCTGTAGCATCATGTGTGGGGGTGGTGTGTAACAGGTTTGGGGACCTTGCCTGTGCCCTGTCCAGTTCAGTACATGTGAGTTCCATGTCAGTTGGCACTGATGCTGAGTCCAGACATGGGAGTTAGTCTCTCAAGTGTCATGCCTTACAGCGCGCATGTCCTATGTTGTGGCCTGTGACATGATGTGCAGGAGTGTGCAATACGCATAGTGCAGGGATGGTGGCGTGTGTTGCAGTCATTCCCATTCAGGACCATGGAGTTGTGTGGCCACTACTGTCCCCTGGGGCATATTTTCATAGGTGTCATGTGTGTCATCACAAAACATGGACACTCTCAGTGTCTACAGCATAGGTTGTGCTCTGTGCCATTGTCCCCTGGCACCATGTATATTGACGTGAAATGTAGTACAAGTGTCCACTGTACAGCCTGACCTGATTTTCCTTGTTCATAGTCACAGTGGCCAGTGCCTGTGTGTCTTGTTACAATCATCTGATGATGGCCATTTGTACATGATTATTTGGACAGGCGCAACTTGGGAATTTGGCGCCCAATCTTGCATTTATGCAGCCCCTGTGTATTTCACCCAGACTAAGAGATGTAAGTGCCACCTGTGTCTCAACAAATTGTCTCGTGTAGGGGGTGGTTGGTGCGGGCCAAGCCTACATGTCAAAACCAGAATTCTCCTTGCTAGGTCTGGCCAGTGTGTGATGTTTGTCTGGACATACACTCAAGGTGCAGTGAGCCAGTCATGGTGGGCATGTTTTCAGTATTACCTATGCAGCATCTGCCTCAAGTTCATGGATATGGTCCCTCCTCATCCCTATTTTCGGCAACGCTGTGTGGTGCAGATGCAGTGCTGGATTGTCCCCAGGGCCTGGCTCCTATGTCAAACTCCATTTCATGTCATTTGCTATTGTGTCATGCTCTCCATGGATTTTCATTGGCATGGTGGGTCAACCAACTGTGTGTTGCATGCCCTACAGCTGTACCTTGTTTTGTAGATGTTACTGATCTTTCTTTGCAGGCTATGCACTGTAACCTATGTAGATTGGACTCATGTGACATATGTATACAGGTGTGTGATTAATTGCTGTCTCTTCACCTTGCCCACAGCATCGTCGGGGGACATGGAGGGAGACATGAGCACAGACGGAGTGGAGGAACCGAGCACCAGTGCCAGCGTTGACATCGTGGCTGGCACATTGAGTGGTACTGAGGCGGAGGAGAGTGAGGCCGAGGACCTGTCCACTGGCACGACAGAATATGAAGCTGACGGGTCCGAGGATGATCTCTCCGAGTGGGCGGAGTCTGCACCACCAGCTGACAGCGGCACAACATCGCACCCCGCCCCCTCCATTGCCATCAGCCGCCTCCCACTTGCTCGTATCCATTCCCAGCGTGCCCGGTCACCACATGTCTCCTTCCTGCCAGGCACCGCACCCCCTGCCCCAGTCTCCACTGCTGCCGCCAATGCCGAGTCTGTGGACATCCAGCGGCAGTTGCAGGTTGGTCAGGCTGCGATCCTTAATGTCCTCCATGTCCACAGCCAAGTGCTGCACAACATGGAGGCATACTTGGAGGGCATTTTTTCATCGCAGGCTGACCAACGCCAGTTGCTGAGGTCCATAGACTCGACACTGACTGCAGCAGTGGGTCTCCTGCAGCGCTACGTCCCACCCCTACCCCTGCCCCATCCACACTTCTCACTCCCATGCCTGTCCCACGTACACCCAGACGTCAGCATGCACCCACCACAACAGACACAGGCACCACACCAGCAGGGAAGGTCATACGCACACCTCCTGGCACGCACACACAGGGTGAAGTAGGCACACCCACTGGGTCGGGGGGCAAACGTAAGTCAGAGTGGGAGTCCGCATTCCACCCAATCCACTCCCTCCAAATCCCCTCCCCTCAGCTCTCCTGGCCACATATCCAGCAAGGACTCCTTCATGGCCGCTCTGTCCCTGAGCCCCACTGTGACACCACCCCGCAAGCGGTCAAGGGAGTCCCCGGTCAGGGTGGTTGAGTCCCCCCCCTGTCCGCACCCTCCCCCAGGGTGCTGTGACCCATCCCTCCGCCCCCCCCTCCTTGGGGCCTGTGGTTCCTTCGGGTGCAGGGGAGACGCTGGAGGACCTTGCTAAGGTGTGCAGCGACATCCTGGCCTCCGCCTTTGACCCTGCCCCACCCCCTGTGGTGGAGTCCTCCATCCCTGCACCCACGACGCCTACCCTTCGCCCTCATGTCCCTGAGGTGCCTGGTCCTTCCCCCCCACATGATGCCCTCCCCGCTGTGGAAGACAAAGGAGTCTGACTGTGCAGGCAAGCTAGGGGACACGCGTCCCACTGTGTCCCCCATCCAGCTGTGACTCATGGACTGCCCTATGGGCTTTGTAAATATTGAACTTGATCCACACACACATTATTTGGAAATGCTGAATAAAGCCTTTTTTTTTCCTTAGAACACTACTGCTTTTGTGGTGTTGCTGTTGGTGGGGCTGCTACATGATTTTGGGTGGTGATCATGTGTTGGGTGTGTGGGAAATGTAGTAGTGTGCTGGTCATAGGGGGGACCCTGGTATCTGTGTGCCATCACAAGGTGTTAGCTAGGTTTCTCTGTTCATGTAAGCAGTTACTGCATGGTGAAATTGTCCCAAGGTGTATTCCTTCCTCTGTGTACCCTGACATCTTCCCTGCAGGGTGTTGCCAATATTTAGCGCTGAGCTGCGTGTACATTAGCTGGGTGTGTGACGGACCCCTTCAACTTTGGCCATGCATGCAGAGCGATGTCTCCACCTGCATCATTCGTGGCATCCTTGGTGATCACTGTACTTGTGTATGTAGTCTGTTGACATGACTTCATGTGGACATGTTCCCTTTTAGGCTGTATGCATGTGTGTACTCCCAGCCTCGCACACATGTGTTACATGTACTGCAGGGTCTTTGTGCACCTGACAATTGTGGCAATTGGATCTGTGGGTACTCCACCCTTATTTTTTTCCATGGGCAATGCTGGGGGCCTCTGCACCCACCCCTCCTGTCTCTGGGCACTGCTGGGAGGACTCTGCACCCACCCCTCCTGTCTCTGGGCACTGCTGGGAGGACTCTGCACCCACCCCTCCTGTCTCTGGGCACTGCTGGGAGGACTCTGCACCCACCCCTCCTGTCTCTGGGCACTGCTAGGAGGACTCTGCACACACCCCTCCTGTGTCTGGGCACTGCTGGAAGTGATAGGCACACACCCCTCCTGTGTCTGGGCACTGCTGGGAGGACTCTGCACACACCCCTCCTGTGTCTGGGCACTGCTGGGAGTGATAGGCACACACCCCTCCTGTCTCTGGGCACTGCTGGGAGGACTGCACCCACCCCTCCTGTCTCTGGGCACTGCTGGGAGGACTCTGCACCCACCCCTCCTGTCTCTGGGCACTGCTGGGAGGACTCTGCACACACCCCTCCTGTGTCTGGGCACTGCTGGGAGGACTCTACACCCACCCCTCCTGTGTCTGGGCACAGCTGGGAGTGATAGGCACACACCCCTCCTGTGTCTGGGCACTGCTGGGAGGACTCTGCACACACCCCTCCTGTGTCTGGGCACTGCTGGGAGTGATAGGCACACACCCCTCCTGTCTCTGGGCACTGCTGGGAGGACTCTGCACCCACCCCTCCTGTCTCTGGGCACTGCTGGGAGGACTCTGCACACACCCCTCCTGTCTCTGGGCACTGCTGGGAGGACTCTGCACACACCCCTCCTGTCTCTGGGCACTGCTGGGAGGACTCTGCACACACCCCTCCTGTCTCTGGGCACTGCTGGGAGGACTCTGCACACACCCCTCCTGTGTCTGGGCACTGCTGGGAGTGATAGGCACCCACCCCTCCTGTCTCTGGGCACTGCTGGGAGGACTCTGCACCCACCCCTCCTGTCTCTGGGCACTGCTGGGAGGACTCTGCACACACCCCTCCTATTTCACGATATGTACGCTTAGAACATACACGTGTGTGGGTTCGCTCCATGCATACGAGGTGGGGGTACGTGTTGTACATACACGGTTGGGGTGGGGGTACGCTCCATACATACGCGGGTGAGGGTACGGGTCGTACTTACACTGTTGGGGTGGGGGTACGCTCCATGCGTCCGCGGGTGAGGGTACGGGTCGTACTTACACTGTTGGGGTGGGGGTACGCTCCATACGTCCGCGGGTGAGGGTACGGGTCGTACTTACACTGTTGGGGTGGGGGTACGCTCCATACGTCCGCGGGTGAGGGTACGGGTCGTACCTACACTGTTGGGGTGGGGGTACGCTCCATACGTACGCAGGTGAGGGTACGGGTCGTACTTACACTGTTGGGGTGGGGGTACGCTCCATACGTACGCGGGTGAGGGTACGGGTCGTACTTACACTGTTGGGGTGGGGGTACGCTCCATGCATACGCGGGTGGGGGTACGGGTCGTACTTACACTGTTGGGGTGGGGGGTACGCTCCATACGTACGCGGGTGAGGGTATGGGTCGTACTTACACTGTTGGGGTGGGGGGTACGCTCCATGCATACGGGGGTGGGGGTACGGTCTGTACATATGCGTCCCCACGCTATGTGATGCTTGTGCGGGCCGTACCCAGGCCTTTGCCACGTGGGTACAGCCGTCCCTCCATTGTTGGGATGACGTAGGTGTGGGCGGGGTACGACTCGTACCCACGCTCTTAAGGCGTGGGTACGGGACGTACCTGTATTGTTGTGTTGCCGGTTCGCGTCGTCAAGCACTTCCGTTGTGGCGGTCGCTGGCTTTGCTGGACACGCCCCCACCCCCTCGTAGTGACCAGGGCCTGGGGGTCAGGTATGTCCAGGGCATGTGTGCTGTGTGACTTTGGTGGGGGTTTTGTGGCCTGCCCCTGTTCCTGCCCCCCCCTTTCCCCCCTCCCTTTGTTGTTCTGACCTTCTGCAGCATCTGCATCGTAACCTGTAGAGGAGGTCGACTGCTATGAGGGCCGGGATGACACGTAGGTTCGGGTCCATGTCTGTCTGTCGCGTACAGGTACTCCTTGTTCGCGTCGTCCTGATTTCCCGACAGTTTTTGGCAGCCAGAAAATATTCACCGTGCGGGATGACGTCGGTGCGAATCGTGATTCCTGGTTCGTGAATGGCAGGCTGCGTGCGTCCCGACGTCACGTCGGCGCTTTCCCGGATCGCATTTGTATGTTTATTTTCGTCGGTCGGGGTTTTGTACGATTCGTACGGAAATGGTGTTTCCGTGCGAATCGTAATTCCATGTTTGTATATTTTGACGACCGGGTACGCGTCGGACGGAGAATATGCTCCGTCCGACGGTTCGTACCCGGTTTTTACCGGATCGTGATCGGCACCTTAATATTACATATTGAGCAAAACATATACTAAGGATAAATGTATATAACACATGACTATAAATATTATATTGAATTAAAAAAACTTAAGAAATTGGCTTGACCCAAAAAAAAAGAAAGAAAAATATTAATTTTTACTTAAACGTACTTACTTTTATTACCTCCCCTATAACACTACAAAATTTGAAAAGCCACCTCTAAATGTAAAAAAAAATAGTACTTACCTAATACACTTAGGTGCCGATTCCGATCCGTTAAAAATATTCCCCGTACGAATCGGATCCGTATTTTTTTACGTATGATTCGTACAAGTCCCTGTACAAACTGGCAAGTACGATTCGTATGTGAAAAACTACATACGAATCGCATTGGGAAAATTCCTCGACACGTCGTTGGATCGGAAAAAGCCCCGACACGTCCCCGTACATTTTTACGTACAATTCGTAAAATTGAAACCCAAGCGTGCAAGTACGATCCGTCCCGTCCGTCCAAATGTACAACCGTATTGAAAAAACACCGTACGGAGCGAACTCCAATAGCAACCATGCAGATGTCTAAACATGTGCCCGCATACGCGCCGAACCCCCCCCGTATGTACGCGCCGTACCCCCAGCCCCCCCGTATGTATGCGCTGTACCCTCAGCCCCCGTATGTATGCGCTGTACCCCCCGGTCCCCCAAATGTACGTGATGTACCCCCAGCCCCACCTATGTACGCGACGTACCCACAGCCCCCCCGTATGTACGCGCCGTACCCCCAGCCCCCGTATGTACGCGCCGTACCCCTGGTCCCCCGTATGTACGCGCCGTACCCCCAGCCCCCCGTATGTACGGCCTGTACCCCAGGCCCCTACACCAGCACCCTCACCAAGCATCGCGCATTTACGAATCGTACCAAACCATTGCAAATGTGAGCACTGTACAACAACATGGCCGATGTACGCACCTTACAGACGCAAAAACCACTCGTACTGGACCAGGACACTGCAAAACACCACAAGGAGGGTCAATTCGAATCGCACAACACCACAAAACACATCCAACAAGCCCAAATACATGGAATACACTGACCTGCAACATCCAAACAGGTAAACAGAGGCCCAAACCACAACCACATCTTATAACACACCCACCCAAAGTTCAAACACAGCCACACCCACAAATGGACCAATAAAAAGGGCCCACACACACAAACCATGAGCCTTTGCAACAGACCCACTGCTGACAGACCCCACATACAAACCACTGCACCATACCTGAATCCTGACTACACCTTACACTTGCACACCTTCACACAACCACCTTCACAAACACCCCCTAATCACATTCACACACACACCGTCACATCCACAACCACACACCCACAACCATCCACACCCACACCCCACACCATGCCCACAGACAAGAATCCAAAGTTCACAAGGGAGGAGCTGGACATCCTTGTCAACGAAGTCATCAGAGTCGAGCCACAGCTCTTTGGAACATTGGTCAGACAGACCAGCATAGCGGAGAAATCAGCCATGTGGCAGAGGATCGTCGATCGGGTGAATGCTGTTGCGGCCATCAGAAGGACCAGGCATGAATGCCAAGCCAGGTGGTACGATCTGCGGAGGGCGGTAAAGAGAAAAATGAATGAAGAGCACGCCCAGACAAACATCACTGGAGGCGGTGCCCCCCGCAGACCAGTACATTACCATCCCTGGGAGGAGAAGGTGATGGGCATGCTTCCGCCGGTGGGAGTACACGGACTTGAAGGAGTCGCATAGCCTGGTAAGTACACAAACAACTCGCGTTACATGGGGGAACCGCATCCGCAAGTCAACTCCAAATAATGCACGCAACTACCCCAAAGCCCACACCGGACACAACCACACTCAAAAAACACGCACATGCCACTAACGGGTCCATGCCCCATTCACCAAGCAAGGCCATGCCAAGTCACAGGCCACACAAAATATCAACACAAGACTGGATGTCCGCGATGCCGGGAGGGTGGGCCTCTCAAAACACATTGTGCAACTCAGAAGCAGACACCAATGCCCTCTGCCCATATGGCCTAGGGCAGAGCTTTCCAAACAGTGTGTCCCGACACAGTAATGTGTCGCCTGCAAATGGTGGGCGCGTCGCAGGATGACATCGGTATGAACGGCCATTTTGCACATAACAGCAGCTAATGAAGAGGCATCCCTTTGAAAGAGTGTCAGCACACACCGCCGCAGCAGCGCAGACTCAGAGACACTCTGCTCTATGGGGGCCGGGAGATTCAAAACTAAGCTTCATGAACAAGCAAATGGCCTGTGAAAGACCTGCAAAGTGTGTGTGCCCAGGAAGCTGGGCTGAGGTGACAGAGGGTGACAGACAGAGGGAGGAGGGTGACAGAGGGAGGGAGAGAGAGAGACAGAGGGAGACCAAATCCCTCTTGGGTGATTTGGGCTTGCTCGCTCGTCAGCAGGTGGACTGTGTGCATGATTACAAGGTTTGGCAGTGCGTGAACCAGCCCTTCTTGTGTTGTAAATCACTTGGGCATGTGTCAATCTGTGCATGAGTAGATCCTTGCTTCAGGCACAAACCTAACTTTACACCCAGTTTTGCCACTCACTGTGTTTGTTAAAACTGATTCACAAATGCATAGGTAACCTTCCTGCTTACTCTAATTGTTTTGAAAATGCACCATTTGCCCACTTAAAGTGCAAACCGTCAGGCGGTACTGCCTCGCTCGCTACGCTCGCTCGCTAAACAGACTTACAGAGTCCCAAAATGATGCATCTACAAAAAGTGTGTCACCAACAGGAAAAGTGTGGAAAGCAGTGGCCTAGGGACATACCCATGCACCATGCTCAATGCACAGGGACTTGCCAAGTACAGACAAGGTAGATGACACTTGGCCCTGCTGTAGACAGCACAAGGACCTCCTGTGACCACTGTACACTCAAACACCAACTCCACATGCATCCTACCTACCACAGGAACTCACATTCACTGTCATGCCAGCATGCACCATGAGGGGATAGAGACATCACCTGGTAGACCCAATGACAAATCACACCACACCCAACAGCATGCCCGGTCACACCCCCCCCCCTTACACAAGCACACACCCCCGTGGCAGGCAACGGATTTTGACACTACCACAATGGACATGTGACAAAACAAGACCAATCCATAGCCAAATAGGCATCCTACCACTCATTAGACAGGCCAAAGACTCAGGAGTACATATCAATCTGTCCCCCGCAACATACCCATCCACAAGTGTACTTTGAGAGGAATGCTAGCCATATCCAACTACCTAGAGGAACTGTGCCAACATGAATATGTATGAAACATGGATGTCGCATGAAACACCATTAACATTGTCTCTCTCTCAAACACAGGGCAACGTCATGGATCTCCACCCAACACTGGGGGGGAAGAATCACAGGCCCAGGCTCAGCATCAAGAAGACCCCACCGGCAGCGACGACTCTCACCACTCCATGGATGACCCCGACCAACCTGGCCCCTCTGGTGCCCAAGCCCCTTCAGCACCTGCATCAGGTACAACTGTGCCAATCACCACCCCCATTCCTGCCACATCCCAGGATACACCCAGGAGACCTGCTCGCACTGGACAACACAGCCAGTCTGACCAGGAGGGACAAGGTTCTCCGGGCCCCCAGGAGAAGGCAGGCGACCCCGCAAATGCCATCCCTCAGGGGTCCCGTAGACCTGATGTGCCCACAACGGCAGGCCAGGCTCGTGTGGGCAGGGGTGGTGGGAGTGGAGGACGGCGGAGGCGAGAACCTGACCAGCCAGCTGAGGGAACCGGTATGGCACACGTACGCCATATCCTTGACACATACCAGCGTGACACCAAGGGCATCAGCCAGGTTGTGTCGACCCTCACAGACATCAAGGGGACCCTCGAGGAGATGAAGACCCTGCAGGCCGAGCAACATGCCAGTCAACGACAACACCAAGGACGGATGGAGGCAAGAGTGTCTGAGCTCGTGGCGGTGCAAACGGACATGAGCCGTTCACTCCGTCGGATTGCCGACAACATGGGCAACCCTCCCTGTGCCACCAGGCGAAAATCACCACCAGCCACAGGGAGGAATGAGGAGGAGGAGGATTCGTCCGACAGAGCATCACAAACATCGTCACGGCCTGCATCTGAGGGTCCCCAGAGGAAGGTGGGTCGTCCACGGAAAAGACCGTGAGAGTCAGCGGACCATCAACATCTCCCAGGTCACCTGGCCTGGCACCTGGCCCTCTGGCGCAACAGCAGCACCTCATCCAATGACATTCTCTACCACATGGACTTACTGGTCACAGTCTGACCAATGATGACCAAGACTGTGCCATGGACTTTGCTGACTTCCAATGCCAAGGATACCAACTCCCCCTGTGAACTTTGGATTCTAGACACCCGGCGAGCACCTATATTCATCCACCCAAACACGTCCCCCAACACAAATAAAAATCCTCACAATCATGAGATGATGCCGTCATTTTGCATTATTCCATTACATGTGTGTGTTGTAATGTCAAACAATGCCTGAATGTTGAAGTAACTCCAACCATCCATCCCCTGGGATCTGAGTCTGGCACAGGACACACATATGGGTTACAATGTATCATTCAATACAGACATGGAGCACCATACTCACCCGTGATGGGCTCAACCTGCTGAGGGGGGGCTTGCACAACTGTGCGGACAGACCTATTTTGAAGAGCATCATTCATGCGCAGAGGTCAGGGCTCATGTGGAGTGTCCTGGGGTGGGAGTCCCGGGTATGTGTAGCCAGGTGGGAGAACTGTGTCCTGCATGCTGGAGTAAGGTGGAAGTGGAGAATGGTGGCCAGGCCAAGGTTGGAAGCATGGAGAGGGCACAATGGGGTCTTGGATGACAGTGCCAAAAGGTTGTTTTGGGCTCGTGGTCGTGGCCTGCCTCCTGAGAGTGGGTGTGGATTGTGAAGGTCATCCTGCAGCAGACAGTGATCCATTGCAGCTATCTCTGCTGGACGGTGATGTGGCTGGGTCGCCGGATGTTGAAGCATAGCTGTGCAGATGCACCCTGGATGTGGACAAGTATAATGGGAGTTGTAATGTACTTGCTCCGTAGAGGGCAGGGTAGGATTTGGCACGGATGTTGTAGTGGACCTGGGAGATGGTCTGTCTTGCCTTGAGGTGGATCGAACTGGGGATCATGTGCATAATGCAGAGTGTGCTGCAGCCTGAGGTACAGATGCTGGTGATCAGCATAGCACATGTGAGCAAGCAATCCATGATGCACACCAGCTTGTGTGCGTGGCCACTGTGTGCTTGTGCAGGGCCCTTGCGGGTGGGACACAATCAGTTGACCCAGCTGTAAGGGGACAATCCGCAGATGATCACCTCAGTCCTGTACAAGTCCAGCATCAGGTGGCTGATGTTCAGCCATCTGCCAATGGATCTCATGCATTATTGAATATAAGAACTGGCAAGGTCAGCGTCTTTGGGGAGGGTGAGGAGCACCTGGCTGTAAATGGCACACGAGATGATGATGAGGTGCTGTGCGCATGTGATGGTGTAGAGGGGGATCCTGGACACTTTGAAGACTGACACGCTGAGACATGATACCTCTGCCATGTGTCCGACAACGACACCATACTACATGCAGAGGCCTTGAGTACCACTCCCATGGGCTTGTTGGGGTACATAGCCGGTGCGGAGTAGGAGGGACATGACCTGGTCGGTGTGACAGGGCCTGGAAGGCATGCCAGCGCTGTGTAGGCAGTTGGAGTTGCACACTCATTATGCAAAGGTGTCGTGTGGGCGCTTAGTGCATGCCTGAGTGCAGGGGACAGATGTTTTGGATGGACATTGCTTGGAGGGTGGCTGCAACATCATACTGTAGCGTGATGTGGCTCATGCAAGGACATGAGGCTCGTGCAATGTGCACGTAGCATGTGCAGACGGTCCAGCCTTTGGCACCGCGTGGCCGCAACTGTGTCACACACAAGCTGATTACACCCAAATGAATGGGTGGAGGGAGGAAGGGAGGAGCATCTTAGAGGCGTGTGTGTGAGGCCAAATATAGAAACTCTGTGTGCCCTTGCTGCAGGGCCTGTAGCAGCAGGCGGCATGTCCTGAAAACCATGCCACAATTTTCACACAAAGACAAGGATGTCAGAAAGGACTACTGCAAAAGGTGTATGTTAAGGAAGGAGTGTCTGGTTCAACATGGCACACACAGAGACAATGGATGCACAATCAGCAAAGATGACTGACAATGGATCAGGAAACTGAAGGGCGAGCTGCGCACAGGAAACAAACACTCAGCAGGTGTTGAGTGCCCGTTGTGGGGACAGAGATGCAAAAATACCTACACAGCCACGGACTTCATGCACAATACAGATTCTAATCCCTGACAAACAGCCTGCATCTTGCTACTCTACACATAGACTCATATGCACAATCTCTGATAACGAAACAAGAGATGCCGCATGCACAGTGGCAAGAGACCTGCATTGACAGAGATGTGGCACCTTGGAGCCTGAGGGACACCTTTATTATTCATGCTCGCATGAAGGCAAATGCATCAATATGAACAGACGCACAGGTCAGGTGGATGAACATGTGGGGCCTACACTGGCACCCCCCTTTGCACCACAGATGCTGGAAATCCATTGAACTGGCACACAAGTGACGGGGTTGAGCCAAACACCCCCTGCTGGTCACGGAGAGGCTGCTATTCACCATTGAGCCTCTAATGGGGATGTCCCACACTATGTCAAGCCGGTGCATCCCTTATGTTTCCGAGGGCAGTGTGACACACATTGATGCCTTCATCACAATCCACAGTCCCCTTACAGATGACTGTCACCAAGTGTGACTATCAATTCATGTAAATACTGCGACATGTCATGTCCCCCATGCTGAGTAGACATGTATGCATAGTAACAAAACAAGCACAGGAGCAGTGCACACACATTGTAAACAAATACCACACCCAAAAAGCTGTGCTGCATCCCTTACCCAAAGGATACTTTTCACCATGTCCGTGCATGTAACGCTGATTCAGCACAAAAAGGTTTGATTAATTGGTTGTTGATTATTTGTACCAAAAATTATACACAAATGTTGAAAAAGTAATTAAAAAAAAGTGTAAATATAGAAAAAAAAAATTGAAAAAAAATAATATTATGTATAAACCTGTATTTCAGGTTCAAGTGAAAAATTAAAAAAAATAATATTTAAAAATATAACATAATTTAAGGGATGATTAGCATGCAGCTGTAAAAGCCTCCGACTCTTCATCATAGCCTTTAAAGATGCATCGTAATATGCCTGTAAGATTACTTTACGAGTGCCTCATTTTCATGATAGCAGTCGTAATGGAATTCAAACGGTCATTCAGGCTAACTTAGAGGCGTAAAAAAAAAATTATGCCAATTCTGTATTGGACACCCGACCAAGTGAGGTATCATTTTACTCGGAAGACTGAGAGGACGCTGTGTGGTAAGACATTTGTGCCAGCATGGTGATCACACACAAAGGTGCCGATTCTGATCCGGTAAAAATAATTAGCGTATGACCCGTATCCGTATTATTTACCTACGAGTTGTACAAGTACCGTACAAACGGGCAAGTACGGATCGGTAGGTGAAAAATAACTACGAATAGTGTCGGGAAAAGGGTACGACAGTGCGTCGGATAGTTTTTACGTCCGAATATCGTCGGGAAAAGTGTACGAGAGGGAGGCGGACATTTTTACGTGCAAATCGTAAAACACAAGTCCGAGCGCGCAAGTACGATCCCGACGTTCGTCCGAATACACATTCGCACGTAAAATGGCCCGTACGGAGCCAACGCAGTAGCACACATGTACACGGTAAACTAATGCCCCTGAACGAGCCGTATAGCCCCCCACCCCCAAATATGTCAGCACCATACACCACCCTGTCCGCACTGTACCCCAGCCCTGCAACTGTACGCGCCGTACCCCCCCATGTACGCGCCTAACCCCCCCTGTCCGCACTGTATACCAGCACCGCACCTGTACGCGCCATACCCCCACCTGCCCCATGTACGCGCCTTACCCCCCATGTACGCGCTTAACCCCCCCATGTACGAGCCTTACCCTCCATGTATGCGCCGTACCTCCGCATGAATGCGCCGTACCCCAGGGCCGCACGTGTACGCACCGTACCCCCACTGCATGTACGCGCCTCACCCCCCCATGTACGTGCTGTACCCCCAAATGTACGTGCCGTACCCCAGGGCCGCCCGTGTACACACGTACCCCCACCGCATGTACGCGCCGCACTCCAACACCGTACCCCAGCACCCTCACCCAGCATCGCGTATGTACGGATCGTACCTACGCGAAAACTAGTCTTACAGAACCAGGACACTGTAAAATAGCACAAGGAGGGTCAATTCGACTCGCACAACACCACAAAACACGTCTACATGACTAAATACATCTCAATGACTGTGCAATCAGTCCTTAGCACACGCCCTCTTGTCAACATAAAATTATTTCGTGTTTTCACATTTACAGTACATATCAGTTGGCAGAAGAAATAAGTTAGTCTCCTCTTATGGGTGGTTCTTTATTCATTAGGTGTCTTCAGTACGGTACACAACAGCCAGCCAACACGTGTTTCGTCGCAACAAGAGAATGTAGTCCCGCGACTTTTTCAAGGCTATTCTTGGCTTGGTAAAGTTATTTTATTAGGTGGTGATAATTCCAAACCACCTATGGTTTCTGCAGTAATGGCATCACTTTCCTCATGAGTTAGTGTCAAGTCAAATTCCACTTTATTCGATTAATTAAAATCATAAAAGCATACTACAACAAATATCAAGAGTTCATCTATAAAACAATTGATAGAATTAATACAATATTAAACAGTTTATAGGTTAAAAAGCAGATTAAAAGGGCGATAAGTACATAAAATAGATTAAAAAGCACTTGACAGGGTGAAATTGCTAAGTCCAAATTCCTATTGTTCTTCCAAACTAAGCCTTGTTCTCTTGCATCGCACAGATGCGGCTAAAAAACTAGCAGTGCAATACATAATAAGAGGAGAGAGCAACATTTGTAAAAAAAGTAGTGCAGGCTTGTACTGGATAAAACCCAAGTCCTTCAGAATAGATTTTAGGTATTTTGTACGCGGTTCATGATAGAAGGAACAAAAAAACAAAAAGTGGGCATTATCCTGAATAGAGAAACCATCACATTTGCATGGGGCCGATTCCTCCAGCTTGCACCAGTTTTTCACATCCCACAGCACTGTATAAATTTGGTTGAACCGAAATTTGGATAATAGCCATCTATGGAATGGATTAGTTACCATGGTTAAATAAGGGGCCAGCTCACAAGACGGGGATATCAGAACGTGAGCCCTCACAGAGGTTTTGCACAAATCGCGTGCTTCACGCTCAGCCGTGCGAATTCTCAGAAAATTAATTTTCACCCACTCTAAGTCAGCTCTACACAGGGCTTCAGGGCAACTAAAAATTTCAGGGCGACCCAAAAAAGCTGTCATAGTTTCGATATATGTCAGCCACTGAATATCCCTACTGTGGTCAAGTTGGAGGCAATCTTTGATGATCCGGTGATTTAGGCTAAGGTTTGGGTTTAGCCAAAGCTTTATCCACATCAAAAGTGGAGCTAGATTTAAAATGTCTAAGATGTAACCCATTCCCAGCTCTAAATGTACTGAGAAGGTAGCAGTTGACTGGGGTAACCCCAGCAATGAGCGAAAAAATTTATTTTCCTCTGTCTGGATATCTATAACGTTAACGTAACCCCAGATCGCTGCACCATATCTAGCAATAGCAATTGTCTTGGCTTTATAGATGGCCATAATGGCCTCCATGGGTTTCCCCCCCAATCTTTTCGCAAAACCCAAAATGGCACCGTACGAACTTCTTACCGCATTAATTTTGGATATTACCTGCGGTGTCCAAGATCCCCTCTGATCAAAGATCACACCCAGATAGGTGAAGACCTTAACACTAGTGATCACCTCTCCATCACAGAAAAAAGATTTTTCTTTACGCATGCCACGACCGACAGACATGGTATGCGATTTACTTTTATTAATCACCAGATCGAGACTACTCATAAAATTACAAAAGGCATCTAATAACTTTTGTAGGGCAACTGGGGTCCTAGCTATAAGTACCGCGTCATCGGCGTAGAGGAGCACCGGGATTGGTGCACCCCCCATGCACGGGAAATCTTTTGTGGCAGACGTTAGGTAACCCTCCAAAGAGTTTACATAAAGCGTAAACAACATTGGGGCCAGGATACACCCCTGGCGGACCCCTCTGGTGGATCTAAAGCACTCGGTGCACTTTCCATCGGTGGTCATTCTTATGCGGGCCCTCAGATCTTTGTGAAGCTCCGCTAGAAAGTGCACCAGGGAGCTATCGAGGCCCATCTCCAACAACATTGCCCACAGTTTTGATCTATTAACAAGATCAAAAGCTGTGGACAGATCCATAAAACCCATAAATAAGCTGCCCCCCTTTGCTTTAGTATATTTGGACAATATAAGGTGGAGGTTGAGGCATTGGTCCTCAGTACTCCTCCCTGACCTAAAGCCAAATTGAGCCTCAGATAAGATGTTATTTCCCCTGGCCCACGCGGAGATCCTCGCCAGGACAACCTTGCCTAAAATTTTGACCGAGGAGTCCAAAAGCGATATGGGTCGATAACATTTTGGATCTCCTCTCTGCCCTTTTTTAAAAATAGGGACGATTGTTGCGAGGGACCAGGACTCAGGGAAACCCACTATTGCGGCAGCGTTAAATACTCTAGTTAAGATATTTGCCCAAAACAGTGGATTTGCCCTGTACATATCTGCAGGTACTCCATCTGGACCGGGTGCCTTACACCCAGCTGTTTCCTCTATGGCTCTAAGTACCTCACAAGTTTCAAAACTCACAGGTTCCATTGGACTATCAGTTACGGGGATTATAAAAGGGTCCAGCTCTCTGTGACTGTCATATATTTTTTCAAAGTGAGACAGCCACTCAACTTCTGAGATATTTAATTCCTGTACTGAGTTTTGGGCGCCTGTGAGAAATGGAGAATTTATTATTGTCCAGAATTCAGCACTATTTTTTAGGGTAGCTTTATCCCTTAGGTCCTCCCAGGCTTTACATTTTAATTCTTTTTTACGTAGAGAAATGACCGTATTGTAATCCTTCCTCAGTCGTGCCACAAGCTCCTTATTCCTTGGGCGCGCACTAAGGGCTTTTTTGAGGCGGTTATGGGCTTTACTACAGTTTTTATTGAACCAGCCTTTTGCCTGATATTGTTTGTCCCCCTGCCCTTTGGCTAGAAGACTGCTAGACACAAACCTGCAAATACCTTCGAATGAAGATATAACATCATTGTGCCCGGCTAGAGGAGTAGCACACACCCGTAACTCATCTGCAACCGAATTAGATAGAGTCACAAAAAAAATTTCTGGTACAACCGCCTCCCATTTAAGTCTTCTCCCCTGATCCTTTACTTTAAAAGGCAAAATAGTCTGCTGGAGGACAACCAATTTTGACAGTAAGGCACTGTTTGTTAGCACCAGTCCGACAGGGTTGTGATCACTCATGGGCATATCAATAGCATTATAAGTAATCACATAATTAAGAAAAAATCTCGAAATAAAAATAAAATCAATAATCGAGTCGCTAGCCCTGCCCGTATAAGTGGCAACCCGTGTGGTAGTATCGGAAAATTCAGATTCAAATAACTCGTTTAGCAGCAATACATTTTCAAGTGCTCGACCATTCAGTGTGTGTTCTAAATGGGGAGGTGACACACTGCCTGGGCCCTCCATATCAACCATAACACATTTAGAACACAAATGGACATTAAAATCACCCATTAAAATGATCCGAAACAAAGTGGATTGCTTGTCTCCATAGAGGGTTAAAAAATCTAATAACCAGTTAAAATGCGAGGATTCTGGATTACTATTGGGAGCATTGTAACAGTTAACCAACAACAATTTACCACCATCCTCAACGGTTAACTCCAGAAAAATAAAATTTTTGGAGGCACAATCTAACATAATCAGTTTGCCTCTTATATTCACTGAGACCAACATCATAAGGCCGCCTTTGTTCCGACCAGCTGGGGAAGGCAAGGCAGGGACAAAAAAAGATGTAAAGCCGTCTATCCAGTAGTCGCATTCCAAATCCCAAGTCTCTTGCAAGGCAATGACATCATAACTCTTGACAAAGCTTACCCAGCTGGGGTCTCCCTTCTTAGCCCGCAAACCAGCAATGTTCCAAGATAGCAGCCTAACTGATCCCCCAAAGTCACTAACAACAATCTCAGGTAAATTGTTCTCGACCACCACAGAAGAGGGTACGTGGACCGTAGATGTACGGGCCGCAACCGCAGCGGCCTCTGTACCCTCTCCCTCTTCCCGTCAATCACAGAGGTCGAGACCTGAGAGCACATCAAACCTGTTATGTGTTGAAATGGGGGGACCCCATGAGCTGGCAATTTCACGACACTGCAAAGAAGGTTGCTGCGGCCGATTTGGCCCCACCGGGGTAAATGGATAAAGTCTTGGTCTCGACGCGGAGGGAAAATTGGCCTTATTGTAAAAGTACCCCAATGGGCGAACACGGATGCTGTTGCTCTCCTCCAGCAAAGATGCTGCCCGCAGGAGGACAGTGGCCACGTGTTGTGGGTATTTGAAATTCACAACCACGCAGTCCCCTCTACAAGATTTCCTTGATGGGCCAATCCAGTTCACTCTCCTTGTCGTGATTATATCTCCAGCAAGTTTGGGCGGAAAATCGCATTTAGCGCCTAACCAGGCCACCACTTTGTTTTTAAGGGATTCATGCGCTTCCACTTGCGGTTCTAAGTTGCCTGGGTCGAGTAGTGGGACGTCTGCAAGTACGATGACATATGGAGCGCATTCCGGGGGCAAATTAATAGTATTGGCGCGTCTACTTTGTACAGCATTAATGTTATTGCCAGGTCTCTGCAAACCCCTCGCCTGATCGGAATCCACATCTGTTGATGGGGGATGAATTACTACGGGGACAGTACGATTATGGCCTGAACTAACAACAGAACGAGTCATAGATGAAGAGTTGGGAGCTTTTGTGACACTACATCCCCTCACCTCGAGGTTAGCTAAACTGTTATGGGAGGGTAAGGGATTCGCCTGAGAAGATTTAATCATTTGTCGATCCAGTAAATCTCCAAGTCTTTTAATTTCCGCATTAGCAGTGTCCAGTTTGGCTGTAAGACAGTCGATGCGAGCTTTAAGTTTTAGATCTACCGCAGCCTCAATACGCTCGATTAACAGATCAAACTGATCTAGGCTCAAAGCAGTCTTGGGATCCTTCATAGGCTCTACATTTAAGTTGGTTTTGGGAGAACTGTGTCTATCTGGCCGATGAGTTTCCACCCTTCTCCTCTGGGTGGTCTTACCCCCCCTCTTACTTTGAAGCCTTCTACATAATCTAACTAGTCTCTTGCCCCTAGTTTCTTCCACTATTTCTGAGTCTTCCTCGGAGTCAGGGCGCAACGTGTCATTGAATATAGAAACCATTGCATCGTTATCCTGCACCTGGGCAATAGACGCTACTGTGTTACAAGTAAGTTCAGTAACGTTATGATCTTGTGGAAAACAGTTTGTGATTCTATCGCCATCTGAGAAGTCCTCCAATGTAGCGGTTATTGCTAGAGAGGGGGCATGATCCATATCGTCTATTTTACCCAAAGAGGCTCTTCTATCCTCGTTAATCTTGGTTACCCTCTTCACTAGAAAGTTGTTCATTGAGCCCGCCCCCGAGACTACCTTATTTTTCTTGGGACCTGACATCATGGAATTGGCAGTCCCTGCGACAGGATCCGGACAATAGCCACAAGTCCGTCTCTACTGCACAACACCACAACAGTGGACAAGGGGCGCGGCAGAAAGTATATCGTACAACAGCAGTACCTGTAAAGCGGCAGGAGCTCTGATGTCCGGTGTCAGGGGGATGGCCCCGCCCTGCCTCCTCCTGCCCCGGACGGCCACAGACGGCCCGCCCTTTGCCCGGGCTTAGCCCGGCGCGTCCCGCGAAGCGGGTCTCCCAGTAATTTATGGCGCCTCCTGGCGTCACTACGTCGCGCCGCTGAGGCAGCCGGGAAATGCAGTCCCGGGGCGGCGACGCGGAAGCTGGCGTTTCCTCTGAGGACTCCTTGACTCTTGGCGGTGTCGGCGGTAATGGCGTGGCGTGGCCCAGCAGGTTTCAGGTAAGTTTTGACAGCCCCCCCGCTCCGCCGGTCTCCCAGTAATTTATGGCGCCTCCTGGCGTCACTACGTCGCGCCGCCGCTGAGGCAGCCGGGAAATGCAGTCCCGGGGCGGCGACGCGGAAGCTGGCGTTTCCTCTGAGGACTCCTTGACTCTTGGCGGTGTCGGCGGTAATGGCGTGGCGTGGCCCAGCAGGTTTCAGGTAAGTTTTGAGAGTTTTTCAGTACTTATTTAACTGAAAGTGGAGCCGAAGTGATGCCCATCTCTGGTCTCCAAACCGGGAAACCAGAGATGGGCATCACTTCGGCTCCACTTTCAGTTATATAAGTACTGAAAAATTATTGAACCTGATCAAAGAACACTAACTCATGAGGAAAGTGATGCCATTACTGCAGAAACCATAGGTGGTTTGGAATTATCACCACCTAATAAAATAACTTTACCAAGCCAAGAATAGCCTTGAAAAAGTCGCGGGACTACATTCCCTTGTTGCGACGAAACACGTGTTGGCTGGCTGTTGTGTACCGTACTGAAGACACCTAATGAATAAAGAATCACCCACAAGAGGAGACTAACTTATTTCTTCTGCCAACTGATATGTACTGTAAATGTGAAAACACGAAATAATTTTATGTTGACAAGAGGGCGTGTGCTAAGGACTGATTGCACAACTGTTTAGAGCTAAGGCTCTTATTTCTGGGAAGTCAGGCGGTACTTCCCACCTTATAGCACCGTCATACTACTTAGCAAGTAAAACAGATAACGTATGTGAAGTTTCCCTGTGGCGCCGTTACCTAAACACAAAACCCCAGTGACAGCATTTTAACATCTCAATGACTGACCTGGCACATCCAAACAGGCAAACAGAGGCCCTAAATCACAACCACCTCTTATAACACACCCACCAAAATTCAAACACAGCCACACCCAAAAATGGACCAATAAAAAGGGCCCACACATAACCCATGAGCCTTTGCAACAGACCCACTGCTACCAGACCCCACAGAGAAACAACTCTACATTACTCATACCTGCACTACACATCCACTCACACACCTTCACACAACCTCCTTCACAAACATCCCCCTCTTCACATTCACACACACACCGTCACATTCACACCCACACACCCACAACCATCCACACGCACACCCCAAACCATGCCCACAGACAAGAATCCAAAGTTCACATCGGTGGAGCTGGACCTCCTTGTCAACGAAGTCATCAGAGTCGAGCCACAGCTCTTTGGAACATTGGTCAGACAGGCCAGCATAGCAGAAAAATCTGCCATGTGGCAGAGGATTGTAGATAAGGTGAATGCTGTTGAGCCCATCAGAAGGACCAGGCATGAATGACAAGCCAGGTGGTACGATCTGCGCAGGGCGGTCAAGAGGAAAATGAACGAAGAATATGCCAACAGTAACATCACTGGAGATGGGCCGCCCCGCAGACCCGTACACTACCATCCCTGGGAGGAGAAGGTGATGCACCTGCTACCGCCGGTGGGAGTACATGGAGTCGAAGGAGTCGCAGAGCCTGGTGAGTACACAAACAACTTACATAACATGGGGGCAATGGGGTCCACACCACATATACACCAAATGCACGCAACTTCCTTACCTCACACAACCACACTCAAAAACCAAGCTCATGCCACTAACGTCACCATGCACCCTTCACAAATCAAGGCAAAGCCATGTCCAAGGCTACAACAACCACAAACACAAGACTGGATGTCCGGGAGTCTGGGAGGGTTTGCCCCACACAACACATTGTGAAAATGAGACGCAGACACCAATGCCCTCAGGCCATATGGCATTGGCACATACCCATGCACAATGCACAGGGACTGGCAAAGTACTGACAATGTAGCTGACACTTGGCCCTGCTGTATGCAGCACAAGGCCCTCCTGGGACCACTGTACACTCAAACACCAACTCCACAAGCACAGGTATCTAGCACAGGCACTCACACTCAATGTCATGCCTGCATGCACCATGAGGGGACAGACACATCACCTGGGAGACCCAATTACACCTCACACCACACACAACAGCAGGCCCGGTCACAACCACCCCCCTAACACAAGCACACACCTCCGGAGCAGGCAACAGATTTACACACTCCCACAATGGACATGTGACACAAGAAGACCAATCCACAGCCAAATAAGCATCATAGCCAACAATCTACAGGTCAAACACTCAGGAGAACATCCCAATCTGTCCCCCGCAACATCCCCATCCCCAAGTAGACATTAAGAGGAATGCTAGGCACATCCAACTACCTGGAGGAACTGTGTCAACTTGAATATGTATGAAAGATAGCTGTCGCATGAAAAACCATTAACATTGTCTCTCTCTCACACACAGGGCAACGTCGTCGATCTCCCCCCAACACTGGGGGGGAAGAATCACAGGCCCAGGCTCCGCGTGACGATGATCCCACCGGCTGCGACGACTCTCACCACTCCGTGGATGACCCCGACCAACCTGTACCCTCTGGTGCCCAAGCCCCTGCAGTACCTGTGTCAGGTACATCTGTGCCAACCACCACCCCCATTCCTGCCACATGCCAGGACACACCCAGGAGCCCTGCTCGCACAGAACAACAGAGCCAGTCTGACCAGGAGGGACAAGGTTCTCCGGGCACCCAGGAGGAGGCAGCCAACCCTGCAAATGCCATCCCTCAGGGGTCCCGTAGACCCGATGTGGCCACAACGGCAGGCCAGGCTCAAGTGGGCAGGGGTGGGGGGAGTGGAGGCAGGCGGAGGCGGGAACCGGACCAGCCAGCTCTGGACACCGGTATGTCACACATACGCAACATCCTGGACTCATACCGGCGTGACACCAGAGGCATCAACCAGGTCGTGTCCAGACTCTCAGAGATGCAGGGGACCCTCGATGAGATAAAGAACCTGCAGGTCGAGCATCATGCCGGTCATCAACAACACCAAAAACGGATGGAGGCAAGACTGGCTGAGCTCCTGGCGGTGCACAGGGACATGAGCCAATCACTCCGTCAGATCGCCCAAACATGGGCAACCCACCCTGTGCTACCAGTCGTAGACCAGCACCAGACACAGGGAGGGAGGAGGAGGAGGAGGATGAGTCTGACGGAGCGTCCCAAGCATCGCCAAGGCCTGCATCTGAGGGTCCCCGGAGGAAGGTGGGTCGTCCACGGAAAAGACCGTGAGAGTCAGCGGAACATCCACATCTCCCAGGTCACCTGGCCTGGCACCTGGCCCTCTGGCGCAACAGCAGCACCTCATCCAATGACATTCTCTAACACATGGACTTGCTGGTCACAGTCTGACCAATGATGACCAACACTGTGGTCTGGACTCTGATGACTTCCAATGGCAAGGATACCATCTCCCCCTGTGAACTTTGGATTCTATTCACCCGGTAGATCCCCTATTTTCATCTACCAATACACGTACTTCACCGCAAATAAATATATTACTTTGGTCATGAGACGTTCCTGTCATATTTCATTATTCAACCACATATGTGTGTGGAAAAGTCAAACTATGCCTGAGTGTTGAACTAACTCCAGCCATCCATACCCTGGGATCAGAGTCTGGTACAGGACACACATGGGTCACAAGGTATCATTCAATGTAGGCATGGAGCACAACACTCACCTGTGATGGCCTCTGGCTGCTGAGTGGGGGCTTGCTAAACTGTGCGTACAGACCCATTTGGGAGAGTATCATCAAGGCGTAGAGGTCATGGCTCATTTGGAGGTTCCCGGGGAGGGAGTCCCAGGTATGTGTGGCCAGGTGGGAGAACAATGTCCTGTATGCTGGAGTACGGTGGATGTGAAGAACGGTGGCCAGGGCAAGGTTGTATGCACGGAGATGGCCCAACGGGATCTAGGATGACAGACAGTGATCCATTGCAGCTATCTATGGTGGACGGTAAGGTGGCTGGGGTGCAGGGTGTTGAAGCTGAGGTGTGCAGATGCACCCTGGATTTGGACAACTTTCCTGGGAGTTTGGATGTACTTGCTCCGTAGAGGGCAGGCCAGTATTTGACACGGATGTTGTAATGGACCTGGGGGATGGTCTGTCTTTCTTGGAGTGGATCTATCTGTGGATCATGTGCATAATGCAGCGGACGTAGCAGCATGAGGTACAGATGCTGTGGACTAGCATTGGAAATGTGAGCGAGCCAAACATGATGAACACCATTTTGTGTGTGTGGCCACTGGGTGCTTGTGCAGGGCTTCTGCGTGTGAGACACAAGCACTTGACCCAGCTGGAAGGGGACAATCCTCAGATGATCACCTCAGTCCTGTACAAGTCCAGCCTCAGGTGGCTCGTGTTCAGCCATTCATCAATGGATCTCATGCATACTTGAATGATGGAACTGCCAATGTCTGTGTCTTTGTTGAGGGTGAGGAGCACCTGTCTGTCAATGGCATACGAGCTGATGATGAGGTGCTGTGCGCATGTGATGGTGGAGAGGGGGGTCCTGGACACTCTGTAGATTGACATGCTGAGAGATGATACCTGTGCCATGTCCCAGACAATGACACCATACTAGATGCTGAAGCCTTGAGTCCCACTCCCATGCCCTTGCTGTGCTACAGAGCCGGTGGGGAGTATTAGGGACGTGACCTGGTTGGTGTGACAGGGCCTGGAAGGCAGGGCAGCGCAGTGTAGGCAGTTGGAGTTTCACACTCAGCATGCAAAGGTGTTGTGTGTGTGCCCAGGGTATGTCTGACAGCAGGCGTCAGATGTGCGGATGGACATAGCTCGGAGTGTGGCTGCTACATCAGACTGCAGTGTGATGTGGGTCATGCAAGGACAGGATGGTGGTGCAATGTTCACCTTGCATGTGCTGATGGTCCAGCCTTTGGCACCGCGTGGCGGCAACAGTAGCATAGACAAGCTGAGGACAGCCAAATGAATGGGTGGAGGGAGGAAGTGAGGAGCATCTTGGAGGCGTGTGTGTTGCCAAACCAGGATACTCTGTGGGCCCTTGCTGCAGGGCCCGCAGCAGCAGGCGGCATCTCCTTGCAAAATGCCCGAATTTGCACACAAAGACTAGGATGTCAGAAGGACAACTGCAACAGGCGCATGTGTAAATTAAGGAATGTCCAGTGGCACATGGCACACCCAGAGACAATGCATGCACAATCACCAAAGAGGCATGACACCGGATCAGGAAACTGAAGGCCGACCTGCGCACAGGAGACACACCCTCAGCAGCTGTTGATGGCCCATTGTGTGGACCAACATGCAAAAAAAAATACACAACCATGTACTTCATGCCCAATATGGAGCATAATCCATGAGCAACTGCATGCATGTTGCTAAACTAGACATGGACTCCTATGCATAATCTTCCACAACTATGCCAGATATGCCGCATGCAAAGTGGCAAGAGACCTGCATTGACAGAGATGAGGCACCTCTGAGTGTGACGGACACCTTTATTACTCAGCCTCACACTAAGGGAAATGCATCAATTGGAACAGACTCACAGGTCATTTGGCTGACCATGTGTGACCTACACTGGACACCCCCTTCAACACACAGATGTGGCAAGTCCTACAGAGGTGGCACACAAGTGAAGGGGTTGAGCCTAACACCCGTAGCTGCACACGGAGAGTCTGCAATTCCCCAATGAGCCTCATATAGGGATGTCCCACACTATGTCCACCATTAGCATCCCATATGTGCCTGAGGGACGTTTTACACACATTGATGCCTTTGTCAGAATCCACAAACCATTACAGATGACTGTCAGGAAGGGTGACTATCAATTCATGGGAGCCATGCAACACGTCATGTGGCCCATGGTGAGTCGACATGTATGCATGGTAACACAACATGCACAGGAGCAGTCCCCACATATCACAAACACGTACCACCCACAAAATGCCATGCCGCACTCCTTCCCCCAAATGACATTTCACCATGTCTGTTCATGTAACTCTGATCCAGCACACGTAGCAATACTCATGAGGAATAGCAGGAGGGCAATGATGACATGAGCAGACGACCGGCGCAATAACCTGTGGAGGACAGACACACAAGTCAGCAAAGAGCTAGTAATCCACAAGGAATGATGTTGTCACCATGCTCTTAATAATTTATTGTCCCAGCAAAAAGGTGTGGAATGACATCATCACTTTAATGACATATCAGAACACAACTCCAAGTCAATTAGCACACAGTCAGCTGGACACACACATTGCAACACATGCCACACAAGGCTCAAAGCGTGCACACTCAGACACAGGGACTCACCATCATGAGAAGAAGTTGTGGATAAGCTGACTCCGGATGTCCTCATCCTCATCCTCATCCTCACTTGCCCCGTGCCCAAGCCCTTCATCCTCCACGGGTGGATGATCCTGCTCATCGGGATCCAGGATGAGTGGCACGGCCTTCTCCACTGCCATGTTGTGCAGCATGCAGCACACTATGAAGATTTTGCAGACCTTCACCGGGGCATATGGGAATGCGCCGCCGGTCTTGTGGAGACACCGGAATCTGCTCTTAAGGAGTCCAAACATCCTCTCAATCACGAGCCTCGTCTGCCCATGGGTTTCGTTGTACCGGTGTTCTGTGGCTGTTCTGGGGTTGCGGAGAGGCGTCATCAGCCATGGCATGTTGGGATAGTCAGAGTCCCCTACATGGAAACAACATGTGAAGAAGTGGGTCAGGAGATGCCGTAAGATACAAAGATAGCGCTAAACACAGGACTAACAGAGTATACCCACCAACAAGACATGCTCGTTCCGCGTGCAGCTGCAGCATAATTTCTGGCACCCTGCTACGCCTCATGATGTATGCATCGTGTGCGGACCCTGGAAAACATGAACAGACATGGGATATCAGCATGTTAGCAAGACACACCACAAGGGCATTAATGGATTGATAATGTTTTCTGTTCCTATAGGCTACCTCCTGTGCCTGTGGTGGTACCAAAGCCACATGTGTCCCATAAATGGCCCCAATTACATGAGGCATCCCTCCCAGGGCATAGAACTCACCCTTGACATGTGTCAACTGCTCACGAGTGGGGAAATGGATGAAGTCATCCAGGTGCACCAACATGGCTTCTAAAACATAATGCAGGACACGGCTGAACATTGTCTGGGACATGCCACCAACATCAGCTATGGTCAATTGAAACGTGCCGGTGGCAAAAAAATGTAGGGCTGCCATCACCTTCATCTTGGGGGTCAGAGCCGTAGGATACCTGTGTTGTGGTTGGAGGTGTGGTGCAAGCCGGCGGGTCAAGTCCTCTATCAACTCTTGCGAGAAGCGGTATCTGCGTATGCAGTCATGTTCACGCATGGCATCCAGGTCTGGCATTCGTCTGGGGAGAGGCGGTGCCCTGCAGAGATTTGGAAGGAATAACGAAGAGTGAATACATTACCACACCAATGTCACTGAGGTGAGCACATGTTCAACAGCTAATACACATCAAAAACTGATGACACAGACATTGAGAGAACGCAGATTTTGCCTCATGTCAGGAAGTCATCTTCGAACCATCATGACACATGCAAAGTGTGAGTCCACATGTGGCATGGTGTGCGTATATGTGTGTCATGCACATATGCACACAGACACATGTTGGATGCTGCAACAGCAGATGGAGGTGACGGAACACCAACGCCAAGCTCATGGGAAGACATGACACACACATGACAGTCACATCGTGGCACGCTGGTAGTCACATGTCAGTTGTAATTATCCATGTACCTGGCTTCAGGGGACAGTTGCGGGTGTTGCTGACTGTGCCATACCAGTGATGCAGTGCTTGACACGTGTGTCCCACATGCACACATGTGCAAAGTGTGAAGGGGAAGTGTGCCACGTAGTGCACCATCACACATGACATGTGTAAACAGCTAATCACACATCTATTGTGCCACTACATGAGGACACATGTGCCACATCACTGCCTGACACACCTAGGCCCTGCACATGAAGGACTGCACTGACAATGACTTGATGTCCAGCCTTGTGCGAGTCTGACACCTCCATTCCTTTCGTGTGCACCTCCTATCACCAGTGTAAGCTGTGAAATGCATTTTACACGCTCTGAGGGCGTGTGTACGGCCCGTACTCATGCGTGAGTACCTGCCGTACACGCGTGAGTACGTGCCGATCACTCTGCCCTACAGTAACACAACTATAGTGATCAGTGTTCGGCACGTACTCACGCGTGTACGGGCCGTACACGCGTGAGTACGTGCCGATCACTCTGACCTACAGTAACACAACTATAGTGCTCAGTGATCGGCACGTACTCATGCGTGTACGGGCCGTACATGCGTGAGTACGTGCCGATCACTCTGACCTACAGTAACACAACTATAGTGATCAGTGATCGGCACGTACTCACACGTGTACGGCCCGTACACGCGTGAGTACGTGCCGATCACTAGGGCCGACAGTAACACAACTACAGTGATCGGCACGTACTCACGTGTGTACGGGCCGTACACGCGTGAGTACGTGCCGATCACTGATCACTATAGTTGTGTTACTGTAGGGCAGAGTGATCGGCACGCACTCACGCGTGTATGGCCCGTAAATGCGTGAGTACGTGCCGATCACTCTGACCTACAGTAACACAACTATAGTGATAGGCACGTACTCACGCGTGTACGGCCCGTATCACTGTAGTGATGGTGCCCTAGGGGTACCTGTGTAACGCGCCGTACCTGTGTGGGGATGTAAGAATTACAATGGTGACACATGAGGGACAAGTATTAGGGCCTAAATGCATGCTGGTTGTCATGGATACCGAGTTTCAAGTTGAAATTTTTACATCATGTGCTCTGGAAAAATCAGTTGGCCACATTATACATTGTTGCAAAGTGGTTGTTGACTTGACATGATGCTGCAAAATCGAAAGATGCAAAGGCTGTCACTGGTGTAGGTTTAAAGGGATTGGAGGAAACGTAGGATGCAAATGAGTCTGACCAATCACTCTGTACTCCTGTAAATGAAATAGGCCAGCAAGGCAGATATAAGGCAGGCAGAACCCATGAGAGGGCACTTGCCTGCACAACATGTCAGTCGATACCACTGCTGCTGTATTGTCTCCCTCTGGCACCATGTCAAGGACTGTGGAGAGGGCCCAGCCTTTCACACAGGAGGAGAACCAGGCCCTGCTGGATGTGATCCTCCCACAGTACCCCATGCTGTATGGTCGACCAGGGGAGCAGGTGAGTGCTGACTCCACTACCTTTGCCTGTGCACCTTTATTGTGTCTGTCACTTCTGGCATTGTGTCCAGGTGTGACCTGGCATTGTGTCCAGGTGTGACAGACATGCTATGTTGTTTGGAGTGGGTCCCAGGGGGGGTGGATGGCTTATGTCTCTAATGCAGGGCTTGATGTAGTTAATGTGTGCACTCATCACTTGCATTGTGCTTACTGTGACATTCACTGCATAGTGCATGGCACATTCAGCCAGCCTAATCCTGGGCATTCTTGTTCTATTGTCCTGTGGTGATGCAGTGGTCACCCCGGTGTGACAGGTGACTGCACCCACAGATGTGTGTGAGAGTTGAGTGGAGCTGTGGTGAGAGTGGTGAGAGTGTCAAAATGATGTGTACGCCCCCTGAACATTGATGTGTGTGAATGTTTCTTGTCATGTGGGTGAGTGTCTATGTGGAGTGTTGCACCACAGCTGCATAGTGGATCCAACTGCTAAATCCATCTGATGTGTGAAGTAAGCCGTGCTGTGTGTCTGACTTGCTGAGCTAGACCCACACCTGTGACCCCCCCCTGGCAAGTGGCACATGTGCAGAGTGATGTTTGCATCCGCTGTTGCCAATGGCTGGTGATTGATGTGTGCCTGTGTGTGTCTGTGTACTCTGCTGAGGTTTAGTCAGTGGCCTGGGGCAAGTGACTGCTTGGAGGTGCTGTGCATCAGCCTTGTGTTGCTTGGGATGCACAGTGTGTGCCATGATCAGGGATTGTTTGGCACCCCTCGTGCCACCTGTGTACTTACTATGCCATGTAGTGCATTGTAGCGTCTCCAGTGGAATGAGTCCCTATGACTTAGGTGCTATTACTTGCCAGCATACTATGCCCTGTTCAACAAATCAAAGATGTTCAAATCTGTGTCTCTGTGACATGGTGCAGGTGTAGTGATGTTGTCCCACTTTGTCATCCACACAGGTAACCGCCTTCCACAAGGGGAAGATCTGGAAGGACGCCGTCAAGGCCGTGCAATCGGTGGAGGGTCGCAGTCGGTGCCTGGCACAAGTGAGCAAGAGATGGCAGGACATCCGGTGCTGGACCCTGAGGATCGCCCGGGTCATGCTGAAGGATGAGTCTCCTCGCAAGCATGGCGGGCGCCGGCGCATGACCCACCAGATGAAGCGTGTCCTGGCGTTGGTCTTCCCTGACCTGGATAGGCGGATACAGGAGTTACAGCAGCAGGAAGGGGGTAGGTACATGTGTGTTTGTTGTGTGTCGCCAGCTTTTGTAGCTGGTCAGTCGCCTGGATGCACTGCCAGGCTATATAGGTGCAGTGCATATCCTGTTCCCCCAAGTCAACCTGTGCAGTTCTTCCTCCCATCCCCTCCTTGACATGTGTTATCTGGTCTGTGTGTTATCACTGTTGCACATGGTCATCTAGGCTGCCAGTTTATCAAGGTGCACACTGCTTTCAGCATCATGTGTGGGGGTGGTCTGCCTGTGCCCTGTCCTGTTCAGTAATTTGGGGGTGCATTATTGTTGGCACTGATGCTGAGTCTCAACATAGGAGTGTGAGGGTTCAAATGAACAGACTTGCAGCATGCATTGCCAATGTTGTGGCCTCAGATATGATGTGCATGAGTGGGATTTATGCATAGTGCAGGGACGGTTGCTCCTGTAACAGTCAGCTCATTCCAGGCCCATGGAGCAGTGTGCCCACAACAGTCCCCTGACACAGCCTGCCATCCTACTCATGTGTGTCATCCAACACTGTGCACATTCACTGTGGGTTCAGCATGGCTCTGCCTCTGTGGCCTTGTTCCCTGGCCTAGGTAGTATTTTTAACATGTGTGATACATTTGTCCACTGGACAGGGATACACCAGTTTGCTTGTGCATACTCACACTGGCCAGTGCCTGTGTGGCTATTCACAACAATCTGTTGATGTTTGTTTGTGAGCAATATGTTTTGGCAGCCCTACAAGGTGATGTCGTGTTGATGGAGCTAGTTTTCAAACACAGTTATTGTAACCCTGAATAAGAGGTGTCACTTCTTGATCGTTATCAGTCACATTGACTCAGGTATGGGTGGGTGTGTGCGGGAGGGGCGTACATGTTCAACCCTCATGTTTCATAGCCAGTTCTGACTTGTGTGTGATGATTCGCAGTACAGAAAGTCATCGTGCAGTGCCCCCGTGATGTTGGCCAGTGCCTAATGTTCGTGCTTCATAGCCTGTGTCAGTTTTTGACAATCATGTATCCTGCTTGTACATTTTTGGCACCTGTGTGTGGTTCAGATGCTACACAGTTGTGACTTTTGTGTGCTGACATCTGTGGGTACATTCTGGCTTGCCATGAGGGGGAACCCACAGTACAGCTAGGCTTTTTTGCTAAACTGTTGCAGGCCCATTAGCTTATGCATTGTCCTGGGTTGACACTCAGTAGGTCATATGTGTAGCCAACTGTGTGATCAGGTGACGGATAGCCATGTGACAAATGACATTATTCAAGTTGTTACTCTGAGAAAATTGTCCATTGGCACTCACTACACCTGTCAACATGTCTCAATGTTTCATATGCTTGACCTTGTTGTTTTGTTGTGAAGGTCAATAATGTGCCTGCATGACAGATGTCTCCCAAGGAAGTGCACAAGACACCACCTTTATACTTTACAGGGACACGCTGGCACATCTTAAAGTAAGGCACAGTTTGAACATAACTTGTTTGTAGTTCATACATATACATGTTCCCACAGTGTGGTAGCATTTGGGTTAGTCCTTGGTTGTTGCTGATACCAACTTACGAGTGTCAAGTCATCCAGACGACCGTGGTGCCATGTATATGTACTTACTGATATGCCATTTCTGCCTACCAGTGGCTGATTTGAATGAGTCTGGCAGCTCCAACAATGACTGTGCACATGTAGTTTGGTGTGCTCATCCTTGTGTGACTTATGCTATACAGACACATGTGTGTTGTGTTCACAGAGTGCCACGTTCACACATGCTAGACATGTCCATTGTGTGAAGGGTTGTGATTCTCCAGGAGTCACAATGTATTTCTTTGGGGTGTCAAAAGTACTCACAGGTCTCTATGAGTGTGGGGACACCTTCTGCATTGGCATGTGGTATTTTGCCTTGGGTGCGACAATACTGTTTGGTTCACAGTGCACAAGAGGTGGCATGCCTTCATAGTCTTGCTGTGCTCAAATGATCCCAGACACTAGCTTCTCATGATCTTGGTATTTCTAGTTTTTTGCTGTTGTGTCCCAATTTTCATTGTTCCCAAGTGGCATGGTGGGTCATACAACTGGGGAGTGCAGGGCTTACATATGTGGGGAGTATCCTAGATGTTACTCCTGATGCCTTTCCTGATATGCACTGTTGCCTATTTTGTTTGGACTCATGTGTCAGATGTATACAGGCGACTGATTTCTTCCTGTCTCTTCACCTTGCCCACAGCATCATCGGAGGACACCGAGGGAGACACCGGCACGGACAGGGAGGAGGGATCGAGCACTGGTGCCACCACTGCTGTGGAGTCGGCAGAATCAAGTGGCACGGAGGGCGAGGGGAGTGAGGCGGAGGACCTGCCCAGTACCAACACTGACTACGAGGCAGACGGGTCCGAGGCTGAGCTCCCAGGGGGGGGCGGAGGATTTTCCCACAGCTGAAAGCAGCAGTACATCTATGGCCGCCCCCTCCATACCCATCAGCGCCCTCCCACTTGCTCGGGTCCCTTCTGTCCGTGCTAGGCCACAACGTGTCTCCTTCGTGCCAGGCACCGCACCCCGTGCCCCTGTCCCCCCTGCTGCCCTCACTGCCGAGTCTGTGGACATTCAGCGGCAGTTGCCAGTTGGGCAGACATCGATCCTGACTGTCCTCCATGGCCACACCAGACTGCTGACCCAGATGGTGTCTTACATGGAGGGCATGTCATCAGCGATGTCTGACCAACGGATGTTGCTGAGGTCCCTGGACTCGTCACTGACGGCAGTAGCGAGTCACCTGCAGCGCTGCCTTCCCCCCTACCCCTGCCCCATCCACAAGTCCCACACCAATGCCTGTCCCAAGCACACCAAGACATCCACACACACGCACCCCACCAGACACAAGCAGCACACCACCACGTAAGGGCAAACGCACACCTCCTGACACGCACACTCAGGGGTAAGCAGGCACACCCACTGGGTCTGGGACACACAGGCAGGCACGCAGCCACAGTCCTCGTTCACATGACTCACTCCCCAGTCCCTCCGATGTCACCCCCCCTTGGCTCCCCTGCCCCAGATTCGGAGAAGGAGGCCTACTTTGCTGGGCTGGGCCTCAGCCCCACTAGTTCACCTGGCCGGAAACTGTCAAGGCCCTCCACGGGTAGGGGAGTTAAGTCCCCCAGCCTGTCCACCACCTCCCCCAGTAGCGCTGCAACACATCCCTCCGACCCACCCCCCTCCTTGGGGCCTGTTGTTTCTCCGGGTGCAGGGGAGACGCTTGAAGAACTGGCAGAAGTGTGCAGCGTCGAGCTCACCTCCACCTTTGGCCCGTCCGTCCCTGCACCCACCACACCTACCCTTCCCCCTCCTGTCCCTGCGGTGCCTGGTCCTTCCCCACATGATGCCCCCCCCCAGTCGACGACACAGAGTCTTCTGTTGTGCAGACAAGCTAGGGGAGACGCATGGCCATGTGTCTCCCCCCAAGGACTGATGATATGGACTGGCCATTGGCCTTTGTGAATAGTCTCGTTTACACATTATTATTTTCATGCTGAAGAAAGCATTTTCTATTTTCGTTCGAAATGTCTTGTAAATCAGGTATTGATGTTGATGCTGATGCTACAGGAGTTGGGGTTGTGGGCATGTGTTATGTTTCAGGGAAATGTTGTACTCTGCTGCTCATGGGGTGGAACCTGGTGTCTGCGTGCCATCACAAGGCCTCTGCAAAGATTCTTTGTCGTGTATGCTCTTTGTGTTTGGAGACATTGTCCGAAGGAGTGTTCCTTCCTCTGTGGCACATGTCATCTTCCCTGCAGAGAGTTGCACAATATTTGTGTCGCCCTGTGTCTACATTTCCTTTGTTGGTGATGGATCCCTTCAACTCTGGCCATGCCTGCTCTGCAATGTCTCCAGCTGCATCGTCTGTGCCATCCTTGGTACTCACTGTACTTGTGTATTGAGTATTTTGCCATGCCTTCATGGTGAATTTGTCCCTTTTCTGCACAATGCATGTGTGTAATTCCAGGCTAGCACACATATGGGACTTGTTCTGCTGGGTATTTGAACACCTGCCTGACAATTGTGGGCAATGTATGTGTAGGAACTCCACCCTATTCCTTCCATGAGAGACAACATCTTGGTGGCTGGTCCCGGCACCTGAACATTCCTATCAGTCCTGGGGTGTGCGTGACAGTGTGTGTTCGCTTTGGCTCTCTTAGTTTAGTGGGCAGTGACATGAGTATACAGTCTTGTGGCATGATCTCAGTGTGTGTATTGTGCTGCATCTGCCAGGGGTGGGTATGCATGTGTTATTTGTCCTCACACCCACATGTGGTGTGTCATGCAGTGGGGGAAAGACATCCATCATCCTGGGAGTGGGACACTGCTGTCAGTGATGTGTTGTTATGGAACTATCATCAGTGTCCAAAGTTAGGGATGCGTACATACACCCATGGAGTTGTGGTCATCTGAAAATTATGTACACCCCCCATGTCCCTGTCCACTGCTGGTATTCCTCTGCACCCACCCCCATGTCTCTGTCCACTGCTGGTATTCCTGTGCACCCACCCCCATGTCTCTGTCCACTGCTGGGAGTCCTCTGCACCCACCCCCATGTCCCTGTCAACTGCAGGTATTGCTCTGCACCCACCCCCATGTCTATGTCCACTGCTGGGAGTCCTCTGCACCCACCCCCATGTCCCTGTCCACTGCTGGTATTCTTCTGCACCCACCCCCATGTCTCTGCCCACTGCTGGGAGTCCTCTGCACCAACCCCCATGTCCCTGTCCACTGCTGGTATTCCTCTGCACCCACCCACATGTCCCTGGGCACTGCTGTTAGTGATATGCACCCACCCCCATGTCTCTGGGCACTGCTGTTAGTGATATGCACCCACCCACATGTCCCTGGGCACTGCTGTTAGTGATATGCACCCACCCCCATGTCCCTGTCCACTGCTGGTATTCCTCTGCACCCACCCACATGTCCCTGGGCACTGCTGTTAGTGATATGCACCAACCCCCATGTCTCTGTCCACTGCTGGGAGTCCTCTGCAGCCACCCACCCACCCACTTGCACCCTTGCTGTGGTACACTGCTGTCCTGGGCATACTCCACCCCCAATTTATAGCTGGTGTGCTGCACCAAGCCGTACACCTACATCGGTGGCGTGTGTATGCCTTGTATCCATCATGTAATGGGACTGTAGGGGTACGCGTGGTATGGCCCGTACCCACGCTCTGGGGGGCGTGGGTACGGGCCGTACCACCATTGTGGCGGTGACGTAGGGGTACGCGTGGTACAGCCCGTACCCACGCTCTGGGGGCGTGGGTACGGGCCGTACCACCATTGCAGTGGTGATGTAGGGGTACGTGTGGTATGGCCCGTACCAACGCTCTGATGGGGCGTGGGTATGGGCCGTACCACCATTGCAGTGGTGATGTAGGGGTATGCGTGTACGGACCGTACCCACGCTCTGGGGGCGTGAGTACGGTCCGTACACGCGTACACCTACATTCCCACTGCAATGGTGGTACGGCCCGTACCCACGCTCTGGGGGGCGTGGGTACGGGCCGTAACACCATTGTGGCGGTGACGTAGGGGTACGCATGGTATGGCCCGTACCCACGCTCTGAGGGGCGTGGGTACGGGTCGTACCACCATTGCAGTGGTGATGTAGGGGTATGCGTGTACGGACCGTAACCACGCCCTGGGGGCGTGGGTACGGTCCGTACACGCGTACACCTACATCACCACTGCAATGGTGGTACGGCCCGTACCCACGCTCTGGGGGGCGTGGGTGCATCCCGTACCACCATTGTGGTGGTGACGGGTACGCGTCCACTTCCGTTGTGGCGGGACGTGGGATTGGTGGACACGCCACCCGAAGTGACCAGACCATGGAGGTAATCAATGTGCGCGGCATCTGCGGCGGTTTCTGAACACGAGCTCGTAGGCTATGAGGGCCGGTATGACACGTATGATAGGGTCCATGGCTGTCCGTCGCGTACCGGTGCTCCTTGTTCGCGTCGTCCTCAATTTCCCGGGAGTTTTTGTCTCCCGTAAAAAATGCTACGTGCGGAGTGACGTAGGCACGAATCGTACTTGCTGGTCCGTAAAACGCTGCCTGACTCCGTCGGGACGTCGCGTATGCGCCGTCCAGATTCAGATTTGTATTTATTTTTTTGCCGGTCGGTCTTTTGTACGACTCGTACGGAAATGGTATTTCTGTGCGAATCGTACTTGCGTGTTTGTAAGGTGTTTTTCCCGGGTACGAGTCGGACGGAGAAAACGCTCCTTACGACCATTTGTACCCGGGTATTACAGGATCGGAATCGGCACGAAAATATGTGGAAAATGTGATTTTTAAAACTAAAATTGAGGTTTGCACGGAATTCAGGTCAGGAATATTTTTTGGGGGATACATGCAAGCCATAAATCCCTGTATTCGCCCAGATGTCTAGTTTTGAGACATGTTTAGTTTTAAACAATGTATAAATTTGCTAGGTTTCGCTAGGTGCAGACAGAGCTAGGATTCAAAATCCAAAGCTTGGCACTTGGAAAAATAAGGGTCAGTTTTTACTTTAAAAATGTGGTGTGTCTACATTGCATTTGGGACATTTCCTGCTGCAGGCACTAGGCCTACACACGCAAGTCAGCTACCGTTTTTATCAGGAGAATTGTGGAATACAGGGTGGGTAGAATTTTGTGGGCCAAGGCAGATTCAATAACTTTACATCCCAGTAGTAAGAAGAAAATGTGTTTAATTTTTTTTAAAGTTTAAGGTTTGCAAAGGATTCTGGGACATAGAACATGAAGAGAGACACAGAAGTGACCCCATACTGGATTTCACTTGGGGGCTCATTAGTATGTCGTAACGTTCGACACCGCCGAGCCTGCAGTGGCGACCACCACCACATCGTAACAACTTAAACCAACCGTCATATTACAATGGCGGGGGTTCCCAGCAGATGCAAAGTGCGTCTGCCGCTTTTGCGCCGTCAGGCAATCATTCCAAATGCCAACTGGGCATAATTGGCCCCTAATATGGTGGAGGTGCCTAGCAGGCACCACCATCCATATTAGGATGGTGTAATTAGAAGACCTATCCATGGCGGCTTCACCGCCATGAAAAGGCTGGCGGGAATTGCTTTGGGGGTCTAGGGGTTAGAGGGGTGGGGGGCTGCACTTGGGGGCTACCTATGGTACCACCCTCATTGTCAACTACAAGGTGGCAGGCACAAAGAGGTGCATGCTACGTTGTGCATGGCAATGCAAGACATGCCACTTTGGCTTTGCGGCGGGTGCTGCTTACAGGAGATGTGCAAAACACACTGCTTGTAAAAGCTATATTTTGTTTAAGAAATATTTGGCTTTCTTTTGTACCTATATTTATCTGTTTATATTTACCAAATGAATTGCGATAAACACAGTACACAATGAAACAAGTAGAAGATGCAGCTCAGTTTTTGGATCTGTGTTCCGCGGGTTCTTGGTGAACCTATGAGTCCTACATATCCCAAAAAAAGAAGGGTTAGGCGGATTAAAATGTTATATTATTTGGCATACTTTACATTACATGTGAAAACATTGACACAATTGGCTATTTTCTTTTCAATATTAGTGCAATATTTTCTATTATCAAATGTAAATTTGTATATGAAATCATTAAAGGATTTAGACAAATGTCCCCATTACTTAATTCATAATTTTGTCTACTTTTCAGAAATGTCTAGTTTTCGGGGCTCCATTTTTGTTTTGAAACCCATTCCTACCACAGAAAGATTTAAAAACTTCAAAGAAAATTTTAATTACTGTCAAAAGTTTACTTGCCCCTGAAATCAGAGATGATGAAGATTTTATCACCACAAGCACATTGTTGATGCCATTTACAGGAAACACACCAGACGCTTTAGAATGCAGAAGTTTTTTATTGAAAAAGGCAAAACATTAAAATATTTAGAAACTGTATGGGTACCTTCCAGGGGAATTAAAAAACCCTGCGTACCTTTCGAATACTCAGGTGGTTGGGAAAAAGGGGAAAAAATTAACATTGATACCTTATGTGGACAAAAAGTTACAAGGGCCTAAGTGCGAAATAACACAAAAATAAGAAAAAAAAGGATGAGCACAGGGGGGTGGGGAAAGGCCCTATTATATTTATGTATAAATATATACATTTTTTTGGGAAAAATTATGGCATTATTCAAACACGAATAAACTCCTTTTTTTAAAAATCTAAAAATACTTTAAATAACAAAAATTTCGGGAAAAGAAAAATGTTCAAATGCCTGATGCATATGCTACATATGAAAATATATTCAAAAATATTGCTTAAAAAAATAAAGGTTTGACTACTTTACCCATGCCATAACAGTTTTCGGTCAGGTAGGTAAAATAGCTGCAGCGCTTTAGGGGAGGCATAGACTTATGGCCAGGCACCAACAAGCATGAAACGTAGGGGGAGCACATACCGATGGGGGAAACCAGCTCGATAGATTAATGCTATATTTGTCAGCTCCCCTATGACGTAGGGGGAGCACCTACCGATGGGGGAGCGCAGCTCCTTAGAACAGGGTTCACAGGCCTTAGGGACCCACTGAACCTTAATTTTGGCAGTATTTTATTACCCAGAGAGTCGTGCGCAGGTTCACTTTCCTTGCTTTCACTACAGCCCGTGCCATCCTTGCTGAGCTACTGAACTATACTGTAGGAGGTGGAAGACAGTGAGGCCTTTTTTGGAAACCGGTAAACTACCGGAAGATGCAATATCGTAGGGCCGCTTCTAACTAAGCCCCTACTACATGGACTCTAGCAAGTAGAGAAACCTCCCATACAGGAGGCTCGTGTGGAAACGCGTGGTTGCTGGCAGAGTGTACGTGTAATACTGCCGTAACGGTAAGGCACAGCTCCTGAGCACTTCCCACATTGCACTCGTTTCTTCTCACATGTGTGTGTGACAGTTTGGGCCTACAAGTCCCGCGAAGAAGGCAAGGGAGAGAACAAAACAACCCTGCGAGTGTTGGATGCACGCATTACACACGAATGGCGAGAATAATCTTCTGTCCCGCCTCTGCTACACCCTTGCACTGTGGCGTTAAAACCACGGTGTCAGGAGGCTGCGGTGGGGGAGGACGAGCTGACCTGGAATCCTTTAGATTAGCAGAAAACCATGAAGCATGTTTTACCAGGCTTGCCACAGTTCTCATAGGGAGGAAAGCAGCAATGTTTTCTGGCAATTTCAAATAATAATCCCATCGGTGACGAAACGAAAGAAATGAAAGGAGTTTCTTTCTTGTACCTCAGTATTTACCCAATACAAATAATTCACAGAGCAAATAGGTTTGGCTTTTGCTGAGCGCATGCATACCGACAAACAACATGCAAGCAGAAACCCCTTTATACAGGCATGCACTTAAACACATACAGGAAGAGCAACACTCTGACAAACGTCAATGCACACTTTCAGACCACAAAACACCAGTTGCGGCTCGCAATACTTGCGGGGAGGGGGGGAAGGCGGCGGGGGGAGTTTAAAAATAAAGTTTAAAAAAAAAAACTTACCTGACTATGCGGGTCCGCGCCGCCTCTGCTGTCTGCTCCTGGGCTGGGTCCGGTGCTTTGGCGCCTTCAACATCTTCTGCGTGAGGGGCTGGCAATCCAGACACACGCTGCTCCAGCAGCGCCAGGATTGGCGGAGGGCAGGGATACTCCCTGCCCATTAGGAGACCGGGGGCTGCGCATGAAGCAACCCTCGGTCTCTTAAGGGGAAGGCTAGTGCGCATGTTCGGGCTGATCATAAAAATGATCAGCCCAAAAATGAACATGCGCACTATTGCGCTGTCACTCAACGGCTGAGAGGGCTGCCGCAGCCCCACCCCCTTCAGCATGACGCTGAAGGGGGTGGGGTTGCGGCAGCACTCTCAGCCGTTGAGTGACAGCGCAATAGACAGCGTCCGTGTTCTACTTCTGACGCTAATTCCAATCAGGAGGGATTGCTGCAATTAGCGTCAGAAGTAGAATGATTTCTGCCGTGGCATTAGTGGGGCAACGCCCCAACGCCCCCAATAGACGCCACGCCACTGCTTAATTTCTTTTTTGCTGCTCTTTTGTCCTCCTGATTCATCTTCTAAATCTTCAATGTCATTGTTAAATGTTTGAAGCCAAGAATTTTAGACTATCCAAATTCTAGTTTTTAGGGGATTGTAAAATCCATGTTGACAATTGTTCTGATATTGTAGCATAAGATTATGCACAGACTACGAGTTCGTTTGCAGCATGTCTCATTCCTGATTAGATCATATTTGATCATCAATATTTCGATTTCCACTGCTTTAAATCTGTCCCTTCATTAGATATATCATTTTTTGGAGCCATTTACATTTACATTAGGAACGCCGGTTTCTGAACCCATACTAGTTATTCCAACTTATTTTCATGACTAGAAGAAGGCTAACTTTAATTCTGCTATATAGGCTTCACAACCTCCAAATTATCCTGAGTTGCATTTTAACGCTATTGCTGAGGTTTTAAAATTATTTAATTCCTCTCTTCATAGATTCTGAATAAAGAATTTCCTTTCAAGGCCAGGAAACATTCCAGAAACAAAGCTCCCAATAAAGTATTACTGAATTCTTGAGGCATCCCAGATTTCTTTTCCAACTATGTGAGGGTAAGTGGAGAGACTTCAGTTCTGAAGTTGACTTCTTGGACTACAAACAACAATTACGTTCTTACATGAAATAATTCAGAAAGGCCAAATGCAAATTTCTTTAGAAGCAAATTCATAACTCAGATAATCCCACTAAATCAGCCCTACTTTCTGGAATAACCTTGCATCTTTCTTTTCTGAAAATATCCATTTCACCTGTTTCGAAATCAAGAGCTCTCACCTGGATACTTTTGATATTCAGGTCACTCTTTCATCCACGGTCTAGTCTTGTGCTCATGAGAATGTTGCCCCCACTAATATGTAGGAAATTACTGCATTGTTTAAACATGTAAAATCAGGTTCCTCTGATGATCCTCTGATGATCTGGGTCCGGTCTCATTCATTCAGACAGTTTTTCGTCAGTTGGTCCTCTATTTAATATGATTACCAACATCTTTCATCCAGACTGGATCCCTCAGAATGAAAGATGGGAGTTGTTGCCCCCAGGGCTTTAAGTGGGCTAGGTCTCACCGGGTCTGAGCACCGGCAGTTTTTTAAGGGGGCCTCGAAACGGGTCTCTGTTTTGTGCCCTGGCACAGGCGGTAGTCTTTTTTTCCGGACTACTGTGGTAGCAGGCACATCGATGTGCGTGTGGTGAGCGTTGTAGAGGAAGGGAAATCCTTTAAAGAGAGTCATTTTCTCTCTGGATTTCCCTTCTCTTTTTGAAACTCAGGAGCAGCAACATTGTCGTGGTGTCACCAGGGCTTTAAGTGGAAGTTTTTTCAATATTATATACAAGGTATAGTTGCTGCTTCTTTATCTCATGCAACTAGCAACCATTGACAAAGCCAATAGTCCTGACTTGTAGGTAGGATGTGACTTGTTGTATCATAAATATGGACACAATGACAGGAACAGCAAAATACAAGTCAGGCGGCACACTGTGCTAAACACAGATTTTTAGCTTACATGTTTTTAAGCCACGCCCCTAATTACATTGACCACACCCCTTTGAGAGAACCCCCCAGGTTTTTTATCCCACTTAAAGCCCTGGTTACCCCTTTGTTTAAAAAAGAAAATCTGGGGGTGTGGTCTAGCCACAAAAGATGATGACCGCTTAAATTGGAGATCTGTGTGCCGGTGGGCCCTGGGGGGAAGCGGCAGGCTATTGGACACTGTGGGGGCACATGAAAGGGGATACGCACAGTCCCCCAGCACTACTATCAGAGCCCCTCCCACAGCAGCAGCTGGGAAGCTCATTGGGCTGAAGCGGAGGAGGCAGGCATATAGAGGAAGGCGAAACACTGGCCTCATGTGCGGTCTGGCAGTGCCTCACCACATCGAACCATGTGATGTTTCCTAACAGGTGGTACAAAAGGGGGTGGTGATGGACGGAGCATCAGAACCAATCAAACACTCACACCCAGTCAACAGATCTGGGTTTGATCCATCACCGTTCTTTAGCCCACTCTGCCACCCCAGTTCAGACATGGCCATATGCAAATCAGTCTGACCCTGTGCCTCATGGGAACAGTCCAGCCCGAACTGCCAAGCCATGCCTTCCCTGGAACGGAAACAAGCTTCCTAGGACCTGTTTCTGGCATTTCAGCCGTCTTCAGCCAGGCTTGCTTGAATCCAGTGGCAAAGTGAGCAAGGGACTCACGTCTGAGCATACCCTGCCAACTTATGGCGAACAACGCGGTACAAAAGGGGGTGGTGATGGACGGAGCATCAGAACCAATCAAACACTCACACCCAGTCAACAGATTTGGGTTTGATCCATCACCGTTCTTTAGCCCACTCTGCCACCCCAGTTCAGACATGGCCATAATGCATATGGCCATGTCTGAACTGGAGTGGCAGAGTGGGCTAAAGAACGGTGATGGATCAAACCCAGATCTGTTGACTGGGTGTGAGTGTTTGATTGGTTCTGATGCTCCGTCCATCACCACCCCCTTTTGTACCGCTTTGTTCGCCATAAGTTGGCAGGGTATGCTCAGACGTGAGTCCCTTGCTCACTTTGCCACTGGATTCAAGCAAGCCTGGCTGAAGACGGCTGAAATGCTAGAAACCGGTCCTAGGAAGCTTGTTTCCGTTCCAGGGAAGGCATGGCTTGGCAGTTCGGGCTGGACAGTTCCCATGAGGCACAGGGTCAGACTGATTTGCATATGGCCATGTCTGAACTGGGGTGGCAGAGTGGGCTAAAGAACGGTGATGGATCAAACCCAGATCTGTTGACTGGGTGTGAGTGTTTGATTGGTTCTGATGCTCCGTCCATCACCACCCCCTTTTGTACCGCTTTGTTCGCCATAAGTTGGCAGGGTATGCTCAGACGTGAGTCCCTTGCTCACTTTGCCACTGGATTCAAGCAAGCCTGGCTGAAGACGGCTGAAATGCCAGAAACCGGTCCTAGGAAGCTTGTTTCCGGTCCATGGAAGGCATGGCTTGGCAGTTCGGGCTGGACTGTTCCCATGAGGCACAGGGTCAGACTGATTTGCATATGGCCATGTCTGAACTGGGGTGGCAGAGTGGGCTAAAGAACGGTGATGGATCAAACCCAGATCTGTTGACTGGGTGTGAGTGTTTGATTGGTTCTGATGCTCCGTCCATCACCACCCCCTTTTGTACCGCTCTGTTTCCTAACAGGTGGCGCTCCCCTGCTCCAATGAGTCACAAAAGCCTGAGGGGCTGCTGGCCACTTTCCTAGGACTCGAAGGGCTCACAAGCTCAACAGACTGGTACAGCATTTGCCAAGACCGAGGCGGAGCCCTGCAACACCCTGAGATCGAAACGCTGGCTGGAGCCCAGCTAGAAAGGTCACCGGCACCACCCTCTCCAACTCCCCCTCTCACAAGGGACTATGCCGCCCCAATTACCTGTGGTCCCTGATCTGGAGATGCCCCCTGGTAAAAGCATTGGCAAAGCAACCCAGCAGCTGCTCTTCTCGGAGGCTGTCACACAATACCGCAATAAGTGCCGGCCGCTGGTTCAGTCGCAGTTCCCACCGGTTCGCAACAGGAGTCCACCATAGAGCGCATCCTGCAGGAGGTCACAGCAGTAGGGCTCCACATGGATGGTGTGCGCTGAAAACTTTATGACCTCGAGGCCGAAACCAGATCAATCCACTCAAGCAAAGCAGACTATCGAGACAGGGTGGATGGGATGGAGCGACAACTCCGGAGCAAGATCACAGACCTGCAGGATAGAATCCAGAGAGACAATGTCCAATTCTTTGGCTTGCCTGAGTGCGCCAAGGGAGCTAATGTTAGAGGCTTCCTCAAGAGCCTCCTTCCCAACCTCACCGGCCCGACCTTCACATGAGCCCTGGAGCTCCAACAGGCACATCATATGGGCCCAGCGCGCCAGGACCAAGCGGACAGCCCTGTCTTATCATAGCCTGCTTCCTCTGACATGAGCAGGTGCGGCAGCTTCTAACCGTGGCCTGGTCACACGGCCTCTATGACCACGAGGGTCAAGACATCTGCATAGCCGCAGAGTTTTCACGGGAGACCAATGACCGAAAAAAGGCGTTCTTAGCTCTCCAATTCCAGCTGCGACACAGGGACATAACGTATGGACTGTTTGAACCAGTACAAATGTGAATCACAAAAGACAGCAGGTCAAAAGACTTTCTTTACCCGGAGACTATGTGCCTTTTTCTGGAGGGAAAATAGAATAGCACTGTTAAAGACATAACAGTGTCCCCATCAAGCACTCCTTTGGAACTGTGTCCCTTCTGGTATTCAGTAGTAAACCAAATGCAAGGACAATTGCTAGAACATTAAGTCAGGTTCAATGGTTGAACTTTGTTACTCCACAAAGGTTTTCATAGATCATACGGTAATTGTAATGAACATTCCAAATGCGGATGCATACACAAATAACTCCATCTATACAGGTGTCATGATGGGCGTTAGTTCCCAATGCATTTCGGGACCATTCCCTTCATCAGGGGAAGCCCTTTATCTAGAAAGAAAGAATGAAACGGGTTCACCCTCTCCGTACACTAGCAAATAAGTAAAACAATGAGCATAAACAGGTGGGATAAAAAAAAAAGCCAAAAGCCACGTGACTGAGAGTGAGGCTGCACAATGCGTCTTACACAAAGGACATGCAGGATGAAAAACCTCAAACAGTGAAACCGCATCGATTTTGGGGAAGAGTGTTGATACTATAAGTGTGATAGGAAATGAGGGAAGGTGAAGGCGTCTAAAATCACGCATGAACAAGGTGGCATGCGCGTGAAAAGTTTGAAAGCGCTAAACCAAAAACGGAGAGCTGAAAGAGCAAAAAAGTTGAGTGCACATTACCGCAGTTACAATGTGGGAAGTGAAACGCAAGTATCTTAAAAGGCAAAAAATTTGACCGTACGAGCGATTTAATCATAACGTGTGAATAAACTCAAAGGTGAAGAAAGTGTTAGCAAATCGCCTCTTACCGCACAAGGAAGTCAGGAACTATGCTACGTTTCGCCGTAGTAGTATCAGCGTTTGTGATGTGCTCACCCGGTGTCGGGCCCCATTAAGAAGGAGTCAACAGAAAGTGAAAACGGAAATTTAAATCATCGAAGCGGAAGAAGGGTGTCAACTAAAACAGTGGCGGCCATCTTAGAAAGGTGTGTAAGTGGGACTCACCATTCAGGCCATGGACACGGCCCCCGTAGATTCCCAACCAGGCTCCCATCATCCCGCCATGTCACCCCCTCCCGCCACCTCCAGTTGCCAGTAGTGCAACAGGAGGAAGCAGGACAGGGGAAGAAATCCATAGAGGGTGGCCCTTTCACAGGACAACACAGATCTGGCCCAAAGCGGTGCAGCCATCTTGCAGGAACAGGGCGAGACAAATCCCGGTCACTGCTGAAGTCTGCCTATCCTGATTGCTGAGACAAGGGGCGTGAGATGAAGACCAGAGATCGAGACCTGTCAGAAGCAGACAAATGAGTACCATGTTCCATGCCTGTAATTATTCTCAGTGTTGTGTGCATGCCACAGTTATTAGACAATTGTTTTTGTGCTATTGTGCTATTTTGTTTTCTCCGTTGCATTGCACTGCTTGTTGTGTACCCTCAAGCGCCTGTATCATTACAAGCTGTGGTGTGCCTTGATGTATTTACATGCAAAAACAACAATTGATGGACAGAATGCAGAACAATGTCATACATTCACCCCAGTACAGAGATCTGGGCCGAAATTCATAATTTTTTTGCTCACCATGTCATTCCAGTTAGAACCCAGCCATATGTAAATCAGTCTTGACCCTGCGCCCAATGGGAACAGTCCACCCGAACTGCCAGGCCAGGTACTCCCTGGACTGGAAACAAGCATCTTAGAACCGGTCTCAGGGGTTCACACCTCATCATCCAAGATAGCTTGACTCCAGTGGCATGGAGAGCACGAGACCCACGTCTGGGCATACCCGTCCCACTCAGGGTGACAAATGCAAAAAGAACAATTGATGGACAGAATGCAGAACAATGTCATACATTCACCCCAGTGCAGATATCTGGGCCTAAATCCATTGTTTTTGTTGCTCACTATGCCATTCCAGTTTGAACCCAGCCATATGCAAATCCGTCTTGACCCTGTGCCCAATGGGAACAGTCCAGCCCTAACTGCCAGGCCAAGTCCTACCTGGACTGGTAAAAAGCATCTTAGGACTTCATCAGCCAAGATAGCTTGACTCCAGTGGCATGGAGAGCATCGGACCCACGTCTGGCCATACCTGTCCCACTCAGGGTGACAAATGCAAAAACAACAATTGATGGACAGAATACAGAAGTATGTCATACATTCACCCCAGTACAGAGATCTGGGCCTAAATCCATTGTTTTTTTGCTCATCATGCCATTCCAGTTTGAACCCAGCCATATGCAAATCATGTGCCCAATGAGAACAGTCCAGCCCGAACTGCCAGGCCAGGTCCTCCCTGGACTGGAAACAAGCATCTTAGGACTGGATTCGGGGTTGCACCCCTCTTCAGCCAAGATAGCTTGACTCCAGTGGCATGACGAGCTCGGGACCCACGTCTGGGCATACCCGTCCCACTCAGGGTGACAAATGCAAAAACAATAATTGATGGATAGAATGCAGAACAATGTCATACATTCACCTCAGTACAGAGATCTGGGTCTAAATCCATAGTTTTTTTTTGTTTGATTTTATCGGCAGGGTGTGCCCAGACGTGGGTCCCATGCTCACTTTACCCCTGGATTCAAGCTAGCCTTGCTGATGAAGGATGTTAACCAGAAACCGGTCCCAGGATGCTTGTTTCTGGTTCAGGGAAGACCTGGCTTGGCAGTTCAGGCTGGACTGTTCCCGTGAGGCACACGGTCAAGACTGATTTGCATATAGCTGGGTCTGAACTGAGGCGGTGAAGGGAGCTAAAGAATGATGATCGATTCAACCCAGATCTGTGACTGGGGATGAGTGTCTGAAAAGTTTCAGCGCCCCGTCCATCATCTCCTTGTGTTTGCTTTGTTCGCCCTAAGTTGGCAGAGTATGCCCAGACGTGGGTCCCTTGCTCACTTTGCCACTGGATTCTAACTAGCCTGGTTGATGAAGGGTGTTACCCAAAAACCGGTCCCAGGATGCTTGTTTCCGGTTCAGGGAAGACCTGGTTTGGCAGTTCGGGCTGGACTGTTCCCATGAGGCACAGGGTCAAGACTGATTTGCATATAGCTGGGTCTGAACTAAGGTGGCGAAGTGAGCTAAAGAATGATGATGGATTCAACCCAGATCTGTGACTGGGGGTGGGTGTCTGAAAAGTTTCAGCGCTCCGTACATCATCTCCTTGAGTTTGCTTTGTTCGCCGTAAGTTGGCAGGGTATGCCCAGACGTGGGTCCCTTTCTCCCTTTGCCACTGGATTCAAGCTAGCCTGGCTGATGAAGGGTGTTACCCAGAAACCGGTCCCAGGATGCTTGTTTCTGGTTCAGGGAAGACCTGGCTTGGTAGTTTGGGCTGGACCGTTCCCATGAGGCACAGGGTCAAGACTGATTTGCATAAAGCTGCGTCTGAACTGAGGTTGCAAAGTGAGCTAAAGAATGATGATGGATGGGGGGGCGCTAGAGGGCGCCAAGCAAGATGGTCGCACTTCAGTGAGGCTCCTGCTGCTCGGGACCCAATCCATCTGTCATCCTCCTCTAATCCAGCCCTGAATGCCTACAAATTCACTGGAGGAGTAGCGCACACCATCCACCATCTATTACTGCAGAAATCTCGCTGAAGGTTGACCTGGAACGCAGAAGCCTCCACCGTCAGCTCTCCACACTGCTGAAGCAAAATGGCGGCTGAGGCGGTTGCGACCTCTTGAACACTCTGGCGTGGAGCGTTCCGCCAGCTCCTTTTGAAAAATGAAACCGGAGGTGGGCGCTCCCTCCTGTGCCTCACCTGCCTACTCCGCATGCTGCTGTGTGCCTGTGGACCCGCTGCCGCCTCTTCGACCTGCCGTGCTGTGGGATCCATCTGACAACCGGGGAATGCTGGCCCGTGGCGGACAAGAGGGTGCCTGCGACCCGCACCCTGCCTCAACGCCTGCCTGCCCTGAGGAACCCGCGCTGGGGGGGTCGCTGCCGGAGGGGGCGCTGGCTGAACTGACACTGACCTGCGGCCTAGGGTGAACGCCATACCCTGGATCCGGTGCTGCCCCGGCTGAATCCGATGGTTGGCTGGAAGCCTGCGCCGCCCACGTCTACATGCTGAGGCTGGAGGGCCCGCCTGCGCCGGGGCCTGATACACCCCGCCTCCACCACACCTGGTGAGTCTGCTGCAACATCCCGCTGCTCCTGTCTGCTGCACCACTCCTGCACTGAGGCGCCCTGCATCTCCTTCTGGCAGTGCGCTGCGCGCCAGCTGCCTCTCTGTCAGCTACATTCCGAGACCCACTGCCTGCCAGATTTTGACCGAGGCCTGCTCTTTCACCCGCTACGCATCTCTGACGGATGCTGTGATTGATTGAGACGGCCTTGCTAGCATCTCTACTGGCGCCTGGGTGCCTTGCATGCGGTGGTGGGCCTATACTAATGTTCCCTGCGGCCTGCTCGCTCCCCACCTGCACCAATAGCCTGGGACTCTTCACCGCTGCCCCTGAGCCAACAACAGACCTGCGCGAGGTCACCCCTGGGACCTTCCGGGGGAGTGGCATCGTCGTCAGCCTGTTCTGGAATTCTGTGAGGGAGATTACCCCTGATCCCCCCGCTCACAACCCCTTTGCTGCATCTGGTGAGCCCTGCCACCACGACCGGTTGAGTGCTGGTGGCCTTGTGGTGTGCGGGCCGGTGGGGTCATGTGGCCTCCCCGCTACCCAACAACAGACACCATTACCTGAGAGGTGGCCTCGCTGCTGTCGGGTCCCCCACTTCTCCGAAGGCCCCATCACGCCTGCGGGACCCGCCGCTGGCGTCAGGAACATTCCCCACCTTTCCGGGGGGGACCTCGTTGCCCGCCCGCAGGTGTCCACTTTGAGATTGACTCGGAGAGAGGGATTGTTTGGACTCAGTCCTGTGTAGCCTCCGCGCGACGCCATCCCCATCTCACCAGCGGCCTGAGGCGCCCTGGTTTTCCCGACTCGCGCACGGACGCACCGCTTGACCCTGTCGATCGTATCAGAGGGGCCGTGGACATCGGTCAGCACACCCCCATTCTTGGCTGACTCACATCTGCCCCCTCGCCGCACCGCATCGTTCTCCTGCTCGCCCGGTTGCTGCCCATCTTCTGTGGGACTGTTGCCTCGCCATGGGTCGAACGGATGGAAAGCAACCCAAACTAAACTTCGAAGCCAAATAAAACACACGAACACAGGTCGAAATGGAGGGGGAACAGTCCAGCACCCCTGACCAACCTACATCCACGGATGACCTGAAGGCCCTCCTTCTCGCCATACAGTCCAGCCTCTGCTCTGTTGAAACCAAAATGGACACTATGAATGCCCGCATAGACACCCTAGCGCACAAAAGCGACCAACGTAAAGTACGCCTTAAGGAAGTTGAACAACGTATTTCTGACCTGGATGATGACTCCACCACTACCATTACCAAAACATTGGACATGGAGAAGGTGCTGAAACTTATAGGTGCAAGAACGAGGACTTGGAATGGCGCTCCAGACGCAATAATCTGCGAATCCTAGGAGTACTGGAATCCACCGCCACTGGCAGGATGAAGGAGTACGTAGAACGCATGCTCACCAAAGCCTTTGGTAGTGAGGCGTTCTCACCTGTGTTCATCACAGAGAGAGCGCATCGCTCACCGGCCTCTCGCCCTGTGCCTGGCACCCCTCCTCTCCCCATCATTGCGAGACTCCTTAACTATAGGGATCTGGACGCTGCCGTCCGACTCACCAGGGAACACAAGAAGGTGCTCTTCTATGGCATAGAAGTCTCACTATACCCAGACTTCATAATGACTGTACAGGAAGGGCGCAGGAAATTCCTCCCAGTAAAGAAAAAACTCCAACAAATGAATATTGAATATCCTATGCTCTTCCCAGCGTGCATTAAAGTTGCTCAACAGGGAAAACTACACTTCTTTACAAATCCTCAACATGTCTTTGAATTTCTTAAAACGTTACCTAGGGAGTCAGAGGACCGTGCCTCCCCCTCTACTCGACTCACTGAAGTTTGCGGCACATCAGAAATAGAATGATGACTCTGCCCAGGCCTGTGGGTTCTGTCTCCATCTCCACATGATTAACTTTCATGGTCACTGACCCCCCTGGAGGACCGAGCACCATGCGGTGAACTGCGACACGACCCCCGCTGGGCCTGCCTGGCAACTCATTCCTACAATCGCTCTGGACTGGTGTAGACTTCTACCAATACCTCCTGAGCACCCTCGCTGAAGCGAGGAGTAATTGGTCGCCCTCTTTCGGCCACCCACTCAGGAAAACCCTACACTGTTTTGGTTTCGAATGTTCGTCACTTTGCGTCCATTCTCCCCTGTTGGGAGTGTGGAGCTTGGGGACTTTGGGGAAGGGGGAGGTGGGCATGCCACAGCAGGTTTGGGCTGCTGATGTGGGTGGGGGGAGGGGAAGGGAATTGTTTCATGCCACTTTTCACTGAATTGACTAGCACATGTATGCCCTGTATAGCTGACCAGTTCAGACAGCGTCCACTCTCCGCCATTATTACTCTGCAATACCGCCATAGAAACCCGTCATAGGCCCCCTAACTATAATTTCCTGACATGGAATGTGCACAGCCTGGGAGATCCCTGTAGGAAAGTGGCTCTGTATATACTGTTCCCAAATAGGTACAGTGTGCACAGAGTCCACAGTCCCCAGAGGTTTGGCAGAGGCTAAAGTTAGATATAACCTTACTCTCTAAAGTGGTAGCTTGGTCGAGAAGTAAGGCAGTATCAGAGGACAGTGTAAAGCATTTGTTGCACACACTCAGTCAGCAAATGGTCTCACACACTCAAGAAATGAACTCTAGGCCAATGGTTTGTATATAAAAATATATGGTTGTTTTATTTTAGAACCAGCAATAGGTATCAAAATATACTTTCTCAGAATGAGATGCTTTAGTTAAATACTTTGCAATAGGCAATTGACTTTTGAATGCACTAATTACAGTTTGTTGCAATAGGCAAAACAATTTCAAACACAACAATACATTGAGCTCAATGGGAATTTCAAGTTAAATGCAATTGATTACTTTTAGGATTACTTTTCTAACTCCAGGATGCATCAGCTCCCTCATGATTGCTCTGGTCCTCCCCGACCAATCGGGGTTTGTACCCAGTAGAGGCACATCTCATAACCTGCGCACCCTGTTTGCTGTCCTCCAAGATATTGACCCTGACATGAGCGCTGCACCCGTCTTTCTCGATGCCACTAAGGCGTTCAACTTCCTAGAATGGGACTAGCTTGCCTTTGTCCTGCAACGTATGGGGTTCCCTGCTCCTTTTTTTAGCCTGGATTAACCTGCTATACACTGGCCTGCGGGCCAGCGTCATGATCAATGGCGCTCGATCCTCCCCCTTTACAATAGCCAGAGGAACTCGACAAGGGTGCCCTCTTTCGCCCCTTCTTTTTGCCCTGGCTATTGAACCTCTAGCTGCCAAAGTCTGGCAGCACTTCCGAGATCATGCTCTCATCTACCCAGAGAGATAAATACTAATATCCATATATGCTGACGACCTCGCCCTCTATCTCCGCAATCCGGATGACAGTCTCAACCCAATTCTCAGTCTGCTCATTCTCTTTGGTCACCTTTCTGGGGTCAATATCAATGGGGGAAAATCCCAGATCTCCCCCTTACGGATGCCAATACACGATTTGTGCCTGACTATCCCCTTTCATGGTGCGATGACACACTCACATACCTCGGCATAGTCATCTTCCGCAATCGGAATGATTTGATGCCGTCCAATTATGGACTGGCGCTTGATCTCATACCTGAGAAAATCACCAGATGGATTGCGCTACCCCTCTCCCTGGCTGGGAGAATCTCCCTTATAAAAATGGTGGTCCTACCCAAACTACGCTACCTCTTCCTTAATGTTCCCTACTCCCCCAGCCGTAATTTTTTTAATGCCATTAAAACTCAACTAATTTGCCTTATATGGGGTGGGAAACAAGCCAGGCTGAGCTGGGACACCCTCACACGACGCTTCAGCGCCGGAGGCTTTGAAGTGCCAGACCTGGAGTTATACTTCAGCTGTGCTCAGGCTCACTTCACGTCATACTGGATACAGCCCCCCCTTACATGTCCCACCAGGCGATAGAGGATGAATACATAGCCCCAACACGGTGCTCTGCCTACCTGAGCACCCCTGCCGTCCCGAGACGCTTAGCCTCCACCACTGTACGCACCACCAGTGCCTGGCGTGACCTAGCTAGACGACTACACTGTACCCTACTATACTCCCCCCTACTGCCTCTCCGCGGTTGGCATGACCTCCCGGTCACACAGGAAGGAGAATGCTGTTGCCTCCTTCAAAAACTGTTCATCCAGACCTGGGGGAAACTGTATATCAATGGCACATTTTGCACCAGTGAGGAATTTCCCCTCCTACCCCACTTGAACGGTTTTTCTATGTCAGATTGTGACAGGATGTGAGAGCTCTCACTCCGTGCTTTCTGCAGGAGCCTCCCATTATGTACCCCTACACGCCCTTCTGCAGCAAACTACCCCTACACACGTCGTGTCACTACTATATCGCATTATTCAAAGAGACCGCACATATGACCCTCCTTTAGCCAAGGGTAGATGGGAGGAGGAACTGGGATCCCCCCTTACGGAAGACCAATGTTCCTTCTGCTGTCGCCAAATTGGTAGCATCTCCGCCAGCAGCAGACTGCACATCATTCACTACAAATACATCCACCGCCTTTATTACACACCTGCGCGCTTGCAACGTCTTCACCTCCGCGACAACGACTGGTGCGATCGCTGCAGTAGTGAAGGAGCAGACTTTAGGCACTTAGCTTGGCACTGCCACCCATATGACGCTACTGGACGGAGGTGTTGGCAGCGCTTGACCAAATGACTGGGCTACATATTCTTGATGACCCCCTAACCACGCTTCTGGGCTACAGTGAGATGCTGGTCGCCAAGGTGCAAAGGTATGTTTCCATAGCGCTCCTTCTCGCCAAGAGGTGGATTGCCTGCAAGTGGGAAAGGGGAAGAGCCCCCCAATTCAAAGATTGGCTGCAAGATCTTATCTATTGTCAAGAGCATTTACACCTCTATGCCGAACTCCTACCGCCTTCCTCCCATCCAAGCGATGTATGGGCTCCCCTGCAAATCTATCTTCTGGAGAACACCACCGCCACAGACACAGCCGCTGAGCCTCGCATTAGCGACAATGGGGTACACGACAGAGATGTAACCTGATGCATGTGGGACTTCACTTAGGCCAGGGAATAATGTCCAAAGAGGCGACAGAGTATAGGATAAAATCACTTATTAGATCAACTGTTAGCATGAATCAGCATACACGGGCGTCTTCTAATTTTAACGATGATTAAAGTGGTAATGTTATTTCTCATTTGTTTTTAAGTCAAAATGCTTATGACCCTCTAATACTACTAGCCAAACATGTCCCACCTGACGCGGCCGACCCGTTGTGGTTGTAGGCTTGCTGTGTACCTTTTTAACCGCCTATGTTGCTCTGCAGAAAACTACTTTGCGTTGCCAGTCCACCCAGGGATGTAGACACCATGCTGTGGTCAACAACTCTTTGAAAATCAAAAAAAAAAAAAAAAGATGATGAGTTCCACCCAGATCTGTGACTGGGGGTGAGTGTCTGAAAAGTTTCAGCGCTCCGTCCATCATCGCCTTGTGTTTGCTTTGATGTATTTATATGTTTTATGATTCATTATGATATTCTCCATTGTTAGGCCTGTTAGCTCAACACTATCAGTACACGTAATGCTGACTCTGTAAAGCGTTAAATGGCCAAATGGGGTACTTTCTAGCCCGTCGTCACCTGGCCCACTAATACAGCCCTGCCCCTGCCCTAGTTCCCTGGTTGCTTAGCTACCTGGTTACCTTCTAACCACTTTCTACCCTGCCCCTTCCTGTGGGCACCAGCTCCTCAAGCCTAGACCCGTGGTCTACAGTCTCCGGCCCTTGTAGCCTGTCCTCGGCTTAGTTCTGGTCAATTATTCCCACCCCCCCCCCCCCCATCACCCCGTCTCATTCCTTCTCCTCTCCTCCCTTCTTCCACAGCATCCCAACCCAGGTCATGTCTGAGGGTCCGTGCGTCCCAGCCCTGCCTCATTCCCTCTCATATTCCTTCCTCCTTTTCCCGTTTCCCTCTTCCCTCACCCCCTATCACCTTCCCCTCCCCTTCCCGCCTTTCATCGCCCTCTCCAAGCTACACCCCGCTTGCCAGACCTCTACCAATGGGGCTTTCTTGCCCATGACTCAGTCAGATCCACGATCAGGCCTAGCTGTCATGACAGCGCCTACAGTTCCCCCCTCGTGCCATCTTCTGGAATGTCAACGGGCTAACGCGCTACATAAAGCACAAGAGGGTGCTGTCCTCCTTACAGTTCAAACTCTAAGCGTATTGAGTTTTAAAGCACTATGCTACATGTTCAAGGCCAAGCAAGGGTTAGGGCCACAATATATCCAGGAACTGGCAGTTCCTTACCAGCCTACTTGCTCTTTGAGATCCTCAAATCAAGTTTTGTTCACTGGACCGAGGTTTTGTCTAACTCACATGAAAGGATGCTCTTTTGCTTACCTATGTCCAAAACTGTGCAACTCTCTGGCTGAAGGTTTATGAAACTGTAATTAACTACCTACCTTTTGCAAAAGCCTGAAGACCTGGCTATTCTAAGTTCAATGTACTTGGACACCTTACCTGTGTCTGCCCTGCTCCAGGAAATCCTCAGGGTAGCTGTGCGCATTACAAGTTGCATAAATCAATAAATTAATAAATAAACAGGTGAATGTGGTCCTGTTACAGGAGGCGTACCTCCCCAGCCTAGAATCCGCAAATCTGTACCAGGATTGGGTGGGGAGGATGGTCCACAGCTGCTGCCAAGCGTCGTCAGAGATGAGGATGGCCCCCCGGGTGCTGAATATCAGACAGGCTAACTCTCTGATGGAGTTTAGGCAAAATCTAAAAACCTGGCCCTTCCCTAGAGAGGGGTCTATGGCCTCGCTACTTCCCTAGTTTTGGTTGGGCTCGTGCTCAGCCTTTTTCCTCCCTCCTACATGTCTCTGCCGATGCACTTCTCGTTGGTTTTTAAAGGTCTATTCCATCACAGTCTACGCGCCAAGATACCCGGTGGGTGAAAGTTGCGCGATATAAAAACTAAATACAAATACAAATACAATACATGTGGGGTTGCGCGTCTCCTCGGTAAATCGCTGCCCTTCGCAGTTGTCAAGTCCTGGTCCGATCAAGAATGCCAATATGCTTTTGCCAGGCTGAAGCTTGGGAAATGGACGCTCTGTGTAGGTTTGGTATATGCTTCAACGGGCATCAAGCACCCCTTTCTCTTCCAGCCCCACCTCCTTCTTACTGGGATTGTGGTCTCTCACTACTTAATTGGAGGAGGCTGGAACATAGCGCATGATGTGGTGAACCACTGGACATGGTAATAACGCAGACAGGGCCCTCCTAGGGAACATGCTCTCTGACCATGGACTGGTGGATCACTGGCATCTTTCCCACCCAATATCACAAAACAGAAGAGACAAGGGGTTGAGTCTTCTCTGACTCCCTTATCAATATCCAAAACTCACACAACAGAGAAAAACTACCGAAAGGGGTTGTTCTGTTCCCCAAGCACAAAATTCTCCACCTACCCTCAATGGGGTGGTGTATCTTACATACAACCCTACCTAACACTAAACCAGGGAAGACAAAACATGTCTTAATACTGCCCTCATACACTTGACAGTGTCATGCTTCATCATTGGGCCGCATCATACATCCAGGTACAGACCAACACACTGGATGGAGCGCACATTTTCTTTATAAAGATATGAATAATAGCGGTGAGGGTAAAGTAAATATAAAGAAAGACACAACGAAACACAAAAGTGTAACACAAATCAAAGGGAAAGCAAATCTTCCCCTTAGAGAAGGGACCAAGAGAGGTGCAGATACATATATTTAAAACTGCCTAGCGGTTAACTCTCAATTTTTTATTTTTTGTTAACCCCTGGTAAAATTACAACCAACAATATGGGGTATTAAGGGAAGGTAACGACCCTTCTATCCCCACTGCAAATACCAACATGTTTCTGCCAGCTTTTTTTTGGGCCTAACCAGGTCGCTCCGGCATTCGTCAGGGTGTTGGTCCCTAATTTCTGGTCTTCACCCCTATTCGGGTGTTTTTTACCTTTTTACTTTGTGCGTTAGGCAATGTCCCAGCGTCGCTATCTCTGGAAATTTCCAAGAGAAATCATATTTCTAAAAAGAGGAAAAGCAAAAAAGAACAATCTATAATTCTCGTGCTCATCGTTTTTTTATATTATACATTTCTATTTTTGAATTCCCCATGTGTCATTAAAACAGCTCCATTGTCTCATCGCAACCCAGTTTTTTACACACACACCTAATTCCCTATTGGTAAGATCACTACACCACGTGAGAACACAGACACCACTAGAGGTGAAGTGAGTTTAAAATCGAGCTTCTAATCCGCTCATATATTCAAAATATCATAATCTTTATTCTTTCTTCATTCAAAGTCTACCAGACTATATTGTTCTCATGTTATCTGGTGAGTAATACCAGTGACCATCATCCCATAGCAATCGTGTCACTTATCTGAACCGCTACTCTTGTAGCTCCGTGTTACTTACAAGAGTTTACGAATACTATTCTAAACCCGGGACCTTGGGGGGCGGTGCTTTTGTCGTCAGACTCTGGAGTCATATGATCCATTAAGTGAAGGAGAAAACAAAACAAAAGGAACATGGAAACGGTGTCAATTAAATGTTTCTCATATATCTACTACATCCACACACTTCGCATAGCTCTCATCTAACTCTGAAGCGTTAGCTTCGAAAGTAATAGCCACACGAAGTCCGTTCTCTCTAGTTTAGTTGTAGAATTTCTTAATCAAAAACTGTCAGCGCTCAAGATAGATCGATTCTGTAAATGTGCCCAAACTCTCACATCTGCATCTACTCACTACTCCAAAGAGACACTGTCTCCGATGGCCCCACAATAGTCCTCCTCCGATCCGGATTTTTCAGCGTTCGCCTCCATATAAAGAGCCACCGAGTATGTTACACACCGCTTCTCCCAATCACGTCAGCACGTCTCCCATGAGACAATGCGATTCATAGACATAGAGAGGGGCTCAAAGCTATCTCCCATGTATAGAGGATAACCCGATTGGCGGCCATTTCTAGACTGTCTATTCAATTGGGAAATCACCTCAAATGTGTATCCAAGTGGGATTTTACTGTACCTGCTTCCAAACAATATATCGTTTTTTTGTATATATATCGTATGTTATCCCATACTATTTTATCCCTAATAAGGGTTACCTTTGTGCTTCTTGTTTATCAGTAAATCTGGCGGTATATTAATCCACAGGCAAGCCATAGAGTACATATTCTTAAACAATCCCATTTCTTCATTTCTTAATGATTCCATGTAATTGGAACCAGGGGATACAATCATTCAGTCCCTTTGTACTACTCTTCAGCCTTTCCACCCATCGTTGTTCTCTCAGTAAAAGGAAGTTAGAAATATCACTCATATTTGGTGGGATAAAAGGTTTACCCAGTACTGTCCATCTTAACTCTCTTTCACTATGTTTGTACTCATTAAAATGGGCCGTAAGTTTTGTATTCGTCTTACCACAGCGTATTGTACTCATATGTTCCAATATGCGGATTTTTACTCTCCGTGTTGTCATACCCACATATTGCATCTCACAAGGACATTTGATTAGATAGATGACGTTTTCTGTATTACATGTGGTGTGTTGTCTCAATTCCCAAGAGTGATTTAATCCAATATCTATACTTTTACCATTGATTGACAGCGGGCAGGCCCTACAGTAGCCACATGAGTAGTGGCCTTCTACCGGTGATAGAAATTGGTTCTGGTTCAGAGTATTCCCAGGGTTCCTTTGTATCCTGGGTCGTGTACTCACAATCTTATCCTTAATACTCGCACTTTTCTTAAAGGAAAACAGAGGGACAGGTTGGTCTAATCCATTTACATTCAGAATTCGCCAGTTCTTTTGTATGATTTTTTTCAAATGATTGGATATTGTGTTATATGTCGTCACACATATACTCCTTTCTATTGTCTCTCTTACGTTGGCTTCCAATAGAGCTTCCCTGTCACAGTTTCTTGCTCTTTTCTGTGCTCTCTTGATTTCATGCTCGGGGTAGTCTCTGTTTCTGAGTTTTTCACTCAAACACTCCGCTTCCTTTTTATAGTCAGCGACCAACGAGCAGTTTCTACGAAGTCGCAGAAAGTCAGTCAGTCAGTCAAAAAGGCTTTATTTCGATAAAAATTATCATAAAAGCATCACAATTTAAAAAAATTTACAGAGAAATTTGATTATAAGTTCATCTAAAAGTATACCTTTTCAGTAAAAATAAATAAATACATCATCATATTAAAAGGGATTAAACAAGTGTTTTTAGCCTTTTACTTCTAATGGCCCATGCCCATGATAAAAATTTTGCCAGAACACAAGCATAAAAAGGGCGGGAGTCCGACATTAAAATGCGCAATGCTTCAACATGGTGCCTGGTTCCCAACAAGCGACACAAATGCTTTAGCCATCTGCTTCTTGGGTGAGCATACTCCTTACATTCAAATAGAAAGTGTGCCACAGTCTCTTCTCTGGACGTGCAAAATGGGCAGAGATCAGTGGTCTGATCTTTGGATTTCCACCGAGAGGTAAACGCACGAAGAGGAAGAGAACCAGTTCTAAATTTGAAGTAAAGGGACCTATCAAAGGGTCTTTCGATGATATCTAGGTATGGTTCCCGGAAAGGTAAGTCCTTGAATTTCAGGAAGTCCTCCGTGAGGCTGCCCAAGGCGTTATTAGCATTCCGCTGGGTCGCGATCCAATTCCAAAATAATTTCTTCAAGAATGCTTTCGGAGGAGAAGACCTATTCTCCCAGGCTTCACTTAGACCCAAATCACATAAAAGGGCTTTCAAGTCTCTCAGCCATTTTATCTTGTGCCACCCGGGGGATGACATTACTTCGGAAAGGCCCTTTGCATATTTTGCCAATTCAGGGACTCTCCACAACCTGGCCCATAAGAGTAGTGGGCGAAGTTTTGCTAGATCGCTAATGGGATGGCGACCCAAATCTAACAGCAACGGGATCATTGGAGTGCCCTGAGGAAGTGACATAATCGCTCTATAGAACTTCCTCTCAGATCTTATTAACTCACTGATATTGTATGAGCCCCAGAGTTCGGCCCCATAGAGAGCAGAACTGACTCCCCTAGCAGCATAGATTTCAATGACAGGGGCAATAGGTCTAGATGCACAAGCGCGCTGCTCTTTCAAAAGTGCCCCTGTTACCCTCTTGTGTGCTAGTAACATTTTGCTTAGATGGGGAGCCCACTGCATATTATGTGACAATCGGATTCCCAAGTAGTCAAATACATCCACCCTCCCCAAGGGTATAGCGTTCAATTGTGGGGAACGAACAGATTTTTTTTTGGGGGGGTTCATCACCAGGAACTTGTTTTTTTCAGTATTGATAATCAAGCCCCTTTGCACACAAAAATGCTGGAAGTTGTTAAGCAATTTTTGGAGGCCCATCGGGGTTTTAGACAGTAAGAGCGTGTCATCCGCAAAGAGGAGGGTCGGTATGCGCTCACCCGCCAGGGAAGGTTCATCTGAAGGATCTTTCAGCAGATGCTCGACCACTCCGTTGACATATAGTGAAAAAAGGGTGGGAGCAAGAACACATCCCTGGCGGACCCCTCTCTCAACCGGAATTCTACTAGTCTTCTCGCCTTCTGATCCCCATCTAATCTGGGCAAAAGTGTCTTCATGGAGTCTTACAATTAATCGTAAAATATAATGGGGTAACCCCATGTCACCAAGCACTCTCCAAAGACTCAGCCTAGGGACGAGGTCAAAGGCAGTCTTCAGGTCAATAAACGCAAGATAGAGACTGCCTTTGCCTATGACCACCACCTTCCAATATATTAAGAGAAGTCTGAATGCTTGTTCTATTGTGCCAGTACCTGCTCTGAAGCCTGCCTGGTAGTCGGAAAGGATGTTATTATCACTAATCCATTGTGATATTCTTAGCAACAATACTTTACCGACCACCTTTTGAGGTATGTCCAGCAGGCTTATGGGTCTATAGTTAGCTGGGTCATCCCTCGCCCCTTTTTTAAAGATGGGTACGACCTCAGCCCCTTTCCAGGATGAGGGGATTCGAGCACCCTTGGAAATTGCAATGAGCAAGCAGTGAATAAATTTAGCCCATTTCGGGACATCAGAGCGTAATAGATCGCCAGGGATACCGTCTGGCCCCGCCGCCTTTTGGGGCTTAATAGAACTAATGGCATGCTCTATTTCTTTTATGGAGAAGGTGGAATCAGAGTCTACTAGGTCTAACTCCCAATCCTTTTGTGCTGGAATGATATTAGTTATATCAGTGACATACTCAGCTCTTCTTGTTAGGGAGTCGCAATTTACTGAAGTCACCTTCCTTTCCTGGTCATCCTTGGGAGTGCCAATAATAGTGTTGTTAGAAGGGGAAGAGTACAGCTTAGCAAAGTGGTTGACCCAGACTTGACTAGAGATATTACAAGTTATAAGGTCAGAGTCTGGTCTTTTTTTTTCCTGATTATGTCCCAGAAGCGCCTTGGATCTTTCCCTTGGCTTGCCTCTTTTAGAGAGCACCAAAAATCTTCTTCCCAGTCCTTCTTAGCACTAACTAGTAGTTGTTTGTAGTTGTTTCTAGCTCGTTGTATAGCTACTTGGGATTTGCTTCTTATAGCCCCAATCAAGAGAGTTTTTGCGTGCCTACAAGCCGATGTGTACCATTCGCTTGTCGCTCTTGAGTTTCGAATTACCACATTTTTAGAAGAGGACTCCCTTTTCAGGAATACATTCCCAATTAACGTGAGTGCTTCCTCAAAAACAGATGTAGCTTTTCCAGGATTAGACAAAGCCAAATCAAAACTGTCCAACTTCGTCTGTGAGGCTAAAAGGACAGTATTTATAGTATTGAGTTTGGTCTCGTCTACTTATACTATATTCCACTTTAGTCGTCTCCCACATGCGGAGACTGAAACGTCCTGGGTTAGTTTGGAAGGGTTTTTAATAAAATTACTAATCCAAGGATTTTTAAGGGATAGGGAAAGTGAGTTGTGGTCGCTTTCAACTGAGGGTAAAACTACCATATCCTGTACCAAACCCCAAAGTTTAAAATCTAACAAGATATAGTCGATCCTTGAGGTGTGATAAATTCTGTTATATGTGACGGCACCCATGGTATCTGAAGTTGTGCGGCCATTTGTGGCTCGTAAGCCAAACTCCAGCGAAAGGGCATTGAGCTGGATCGCGCATTGAGACCATTTTTTGATCGGGGGAATTGTTAGAGCAGGAATTCCCCATCTAGCATCGTCCTCACCCAAGTCAAAGGTGTCACCCAACTGTAGTGGCTCATAGGTGCAGTTAAAGTCACCCGCCACCAGGACTTGAGCACCAGCTGTGTGTTCTCTAAGCTCTGTTTCTAGGATTGCCACTATCGGGGACATAGACCCATGCTTGGTACCTCTAACATATATATTATACAGGTCAAGCTTTAAGCCTCTACTGGGGCCTCTCAAGGATATTCCTAGAATATCAGGGCTATTGATTTGCTTAGGTTTTATATTACAATTTAAGTCGATGCTTACCCAGATAAGAAGGCCTCCCGAAGGACGACCCTTCCCGTTTCTTGGTGGCACTGCTGGAACAAAATGCGTAGTATAGCCAACTCGATATAGAGGATCCAGACTCCAAGTCTCTTGGAATAAGCAAATCTCATGGTTCCCCACTAGAACATTCCAGTCAGGGATGCTCAATTTCCTTTGGATGCCAGCTAAGTTCCAGCTAAGAATCTTAAGGCTACCCGTAGGATCGTGGGCAGTCTTAATAACAGTGCCCAAGTGGTCAAAAGAGGACGGGAATACGGCTGGTTGACTAGGTTCAGCAGGAATAGAAAACTGGGCATCAATAAGCCCTAAATGAGAAGAAGGGGAGGAACATAGAGCTACAGGTTGCAAGATTACTTGATTATTAGTTTGGGAAACCAGAGGTTTATAACAATTATCGGAATTTTCCTTAATTGTAAGACTTTCAAAAGGTTGTGAAATTTTGGTGCTAAATTGATTAATGCCCTCAAGTCCATATCCTAATCGCTGTGGTGGTCAATCCACTGCTTCCAGACAACTAAATCTATTGGTAACTGGAGCACCTTTCCAGCCTACAGGGGGGGCTATATTTCTAGCTTCCTGTACATACCAATCGTCCCATTCCTTTCTACTATCACGCGTACTGATATGGGGCCGGTTGCTAGCCAGGTTATCATGATACCTATTTGTATGAGGGTAAAAGAAAGAGAGCCTTTTTATTTCTATGCCATCAGTCTTATCCCACATACCTCTATGGCAAATATAGTCAACCGTACGTGGGTCATCAAAGTTAACTATCACACAATCTCCCCGGATCGATTTCATCTCATTACCTAGCCAGGGTACCCTACGCACCATTAAGATCTTACTACGACAGTGTGCTGGGAGCGGTCTATTGGTGGTGAGCCAATGGAGTGCCTTATTTTTTAAGGACAGTGTCGGTTCCTCAGTGTTTGGATTCAGCTTAGGGACCCCGGTCAGAATTGCAACATATGGGCCTGCTTCAGGTGGTAGATGGATATGGAGCCCTCTAGAATCTATACTCTCGGTGTTAGGGAGCAAGGGGGCTACTTGTTTAGCAGGTGCAGATTCCATGGTAGTACTAGTAGGATGGACAGCAAGTTCGCATGGTTGATTGCCCTTTTTCAATAGAGCAGGGGGAGACTTTGGACCTAAATTAGGGCCAATAGGGGTAATAGTAAGCGCTTTCGGCCCTGCCGTTAAGTTTATATTGGCTATTTTTGGTTGGCCTGGGTGGGCTGGGGCAACCTTCGTCTGGATCATACAGGATGCTTTCAGGGAAGCTATTTGCTTTTCTATGTTAGAGAGTGAAAGTTGTAAGGGCTGCAGATGGGCCTTAATGAGTTCACCCAGCCGAAGTAGTAGTTGGTTATTTATCTCACAGACTTTACAACCCTCACCAGAGCTATCCAACCTGCTAGAATTATTAAAGGTCGCAGAGCATGGCGTTGTATCAACTACAGCTTTGATAGACGTGCTCTGAGGTAGTGCACTCTTAGTGGGCTTAAGAGCGGTTGTTTTTTTTTTTAGTAAGTTTATATTTATTCACTACCTTGGCCTTCTTCCGTTTGGGAACAGCGCCCTCCCTCTTCCCTCTTGACTGCTCAATAGTCAATACCTCCTGTCTTGGGCTCATAATTGGTTGCAGGATCTTCTCAGGCAACTCGCTTAGTTGTGTGTCCGAGAGTGCCAGTGATACTGAAAGATCAACCACGTTTGGGACACCATGTAATTCCACTGGGACTTCAATTAGGGGCCTAGTTTCCCCGTGGCTAGTAGGTGTTTTGGCTAATGCCAGAAGGCCTAAGGAGGAACGTCTAGCTAAGGCCAGATCCTGGGACACCCTGCGTTCCAAAAGAGACATACCCTGATTGATTGCCTCGTTGGCCCTAGTAATATATTGGTCAATTGGGCCAATTGCGTTAGTAACCCCTGGTATGGTTTTAGTCTTGCTACCTCTAGTCATCATGACAGTGCTAGTGTGCTCAAACACTCCCACACAATCGATTTCAAATATATCAAATGATCAACAGTGGGACACAAGATTTTCAACAGCAAATATAAAGGGGGTGGCCCAGTCCAGTCTTACCCGGTCTTGAACGGGCTTAAACGGGCCCGCCCTTTGCCCGGGCTTAGCCCGGCGTCACCCGCGCGCGTCCCGCGACGCGGAGGGAGCCGTGAACTTTTAAGCGCCTCCGGGCGCGTTGGCGGCGTCAGCGGCCGCAAGGGAGTCTGGGGGCTGTAGTCTCCCCCCGCTCTCGTCCGCGATGTAAAGTGGCGGCGGCGGGGGAGACACACAGCAGAAGGGAGCCCAGGAGCTGCGGCGGCGATGGCAGAATGCAGAGTAGAGCAGAGCAACAAGAGTTTACCCCAACAGGTAGGCAGGTCTCTTCCAAAGTAGGCTTCCCGCTCCCCCGAGGGAGCCGTGAACTTTTAAGCGCCTCCGGGCGCGTTGGCGGCGTCAGCGGCCGCAAGGGAGTCTGGGGGCTGTAGTCTCCCCCCGCTCTCGTCCGCGATGTAAAGTGGCGGCGGCGGGGGAGACACACAGCAGAAGGGAGCTCAGGAGCTGCGGCGGCGATGGCAGAATGCAGAGTAGAGCAGAGCAACAAGAGTTTACCCCAACAGGTAGGCAGGTCTCTTCCAAAGTAGGCTTCCCGCTCCCCCGAGGGAGCCGTGAACTTTTAAGCGCCTCCGGGCGCGTTGGCGGCGTCAGCGGCCGCAAGGGAGTCTGGGGGCTGTAGTCTCCCCCCGCCCTCGTCCGCGATGTAAAGTGGCGGCGGCGGGGGAGACACACAGCAGAAGGGAGCCCAGGAGCTGCGGCGGCGATGGCAGAATGCAGAGTAGAGCAGAGCAACAAGAGTTTACCCCAACAGGTAGGCAGGTCTCTTCCAAAGTAGGCTTCCCCAGTACTGTCCATCTTAACTCTCTTTCACTATGTTTGTACTCATTAAAATGGGCCGTAAGTTTTGTATTCGTCTTACCACAGCGTATTGTACTCATATGTTCCAATATGCGGATTTTTACTCTCCGTGTTGTCATACCCACATATTGCATCTCACAAGGACATTTGATTAGATAGATGACGTTTTCTGTATTACATGTGGTGTGTTGTCTCAATTCCCAAGAGCGATTTAATCCAATATCTATACTTTTACCATTGATTGACAGCGGGCAGGCCCTACAGTAGCCACATGAGTAGTGGCCTTCTACCGGTGATAGAAATTGGTTCTGGTTCAGAGTATTCCCAGGGTTCCTTTGTATCCTGGGTCGTGTACTCACAATCTTATCCTTAATACTCGCACTTTTCTTAAAGGAAAACAGAGGGACAGGTTGGTCTAATCCATTTACATTCAGAATTCGCCAGTTCTTTTGTATGATTTTTTTCAAATGATTGGATATTGTGTTATATGTCGTCACACATATACTCCTTTCTATTGTCTCTCTTACGTTGGCTTCCAATAGAGCTTCCCTGTCACAGTTTCTTGCTCTTTTCTGTGCTCTCTTGATTTCATGCTCGGGGTAGTCTCTGTTTCTGAGTTTTTCACTCAAACACTCCGCTTCCTTTTTATAGTCAGCGACCAACGAGCAGTTTCTACGAAGTCGCAGAAAGTCAGTCAGTCAGTCAAAAAGGCTTTATTTCGATAAAAATTATCATAAAAGCATCACAATTTAAAAAAATTTACAGAGAAATTTGATTATAAGTTCATCTAAAAGTATACCTTTTCAGTAAAAATAAATAAATACATCATCATATTAAAAGGGATTAAACAAGTGTTTTTAGCCTTTTACTTCTAATGGCCCATGCCCATGATAAAAATTTTGCCAGAACACAAGCATAAAAAGGGCGGGAGTCCGACATTAAAATGCGCAATGCTTCAACATGGTGCCTGGTTCCCAACAAGCGACACAAATGCTTTAGCCATCTGCTTCTTGGGTGAGCATACTCCTTACATTCAAATAGAAAGTGTGCCACAGTCTCTTCTCTGGACGTGCAAAATGGGCAGAGATCAGTGGTCTGATCTTTGGATTTCCACCGAGAGGTAAACGCACGAAGAGGAAGAGAACCAGTTCTAAATTTGAAGTAAAGGGACCTATCAAAGGGTCTTTCGATGATATCTAGGTATGGTTCCCGGAAAGGTAAGTCCTTGAATTTCAGGAAGTCCTCCGTGAGGCTGCCCAAGGCGTTATTAGCATTCCGCTGGGTCGCGATCCAATTCCAAAATAATTTCTTCAAGAATGCTTTCGGAGGAGAAGACCTATTCTCCCAGGCTTCACTTAGACCCAAATCACATAAAAGGGCTTTCAAGTCTCTCAGCCATTTTATCTTGTGCCACCCGGGGGATGACATTACTTCGGAAAGGCCCTTTGCATATTTTGCCAATTCAGGGACTCTCCACAACCTGGCCCATAAGAGTAGTGGGCGAAGTTTTGCTAGATCGCTAATGGGATGGCGACCCAAATCTAACAGCAACGGGATCATTGGAGTGCCCTGAGGAAGTGACATAATCGCTCTATAGAACTTCCTCTCAGATCTTATTAACTCACTGATATTGTATGAGCCCCAGAGTTCGGCCCCATAGAGAGCAGAACTGACTCCCCTAGCAGCATAGATTTCAATGACAGGGGCAATAGGTCTAGATGCACAAGCGCGCTGCTCTTTCAAAAGTGCCCCTGTTACCCTCTTGTGTGCTAGTAACATTTTGCTTAGATGGGGAGCCCACTGCATATTATGTGACAATCGGATTCCCAAGTAGTCAAATACATCCACCCTCCCCAAGGGTATAGCGTTCAATTGTGGGGAACGAACAGATTTTTTTTTGGGGGGGTTCATCACCAGGAACTTGTTTTTTTCAGTATTGATAATCAAGCCCCTTTGCACACAAAAATGCTGGAAGTTGTTAAGCAATTTTTGGAGGCCCATCGGGGTTTTAGACAGTAAGAGCGTGTCATCCGCAAAGAGGAGGGTCGGTATGCGCTCACCCGCCAGGGAAGGTTCATCTGAAGGATCTTTCAGCAGATGCTCGACCACTCCGTTGACATATAGTGAAAAAAGGGTGGGAGCAAGAACACATCCCTGGCGGACCCCTCTCTCAACCGGAATTCTACTAGTCTTCTCGCCTTCTGATCCCCATCTAATCTGGGCAAAAGTGTCTTCATGGAGTCTTACAATTAATCGTAAAATATAATGGGGTAACCCCATGTCACCAAGCACTCTCCAAAGACTCAGCCTAGGGACGAGGTCAAAGGCAGTCTTCAGGTCAATAAACGCAAGATAGAGACTGCCTTTGCCTATGACCACCACCTTCCAATATATTAAGAGAAGTCTGAATGCTTGTTCTATTGTGCCAGTACCTGCTCTGAAGCCTGCCTGGTAGTTGGAAAGGATGTTATTATCACTAATCCATTGTGATATTCTTAGCAACAATACTTTACCGACCACCTTTTGAGTTATGTCCAGCAGGCTTATGGGTCTATAGTTAGCTGGGTCATCCCTCGCCCCTTTTTTAAAGATGGGTACGACCTCAGCCCCTTTCCAGGATGAGGGGATTCGAGCACCCTTGGAAATTGCAATGAGCAAGCAGTGAATAAATTTAGCCCATTTCGGGACATCAGAGCGTAATAGATCGCCAGGGATACCGTCTGGCCCCGCCGCCTTTTGGGGCTTAATAGAACTAATGGCATGCTCTATTTCTTTTATGGAGAAGGTGGAATCAGAGTCTACTAGGTCTAACTCCCAATCCTTTTGTGCTGGAATTATATTAGTTATATCAGTGACATACTCAGCTCTTCTTGTTAGGGAGTCGCAATTTACTGAAGTCACCTTCCTTTCCTGGTCATCCTTGGGAGTGTCAATAATAGTGTTGTTAGAAGGGGAAGAGTACAGCTTAGCAAAGTGGTTGACCCAGACTTGACTAGAGATATTACAAGTTATAAGGTCAGAGTCTGGTCTTTTTTTTTTCCTGATTATGTCCCAGAAGCGCCTTGGATCTTTCCCTTGGCTTGCCTCTTTTAGAGAGCACCAAAAATCTTCTTCCCAGTCCTTCTTAGCACTAACTAGTAGTTGTTTGTAGTTGTTTCTAGCTCGTTGTATAGCTACTTGGGATTTGCTTCTTATAGCCCCAATCAAGAGAGTTTTTGCGTGCCTACAAGCCGATGTGTACCATTCGCTTGTCGCTCTTGAGTTTCGAATTACCACATTTTTAGAAGAGGACTCCCTTTTCAGGAATACATTCCCAATTAACGTGAGTGCTTCCTCAAAAACAGATGTAGCTTTTCCAGGATTAGACAAAGCCAAATCAAAACTGTCCAACTTCGTCTGTGAGGCTAAAAGGACAGTATTTATAGTATTGAGTTTGGTCTCGTCTACTGATACTATATTCCACTTTAGTCGTCTCCCACATGCGGAGACTGAAACGTCCTGGGTTAGTTTGGAAGGGTTTTTAATAAAATTACTAATCCAAGGATTTTTAAGGGATAGGGAAAGTGAGTTGTGGTCGCTTTCAACTGAGGGTAAAACTGCCATATCCTGTACCAAACCCCAAAGTTTAAAATCTAACAAGATATAGTCGATCCTTGAGGTGTGATTAATTCTGTTATATGTGACGGCACCCATGGTATCTGAAGTTGTGCGGCCATTTGTGGCTCGTAAGCCAAACTCCAGCGAAAGGGCATTGAGCTGGATCGCGCATTGAGACCATTTTTTGATCGGGGGAATTGTTAGAGCAGGAATTCCCCATCTAGCATCGTCCTCACCCAAGTCAAAGGTGTCACCCAACTGTAGTGGCTCATAGGTGCAGTTAAAGTCACCCGCCACCAGGACTTGAGCACCAGCTGTGTGTTCTCTAAGCTCTGTTTCTAGGATTGCCACTATCGGGGACATAGACCCATGCTTGGTACCTCTAACATATATATTATACAGGTCAAGCTTTAAGCCTCTACTGGGGCCTCTCAAGGATATTCCTAGAATATCAGGGCTATTGATTTGCTTAGGTTTTATATTACAATTTAAGTCGATGCTTACCCAGATAAGAAGGCCTCCCGAAGGACGACCCTTCCCGTTTCTTGGTGGCACTGCTGGAACAAAATGCGTAGTATAGCCAACTCGATATAGAGGATCCAGACTCCAAGTCTCTTGGAATAAGCAAATCTCATGGTTCCCCACTAGAACATTCCAGTCAGGGATGCTCAATTTCCTTTGGATGCCAGCTAAGTTCCAGCTAAGAATCTTAAGGCTACCCGTAGGATCGTGGGCAGTCTTAATAACAGTGCCCAAGTGGTCAAAAGAGGACGGGAATACGGCTGGTTGACTAGGTTCAGCAGGAATAGAAAACTGGGCATCAATAAGCCCTAAATGAGAAGAAGGGGAGGAACATAGAGCTACAGGTTGCAAGATTACTTGATTATTAGTTTAAGAAACCAGAGGTTTATAACAATTATCGGAATTTTCCTTAATTGTAAGACTTTCAAAAGGTTGTGAAATTTTGGTGCTAAATTGATTAATGCCCTCAAGTCCATATCCTAATCGCTGTGGTGGTCAATCCACTGCTTCCAGACAACTAAATCTATTGGTAACTGGAGCACCTTTCCAGCCTACAGGGGGGGCTATATTTCTAGCTTCCTGTACATACCAATCGTCCCATTCCTTTCTACTATCACGCGTACTGATATGGGGCCGGTTGCTAGCCAGGTTATCATGATACCTATTTGTAGGAGGGTAAAAGAAAGAGAGCCTTTTTATTTCTATGCCATCAGTCTTATCCCACATACCTCTATGGCAAATATAGTCAACCGTACGTGGGTCATCAAAGTTAACTATCACACAATCTCCCCGGATCGATTTCATCTCATTACCTAGCCAGGGTACCCTACGCACCATTAAGATCTTACTACGACAGTGTGCTGGGAGCGGTCTATTGGTGGTGAGCCAATGGAGTGCCTTATTTTTTAAGGACAGTGTCGGTTCCTCAGTGTTTGGATTCAGCTTAGGGACCCCGGTCAGAATTGCAACATATGGGCCTGCTTCAGGTGGTAGATGGATATGGAGCCCTCTAGAATCTATACTCTCGGTGTTAGGGAGCAAGGGGGCTACTTGTTTAGCAGGTGCAGATTCCATGGTAGTACTAGTAGGATGGACAGCAAGTTCGCATGGTTGATTGCCCTTTTTCAATAGAGCAGGGGGAGACTTTGGACCTAAATTAGGGCCAATAGGGGTAATAGTAAGCGCTTTCGGCCCTGCCGTTAAGTTTATATTGGCTATTTTTGGTTGGCCTGGGTGGGCTGGGGCAACCTTCGTCTGGATCATACAGGATGCTTTCAGGGAAGCTATTTGCTTTTCTATGTTAGAGAGTGAAAGTTGTAAGGGCTGCAGATGGGCCTTAATGAGTTCACCCAGCCGAAGTAGTAGTTGGTTATTTATCTCACAGACTTTACAACCCTCACCAGAGCTATCCAACCTGCTAGAATTATTAAAGGTCGCAGAGCATGGCGTCGTATCAACTACAGCTTTGATAGACGTGCTCTGAGGTAGTGCACTCTTAGTGGGCTTAAGAGCGGTTGTTTTTTTTTTTAGTAAGTTTATATTTATTCACTACCTTGGCCTTCTTCCGTTTGGGAACAGCGCCCTCCCTCTTCCCTCTTGACTGCTCAATAGTCAATACCTCCTGTCTTGGGCTCATAATTGGTTGCAGGATCTTCTCAGGCAACTCGCTTAGTTGTGTGTCCGAGAGTGCCAGTGATACTGAAAGATCAACCACGTTTGGGACACCATGTAATTCCACTGGGACTTCAATTAGGGGCCTAGTTTCCCCGTGGCTAGTAGGTGTTTTGGCTAATGCCAGAAGGCCTAAGGAGGAACGTCTAGCTAAGGCCAGATCCTGGGACACCCTGCGTTCCAAAAGAGACATACCCTGATTGATTGCCTCGTTGGCCCTAGTAATATATTGGTCAATTGGGCCAATTGCGTTAGTAACCCCTGGTATGGTTTTAGTCTTGCTACCTCTAGTCATCATGACAGTGCTAGTGTGCTCAAACACTCCCACACAATCGATTTCAAATATATCAAATGATCAACAGTGGGACACAAGATTTTCAACAGCAAATATAAAGGGGGTGGCCCAGTCCAGTCTTACCCGGTCTTGAACGGGCTTAAACGGGCCCGCCCTTTGCCCGGGCTTAGCCCGGCGTCGCCCGCGCGCGTCCCGCGACGCGGAGGGAGCCGTGAACTTTTAAGCGCCTCCGGGCGCGTTGGCGGCGTCAGCGGCCGCAAGGGAGTCTGGGGGCTGTAGTCTCCCCCCGCTCTCGTCCGCGATGTAAAGTGGCGGCGGCGGGGGAGACACACAGCAGAAGGGAGCCCAGGAGCTGCGGCGGCGATGGCAGAATGCAGAGTAGAGCAGAGCAACAAGAGTTTACCCCAACAGGTAGGCAGGTCTCTTCCAAAGTAGGCTTCCCGCTCCCCCGAGGGAGCCGTGAACTTTTAAGCGCCTCCGGGCGCGTTGGCGGCGTCAGCGGCCGCAAGGGAGTCTGGGGGCTGTAGTCTCCCCCCGCTCTCGTCCGCGATGTAAAGTGGCGGCGGCGGGGGAGACACACAGCAGAAGGGAGCCCAGGAGCTGCGGTGGCGATGGCAGAATGCAGAGTAGAGCAGAGCAACAAGAGTTTACCCCAACAGGTAGGCAGGTCTCTTCCAAAGTAGGCTTCCCGCTCCCCCGAGGGAGCCGTGAACTTTTAAGCGCCTCCGGGCGCGTTGGCGGCGTCAGCGGCCGCAAGGGAGTCTGGGGGCTGTAGTCTCCCCCCGCTCTCGTCCGCGATGTAAAGTGGCGGCGGCGGGGGAGTCACACAGCAGAAGGGAGCCCAGGAGCTGCGGCGGGGATGGCAGAATGCAGAGTAGAGCAGAGCAACAAGAGTTTACCCCAACAGGTAGGCAGGTCTCTTCCAAAGTAGGCTTCCCCAGTACTGTCCATCTTAACTCTCTTTCACTATGTTTGTACTCATTAAAATGGGCCGTAAGTTTTGTATTCGTCTTACCACAGCGTATTGTACTCATATGTTCCAATATGCTGATTTTTACTCTCCGTGTTGTCATACCCACATATTGCATCTCACAAGGACATTTGATTAGATAGATGACGTTTTCTGTATTACATGTGGTGTGTTGTCTCAATTCCCAAGAGCGATTTAATCCAATATCTATACTTTTACCATTGATTGACAGCGGGCAGGCCCTACAGTAGCCACATGAGTAGTGGCCTTCTACCGGTGATAGAAATTGGTTCTGGTTCAGAGTATTCCCAGGGTTCCTTTGTATCCTGGGTCGTGTACTCACAATCTTATCCTTAATACTCGCACTTTTCTTAAAGGAAAACAGAGGGACAGGTTGGTCTAATCCATTTACATTCAGAATTCGCCAGTTCTTTTGTATGATTTTTTTCAAATGATTGGATATTGTGTTATATGTCGTCACACATATACTCCTTTCTATTGTCTCTCTTACGTTGGCTTCCAATAGAGCTTCCCTGTCACAGTTTCTTGCTCTTTTCTGTGCTCTCTTGATTTCATGCTCGGGGTAGTCTCTGTTTCTGAGTTTTTCACTCAAACACTCCGCTTCCTTTTTATAGTCAGCGACCAACGAGCAGTTTCTACGAAGTCGCAGAAAGTGCCCATAGGGTAGATTTTCCCTGAGTGAACGAGGATGGAAACTATGAAAAGATAGTAAGTTATTTATGTCTGTCTCTTTATGAAAGACACTACTGATTAGTGTACCACCCTCTGCTCTGATGTTTAGGTCCAAAAAAGGCAGAGAATCATTAGTTGTCATACCCGTAAAGAACAAAAACGGGTCCCACCCGGCGGACAAGGAATATACCTTCTTCTCGCTGGTACATGGGACCCAATCTAGGCAGGACTACTTTTTGGTATCCCAACGGGTGGTAGCCATCACTCGGGAGTCTCGGATCATGGAAGCCACACTTTCCAACCTTGCGCTGGTCTGCTCTCCCTGGACTTAGGTCTTGCCTCCAGGGGCCGCAAGCCATGGTGCCTGAACATAATGTGCAACTGCACCCCCCAGGGTAAAGCCCGATTATGCATGCATGTCTCCACACACCTAGAAGACAACAGAGGATTGATATCATCCCATAGGATCCTGTGTGCAGCCGCAAAGGTGACCATCTGCGGTCAACTCATGAAGGATGCAGCTCTGGAGAATGCTCAGAGAGTGACATGCCAGAGGGAGCTGTATGAAGAGATGCCAACCCTCACATGCTGGTATACTGGAAAACCCTCACTCCTGTGAACAAACAGCTAGAGAAGGCTCACATGGACCCCAACACGCTATGCACATACAAGGCTGAATATGCACTACAGAGGTTTAAAGGCTGCCTCTATGAGCACAGCAAAAAGGTGGGCTGTTTTTTGGCTGCCCAACTGTGCCAGTAAGAAGCTGCACTGGTCATCCACTCCACGGGCAGTGGGATACTCACCTGCCCTCAAGACATAGTCAATGAATTTGCAACCTTTTATTGGACGATGGGTAGCAATGACCACCTGGAGGCCTTCTTTGAGGACGTGCACCTTCACGGGCCCTACTTGACAGGGAAATCAGCAAGACCAAGCTAGCACAAGCCATCTCCAGACTCCCCTACAATAAGGCTCCTGGTGAAGACGTCTTCCCCGCTGACTTCCACAAATGGATGGGCGGGGATGTCATTGACTCGCTACATGCCGCCTTCCCAGAGTCTGACCAAACAGGCTCGCTGGGCTCCATATCTAACAGAGCGGTGCTAGCACTTCTCCCCTAACCAGGGAAGGACCCCCTACTGTGTGGCAGGCCTATCTCCTTACTCAATGGGGACATAAAAATCCTCACCAACCTATTGGCAGCCCATTTCCAGAAGGTGATTTCTTCCCTGATTCACCACATGATGGTAGAGTTTGTCCATGGCTGCTCCTCCAGGAACCACCTCTGAACCCTCGCTCATGCCCTTTGGAAGGCTAAGGATCTATCGGATACAGCACTTGCCATCTCCCTTGATGCTGATAAGGCATTTAATAGATTCAAGTGGGGATTAGCTGCATTGATAAGATTTGGCCTCGGGGATCAGTTTATCACCAAGGTCCACTGGCTCTACGACTGCCCCACTGCACAGGTTAATTACGGAGGCTTCTTGTCAGACCCTTTCCAGATCCGGGGAAGAACATGACTAGACTTGGGCATGAAATTCGAGAAGTTTGAGGAGTTTTGCCTACTCCGCATAGCGTGCATAGTTTTTTCCTTGCTCACCAACCTTAAGTTGGCTAGGGCGAGCGAGGAAAATCTTACTCCAGACCACCTCCAGATTTCTCAATGCAGGCGGTCGTGGATGGTCACTACTGCTTGCATTGAGAAACCTTCCATTCATGTTGAGGAAGCTTGCACTTGATTAGAACATCTACTTGAGCGGCAGAAAGAAGCAGTGTCCTGTTGGGCTGCGATTTGTGTCATTTGGTGCTAAAAATCAACACAAACAGTGGGATGTAATGCACTCTGTTGCTTGCTGAACTCAAGTAGTGTGGTAGATATTTTTAGTCACTGCAACTTTCATCCAGGCCTAAACACGACAGGCTGCCTGTTGTTGCCCCTGCTGTTCCTGCTGGCTATGGAACACCTTGTGGCCACCATCCGTCAATTGCCTCTCCTCACCGGCATACCTATGCCGGATGGGGTGTAAGGATTTATTTGTATGTGGATGACATGCTTTAGGCCCTCCAGCACTCACTACTGGCCCTGCTGGACATCATAGCTGGCTTTGCAGCCCTATAAGTGTTCCGGGTGAGCTGGGATAAAAGTGAGGCACTACCCCTATCGTGCATGACCACAAGGGTGGCTATTCATGGCTATCCCTACTAGGGATCTTGGTTAACAGGGGCCTGAATCATATGGTAGCAGACAATTTGGACCCCTTATAGCTCGCATGAAGCTGCACTTTTGAAAGTGGTCCCAGCTAGGCCTATCTATGTGGGGGAAAGGGCAAGCAGCATGGATGGTCACACACCTGCAGTTTACCTATGCCCTTGGAATGTTACCTCTCTTGGTCCCGTTCTCAACGTTGCATTCAGTGGACGTGGGTATCTGCTTTTTTTTGTCTGGGGGCCCTCTTGCCCCTGCCTGGCCTACTCCAAACTTCTGGCACACCGCTTGTGCGGAGGTCTGGGTCTACCACCAGTCGAACACTATGCCCTGGCCCTCCACCTTTTTCAGATGGTTTGTATGCTCCCTGGGACACCGGACCCAATACAGTGGATGTTGGCAGAATGCTTGCTATTGTCAAGTCGGCACAGACTTGGCCCTCTATTCATGGGAGGCATGTCTCAGTTCCACTCAGGCAACCCGATGCTGCAGGCCACGATGAAATCCTGGAACCAAGCACATTTTATCCTTGGAGTGGCCCTTCTTCTTCATGTGCACGCACCCCTATGGGGCAATGCACACTTGCGCATTTGTGTGGAGGTTCTTACCTGGGAACAGAGGCAAGTGGCAGGCATAAACAGCCTAGACCAGGTCATCGCCAATGGGACCCTCAAACCCTTCGAGAGGCTCTGTGAGGAGTACAGTCTCCCACCTTCATGAGGAGTACAGTCTCCCACCTCAACAGTCATGATGACATCTCCAATTGTAGCTCTGCCTTTGATGCATCCTGGAAGTTCAGCAGTGGGCCCTGAAGGCCTCACCAGTAATCTCCTACTTCAGGACATGGGACCACTGAAGGGAGGGTCATGTCGGGACTCTCTAACTGAATGAACCGACACATATTCTTGCTTCCCCTCCTCAACACCCACCGAACCAATTTAAAAATCTGGCTGCAGAGGGAATGCGGAGAGGATGACTAGGTGGGCCTTCTGGAGACACGGGACCGGGGGCGAGGGAGACCCACTTCAAATTCTACCTCTTCTACATGTTGCACGACTGGCACTGAACCCCTATAAAGCCACACACAGCAGGTTTGCTTCCCTAGGCAAACTGCCAAAATTGTCCGATTAACTGATGTGACCTCATGCACGTCATATGTAAATGTCCCTCAATCCAGCACTTCTGGGAGGCAATGAGGGCTATGATGGGTGAGACCCTGCCACTCAGGGCCCCTCTCCCCCACACCCTGATCCTGCTGCATGGCATAGGGACATCCCCAGACCTCCCCAGCTCTCAACATCAACTCCTGCACATGGCCCTGACAACAGCCAAGATATGCATTTTCTACTGCTGGCGTTCCCCTATGCCCCTTTCACATGAGGAATGGCTGGCGGCGATGTTTCAAGCGGCAGCTCATGAATGCATCATATACAGCCTCCATGACACAGGAATATTCCTCCAGAAATGGGTGCCCCTCTTCGGGGACAATGCAAACTGGACCCCGGCGCAGCACAATCCCTCTCCCATTGACATTCTACTGGATGGCAGCGCTTACAATAGCTCACTGTAGTGAAAGATATGTCCCCAACTTCCTGGCGCTACTTCAGCCCCCCAATATATCCAGTCTTCCCTCCCCACTCAGACACGCATCCTACTCATTCTACTCATTCTACCCACTCTACTCGTTCTGCTCATCCTACGCATTACACAAATTCTACTTATTCCACTGATTATACTCGTCCTAACTAACCTACTAGTTCTATTAGTCATACCAACTTCATGACTGCTAGCAATAATAAGGGACACTCCGCCGATTAGGGAATATGTGATCTACCTGTATGTTATGCACTATGTACTTCTAACTCTTCTACTTCAATTGGAGATATCCTCACCTAATGTCATTGTATAGCTGTATACTGACTGCAATGCATGTAATGCACTGCCCTTTCCCATCCGTCTCTTCTCTACCCCACTCCCTATTCTGTACTGTTTCTCTGAAATGCTACTTCGGTTTTAGAATAAAGAATTGCAAAAAAAATAAATCTGGACAGCACTTTTTCTAGAGAATCACAGACCCATTTCTTTACTTCCCTGCTTGTGTAAACTTGGGGAACATGATGTCTCTAAACAACATACTAACTAGAAGTCAACAGCCTTCTTGATTCTAGGCAACAGACCCTGGGTTACTGATTTAGCTAGCAGATAACTGCAGGAACAGGAAATCCTAGATCAATCCCACAGATAGGTTTAGGGACATTACCATGGTCAAGGGAGGATGGCCCCAATAAAACGCACATGGCTGGAGGGGGAACACAAGCTCCTAAAAAACCATACAGTCAGATGACACATGAGGCAGGAACATATAGCCAAACAGAACACAGCACACGCAGTGATCATGCAATCCTCATGCTGGACACCAGGACACGATACCCACTGGCTGCATTATGTCCACGTGAGGTTGAGGCCTACCTGTAGTAACCATTTAAACATTAATTTATTACTCTAAGGCAGAAACCAACATTAATTTTCATATAAGGTCTGCCGGAGAACTTTACAACCTGATGAAAATTGTATTTAAGAAGGAAGCCACGTGAATGTAAAAGGAGTCAGTCATCAGACCTTGTGCCTGCAACTGTTCTCCCGGTCGCAATGTTAAATTAAGCAAACGATTCCTATTTTGCCAAACACCTCTTGTTTCTTGTTTTTTCAAAGTATTTCGAACTCAAGCAACATTTTAGTGTGTCAGATGTAAAGATTGGGACCTCGTACAGACTGCAGCCGAAGGAAGGTGACCCCACCTGGACGGATTCACATCGTGCAACGACAAAGGTGGGCAGACACCACAATTGATTAGAAGTTCTGCTGAATCCGTGTGGTGGAGGTCCATCTTGAAGCAGCTGTCACTGAAGATAAGATACCACGTCTGAGCCTTAAACATTGTGGTTTTGTTTAAGCACTTGGCGTATGGTAAACTAGGTAGAAGCGTGAACAGATGACCTGAGCACCCTGCCACTGACAGGGTCTGACATATTACCTATTTTATATGTCCCAACTGTATCAGTTGCAAGGCGGCTTCAGAGTCGATCCCGTGGAAGTCACCTTTTTATGATAGCATGCTAGGAAAGGTGAATACTTATTTATTTATATAGCCCTTTATGGCACCCAGGATGCTATTTTGAAGATACAGCTATCCTGTATGAGCGGAGTTGGCACCTCAGTCATAGTTTTTAGGTAAAAGGATTTGTAAGTGCTAACAGGTTTCTTAACACCGTTAGTATCTGAAAGGAGTGAGAGGTGTTGGTCACTTGAACCTCTGGGCACGACTGAGAGTGTACCCCTTATCCCTGGGTGTGACACAGGGTGAAATATGGACTGTAGGAAAAACTTGGACCCAGGAAACTGGGCCCTATGAGTTGGATGTGGTAGATGGGGGAAGAGGTCGAGCCTTTGGGGACCTTTCCAAGGACCTTGGGTTGTGCTGAAAGCATCAGGCCCGCTGGCTTTTTGTTGTCTCATGCTTGGGCCTAACAGTTCTTCCTCCGGTAGGAGTCTGCTCGGCTTCAATTATTGTCAAAATTTGAATATCCTAATGCGGGGGAGCTGGCGTGAACATCTCCATTCCTGCATACAGTGGTGGAGGTGCTGAAACCTTGCTTTCTACCAGCATCGTAGGGCTAATTTTCCTGGCCTCTTCGAAGATGGCCCATAGTTCGGCAGTGGGTCTGCAACTATAGCACTCTCATCACCCCCCCTACTCGAGGCCATGAAAAAGGAGAAAAACAGCAACGAGAGGCTGACATGGACTCCTGAGATGCAAGATACTTTCTGTAAACTAAAAACAGAGATAACGTGCTCACCCTACTAGGAACAGCCTACTTTAGTAAGGAATTCTTCTTATTTAGCCACAGTGATGGGCGAGTCATGTCAGCAGTCTTGATGCAGAAGTATCACTTGGGTCACAAACCCTTTGAGTACTACAGCGGGCACTTAGACTCGATCATGCATGGTCACTTCCCATGCGAGCGAGCTCTGGCAGGAGCAGCTTTTGCCGTTGACAAAAGTACCTCCATTGTAATTGGGACTCCGCTGACACTGTATGCAGAACATTCAGTGTTTGCAGTGAGACAAAAGAGCAAGAGTACACTCAGTATGCAACGGGTTTCGGGTTATGAACTAATGCTCTCCAGACCAGCATTGAAAGTGGTGCGATGTCACCTAGTAAACCCAGCCAACTCCATAGCCCATGAATTTCAGGAGGGGGAGGAGATCCATGATTGTACAACATACAACCCTGACGGGATCAGCCAGGCAGAAGAGGATCCCATCCCAGACAGTGAGGCACTCTTCATCGACGGGTCCTTCATGATAGATCAGGAGACAGGAGTAAGACAAACAGGGGCAGTGGTAGTAACGGCTAATAGCCACGCACCTTTGGAAGCACTGAAGGTCACTGCGCAGCTCACCCTCCCACCATAAATCTCAGCCACAGTGAATTTGAGCATAGGGAGATGAAAAAGGCAATGCTTCCTGAAATTAGATGGTACATCTGCCAGCATAAGGACCTCCTTGAGTTACAAATCAATGGATTGACCATGCCTAAACACGTGGCTGGTGTGAAATGTGCCGCACATACCGGGGGCAAGGACTTTGAATCGCTGGGAAAGGCACTAGCTGACCAGTTTGCAAAGAGGGCAGCTTGCGGAGCGATTGGGGAGACACACGAAATTCCTTTACAACAGGCATCAGAGACGAAACCCACTCAGGACGAACCATATACAGAAACAGCAAAACTATATCTGCGGGAGTTATAAGGAACTGCATTACCACACGAGAGAGAGCTATGGGAAGTCAGGGGCTGCACAGAGACCGCAAACAACCTCATATACTGGCACACACCCTTGGGAAAACCAGTCATGCCCCAGAGCCTAGTCAACATAGCACTGCCAAGTTCATAAATGTCACCCCCAAAAAGACTACCTCATAAATGTGGACTATAGATGAATTTGTTGAAGACAGCCACATTAATCCCAAACAAATGGAAGTCGGAAGTTCAATGGACGGAAGTTAAACTGCCTGTTCATAAACATACAATGGACAGAATCATTTATTGTGTTTATGTTTTCGTAAAGAATGGGGTACCATGGCTTTGTATATATATATATGTCATTATGTCAATACGTATATTACTTTCAGATATGAGTACTAAAAGTACCAGTTATTAAGCTTGTCTTTGTCTAGTAATAAAAACATTTAGTTGCCAACAGAAATATCTTCTACCAGTGATCAACTTGTGTTTTCCCTATGATGACTTGCTGTTGCACAATCAGTCCCGACATTATACCTTTTTTTGCACTAGTTTAGGTACACCGTTATTACATCTATAACATTGGGGATAAACCAGTTTCTAGAGATTGACAGCACTCGCTGCACCAACAAGGGTGTAAAACTAAAGTTTGTCTCCGAAGTAAGTGTTATCATGCACTGCAGTAACCATGAGGCATTGAGGTGAACTGAGTGCTGGGACATGAGGCAGTGTGCTCCCACCCTCTTTTTGTTAAAATATATTTGTTGAATGAATTTATATTATTTTAAATTTTTTAATAAAAGTTTGAAAGAGTATTAATTATTTTAACATTCATTCTAATGAGATGTATTTTATTTTGCAGCCTGCATTGTTTTCAGTGGGAGTGTGCTGTAGTAGCTATGAGTGGTTGTGTGTGGTGCTTGACTTGCTGCAAGTCTTGGGTGGAGTACATTTTGAACCTGTGTTTGAAAACATTTGGGCTGTAAAACCTATTGAAGTGTTTATTTATTTATAAAGTTTAATGTAGCACAAACTTGACCCTAGAAGGGTATCACAGCGCTTTACAATTGGTTAGGCAAGAAGAAAACATGACAACCAAGCAACACAATCGCTGTCAATACCTGTTGCAAATTGGGAGGAGGTCAGTGAGTTATACACCCGGACGGCGAGTGAGAGCCCAGGCTGAGACACTGAGTCAGCTAATTATCCATATACTGAGTCTGAGAGTTCTAGGGTAGAGTTTTGGTCATCAAAAACAGTTTGACTTCTTTTTTTAATGATGTGATTGACGGGTTCATTCTGATTTCAGGGAGCAGGGAGTTCCACATTCTGTGGGCCATTCTGGAGAAGGCTCAGTTGTAGGTTTACTTTTTTCAAAATTTCTGAGGATTTAACAGTAAGGTGCTGGTGCTCCTAGAGGATCAGCAGCTGCCAGACAGCTCCAGTCTGTTGGCTAGGTACTTTGGTGTATTGAAGTGTAGAGCTTTATGTGTCAAGCAAGCAATTTTCAGCTGTATCCTTGCCTCATAAGGGAGCCAGTTTCTGCCTTCAGATCGGAAGCGATGTGGTTGTTTCTCTTGGATCCATTGATGAGCCTTGCAACAGAGTTAAGAGATGCCCTTTGAGGAGCCAGCTTGGATCTTGGCAGACCACATACCGTAGCACTACCATAAACTAACTTGGGGATCACTAGAGCTTTCACAGCTGTTTTGAGGTCGTTTAAGGAGAAGAAGGGTTTTATTTTTCTTAGTATGTTTATTTGAAGGTTGGCTCCTTTGATGGTTGTGCTGATGTGTTCCAGCATGTTGAGATTCTTGTTGAGTGTTATCCCCAGTGATTTTGTGGAATCTCTATCGTGTGAAAGGCAATTGAAGGCTGTCAGATGCTTCATCCAATCTTTGATGTCGGAGGACAACCCCATTCTGTGTTCAAGTAAGTCAAGTATGTTGTCATGTTTGACCATATCCAAGGTTGAGGAGAGATCCAGGAGGATAAGGAGGCAAGATTAGTTCTAATCTAGAATTTTAAGCGCATCACCAACTATCTGTGTCAGGACTGTTTCCGTGCTGTGACCCTGACGGAATCCGGATTGGTATTGGTCAATAAGGTGGAACTGAATTATGTGATTGTATACATGGGTACGGACGCATTTCTTCAGCAGCTTTGCCAGAGAAGAAATGGTGGAGATTGGTCAGACGTTATTTGGGTACGAGTGATCTGCTGAGGGTTTTTTGAGAATTGGGGTTTCTTGTCCTGATATTAGTCAATCTGGTATAGCCACTTGAAGTAGTGAAGCATTCACTATCTTGTTCCAGAGTGGAAGTAAAAAAGTTTTAAACTCCTTGAAGAAGTTAGATGGTAGTGGGTCGCAGAAGTGTTTACCAGGCTTGAGTGTTGTTAAAATATTAAGAATGGCATTTACATCAACAGGTTTGAATGTGTTCCACAACGCGTTGTTTTTGAGGGTGAGACTTTGGAGGTCAGTGGTCTGAGAGATCAGAGGCGGACGGGGGCTATTTGGAGGTATCATCTGGAGGTTCTCTATTGATGTATTGATCTTTTTTGTCTATTCAAGGAAGAAGGAGGCAAATTCATTGCAGTTTGGCTGCGGATTAGAACAAATTGTGAGGGGGTCGTTTTTTAAATGGATTGTTGTTTGACAATTTCGGCAGTTTTTCGGGCCATGTCTAGTTGAGTTCTAAAGAAATTTGCTTTTGAGTTTCTGATGCGTTTGTTGTAGGTGCTCCTCAGTGATCTCAGGTGCTTATGGTGTTCTAGGGAGTGTTAGGATCTCCACACTTGTTTGGCCAATCTCAGATTGCTTCTTTCTTCGTTTAGGCTCAAATTGTACCATGGTTTGGAGTCTTTAGTGGAGAGTCGTTTTAGCTCTATGGATACAATTGTGTCAAGAATGATCCTCATGGAGTTGTTGTAGTGGTCTGTACGGTTATGGACATCTGACATGACCCCAGAGGAGGCAAGATGTTATTGCTGAGGGATGTCAGATCATTGGGGTATATGTCCCTAGTGTTCCTTTTCCAGTGTATGGGTTTCTTAAGTTGAGGTTTATGTGAATTCACTGATTCATTAATGAGGAAGGTGATGCGGTGATGGTCGGCTCAGTCGCATGGGACGATAGATTCAAGTTGAATGGAGTTTGCAATGACTAGATCGCACCCAGGTTGTCCGTAGAACTGTCGCAGATGTGGTTCAGGTTGAGGTCTGCTAGGAAAGATTTAAGGCTGTTAACTGATGGGTCATTCCAGTGTAGCTTGAAATCTCCAAGGAAGATCTGGGTGCAGTGATGCCCTACATTGGTAGTGATGATTTCCATAATTTGTTCAATGAATGATAGGTTTTCACCTGGTGGGTGGTATAGCAGGTGTAGTTTGAATAGTGGTCTGTTGTTACTTGTAATGTTTAGGCATAGGTATTCACTAGAGGATAGCTTGGTGGTTAGAGACTGATTCATCGTGAGGTTACTGCAGTATATGCAGGCAATGCCTCCACCCAGTCTGACTGGCCCGTCTGATTTTAGGAGGTCATAGCTAGGTGGACCTAGTAAGTCCAGAATTGGAGTACAGAAGTCATTTAGCCATGTTTCTGTTAGGAATAATATGTCGAGCTTGTGTGCAAGGATGATGCTTCATAGCCAATCTGCAATTGAGAAGCATGCATTTCAGGTGAGGTTTGGTGTGTGCTGAGGAGGTCTGTGTGATGGGGACTAGCATAAGGTTGGACTTATTTACATCTCTAACGTTATGCCTACGTTCTCTGTGTGGGTTTGAGGTTATTGTTTGGATACAAGCCAGATTGTCTTTATTGTCATCGTGTGCCTGATTATATGTGAGGAGAAGGGAGTGAGTGTCACTGTCTGGTAGTGGATCCTTTAGTCTAATGTGCCTCGTGGTGGCATTGGGGTAAGGTATAGATCACCATCTCGTGAGATAGGGTGGCAAGATTGGCAGTCGTGGGTGGTGTTTGGTGGGTTGTGGGGGGAGGTGTCTATTATTTCCTGGATCCTTTTGAGGCATCTGGCCATTTTGGATGCAATATTTATTAGGCTCAGTAGGTCATACTTAAGTTGGTGTAATTATTGTTTGTGAATAGCAATAGTGTTACTCATTTTTTTGTGTGCTTCTATTAGCATCACTCTTCCGAAACCCTTCCTTCAATTTCTCAAAACTCTTTCCGTTTTGTAGTACGTATTGCCCATTTTCCAGCCACTTCCACATGTCCCTCCAACATTCACTTTAAAATGTATACTTAGCAGTGCCTTGGTCATAGGTTTGTGAATGGCATTTTGCAGTATGTTACTAGTACTACTATTTACCGTACTACAAATTGTAGTTCATGAATCAGGCTTTATCTGACCTTTTTTAGTTTTATCAACCATGTATGACCATTTGAACAGCCTCCTTCTGTACTTTAATCACACCCAAAATCAAAAGAACTATCCATAGAGATCTCTCTTTCTCATACCAAACATGTAGAATCTAGGAACTCTCTTCCATTGAACTTTATTAACATGAGTAATCATCTTCAGTGCCGGAGATCTTTAAAAACAATGCTCTTCATTGTATGACCCGCCCTCTTGGTTTTGGGTCTGCTTTGCCTTAACAGCATTTGACCACTTTACAATGATAAAAATGGTTTATCTAATGTAACACAACTCCAATACAGGGTTGCCTAGCCTTGTCTTGAGTGCAGTAGCATATGATGCTCCAGGACGTCTTTCAGGTTAACTTTTGTAGGGAGGTGGATCATTCCTGATGGCTAATACACTGGACCAGAAGGAGTGGAAAACAGAGTCTCAACGTGTGGCCATGGGGCTGGTGGCAACATTGCTGAAAGTACAAACTCTCTCAAAGCGAATAATATTGGCTTTCTTGGACGATTCTTTGACTGCTGATATAAGTTGTACCCGCCATGTCCAGCTGATACGCAGTGCACCTCAGGGGAGCTTGTTGTGCTTCTACACAAGTCAGTGCTGAGCAAGTTAGTTTGCATGGAAATTCCAGCCAAATGTGATGCATGGGGAGCAAGCATAACAATAGCAGTGAGAAAGTGAATCCCAGCAACAGAGAACAGAATATATCTGAAGAGAACATTGTCACAGATCTTATCATTTCTACTGAGCAAGGTTTGCAAAATCCACTCAAAAAATTTAAATTGCTTGGTCAGAGTCCAAAGGCCCCATTACAACGAGTGAGCAAACTGGTGATGTAATTGTACGTCCAGTAAATACCGTTTCCATTACATTCCCATGCTCCCTCTTCCCCAGCTACTGTGATTAACTGAAATCCTTCAGTTTGTACATATTTCACATTAATTTATTCACCCTTTGAACACTGTAGACAAGGCATTGTTTTGTTCTGAAGATGCTCCTTTTTCATGTAATGCAAAGGGGCGGGGAGACATGGAGAAGAGACAATGGGGCATATTCTCAAGAACGTGTGATAACCATAGCAAATTTAGCTTAACGCAACTTTGCATATCGCAGTCTATCGCGGGAAAACAATGCTGTGTTAACGTAGTATTCTCAACCTGGTGGCACCATGCGATAGTCCCACGACAACGCGTCTAATGACCGCTTTAAAATCAATGCGACTCAGCAAAAATGCGAAAAGCCAACGCGAAAAAAGTTACGATACCCCAAATCGCAATACAAAAATCAGCAACAACCAGCCACAGGCCTGCAATTACCACGTGCCATGCGGGAAAATGCACCATAAAAGCAAAACAAAACCACAGCAAAACCCATTCAAACTGCGTAGCACCATGGATGCACCGGGACCGAGTGCAGAGGACAACCCGAACCCCACAAGCCCCACAGAGGACCAGCCAGGAACCCCGTGTTCGGGGAAGGGCCAGGAGAAGAGGAAGAGGAAGACGGGGTTCAGTCCGCAGGAAGACTGGATCATCGTCACAGAGGTGATAGAACACTACCAACAACTGTTCATCACCTCCTCTGCGTCATTGGCAACACAAACAGAAATATGGCAGTCCATCGTCAACAACGTGAATGCAGTCGGAGTGTCGAGGAGGTCAATGGAGGAGGTCAAGAGGCGCTGGCATGAAGTGCACAGCCAAACCAAGGAGAAACTCGCTGCCAACAGAAAGGCGACTGGAGGTGTGAGTCCTGCGCCACATGAGGAGCTGGATGAGCTGGAGGAAATGGTGGCCACAGTCATCAGTGTGGAGACGGTGGAAGGAGTTGGGGGTCTGGACACAGCTCGATTTGACCTGACCCAACAGCAGCAGGGTGAGTAACGACCAGGGACTGGGGGGACGGAGGGAGATGGGCACAATGCCACACATGCACAATCAGGTGCAGCACACTGCACACCCACAATGAGTGTGGAACATGTCCCTGATACCCTTGGCACACTGCAGCACACATAGAAACACCAAGTAGGCCCCCGTCCACAATGTGCACAAATGGGCCCCCTCCATATCACCAATGCCACAACCTACCCATGCACATGTGCTGACTCAAGAAAAGCAGCGGCTCTGTGAGCCACACTGACAATGCAAGTGCCACTGCATGACAGATAGCATGGCTGCAGTCACAATATATGACATGGTGCATGAGGCGACATAGAGGTGGCTGAGTGTGGACCACATCCGTAAAGGAGCAGGTCACACTCTGACACATCCACATATACCTACAACCCATGACGTCAAAAACACATCTGCAGACAATCAATGCACAAGAGTACAAAATTTGTCCAAGAGCACAAATGACCCAAGTTGCAAACATCCCAGCACCCGAAAAGCACACAAGTCAAAGGCACATACACTCAAAGGGATAAGGGGCCGCCAAATCAGAGCTGCAGGGGCGACTCGCCAACAATGCAGCACACACACATAGCAATCACAGTACATTAACATTCATGACAATGTGGTACAAAGTGCAACCCTCACACCACAGGACAGAGGACACAACTGGTGCCGCTCGTGCGTAGAAACTGGCCAATCACAGCTGGCATTGCATAACAATGTACGAGAACAACCACACATCCGTCATGTACTCGAAATGTCCACTGTCTCCCATCAAATAGCCAGCTTCTCCAAAACAGCCACAATGTACATTGTCATGCAATCTGAATGTAAACATCTACAATGCGTCAACATACATGGAACACACTGTTAGCCTGCATCTTCCCGTTACATTGCAGAGGGATAATCAACACCTCCTGCAGAGCAGACCACACATCTCTACAGTGATGATGAAGAGGACACCCTGCACATTTGCCCCGACTCCCTCCAACGGCTCGTGGACAGCCTCCGCACCCCACCCCCAGGAGCAGGGCAGCTCAGCTGCATCGCGGTGAACCCACACCCTGCACAGACCACACAGCAGGAAGCACACACCACCACGGCTGGCTCACAGGACCCCACGACCAACACATGGAATTCCAACGCCGTGTGTTAGGGTGCCAGGAGAAGATAGCTGATCAACTGCAGATGGGGTTCGACCTCATGGCAGCCAAACTTGATGCCATACGTGGGTGTCTGAGTCCCATCAGGGACCACTTACAGTCCCTTACGGACACCCACTGTCCGCACCATGCTCACCAACAATCCTTGGCTGACCTCGCTGGGGCCATTACTCGGATACAAGAACTGTCCAGTCGGACAGGCTCCAGCGATGACAGCACAGAGTTAGCACAGATGCGGAGGACAATAGAGACCATGGATCCGATGCAGCCGGGAAGTATGGTTGCCACGGCTGAACACCAGCGAGACGTAGCTGGGATCTTCCATGCCTTGCAGATCCTCATCTTGCCATTGCTGCCACTGAGCCTGTACCAGATGAGTGGTGCAGGAACCTCGACACACACATCTCCGACCCCTGAAGTGTGATTGGTACACGGTGATGCAGCCTTATCACCTTCGCACCCTGATGTGACAGTGGCACACAGTGATGCAGGCATAACACCACCACACACACCTGACACACCGGACACAGAAGACGTCTCAGAGGAGTAAGATGTGTAAGGTAATGACTGTGTGAGGAAGGACCTGGTAGCATCCGTCCCCGCCACATGGCCTGTCCCTGCCTGGTTCAGCCCTTTGCATCATGCCCTGGAACAACACCTCCCACTGTCCCCTGAAACACTCTGTGACATTCACCTGGACCACGACATGGACTGTCATATCTGCTTTGGTACCAATGACACAGCAATCCGGCTGCAGACCAAACTTTTCCTCTCCAGATTAACTATGCATTCCCCCAAGGACTCTGGTTGGCCCACCAATGGGAACCATGTTATGTGGGCTTGAAATGGCCATGTACTGCTCGGTTGTGCATGTGCCCGGGATTGCCCGCCATTGCGTTTGTTGGTCTCGTACCACCGGCACTCCTCAGCCCGGCGGCAGTTCTGTGGACGATATGCCAAAGCTCGGAGCAATGAGTCGCATGCGTGTTCAGCGATTGGACGTATGGGTTGTTTTTTAAAAATGTGTCAGGGGCATCCCATGCAGGTGTACCTCGAGCAGGGACAAGTGTTTATGGGGTGTAGATAAGTTTTCTTTCATTAGCGCCGTTCATGGTGTGGGAGTCGTCAGAGTCTGGTATGATATCTCACTCAGGTGGTGCCGGGCGCATTCAAAGACCAAGGTCGGAGGTTCGGATGTCCTTCTGCCTTGTGTATTGAGACAAAGGAGCATTCATGCCTAACTTTAGTCTGACTACAGCTTGCATTTCTGAAATGTGATGTGACCTTCGCGCTGAAATTGTTGTGGCCCTCTTGGGGGTCTGAGTTGCATGATTGTTGGCTCCATGGCATCTGTTGTTCTTCAGGTGTGGCTCTGGGCTTGGCTCCCTTTTTCGGTGCAGGTTGTAGTCCGACTTTACACCAGTTGAGAGCAGGTGTTAAATTCCTGCTGTTAACGAGCCTTATCGCATGTTTTGTGATCTTATCTCTGATCTAACTGGTCCTTGAGAATGTTGTGGAGTGGTGTTGTCGCAGCTTTTTGCACGGGAATGCCTACTCTGTATATTATTAGCGTTAGTTGCCTGGGTCATCTGTGGAGATGTTTTTTGTGACTGCTATCACAAGTAAACTGGTGATATGGGCTGTTAGCACCAGCTTGTTAATGGGGCGATAAATTTATCGCGACTTTGGCTGCCATAAAGTGCCGATAACTCGGAGATAGATCCTTGAGAATATGCCCCAATATTTGTTTAGTGTGCTCACTGGGCTATCACAAAGGGCCTGATTACAAGTATAGGTGCTATTTATCACACCTGGTAAATAACGATACCACTGTGTTTGTTATTTATCGGGTGCAATAATTAGCACCTATTATGAGTTTCTGGTGCATAACATGCAGATTTTGGTGTTTAACGCACCAAAATTTGCATGATGCAATTAATACGGTGTGTTTTTTCCTGCTAAATTTGACCTGCTAAAATGTAAGGAATGTTGAGTTATTTAACTCATCTAATAATTAATGAATGTGTTAAACAAAACCAAACTCGTAATTTCGGCCCATAGGCCAGAATTTAATGAGCAACTCGTAATCAGGGCCAAGGAGTTTTACTGAGGCAGAGAAGCCCTGCAGTGTAGGGTGCTGCTTTTAGGATCAAAGAGCTTTAGGTCTGCGCCAGTTAGACATTGGTTTGGTCGTCCTCTACACAGGAGTATCTTTATGAAGTGAGTTAATTGGAGCAAGAGTATGTTTGAGGATAAGGAAAACTGCTGCTTCCAGGGTCATCACATCAATTATGTATTAATATGTAATACTTTGAGAAAAAAGAATCACATATTCATTTGAGAGCACATCCCTAAATAAATCTTAGTGAGAACACTTTAGTGAAATGTTATTTAAATACCTCAGTGAGCTATACACTCACTGCAAAGATGAGTGTTTTTCTGCAGGTCACACGCTTCAATCCTGGCAAGGCATGCTTAATTTTCTATTGTCGATGTAGCAACAACTGTGGAGACGGTTAAACGAATTTAGAGTACTGCTAATCGGCAAAACGTGTGTTAGAAGCACTGTACTGTAACGTACAAAAACAAACGTTATTCATTAGGTCTCGCCTGACCCAGCGCATGGGCTGGTCTGACTAGACTTATTGAGAGGGCTCCAAAAAGTGGTACCAGGCCAGCCTAGAGCTACAGTGCATGTGCGCGGGTGCGGGCGTCGGGCTTTATCACGATTGCTTTCACTTTCGCGGCAGCGGCGCTTTGATGTTTGATCGTGATCGCGATCACTTTCACGGCCGCTTTGCATAGCCAATAGGTCTCGCTTTTGGGACCTTATAAGTATTTAGTTATGCAACAGTTGTATGGCTAAACACTTATAAGGTAAAAACAACAATTGATGGACAGAATGCAGAACAATGTCATACATTCACCCCAGTACAGAGATCTGGGTCTAAATCCATCGTTTTTTTGCTCACCATGCCATTCCAGTTTGGACCCAGCCATATGCAAATCAGTCTTGACCCTGTGCCCCATGGGAACAGTCCAGCCCGAACTGCCAAGCCAGGTCCTCCCTGGACTGGAAACAAGCATCCTAGGACCGGTTTCGGGCTCTCAGCCCTCATCAGCCAGGATAGCTTGATTCCAGTGGCATGGAGAGCACGGGACTCACGTCTGAGCATACCCTTCCCACTCGGGGTGACAAATGCAAAAACAACAATTGATGGACAGAATGCAGAACAATGTCATACATTCACCCCAGTACAGAGATCTGGGCCTAAATCCATCGTTTTTTTGCTCACCATGCCATTCCAGTTTGGACCCAGCCATATGCAAATCAGTCTTGACCCTGTGCCCCTTGGGAACAGTCCAGTCCGAACTTCCACGCCCGGTCCTCCCTGGACTTGAAACATGCATCCTTGACCGTTTTCGTGCTCTCAGTCCTCATCATGCAGGATAGCTATGATTCCTGTGGCATGGAGAGCACGGGACTCACGTCTGAGCATACCCTTCTCACTCGGGGTGACAAATACAAAAACAACAATTGATGGACAGAATGCAGAACAATGTCATACATTCACCCCAGTACAGAGATCTGGGCCAAAATCCATCGTTTTTTTGCTCACCATGCCATTCCAGTTTGGACCCAGCCATATGCAAATCAGTCTTGACCCTGTGCCCCATGGGAACAGTCCAGCCCGAACTGCCAAGCCAGGTCCTCCCTGGACTGGAAACAAGCATCCTAGGACCGGTTTCGGGCTCTCAGCCCTCATCAGCCAGGATAGCTTGATTCCAGTGGCATGGAGAGCACGGGACTCACGTCTGAGCATACCCTTCCCACTCGGGGTGACAAATGCAAAGACAACAATTGATGGACAGAATGCAGAACAATGTCATACATTCACCCCAGTACATAGATCTGGGCCTAAATCCATCGTTTTTTTGCTCACCATGCCATTCCAGTTTGGACCCAGCCATATGCAAATCAGTCTTGACCCTGTGCCCCATGGGAACAGTCCAGCCCGAACTGCCAAGCCAGGTCCTCCATGGACTGGAAACAAGCATCCTAGGACCGGTTTCGGGCTCTCAGCCCTCATCAGCCAGGATAGCTTGATTCCAGTGGCATGGAGAGCACGGGACTCACGTCTGAGCATACCCTTCCCACTCGGGGTGACAAATGCAAAAACAACAATTGATGGACAGAATGCAGAACAATGTCATACATTCACCCCAGTACAGAGATCTGGGCTTAAATCCATCGTTTTTTTGCTCACCATGCCATTCCAGTTTGGACCCAGCCATATGCAAATCAGTCTTGACACTGTGCCCCATGGGAACAGTCCAGCCCGAACTGCCAAGCCAGGTCCTCCCTGGACTGGAAACAAGCATCCTAGGACCGGTTTCGGGCTCTCAGCCCTCATCAGCCAGGATAGCTTGATTCCAGTGGCATGGAGAGCACGGGACTCACGTCTGAGCATACCCTTCCCACTCGGGGTGACAAATGCAAAAACAACAATTGATGGACAGAATGCAGAACAATGTCATACATTCACCCCAGTACAGAGATCTGGGCCTAAATCCATCGTTTTTTTGCTCACCATGCCATTCCAGTTTGGACCCAGCCATATGCAAATCAGTCTTGACCCTGTGCCCCATGGGAACAGTCCAGTTCATTTCCTTTGGTTTTTGCTTTGTTCGCCCTAAGTTGGCAGGGTATGCTCAGACGTGAGTCCCTTGCTCACTTTGCCACTGGATTCAAGCAAGCCTGGCTGAAGACGGCTGAAATGCCAGAAACCGGTCCTAGGAAGCTTGTTTCCGGTCCAGGGAAGACATGGCTTGGCAGTTCGGGCTGGACTGTTCCCATGAGGCACAGGGTCAGACTGAGTTGCATATGGCCATGTCTGAACTGGGGTGGCAGAGTGGGCTAAAGAACGGTGATGGATTAGACCCAGATCAGTTGACTGGGGGTGAGTGCTTGCAATGTTCAACACTCCGTCCATCATTTCCTTTGGTTTTTGCTTTGTTCGCCCTAAGTTGGCAGGGTATGCTCAGACGTGATTCCCTTGCTCACTTTGCCACTGGATTCAAGCAAGCCTGGCTGAAGACGGCTGAAATGCCAGAAACCGGTCCTAGGAAGCTTGTTTCCGGTCCAGGGAAGACATAGCTTGGCAGTTCGGGCTGGACTGTTCCCATGAGGCACAGGGTCAGACTGAGTTGCATATGGCCATGTCTGAACTGGGGTGGCAGAGTGAGCTAAAGAACGGTGATGGATTAAACCCAGATCAGTTGACTGGGGGTGAGTGCTTGCAATGTTCAACACTCCGTCCATCATTTCCTTTGGTTTTTGCTTTGTTCGCCCTAAGTTGGCAGGGTATGCTCAGACGTGAGTCCCTTGCTCACTTTGCCACTGGATTCAAGCAAGCCTGGCTGAAGACGGCTGAAATGCCAGAAACCGGTCCTAGGAAGCTTGTTTCCGGTCCAGGGAAGACATGGCTTGGCAGTTCGGGCTGGACTGTTCCCATGAGGCACAGGGTCAGACTGATTTGCATATGGCCATGTCTGAACTGGGGTGGCAGAGTGGGCTAAAGAACGGTGATGGATTAAACCCAGATCAGTTGACTGGGGGTGAGTGCTTGCAATGTTCAACACTCCGTCCATCATTTCCTTTGGTTTTTGCTTTGTTTGCCCTAAGTTGGCAGGGTATGCTCAGACGTGAGTCCCTTGCTCACTTTGCCACTGGATTCAAGCAAGCCTGGCTGAAGACGGCTGAAATGCCAGAAACCGGTCCTAGGAAGCTTGTTTCCGGTCCAGGGAAGACATGGCTTGGCAGTTCGGGCTGGACTGTTCCCATGAGGCACAGGGTCAGACTGAGTTGCATATGGCCATGTCTGAACTGGGGTGGCAGAGTGGGCTAAAGAACGGTGATGGATTAAACCCAGATCAGTTGACTGGGGGTGAGTGCTTGCAATGTTCAACACTCCGTCCATCATTTCCTTTGGTTTTTGCTTTGTTCGCCCTAAGTTGGCAGGGTATGCTCAGACGTGAGTCCCTTGCTCACTTTGCCACTGGATTCAAGCAAGCCTGGCTGAAGACGGCTGAAATGCCAGAAACCGGTCCTAGGAAGCTTGTTTCCGGTCCAGGGAAGACATGGGTTGGCAGTTCGGGCTGGACTGTTCCCATGAGACACAGGGTCAGACTGATTTGCATATGGCCATGTCTGAACTGGGGTGGCAGAGTGGGCAAAAGAACGGTGATGAATTAAACCCAGATCAGTTGACTGGGGGTGAGTGCTTGCAATGTTCAACACTCCGTCCATCATTTCCTTTGGTTTTTGGTTTGTTCGCCCTAAGTTGGCAGGGTATGCTCAGACGTGAGTCCCTTGCTCACTTTGCCACTGGATTCAAGCAAGCCTGGCTGAAGATGGCTGAAATGCCAGAAACCGGTCCTAGGAAGCTTGTTTCCGGTCTAGGAAAGACATGGCTTGGCAGTTCGGGCTGGACTGTTCCTATGAGGCACAGGGTCAGACTGATTTGCATATGGCCATGTCTGAACTGGGGTGGCAGAGTGGGCTAAAGAACGGTGATGGATTAAACCCAGATCAGTTGACTGGAGGTGAGTGCTTGCAATGTTCAACACTCCGTCCATCATTTCCTTGGTTTTTGCTTCGTTCGCCCTAAGTTGGCAGGGTATGCTCAGACGTGATTCCCTTGCTCACTTTGCCACTGGATTCAAGCAAGCCTGGCTGAAGACGGCTGAAATGCCAGAAACCGGTCTTAGGAAGCTTGTTTCCGGTCCAGGGAAGACATGGCTTGGCAGTTCGGGCTGGACTGTTCCCATGAGGCACAGGGTCAGACTGATTTGCATATGGCCATGTCTGAACTGGGGTGGCAGAGTGGGCTAAAGAACGGTGATGGATTAAACCCAGATCAGTTGACTGGGGGTGAGTGCTTGCAATGTTCAACACTCCGTCCATCATTTCCTTTGGTTTTTGCTTTGTTCGCCCTAAGTTGGCAGGGTATGCTCAGACGTGAGTCCCTTGCTCACTTTGCCACTGGATTCAAGCAAGCCTGGCTGAAGACGGCTGAAATGCCAGAAACCGGTCCTAGGAAGCTTGTTTCCGGTCCAGGGAAAACATGTCTTGGCAGTTCGGGCTGGACTGTTCCCATGAGGCACAGGGTCAGACTGATTTGCATATGGCCATGTCTGAACTGGGGTGGCAGAGTGGGCTAAAGAACGGTGATGGATTAAACCCAGATCAGTTGACTGGGGGTGAGTGCTTGCAATGTTCAACACTCTGTCCATCATTTCCTTTGGTTTTTGCTTTGTTCGCCCTAAGTTGGCAGGGTATGCTCAGACGTGAGTCCCTTGCTCACTTTGCCACTGGATTCAAGCAAGCCTGGCTGAAGACGGCTGAAATGCCAGAAACCGGTCCTAGGAAGCTTGTTTCCGGTCCAGGGAAGACATGGCTTGGCAGTTCGGGCTGGACTGTTCCCATGAGGCACAGGGTCAGACTGAGTTGCATATGGCCATGTCTGAACTGGGGTGGCAGAGTGGGCTAAAGAACGGTGATGGATTAAACCCAGATCAGTTGACTGGGGGTGAGTGCTTGCAATGTTCAACACTCCGTCCATCATTTCCTTTGGTTTTTGCTTTGTTCGCCCTAAGTTGGCAGGGTATGCTCAGACGTGAGTCCCTTGCTCACTTTGCCACTGGATTCAAGCAAGCCTGGCTGAAGACGGCTGAAATGCCAGAAACCGGTCCTAGGAAGCTTGTTTCCGGTCCAGGGAAGACATGGGTTGGCAGTTCGGGCTGGACTGTTCCCATGAGACACAGGGTCAGACTGATTTGCATATGGCCATGTCTGAACTGGGGTGGCAGAGTGGGCAAAAGAACGGTGATGGATTAAACCCAGATCAGTTGACTGGGGGTGAGTGCTTGCAATGTTCAACACTCCGTCCATCATTTCCTTTGGTTTTTGCTTTGTTCGCCCTAAGTTGGCAGGGTATGCTCAGACGTGATTCCCTTGCTCACTTTGCCACTGGATTCAAGCAAGCCTGGCTGAAGACGGCTGAAATGCCAGAAACTGGTCCTAGGAAGCTTGTTTCCGGTCCAGGGAAGACATGGCTGGGCAGTTCGGGCTGGACTGTTCCCATGAGGCACAGGGTCAGACTGATTTGCATATGGCCATGTCTGAACTGGGGTGGCAGAGTGGGCTAAAGAACGGTGATGGATTAAACCCAGATCAGTTGACTGGGGGTGAGTGCTTGCAATGTTCAACACTCCGTCCATCATTTCCTTTGGTTTTTGCTTTGTTCGCCCTAAGTTGGCAGGGTATGCTCAGACGTGAGTCCCTTGCTCACTTTGCCACTGGATTCAAGCAAGCCTGGCTGAAGACGGCTGAAATGCCAGAAACCGTTCCTAGGAAGCTTGTTTCCGGTCCAGGGAAAACATGTCTTGGCAGTTCGGGCTGGACTGTTCCCATGAGGCACAGGGTCAGACTGATTTGCATATGGCCATGTCTGAACTGGGGTGGCAGAGTGGGCTAAAGAACGGTGATGGATTAAACCCAGATCAGTTGACTGGGGGTGAGTGCTTGCAATGTTCAACACTCTGTCCATCATTTCCTTTGGTTTTTGCTTTGTTCGCCCTAAGTTGGCAGGGTATGCTCAGACGTGAGTCCCTTGCTCACTTTGCCACTGGATTCAAGCAAGCCTGGCTGAAGACGGCTGAAATGCCAGAAACCGGTCCTAGGAAGCTTGTTTCCGGTCCAGGGAAGACATGGGTTGGCAGTTCGGGCTGGACTGTTCCCATGAGACACAGGGTCAGACTGATTTGCATATGGCCAGGTCTGAACTGGGGTGGCAGAGTGGGCTAAAGAACGGTGATGGATTAAACCCAGATCAGTTGACTGGGGGTGAGTGCTTGCAATGTTCAACACTGCGTCCATCATTTCCTTTGGTTTTTGCTTTGTTCGCCCTAAGTTGGCAGGGTATGCTCAGACGTGAGTCCCTTGCTCACTTTGCCACTGGATTCAAGCAAGCCTGGCTGAAGACGGCTGAAATGCCAGAAACCGGTCCTAGGAAGCTTGTTTCCGGTCTAGGAAAGACATGGCTTGGCAGTTCGGGCTGGACTGTTCCTATGAGGCACAGGGTCAGACTGATTTGCATATGGCCATGTCTGAACTGGGGTGGCAGAGTGGGCTAAAGAACGGTGATGGATTAAACCCAGATCAGTTGACTGGGGGTGAGTGCTTGCAATGTTCAACACTCCGTCCATCATTTCCTTGGTTTTTGCTTTGTTCGCCCTAAGTTTGCAGGGTATGCTCAGACGTGATTCCCTTGCTCACTTTGCCACTGGATTCAAGCAAGCCTGGCTGAAGACGGCTGAAATTCCAGAAACCGGTCTTAGGAAGCTTGTTTCCGGTCCAGGGAAGACATGGCTTGGCAGTTCGGGCTGGACTGTTCCCATGAGGCACAGGGTCAGACTGATTTGCATATGGCCATGTCTGAACTGGGGTGGCAGAGTGGGCTAAAGAACGGTGATGGATTAAACCCAGATCAGTTGACTAGGGGTGAGTGCTTGCAATGTTCAACACTCCGTCCATCATTTCCTTTGGTTTTTGCTTTGTTCGCCCTAAGTTGGCAGGGTATGCTCAGACGTGAGTCCCTTGCTCACTTTGCCACTGGATTCAAGCAAGCCTGGCTGAAGACGGCTGAAATGCCAGAAACCGGTCCTAGGAAGCTTGTTTCCGGTCCAGGGAAGACATGGCTTGGCAGTTCGGGCTGGACTGTTCCCATGAGGCACAGGGTCAGACTGATTTGCATATGGCCATGTCTGAACTGGGGTGGCAGAGTGGGCTAAAGAACGGTGATGGATTAAACCCAGATCAGTTGACTGGGCGTGAGTGCTTGCAATGTTCAACACTCCGTCCATCATTTCCTTTGGTTTTTGCTTTGTTCGCCCTAAGTTGGCAGGGTATGCTCAGACGTGAGTCCCTTGCTCACTTTGCCACTGGATTCAAGCAAGCCTGGCTGAAGACGGCTGAAATGCCAGAAACCGGTCCTAGGAAGCTTGTTTCCGGTCCAGGGAAGACATGGCTTGGCAGTTCGGGCTGGACTGTTCCCATGAGGCACAGGGTCAGACTGATTTGCATATGGCCATGTCTGAACTGGGCTGGCAGAGTGGGCTAAAGAACGGTGATGGATTAAACCCAGATCAGTTGACTGGGGGTGAGTGCTTGCAATGTTCAACACTCCGTCCATCATTTCCTTTGATTTAAACACTTATAAGGTCCCAAAGGCGAGACCTATTGGCTATGCCAATGCTTGTTTTTGAAATCCTGCTCATTCATAGGTTGCATGCTGAGGTCTCAAATGTTGGCTTGGTGCCCTGGCTAAATGTGTATTTCGTCACTCATTAACCAGACATTTGTATCCGTGCATGAAAAAGCACCGAAGCACTCCCCGGCTTTGTTGATCACAAGTTAACATCCAGGCCAGAGTCGCAGACTTTGGCCTGCTGTTTGGCAGTCCCACATTTCAAGGCATGATGCATATCGTCAGCTACAGAACCCTGTTTTTGATGTGAAACTCTAAGACACAGACTCACAAATGGCTCATTGCCTGTCTCTGGTTTGTACACCAAACATTGGAGACCTCTAGTCGCCCTGGCTGACAAGCAGTCGTTGTACTCATAAAGTCCCAAATAGGACCTCTATGTGTGGGATCGCAAGGGCTGTACTCATTCACTCACCCTCCCTGCATCGAATGGCCGAGTGTTGAAGACAAGAGCAGCACTCACCCTTATAATTAGGCTGATGGCACATATGCGAGCAGATTAATCTACAGTTTGAGCATTTCTCTATTCACCAAGGGTTCTTGCTTGGGTGACACAAGCAAGAACCTATTGTGAATAAAGCAATGCTCAGTGCCGGCATCGGGCCGGGGGAGAGGGATAACTGATGAGATTCTGATTCCTACAAATATTTTCATACTTTCCAGATCCACATACTTGCCCTGGTTCACACAAATCATCCCAGCTGTGCTCCTGCGTACCGACGTCGGGACATCTGCCATTTGCTATGAAAAACAGGTAGAGAAAATTCAGCATTGTGCATCTTGACGATTGGTGAATTTGATTAGCAGTCAAAATATTGTAGCTAAAAAAGCAGTTTGATTGACGACAACCTTTTTCCTATTAAGATTGAGCAGGAGGGGCGTGGCTAGGCACCCGACAAGCATGGCAGCGTCTCAGTGAGGCTCTCCGGACCAGGGCGGCGGAATCGCGCTTCGAGATTAATTTACATGAAGCTGCCTGGAGGAGTGTCCTTCTAAAGAGTCGCAGACCAAGAAGTGATCCTGCCCACATTTTTTCGGCACACCAAAGTGGTTTATTCTTGAAACAGGATCAGATTCACACAAGTAGACGTTGTCAGTAGATGAAGGAATCGTTTATTAATCATCCATCCACCCGTTACACGGAGCGTCCACCCATACAGTCGTCCGGATCATTAACTGACTTTCCCCGAACCCTGCAGCAGCGGTGCTCCATACTAGAGCTCCAATGACATTCTAATATACACAGCTAACCTCATGGCAGAACCAGTATCACGCGCTGGTCGCGAGAGAGGCCACCAGCGCGTGAGATAGTCCGACCATTACAACACCTTCCCCCTTAAAGGAAAACACAAGAAAACTCATTGAAAGCAAATACAAGGTTTTACAAATAACAAGGTAGTACACATACTAAAGTAAAGATGAACACAATTAATACCTGATGTAATCCTCAAACGTTTTCGGAGCGTTTATAACGCGGCCCCTTGAAGAATTTGTGCCCCCTTTAGCATTCACAGATAAAGAGGAAGCGCCAGACGTTAACTGGCTGCTACTCGCCACCTGAGAAGACTGAACCATATTGTAGGGACCGGCAGAACCTCCAGGAACCAACCAGTGGTCCCAATCGAGGTCATCCTCACAATTCCTTTGTCTCCCTTGTAATATCCTAACTTGATCAGGCGAAACTTTAACAAGTTGTCTTTTGTTCCACCAACCCCTGTTTTGAACAAAAGCAGCTCCTCTGCTAACTTTGAATACCTGTTCTGGGAACGAGAACTTTGACTCCCCTTTTTTAACCATGGTAGGTTTTTTAATCAGGACCCAATCCCCAACCATCACGTCCTCACCATTCAAACGGCATTTCCTGTCAAAACTCTCTTTCATAAGTAACTGCTTGGCATTTACTCTCTGACAAATGTCCTCGAAATTGATTCTAGGGTTGGTCGACCTATCCCTTAACCAAGTTGGACACAACGGTGTTTTGGCCTCCCTACCCCTCAACAATGTAAAAGGTGATATTTCAGTTGTGCAGTGAGGCGATGTATTAGAACTCCAAACCTTTTCAATCATGAATTCCCTAACATCCAATCCTGAAGCTAGAGCGGTTTGTATACCTTCTTTCACTACCTTATAACCTCGTTCAACTAACCCGTTTGAAGTGGGAGAATATAGGGCTACTTTAAGGTGTTTTATGTCTAGCTCGTTGAGAAATTTACACATTCTATCAGAAACAAAGTGTGTGCCGTTATCAGTTACGATAGTCTTAGGAGAACCTTCTAACGAAAATATTTTCTTTAAAAATGAAATTGTGGAATTTGTATCAGGGGACCTAACAAAACAGTGATACATCCATTTCGAAAAATAATCAACTGCTAGTATAACATACTTCTTTTCATGGTCTAAAATAGAATAAGGGCCAGAAAAATCCAATCCTATTTTCTCCCATGGGCCTTTCAGAAACTCTGTAGGATGCAAAGGCGTTTTAAGTGTCCGCCAATGCTTGTCTGATAGAAGACATTCCGGGCAATTATCAATGACGCTCTTGACCTGTGAATCCAAAGAAGGCCACCAATAGTGAAGCTTAATTTTCATTATAGTCTTGGTGGACCCTAGATGTCCAATGTGTGCCTTGTTGATGATTAAAGGTCGTACCCCTGCCGGTGGAACAAACTTATCCCCCCGACGAACAATACCATTCTCCACCGACAATTCGTCCGAAACTTGAGCGAAAACACGCAAATCACCATTCAGACACCTAGATTCAGGCCAAACCTGTGTTGAGTACTCTAACACCTTTTTCAAAATACCATCCTTCTCACAAGCTGCTTTCCAATCATTCTCAGTCAACACAGAATCGTATTCATGAACTGCGTCAATTACCGCCACACATTCAATATCCTCCAATGCGAAATCCTCCTCATCGTCCTTGTCCATCAGCAATCTGGACAAACAATCCGCCCTGAAATTCCTCCCCCCTTGAATATGTTTAACCACAAAGTTATACTCTTGCAGCTTAGATACCAGTCTCATCAATCTTGCAGACATATTAGCAGAGTTAACTTTGTTGAAAATATATACCAAGGGTTTATGGTCGGTTATCAATTCAAATTTGCGTCCCCAGATGTACATTTTAAATTTCTGGACAGCCCACGCGCACGCTAAAGCTTCATGCTCGATCGTGCTGTATTGCTGTTCGAAATGTTTAAGAGCTCTAGAAGCGAATGCCATGGTGAGCTCACGTCCATCCACCCTTTGGCTGAGAACCGCACCAAGACCAAACAGGCTAGCATCTACAGTAATCATGGACATACAGTCATCCCTGAACGCATGAAGTGCTTGGGCTGAAACAATCAATTTTTTCACATTCTTAAAAGCAGCTTCCAAATCCTCAGACCATACAAAATTCTGACCTTTTCTAAGTAACACCCTCAGAGGTTCCACGGCTTGAGCGTAACACGGCACAAATCTCGCATAATATTCCGCTAAGCCGAGGAAGGAGCGTATGGTGTCTTTATCCTTAGGTGCTTTAGCATCTTCGATAGCTCTTATCACAGAATATTTAGGCTTAATCCCTTGACTAGAGACATTATGACCTAGGTACTCCAGCTCTTGTACTGCAAATTTACATTTGTCAGGTCTCACAGTCATTTCCTTAGATTTTAAGATTGTTAGAACTCGTTTGAGTATCTCATTGTGTTCCTCAAATGACTCAGCGAAAATAAGGATATCATCCAAATACGCTTGGACCCCCTTAACATCATGAAACAGCGTATCCATCAATTTTTGGAACACACTCCCGGCTGACGCCAACCCAAACGGAAGCCGGAGGAACTTGTACGCTCCAAAAGGGGTGACAAATGTAGTCAACTCCTGAGACTCTTTGGAAAGGGACACTTGGTGGTATGCTGATTGCAGATCAATTAAGGAGAACCACTTAGTCCCCCCTATATTTGCCAGGAGTTCATGGATTCTTGGCAGTGGGTGGCAATCCACCAAAGTATTTTTATTTAGAGACCGCAAGTCCGCGCAAAGTCTGACCTCGCCAGACTTTTTCCGCGCGACTACGATGAGAGCCACCCACTGTGACGAATCTGTGGTTTCAATAATACCTTGCTCGTTTAAATTTTTTAAAGTAAGCTTGAGCTCTTCCCTTACACTCATAGGGATTAAACGTACCTTATGCGAAACAGGCTGTGCGTCGGGAACTAATTTGATACGGTGTTCCACACCTTTAAATTTACCTACTTTGTCACTAAACACAGATTTAAATTCCGCAATTATTTCATCAACCATCTTCACATTGGTTATAGAATCAGCATAATCAACATTGCAAACAGGTAGATCCCCCACTTTTATCGGATTCTCATCCCCTGGGACTAAATATAGACCCATACGTGCTAAGTCCTTCCAACCAATAATGTTTTTCCCTTTTTCAGCCACGTAAATTTTTGTTGAAGTCTCTCTACCAAGACATTGTACAACCCCAAGAAAATATCCAATCATATTAATGTCTTTCTCGCCAAAAGCTTTTGGGTATACATCTGAATGCAGTAATTGTTCATCCTTCCACAAATCGTAGAATGTGGAATCCCGGAGAATAGTAATCGGCAAGCCGGAATCTGCCATGACCTGTAGACTGATGTTGTCGACGATTGCTTGACACAGAGGGCCTTTTATAGAAATAGCATCCCCTTCACAGTCTAAAGTGACAACAATATTATTTAAGGAGTCAGAGCAAGATTCCACCTCCGTCTCAATGTATCGGACGTTGACTGCTTTCCTAGCATTTCTGCATACCCCCTGAAAATGACAGATTTTCTTACAAATGACACAGCGTTTGTTTAAGGCTGGACAACCAGGGTGATTCCCAATATGATTCTTTGAGCCACATCTGTAGCAGAACAGAGGTTGTTTCTTTTGAGGGAACCTGGATGGCCTACTCTTAACGTTTACCGCTGCCAGAGAGTTCTCGTGGTCGTTGTCGATTGAAGTCACAGAATTGACTGTGGATTTATCCTCTTGCATGACTTTACTTGAGATTGTAGAGCGTTCGATACTCAATGCTAAGTCAATCACCTCAGACAAAGGCAGGTTTTTGCAGCTTAGGATCCTCTGCCTGATTTTCTTGGATGCACAGTTAAATACAAACTGGTCTCTAATATAATTATCCGTAAGTGGACCGAATCCGCACGTAGTTGCCAGTACTCTAAGAGCCGAAATATATTCTTCCACTTTCTCATCTTCTTTTTGCTTTCTTTTGTAGAAGTTGTAGCGCTCCAGCATGATGTTAGGTTCATCTGAAAATTGCTTTTTAAGACGAGCAACGGCTTCCATGTACACATTCCATTGGCTGTCACCAGACTGAGAAGCTGGAGGAGGGATTGGAACCACACTGTCAAAAATTCTCTGTGCAGCTTGCCCCAGACAACCAAATAATAAAGCGAACTTGCGGGCTGCTGAATAGCCTACAGCGTCTATTGCCACTAAATGGTTCTCGAACAGTCTGAACCATTCGTTCCAGATGATAGGTGGGCTGCCTGGTTTGCTCAGGAAGGGAGGAGGCTGAGTGATGGGGTTAATATTAGAGGCCATAGCTAATCAATAGATCCAAGAAGATTGCTGACTGTAATCCCTGTAGTAAAAAAATCTTGCTTAAATATGCAAATGCGATGAATCAATAATGGCAGGTGATCAAAAGCGTGCGCGTCGCTGAAACTGTGTCTGGACGCGCTTTAATTTCACTTAAATATATCGTGAATGTATTCACTTGCAACTGTAACCTTAATCAATCTAAAACTAGATCAAATGACCTGCTACACGCTAAAAAGCAGATGACATTTCACCTTTAAATAAATGAAAATGACGTGCGTGTCGTCGTGACCAATAGCTGACAACACGCGTATGAAATTGACCAAGACGTGCGTGTCATCGATGAAGCAGATGACATTTCACATTTAAATAAATGAAGATGACGTGCGTATCGTCGTGACCAATAGCTGACAACACGCATATGAAATTGACCAAGACGTGCGTGTCGTCGATTAATGTGGTTTGCGCATGTGCGAGAAATTGACGAGCGTCGTTGGCAAATATACGGAGTTAAATCCAAAGTGAGGCTCACATGCAGTATAGTCAATTGTGTTACTTGTACGCGAGCCCAATCCAAGATGGTGTCGCGTACAGTAACGTGATGACGTTCGCAGTGACACGCTCTGGCTCCGATGAAAGATTACCGCAGGCAAATGTGAAATATGCGCTGGCTACCACAGGCGAATCCGGACGCTCCGATGACAAACAGGCACACGTACCTTAAAGGAAAGGACCTACTTGCAGGTAAACTTCGTTCAGTTCGAATCTCTGCTTTTACGCGGTCCACGAAGTTGTTGCGAGGTGTGTGAGCATGGGCATACGGGTGGATGATTCCCCAGTCGTCGCCAGATGAAACAGGATCAGATTCACACAGGTAGACGTTGTCAGTAGATGAAGGAATCGTTTATTAATCATCCATCCACCCGTTATACGGAGCGTCCACCCATACAGTCGTCCGGATCATTAACTGACTTTCCCCGAACCCTGCAGCAGCGGTGCTCCATACTAGAGCTCCAATGACATTCTAATATACACAGCTAACCTCATTGCAGAACCAGTATCACGCGCTGGTCGCGAGAGAGGCCACCAGCGCGTGAGATAGTCCGACCATTACAATTCTTAAGGTAAACATCTTCAGACGACGCTGCGATATCGTGGCCGCCATCTTGATTTTCGGAACGAGCCGCAAACGCTTTTCCTTGTCAGCGGTGAGATTGATTTCTTTTCATGTGACCCCCAGCTTTTTTTACAAATAATGACTCTAGCACTTCCTCCTTTCAGGGACTTAAAGCGGTCCAACAACCCAATTTCTCCATACTAAATCACAAGTTCTGAGATGATGTGGTTGCGGCCGTCATTTTGTAGAGTGTTTTTCAGTTAGATGCGATGAGCATTTGGGTTCTTCTATAAAGTATACCTGCGTTTTTATGCATTCTTTTACTGCATAACATCTCAACAAGGAGTCTTTTCTTCATTTTCTCCCCCCATGTCTTTCCATATTAGTTTCTCTGAATTATACTAATATGAGGTAAAAGGCACAATAAGGACTATATATTTAAAAACGCTACAGTGGTTACATAGGTCCTCAATGTGAAAAGGCTTCAATTAACCCACGGACCATATTCTAACACAGTACTTACCTTGGTTGCATAATCTTGTTCAAGTTGCTTTTCTTTTTGGATTGAACTTGCTCCTCAATTTGTTGCTTGCTTATCCCAAAATTCTCGAGTCTTCTCCCAAGATTCTCTCTTCCACCCAGTCTCCAGGTTGATGGGAAGAACGAAAGGATCCCTTTTTATTACATCCAAGCCAAAACACTCTGTTGTGCTCTGTACATGAAGACACTGGAAGCCATGTAGTAAGTTTCTAAGTCTTCTTTATTGGTTCCAGTTTTAAATAGTATCAGTCTTAGTTCAGCCATGTACCAGCTCCTTCACCAGCCCCACCAGGAGCAGTCTGCCTAGCTGCTCAGCCCATCTCCAACTGTCACCACTCATCCACACAGGCACCCAGGCATTCCATTCATCACAGTCACACCAACATTCCGTTACCATCTCTCACTCTGTCTGAGCAGCTAGGAAGACCTAGGCTAATTACAATTAAATGTAATACTCAGGATATAACATTATCCCTTTCCTTTTAAAATGAAAACAAAGATTACAATACTAAAGCAGAGAACTATACACAAGAGAAGCAGTAATGTTCATAACCCGAGGATGCAACTAAAAGTAAAACATCACAAAAGAGAGAACAATGTAAATAAAGAAAAGATGGGCAAAATACGACATACAAAAACATGCACCAAAATCCCCCATCCTCTCTCATGAAGATTAAGTCATATTAAAGCATGAAATATCAAACGATGTTAAAACGCAGAGAAACTGACTAACACTGCGTACTTCTGGGAAGGAATAAAAATTGTCAAGCAATTTAAATTACAAACTAGCAATAACCCCATCCTTCCCCATGAACATTGGAAAATAACGTAGTAAAGAGTGCACACACCCCACGACAAACACCCAAGGCCAGAAACAGACAACAAGGGTGAACCAACACTACAGATACACGTGTACCACAATATGGACCACATAGAGGGTACACACAGTGAGGCGCAGGGCGACTTACACACGACTACATCTGAAGCGCGGGGCGACTTACACAGGACAACACATGATGCACAGGGCAACTTACACAGGACAACACATGATGCACAGGGCGACTTACACACAACTGAAGCGCCGGGCGACTTATACAGGACAACACGTGAGGCGCAGGGCAACTTACACACAACATCTGAAATGCAAGGTGACTTACACAGGACAACATGTGAGGCGCAGGGCGACTTACACACATACAAACAGACAAGACGTGCAGCGCAAGACGACTTACCAACACAACACAAAGAAGTGGGAAACCACCCACCAAGACCAGAACCACCCTCATGTAAGGGAGAAACTGAAATGTCCACCCACCAGGAGACTACAACGTCCCAACCATAAACAGCGTAAAACTGTGGAATCACGACATAAAATTGCTGTAAATGTTACATTTACTGTAGAACACTACTGACTTGTGCACCACGCCGGTGAGCGACCTCTCACCCGAATACTACTAGGCTAGAAACTCCAATGAGACAGGATTAAGAACACCTACTCTTTAGGAAATGACCTAGTAGATTTGAAACATATGAAAAAGTTCATGTGCCACTTGGCTGCCTGTTAACACGAAAACTGTGACACCAATTTAAAATCAACTGAAAAATACTACTATACTTAAATAATACATAGCACTCTTCGTTAAGCATAGTTGCTGTATTTGGATTTCCAATTTGAAGTGGAGACAAAATCTTTCTAAAACCACTGGAGAATGATATGAACACTTCACTATAAGAAACAAAGAAGAGCAGAGAAAACGTGCAGCTTGAAGTTGACAGTAATATCAGAAAGTATCTTCAAACATATGATGTATACCGCGTGATCCAGAGGGTGAATCCACAAGTCTCTCAAACACTTTAAACTCTTACCCAAATAGTCGTCACGTGTGCCCAGACACAGTTGCTTTTACCATGAAAAATAAATGTCCCGATCAAGTGTAGATAAAAATTGCACACAGGATACGAAAGCTCCATTGAACTGAAGCAGAGTCCACATCGTCGTTTCCAGACTGCAAGATGTGATGTTCAAACTTTATTTAAACCAGCAAACAGCAACGAGGTTGGCAGACACAAATGTAGAGATAAATAGAGCGTGCCAACCCCAAGATGGCGGAACGTTGACGACGTTGTGCCGGATGGCTCACTGCACGTTGCTGCAATGAAGCGTCCAGAAGCAGCATGCAGCTTCGAAGACCCCAAGACGTCACAGAAGATCTCACTGGAGACACGCGCAACACCGCGACAAAGGTGAGTTGCACGCGCCATGCTTTTTGAATTTGAAATTTAAGAAAACAGCTTGCAGCAATTAGTAGAGGGTTATGAGTGTGCCGTATATATCTCAAAGGACAAAATCACCAGGTCAACGTGTGACTAGAAATCTTCACACACGCTTTAAAAAAAACAATGCGCTACACAAGCATGTAAAACGACCCACAGCACAAACAGTCCGATCACGCAGGGTTGAAGTGTCAGAAAGGATCACAAAAACACCGCTCCTGTGTGGCCACCTGGACGTACACACAGTGGGAATGATGTGTGGCCCATGCAATACTCACATAGATTGTGCTTAAATCATGCCACAAATGACAGGCTGTTCCAAGCTTTCCTTCTGTACAGACACTTCACGCAATCATTTGTGACTTCCTGAAGAAAGTACATACCAAGTATTTCAACAGGTTTCTTCACTTCACGTGTGTTTTCTTTGAAGATACTGTGGTCCATGTGAAATGATGTGGCTGGAACACCAGATGAGGTTGTAGTGTAACTACTCCTCCAACTCACTTAATCCCTTCTGTTTAAAGCACTGTGGCTGGATCACCTACATCAGGTCGAAGTTTAACTTCACCTCCAACTCACTGAATCCTTATGCAGAGGAGTATTTCCAGGCTGTATTTCCAGGCTGTAGCGTCAGTTGGGCTGTCCGTTGACAAGAACACTGGTGGGGCTGGCTTGCCTTTTACTCCATTCTGCTTCATGTATTATTCTTTCCTTTTTTTTTTTCCTTTGTAGTTACGCTGGTTACAATGGTTTCTTTGTAGTGTCTGGGTTACTGTTCAGTCCTTAAGCACACTTGGGTCCAGGTCAGCTCGTCGCCAAAATTATTTTGTGCTCTGTACATGAAGACACTGGTAGCCATGTTGTAAGTTTCTAAGTCTTTTTTATTGGTTCCAGTTTTAAATAGTATCAGTCTTAGTTCAGCCATGTACCAGCTCCTTCACCAGCCCCACCAGGAGCAGTCTGCCTAGCTGCTCAGCCCATCTCCAACTGTCACCACTCATCCACACAGGCACCCAGGCATTCCATTCATCACAGTCACACCAACATTCCGTTACCATCTCTCACTCTGTCTGAGCAGCTAGGAAGACCTAGGCTAATTACAATTAAATGTAATACTCAGGATATAACATTATCCCTTTCCTTTTAAAATGAAAACAAAGATTACAATACTAAAGCAGAGAACTATACACAAGAGAAGCAGTAATGTTCATAACCCGAGGATGCAACTAAAAGTAAAACATCACAAAAGAGAGAACAATGTAAATAAAGAAAAGATGGGCAAAATACGACATACAAAAACATGCACCAAAATCCCCCATCCTCTCTCATGAAGATTAAGTCATATTAAAGCGTGAAATATCAAACGATGTTAAAACGCAGAGAAACTGACTAACCCTGCGTACTTCTGGGAAGGAATAAAAATTGTCAAGCAATTTAAATTACAAACTAGCAATAACCCCATCCTTCCCCATGAACATTGGAAAATAACGTAGTAAAGAGTGCACACACCCCACGACAAACACCCAAGGCCAGAAACAGACAACAAGGGTGAACCAACACTACAGATACACGTGTACCACAATATGGACCACATAGAGGGTACACACAGTGAGGCGCAGGGCGACTTACACACGACTACATCTGAAGCGCGGGGCGACTTACACAGGACAACACATGATGCGCAGGGCAACTTACACAGGACAACACATGATGCACAGGGTGACTTACACACAACAACTGAAGCGCCGGGCGACTTACACAGGACAACACGTGAGGCGCAGGGCAACTTACACACAACATCTGAAATGCAAGGTGACTTACACAGGACAACATGTGAGGCGCAGGGCGACTTACAACAACATCTGAAGCGCAGGGCGACTTACACACATACAAACAGACAAGACGTGCAGCGCAAGACGACTTACCAACACAACACAAAGAAGTGGGAAACCACCCACCAAGACCAGAACCACCCTCATGTAAGGGAGAAACTGAAATGTCCACCCACCAGGAGTCTACAACGTCCCAACCATAAACAGCGTAAAACTGTGGAATCACAACATAAAATTGCTGTAAATGTTACATTTACTGTAGAACACTACTGACTTGCGCACCACGCCGGTGAGCGACCTCTCACCCGAATACTACTAGGCTAGAAACTCCAATGAGACAGGATTAACAACACCTACTCTTTAGGAAATGACCTAGTAGATTTGAAACATATGAAAAAGTTCATGTGCCACTTGGCTGCCTGTTAACACGAAAACTGTGACACCAATTTAAAATCAACTGAAAAATACTACTATACTTAAATAATACATAGCACTCTTCGTTAAGCATAGTTGCTGTATTTGGATTTCCAATTTGAAGTGGAGACAAAATCTTTCTAAAACCACTGGAGAATGATATGAACACTTCACTATAAGAAACAAAGAAGAGCAGAGAAAACGTGCAGCTTGAAGTTGACAGTAATATCAGAAAGTATCTTCAAACATATGATGTATACCGCGTGATCCAGAGGGTGAATCCACAAGTCTCTCAAACACTTTAAACTCTTACCCAAATAGTCGTCACGTGTGCCCAGACACAGTTGCTTTTACCATGAAAAATAAATGTCCCGATCAAGTGTAGATAAAAATTGCACACAGGATACGAAAGCTCCATTGAACTGAAGCAGAGTCCACATCGTCGTTTCCAGACTGCAAGATGTGATGTTCAAACTTTATTTAAACCAGCAAAGAGCAACGAGGTTGGCAGACACAAATGTAGAGATAAATAGAGCGTGCCAACCCCAAGATGGCGGAACGTTGACGACGTTGTGCCGGATGGCTCACTGCACGTTGCTGCAATGAAGCGTCCAGAAGCAGCATGCAGCTTCGAAGACCCCAAGACGTCACAGAAGATCTCACTGGAGACACGCGCAACACCGCGACAAAGGTGAGTTGCACGCGCCATGCTTTTTGAATTTGAAATTTAAGAAAACAGCTTGCAGCAATTAGTAGAGGGTTATGAGTGTGCCGTATATATCTCAAAGGACAAAATCACCAGGTCAACGTGTGACTAGAAATCTTCACACACGCTTTAAAAAAACCAATGCGCTACACAAGCATGTAAAACGACCCACAGCACAAACAGTCCGATCACGCAGGGTTGAAGTGTCAGAAAGGATCACAAAAACACCGCTCCTGTGTGGCCACCTGGACGTACACACAGTGGGAATGATGTGTGGCCCATGCAATACTCACATAGATTGTGCTTAAATCATGCCACAAATGACAGGCTGTTCCAAGCTTTCCTTCTGTACAGACACTTCACGCAATCATTTGTGACTTCCTGAAGAAAGTACATACCAAGTATTTCAACAGGTTTCTTCACTTCACGTGTGTTTTCTTTGAAGATACTGTGGTCCATGTGAAATGATGTGGCTGGAACACCAGATGAGGTTGTAGTGTAACTACTCCTCCAACTCACTTAATCCCTTCTGTTTAAAGCACTGTGGCTGGATCACCTACATCAGGTCGAAGTTTAACTTCACCTCCAACTCACTGAATCCTTATGCAGAGGAGTATTTCCAGGCTGTATTTCCAGGCTGTAGCGTCAGTTGGGCTGTCCGTTGACAAGGACACTGGTGGGGCTGGCTTGCCTTTTACTCCATTCTGCTTCATGTATTATTCTTTCCTTTTTTTTTTTCCTTTGTAGTTGCGCTGGTTACAATGGTTTCTTTGTAGTGTCTGGGTTACTGTTCAGTCCTTAAGCACACTTGGGTCCAGGTCAGCTCGTCGCCAAAATTATTTTGTGCTCTGTACATGAAGACACTGGTAGCCATGTTGTAAGTTTCTAAGTCTTTTTTATTGGTTCCAGTTTTAAATAGTATCAGTCTTAGTTCAGCCATGTACCAGCTCCTTCACCAGCCCCACCAGGAGCAGTCTGCCTAGCTGCTCAGCCCATCTCCAACTGTCACCACTCATCCACACAGGCACCCAGGCATCCCTTTCATCACAGTCACACCAACATTCCGTTACCATCTCTCACTCTGTCTGAGCAGCTAGGAAGACCTAGGCTAATTACAATTAAATGTAATACTCAGGATATAACATTATCCCTTTCCTTTTAAAATGAAAACAAAGATTACAATACTAAAGCAGAGAACTATACACAAGAGAAGCAGTAATGTTCATAACCCGAGGATGCAACTAAAAGTAAAACATCACAAAAGAGAGAACAATGTAAATAAAGAAAAGATGGGCAAAATACGACATACAAAAACATGCACCAAAATCCCCCATCCTCTCTCATGAAGATTAAGTCATATTAAAGCGTGAAATATCAAACGATGTTAAAACGCAGAGAAACTGACTAACACTGCGTACTTCTGGGAAGGAATAAAAATTGTCAAGCAATTTAAATTACAAACTAGCAATAACCCCATCCTTCCCCATGAACATTGGAAAATAACGTAGTAAAGAGTGCACACACCCCACGACAAACACCCAAGGCCAGAAACAGACAACAAGGGTGAACCAACACTACAGATACACGTGTACCACAATATGGACCACATAGAGGGTACACACAGTGAGGCGCAGGGCGACTTACACACGACTACATCTGAAGCGCGGGGCGACTTACACAGGACAACACATGATGCGCAGGGCAACTTACACAGGACAACACATGATGCACAGGGCGACTTACACACAACAACTGAAGCGCCGGGCGACTTACACAGGACAACACGTGAGGCGCAGGGCAACTTACACACAACATCTGAAATGCAAGGTGACTTACACAGGACAACATGTGAGGCGCAGGGCGACTTACAACAACATCTGAAGCGCAGGGCGACTTACACACATACAAACAGACAAGACGTGCAGCGCAAGACGACTTACCAACACAACACAAAGAAGTGGGAAACCACCCACCAAGACCAGAACCACCCTCATGTAAGGGAGAAACTGAAATGTCCACCCACCAGGAGACTACAACGTCCCAACCATAAACAGCGTAAAACTGTGGAATCACGACATAAAATTGCTGTAAATGTTACATTTACTGTAGAACACTACTGACTTGTGCACCACGCCGGTGAGCGACCTCTCACCCAAATACTACTAGGCTAGAAACTCCAATGAGACAGGATTAACAACACCTACTCTTTAGGAAATGACCTAGTAGATTTGAAACATATGAAAAAGTTCATGTGCCACTTGGCTGCCTGTTAACACGAAAACTGTGACACCAATTTAAAATCAACTGAAAAATACTACTATACTTAAATAATACATAGCACTCTTCGTTAAGCATAGTTGCTGTATTTGGATTTCCAATTTGAAGTGGAGACAAAATCTTTCTAAAACCACTGGAGAATGATATGAACACTTCACTATAAGAAACAAAGAAGAGCAGAGAAAACGTGCAGCTTGAAGTTGACAGTAATATCAGAAAGTATCTTCAAACATATGATGTATACCGCGTGATCCAGAGGGTGAATCCACAAGTCTCTCAAACACTTTAAACTCTTACCCAAATAGTCGTCACGTGTGCCCAGACACAGTTGCTTTTACCATGAAAAATAAATGTCCCGATCAAGTGTAGATAAAAATTGCACACAGGATACGAAAGCTCCATTGAACTGAAGCAGAGTCCACATCGTCGTTTCCAGACTGCAAGATGTGATGTTCAAACTTTATTTAAACCAGCAAAGAGCAACGAGGTTGGCAGACACAAATGTAGAGATAAATAGAGCGTGCCAACCCCAAGATGGCGGAACGTTGACGACGTTGTGCCGGATGGCTCACTGCACGTTGCTGCAATGAAGCGTCCAGAAGCAGCATGCAGCTTCGAAGACCCCAAGACGTCACAGAAGATCTCACTGGAGACACGCGCAACACCGCGACAAAGGTGAGTTGCACGCGCCATGCTTTTTGAATTTGAAATTTAAGAAAACAGCTTGCAGCAATTAGTAGAGGGTTATGAGTGTGCCGTATATATCTCAAAGGACAAAATCACCAGGTCAACGTGTGACTAGAAATCTTCACACACGCTTTAAAAAAACCAATGCGCTACACAAGCATGTAAAACGACCCACAGCACAAACAGTCCGATCACGCAGGGTTGAAGTGTCAGAAAGGATCACAAAAACACCGCTCCTGTGTGGCCACCTGGACGTACACACAGTGGGAATGATGTGTGGCCCATGCAATACTCACATAGATTGTGCTTAAATCATGCCACAAATGACAGGCTGTTCCAAGCTTTCCTTCTGTACAGACACTTCACGCAATCATTTGTGACTTCCTGAAGAAAGTACATACCAAGTATTTCAACAGGTTTCTTCACTTCACGTGTGTTTTCTTTGAAGATACTGTGGTCCATGTGAAATGATGTGGCTGGAACACCAGATGAGGTTGTAGTGTAACTACTCCTCCAACTCACTTAATCCCTTCTGTTTAAAGCACTGTGGCTGGATCACCTACATCAGGTCGAAGTTTAACTTCACCTCCAACTCACTGAATCCTTATGCAGAGGAGTATTTCCAGGCTGTATTTCCAGGCTGTAGCGTCAGTTGGGCTGTCCGTTGACAAGGACACTGGTGGGGCTGGCTTGCCTTTTACTCCATTCTGCTTCATGTATTATTCTTTCCTTTTTTTTTTTCCTTTGTAGTTGCGCTGGTTACAATGGTTTCTTTGTAGTGTCTGGGTTACTGTTCAGTCCTTAAGCACACTTGGGTCCAGGTCAGCTCGTCGCCAAAATTATTTTGTGCTCTGTACATGAAGACACTGGTAGCCATGTTGTAAGTTTCTAAGTCTTTTTTATTGGTTCCAGTTTTAAATAGTATCAGTCTTAGTTCAGCCATGTACCAGCTCCTTCACCAGCCCCACCAGGAGCAGTCTGCCTAGCTGCTCAGCCCATCTCCAACTGTCACCACTCATCCACACAGGCACCCAGGCATCCCTTTCATCACAGTCACACCAACATTCCGTTACCATCTCTCACTCTGTCTGAGCAGCTAGGAAGACCTAGGCTAATTACAATTAAATGTAATACTCAGGATATAACATTATCCCTTTCCTTTTAAAATGAAAACAAAGATTACAATACTAAAGCAGAGAACTATACACAAGAGAAGCAGTAATGTTCATAACCCGAGGATGCAACTAAAAGTAAAACATCACAAAAGAGAGAACAATGTAAATAAAGAAAAGATGGGCAAAATACGACATACAAAAACATGCACCAAAATCCCCCATCCTCTCTCATGAAGATTAAGTCATATTAAAGCGTGAAATATCAAACGATGTTAAAACGCAGAGAAACTGACTAACACTGCGTACTTCTGGGAAGGAATAAAAATTGTCAAGCAATTTAAATTACAAACTAGCAATAACCCCATCCTTCCCCATGAACATTGGAAAATAACGTAGTAAAGAGTGCACACACCCCACGACAAACACCCAAGGCCAGAAACAGACAACAAGGGTGAACCAACACTACAGATACACGTGTACCACAATATGGACCACATAGAGGGTACACACAGTGAGGCGCAGGGCGACTTACACACGACTACATCTGAAGCGCGGGGCGACTTACACAGGACAACACATGATGCGCAGGGCAACTTACACAGGACAACACATGATGCACAGGGCGACTTACACACAACAACTGAAGCGCCGGGCGACTTACACAGGACAACACGTGAGGCGCAGGGCAACTTACACACAACATCTGAAATGCAAGGTGACTTACACAGGACAACATGTGAGGCGCAGGGCGACTTACAACAACATCTGAAGCGCAGGGCGACTTACACACATACAAACAGACAAGACGTGCAGCGCAAGACGACTTACCAACACAACACAAAGAAGTGGGAAACCACCCACCAAGACCAGAACCACCCTCATGTAAGGGAGAAACTGAAATGTCCACCCACCAGGAGACTACAACGTCCCAACCATAAACAGCGTAAAACTGTGGAATCACGACATAAAATTGCTGTAAATGTTACATTTACTGTAGAACACTACTGACTTGTGCACCACGCCGGTGAGCGACCTCTCACCCAAATACTACTAGGCTAGAAACTCCAATGAGACAGGATTAACAACACCTACTCTTTAGGAAATGACCTAGTAGATTTGAAACATATGAAAAAGTTCATGTGCCACTTGGCTGCCTGTTAACACGAAAACTGTGACACCAATTTAAAATCAACTGAAAAATACTACTATACTTAAATAATACATAGCACTCTTCGTTAAGCATAGTTGCTGTATTTGGATTTCCAATTTGAAGTGGAGACAAAATCTTTCTAAAACCACTGGAGAATGATATGAACACTTCACTATAAGAAACAAAGAAGAGCAGAGAAAACGTGCAGCTTGAAGTTGACAGTAATATCAGAAAGTATCTTCAAACATATGATGTATACCGCGTGATCCAGAGGGTGAATCCACAAGTCTCTCAAACACTTTAAACTCTTACCCAAATAGTCGTCACGTGTGCCCAGACACAGTTGCTTTTACCATGAAAAATAAATGTCCCGATCAAGTGTAGATAAAAATTGCACACAGGATACGAAAGCTCCATTGAACTGAAGCAGAGTCCACATCGTCGTTTCCAGACTGCAAGATGTGATGTTCAAACTTTATTTAAACCAGCAAAGAGCAACGAGGTTGGCAGACACAAATGTAGAGATAACTAGAGCGTGCCAACCCCAAGATGGCGGAACGTTGACGACGTTGTGCCGGATGGCTCACTGCACGTTGCTGCAATGAAGCGTCCAGAAGCAGCATGCAGCTTCGAAGACCCCAAGACGTCACAGAAGATCTCACTGGAGACACGCGCAACACCGCGACAAAGGTGAGTTGCACGCGCCATGCTTTTTGAATTTGAAATTTAAGAAAACAGCTTGCAGCAATTAGTAGAGGGTTATGAGTGTGCCGTATATATCTCAAAGGACAAAATCACCAGGTCAACGTGTGACTAGAAATCTTCACACACGCTTTAAAAAAAACAATGCGCTACACAAGCATGTAAAACGACCCACAGCACAAACAGTCCGATCACGCAGGGTTGAAGTGTCAGAAAGGATCACAAAAACACCGCTCCTGTGTGGCCACCTGGACGTACACACAGTGGGAATGATGTGTGGCCCATGCAATACTCACATAGATTGTGCTTAAATCATGCCACAAATGACAGGCTGTTCCAAGCTTTCCTTCTGTACAGACACTTCACGCAATCATTTGTGACTTCCTGAAGAAAGTACATACCAAGTATTTCAACAGGTTTCTTCACTTCACGTGTGTTTTCTTTGAAGATACTGTGGTCCATGTGAAATGATGTAGCTGGAACACCAGATGAGGTTGTAGTGTAACTACTCCTCCAACTCACTTAATCCCTTCTGTTTAAAGCACTGTGGCTGGATCACCTACATCAGGTCGAAGTTTAACTTCACCTCCAACTCACTGAATCCTTATGCAGAGGAGTATTTCCAGGCTGTAGCGTCAGTTGGGCTGTCCGTTGACAAGGACACTGGTGGGGCTGGCTTGCCTTTTACTCCATTCTGCTTCATGTATTATTCTTTCCTTTTTTTTTTTCCTTTGTAGTTGCGCTGGTTACAATGGTTTCTTTGTAGTGTCTGGGTTACTGTTCAGTCCTTAAGCACACTTGGGTCCAGGTCAGCTCGTCGCCAAAATTATTTTGTGCTCTGTACATGAAGACACTGGTAGCCATGTTGTAAGTTTCTAAGTCTTTTTTATTGGTTCCAGTTTTAAATAGTATCAGTCTTAGTTCAGCCATGTACCAGCTCCTTCACCAGCCCCACCAGGAGCAGTCTGCCTAGCTGCTCAGCCCATCTCCAACTGTCACCACTCATCCACACAGGCACCCAGGCATTCCATTCATCACAGTCACACCAACATTCCGTTACCATCTCTCACTCTGTCTGAGCAGCTAGGAAGACCTAGGCTAATTACAATTAAATGTAATACTCAGGATATAACATTATCCCTTTCCTTTTAAAATGAAAACAAAGATTACAATACTAAAGCAGAGAACTATACACAAGAGAAGCAGTAATGTTCATAACCCGAGGATGCAACTAAAAGTAAAACATCACAAAAGAGAGAACAATGTAAATAAAGAAAAGATGGGCAAAATACGACATACAAAAACATGCACCAAAATCCCCCATCCTCTCTCATGAAGATTAAGTCATATTAAAGCGTGAAATATCAAACGATGTTAAAACGCAGAGAAACTGACTAACACTGCGTACTTCTGGGAAGGAATAAAAATTGTCAAGCAATTTAAATTACAAACTAGCAATAACCCCATCCTTCCCCATGAACATTGGAAAATAACGTAGTAATGAGTGGACACACCCCACGACAAACACCCAAGGCCAGAAACAGACAACAAGGGTGAACCAACACTACAGATACACGTGTACCACAATATGGACCACATAGAGGGTACACACAGTGAGGCGCAGGGCGACTTACACACGACTACATCTGAAGCGCGGGGCGACTTACACAGGACAACACATGATGCGCAGGGCAACTTACACAGGACAACACATGATGCACAGGGCGACTTACACACAACAACTGAAGCGCCGGGCGACTTACACAGGACAACACGTGAGGCGCAGGGCAACTTACACACAACATCTGAAATGCAAGGTGACTTACACAGGACAACATGTGAGGCGCAGGGCGACTTACAACATCTGAAGCGCAGGGCGACTTACACACATACAAACAGACAAGACGTGCAGCGCAAGACGACTTACCAACACAACACAAAGAAGTGGGAAACCACCCACCAAGACCAGAACCACCCTCATGTAAGGGAGAAACTGAAATGTCCACCCACCAGGAGACTACAACGTCCCAACCATAAACAGCGTAAAACTGTGGAATCACGACATAAAATTGCTGTAAATGTTACATTTACTGTAGAACACTACTGACTTGTGCACCACGCCGGTGAGCGACCTCTCACCCAAATACTACTAGGCTAGAAACTCCAATGAGACAGGATTAACAACACCTACTCTTTAGGAAATGACCTAGTAGATTTGAAACATATGAAAAAGTTCATGTGCCACTTGGCTGCCTGTTAACACGAAAACTGTGACACCAATTTAAAATCAATTGAAAAATACTACTATACTTAAATAATACATAGCACTCTTCGTTAAGCATAGTTGCTGTATTTGGATTTCCAATTTGAAGTGGAGACAAAATCTTTCTAAAACCACTGGAGAATGATATGAACACTTCACTATAAGAAACAAAGAAGAGCAGAGAAAACGTGCAGCTTGAAGTTGACAGTAATATCAGAAAGTATCTTCAAACATATGATGTATACCGCGTGATCCAGAGGGTGAATCCACAAGTCTCTCAAACACTTTAAACTCTTACCCAAATAGTCGTCACGTGTGCCCAGACACAGTTGCTTTTACCATGAAAAATAAATGTCCCGATCAAGTGTAGATAAAAATTGCACACAGGATACGAAAGCTCCATTGAACTGAAGCAGAGTCCACATCGTCGTTTCCAGACTGCAAGATGTGATGTTCAAACTTTATTTAAACCAGCAAAGAGCAACGAGGTTGGCAGACACAAATGTAGAGATAAATAGAGCGTGCCAACCCCAAGATGGCGGAACGTTGACGACGTTGTGCCGGATGGCTCACTGCACGTTGCTGCAATGAAGCGTCCAGAAGCAGCATGCAGCTTCGAAGACCCCAAGACGTCACAGAAGATCTCACTGGAGACACGCGCAACACCGCGACAAAGGTGAGTTGCACGCGCCATGCTTTTTGAATTTGAAATTTAAGAAAACAGCTTGCAGCAATTAGTAGAGGGTTATGAGTGTGCCGTATATATCTCAAAGGACAAAATCACCAGGTCAACGTGTGACTAGAAATCTTCACACACGCTTTAAAGAAAACAATGCGCTACACAAGCATGTAAAACGACCCACAGCACAAACAGTCCGATCACGCAGGGTTGAAGTGTCAGAAAGGATCACAAAAACACCGCTCCTGTGTGGCCACCTGGACGTACACACAGTGGGAATGATGTGTGGCCCATGCAATACTCACATAGATTGTGCTTAAATCATGCCACAAATGACAGGCTGTTCCAAGCTTTCCTTCTGTACAGACACTTCACGCAATCATTTGTGACTTCCTGAAGAAAGTACATACCAAGTATTTCAACAGGTTTCTTCACTTCACGTGTGTTTTCTTTGAAGATACTGTGGTCCATGTGAAATGATGTGGCTGGAACACCAGATGAGGTTGTAGTGTAACTACTCCTCCAACTCACTTAATCCCTTCTGTTTAAAGCACTGTGGCTGGATCACCTACATCAGGTCGAAGTTTAACTTCACCTCCAACTCACTGAATCCTTATGCAGAGGAGTATTTCCAGGCTGTATTTCCAGGCTGTAGCGTCAGTTGGGCTGTCCGTTGACAAGGACACTGGTGGGGCTGGCTTGCCTTTTACTCCATTCTGCTTCATGTATTATTCTTTCCTTTTTTTTTTTCCTTTGTAGTTGCGCTGGTTACAATGGTTTCTTTGTAGTGTCTGGGTTACTGTTCAGTCCTTAAGCACACTTGGGTCCAGGTCAGCTCGTCGCCAAAATTATTTTGTGCTCTGTACATGAAGACACTGGTAGCCATGTTGTAAGTTTCTAAGTCTTTTTTATTGGTTCCAGTTTTAAATAGTATCAGTCTTAGTTCAGCCATGTACCAGCTCCTTCACCAGCCCCACCAGGAGCAGTCTGCCTAGCTGCTCAGCCCATCTCCAACTGTCACCACTCATCCACACAGGCACCCAGGCATTCCATTCATCACAGTCACACCAACATTCCGTTACCATCTCTCTCTCTGTCTGAGCAGCTAGGAAGACCTAGGCTAATTACAATTAAATGTAATACTCAGGATATAACATTATCCCTTTCCTTTTAAAATGAAAACAAAGATTACAATACTAAAGCAGAGAACTATACACAAGAGAAGCAGTAATGTTCATAACCCGAGGATGCAACTAAAAGTAAAACATCACAAAAGAGAGAACAATGTAAATAAAGAAAAGATGGGCAAAATACGACATACAAAAACATGCACCAAAATCCCCCATCCTCTCTCATGAAGATTAAGTCATATTAAAGCGTGAAATATCAAACGATGTTAAAACGCAGAGAAACTGACTAACACTGCGTACTTCTGGGAAGGAATAAAAATTGTCAAGCAATTTAAATTACAAACTAGCAATAACCCCATCCTTCCCCATGAACATTGGAAAATAACGTAGTAAAGAGTGCACACACCCCACGACAAACACCCAAGGCCAGAAACAGACAACAAGGGTGAACCAACACTACAGATACACGTGTACCACAATATGGACCACATAGAGGGTACACACAGTGAGGCGCAGGGCGACTTACACACGACTACATCTGAAGCGCGGGGCGACTTACACAGGACAACACATGATGCGCAGGGCAACTTACACAGGACAACACATGATGCACAGGGCGACTTACACACAACAACTGAAGCGCCGGGCGACTTACACAGGACAACACGTGAGGCGCAGGGCAACTTACACACAACATCTGAAATGCAAGGTGACTTACACAGGACAACATGTGAGGCGCAGGGCGACTTACAACAACATCTGAAGCGCAGGGCGACTTACACACATACAAACAGACAAGACGTGCAGCGCAAGACGACTTACCAACACAACACAAAGAAGTGGGAAACCACCCACCAAGACCAGAACCACCCTCATGTAAGGGAGAAACTGAAATGTCCACCCACCAGGAGACTACAACATCCCAACCATAAACAGCGTAAAACTGTGGAATCACGACATAAAATTGCTGTAAATGTTACATTTACTGTAGAACACTACTGACTTGTGCACCACGCCGGTGAGTGACCTCTCACCCGAATACTACTAGGCTAGAAACTCCAATGAGACAGGATTAACAACACCTACTCTTTAGGAAATGACCTAGTAGATTTGAAACATATGAAAAAGTTCATGTGCCACTTGGCTGCCTGTTAACACGAAAACTGTGACACCAATTTAAAATCAACTGAAAAATACTACTATACTTAAATAATACATAGCACTCTTCGTTAAGCATAGTTGCTGTATTTGGATTTCCAATTTGAAGTGGAGACAAAATCTTTCTAAAACCACTGGAGAATGATATGAACACTTCACTATAAGAAACAAAGAAGAGCAGAGAAAACGTGCAGCTTGAAGTTGACAGTAATATCAGAAAGTATCTTCAAACATATGATGTATACCGCGTGATCCAGAGGGTGAATCCACAAGTCTCTCAAACACTTTAAACTCTTACCCAAATAGTCGTCACGTGTGCCCAGACACAGTTGCTTTTACCATGAAAAATAAATGTCCCAATCAAGTGTAGATAAAAATTGCACACAGGATACGAAAGCTCCATTGAACTGAAGCAGAGTCCACATCGTCGTTTCCAGACTGCAAGATGTGATGTTCAAACTTTATTTAAACCAGCAAAGAGCAACGAGGTTGGCAGACACAAATGTAGAGATAAATAGAGCGTGCCAACCCCAAGATGGCGGAACGTTGACGACGTTGTGCCGGATGGCTCACTGCACGTTGCTGCAATGAAGCGTTCAGAAGCAGCATGCAGCTTCGAAGACCCCAAGACGTCACAGAAGATCTCACTGGAGACACGCGCAACACCGCGACAAAGGTGAGTTGCACGCGCCATGCTTTTTGAATTTGAAATTTAAGAAAACAGCTTGCAGCAATTAGTAGAGGGTTATGAGTGTGCCGTATATATCTCAAAGGACAAAATCACCAGGTCAACGTGTGACTAGAAATCTTCACACACGCTTTAAAAAAAACAATGCACTACAAAAGCATGTAAAACGACCCACAGCACAAACAGTCCGATCACGCAGGGTTGAAGTGTCAGAAAGGATCACAAAAACACCGCTCCTGTGTGGCCACCTGGACGTACACACAGTGGGAATGATGTGTGGCCCATGCAATACTCACATAGATTGTGCTTAAATCATGCCACAAATGACAGGCTGTTCCAAGCTTTCCTTCTGTACAGACACTTCACGCAATCATTTGTGACTTCCTGAAGAAAGTACATACCAAGTATTTCAACAGGTTTCTTCACTTCACGTGTGTTTTCTTTGAAGATACTGTGGTCCATGTGAAATGATGTGGCTGGAACACCAGATGAGGTTGTAGTGTAACTACTCCTCCAACTCACTTAATCCCTTCTGTTTAAAGCACTGTGGCTGGATCACCTACATCAGGTCGAAGTTTAACTTCACCTCCAACTCACTGAATCCTTATGCAGAGGAGTATTTCCAGGCTGTATTTCCAGGCTGTAGCGTCAGTTGGGCTGTCCGTTGACAAGGACACTGGTGGGGCTGGCTTGCCTTTTACTCCATTCTGCTTCATGTATTATTCTTTCCTTTTTTTTTTTCCTTTGTAGTTGCGCTGGTTACAATGGTTTCTTTGTAGTGTCTGGGTTACTGTTCAGTCCTTAAGCACACTTGGGTCCAGGTCAGCTCGTCGCCAAAATTATTTTGTGCTCTGTACATGAAGACACTGGTAGCCATGTTGTAAGTTTCTAAGTCTTTTTTATTGGTTCCAGTTTTAAATAGTATCAGTCTTAGTTCAGCCATGTACCAGCTCCTTCACCAGCCCCACCAGGAGCAGTCTGCCTAGCTGCTCAGCCCATCTCCAACTGTCACCACTCATCCACACAGGCACCCAGGCATTCCATTCATCACAGTCACACCAACATTCCGTTACCATCTCTCACTCTGTCTGAGCAGCTAGGAAGACCTAGGCTAATTACAATTAAATGTAATACTCAGGATATAACATTATCTCTTTCCTTTTAAAATGAAAACAAAGATTACAATACTAAAGCAGAGAACTATACACAAGAGAAGCAGTAATGTTCATAACCCGAGGATGCAACTAAAAGTAAAACATCACAAAAGAGAGAACAATGTAAATAAAGAAAAGATGGGCAAAATACGACATACAAAAACATGCACCAAAATCCCCCATCCTCTCTCATGAAGATTAAGTCATATTAAAGCGTGAAATATCAAACGATGTTAAAACGCAGAGAAACTGACTAACACTGCGTACTTCTGGGAAGGAATAAAAATTGTCAAGCAATTTAAATTACAAACTAGCAATAACCCCATCCTTCCCCATGAACATTGGAAAATAACGTAGTAAAGAGTGCACACACCCCACGACAAACACCCAAGGCCAGAAACAGACAACAAGGGTGAACCAACACTACAGATACACGTGTACCACAATATGGACCACATAGAGGGTACACACAGTGAGGTGCAGGGCGACTTACACACGACTACATCTGAAGCGCGGGGCGACTTACACAGGACAACACATGATGCGCAGGGCAACTTACACAGGACAACACATGATGCACAGGGCGACTTACACACAACAACTGAAGCGCCGGGCGACTTACACAGGACAACACGTGAGGCGCAGGGCAACTTACACACAACATCTGAAATGCAAGGTGACTTACACAGGACAACATGTGAGGCGCAGGGCGACTTACAACAACATCTGAAGCGCAGGGCGACTTACACACATACAAACAGACAAGACGTGCAGCGCAAGACGACTTACCAACACAACACAAAGAAGTGGGAAACCACCCACCAAGACCAGAACCACCCTCATGTAAGGGAGAAACTGAAATGTCCACCCACCAGGAGACTACAACGTCCCAACCATAAACAGCGTAAAACTGTGGAATCACGACATAAAATTGCTGTAAATGTTACATTTACTGTAGAACACTACTGACTTGTGCACCACGCCGGTGAGCGACCTCTCACCCGAATACTACTAGGCTAGAAACTCCAATGAGACAGGATTAACAACACCTACTCTTTAGGAAATGACCTAGTAGATTTGAAACATATGAAAAAGTTCATGTGCCACTTGGCTGCCTGTTAACACGAAAACTGTGACACCAATTTAAAATCAACTGAAAAATACTACTATACTTAAATAATACATAGCACTCTTCGTTAAGCATAGTTGCTGTATTTGGATTTCCAATTTGAAGTGGAGACAAAATCTTTCTAAAACCACTGGAGAATGATATGAACACTTCACTATAAGAAACAAAGAAGAGCAGAGAAAACGTGCAGCTTGAAGTTGACAGTAATATCAGAAAGTATCTTCAAACATATGATGTATACCGCGTGATCCAGAGGGTGAATCCACAAGTCTCTCAAACACTTTAAACTCTTACCCAAATAGTCGTCACGTGTGCCCAGACACAGTTGCTTTTACCATGAAAAATAAATGTCCCGATCAAGTGTAGATAAAAATTGCACACAGGATACGAAAGCTCCATTGAACTGAAGCAGAGTCCACATCGTCGTTTCCAGACTGCAAGATGTGATGTTCAAACTTTATTTAAACCAGCAAAGAGCAACGAGGTTGGCAGACACAAATGTAGAGATAACTAGAGCGTGCCAACCCCAAGATGGCGGAACGTTGACGACGTTGTGCCGGATGGCTCACTGCACGTTGCTGCAATGAAGCGTCCAGAAGCAGCATGCAGCTTCGAAGACCCCAAGACGTCACAGAAGATCTCACTGGAGACACGCGCAACACCGCGACAAAGGTGAGTTGCACGCGCCATGCTTTTTGAATTTGAAATGTAAGAAAACAGCTTGCAGCAATTAGTAGAGGGTTATGAGTGTGCCGTATATATCTCAAAGGACAAAATCACCAGGTCAACGTGTGACTAGAAATCTTCACACACGCTTTAAAAAAAACAATGCGCTACACAAGCATGTAAAACGACCCACAGCACAAACAGTCCGATCACGCAGGGTTGAAGTGTCAGAAAGGATCACAAAAACACCGCTCCTGTGTGGCCACCTGGACGTACACACAGTGGGAATGATGTGTGGCCCATGCAATACTCACATAGATTGTGCTTAAATCATGCCACAAATGACAGGCTGTTCCAAGCTTTCCTTCTGTACAGACACTTCACGCAATCATTTGTGACTTCCTGAAGAAAGTACATACCAAGTATTTCAACAGGTTTCTTCACTTCACGTGTGTTTTCTTTGAAGATACTGTGGTCCATGTGAAATGATGTAGCTGGAACACCAGATGAGGTTGTAGTGTAACTACTCCTCCAACTCACTTAATCCCTTCTGTTTAAAGCACTGTGGCTGGATCACCTACATCAGGTCGAAGTTTAACTTCACCTCCAACTCACTGAATCCTTATGCAGAGGAGTATTTCCAGGCTGTATTTCCAGGCTGTAGCGTCAGTTGGGCTGTCCGTTGACAAGGACACTGGTGGGGCTGGCTTGCCTTTTACTCCATTCTGCTTCATGTATTATTCTTTCCTTTTTTTTTTTCCTTTGTAGTTGCGCTGGTTACAATGGTTTCTTTGTAGTGTCTGGGTTACTGTTCAGTCCTTAAGCACACTCGGGTCCAGGTCAGCTCGTCGCCAAAATTATTTTGTGCTCTGTACATGAAGACACTGGTAGCCATGTTGTAAGTTTCTAAGTCTTTTTTATTGGTTCCAGTTTTAAATAGTATCAGTCTTAGTTCAGCCATGTACCAGCTCCTTCACCAGCCCCACCAGGAGCAGTCTGCCTAGCTGCTCAGCCCATCTCCAACTGTCACCACTCATCCACACAGGCACCCAGGCATTCCATTCATCACAGTCACACCAACATTCCGTTACCATCTCTCACTCTGTCTGAGCAGCTAGGAAGACCTAGGCTAATTACAATTAAATGTAATACTCAGGATATAACATTATCCCTTTCCTTTTAAAATGAAAACAAAGATTACAATACTAAAGCAGAGAACTATACACAAGAGAAGCAGTAATGTTCATAACCCGAGGATGCAACTAAAAGTAAAACATCACAAAAGAGAGAACAATGTAAATAAAGAAAAGATGGGCAAAATACGACATACAAAAACATGCACCAAAATCCCCCATCCTCTCTCATGAAGATTAAGTCATATTAAAGCGTGAAATATCAAACGATGTTAAAACGCAGAGAAACTGACTAACACTGCGTACTTCTGGGAAGGAATAAAAATTGTCAAGCAATTTAAATTACAAACTAGCAATAACCCCATCCTTCCCCATGAACATTGGAAAATAACGTAGTAAAGAGTGCACACACCCCACGACAAACACCCAAGGCCAGAAACAGACAACAAGGGTGAACCAACACTACAGATACACGTGTACCACAATATGGACCACATAGAGGGTACACACAGTGAGGCGCAGGGCGACTTACACACGACTACATCTGAAGCGCGGGGCGACTTACACAGGACAACACATGATGCGCAGGGCAACTTACACAGGACAACACATGATGCACAGGGCGACTTACACACAACAACTGAAGCGCCGGGCGACTTACACAGGACAACACGTGAGGGCAGGGCAACTTACACACAACATCTGAAATGCAAGGTGACTTACACAGGACAACATGTGAGGCGCAGGGCGACTTACAACATCTGAAGCGCAGGGCGACTTACACACATACAAACAGACAAGACGTGCAGCGCAAGACGACTTACCAACACAACACAAAGAAGTGGGAAACCACCCACCAAGACCAGAACCACCCTCATGTAAGGGAGAAACTGAAATGTCCACCCACCAGGAGACTACAACGTCCCAACCATAAACAGCGTAAAACTGTGGAATCACGACATAAAATTGCTGTAAATGTTACATTTACTGTAGAACACTACTGACTTGTGCACCACGCCGGTGAGCGACCTCTCACCCAAATACTACTAGGCTAGAAACTCCAATGAGACAGGATTAACAACACCTACTCTTTAGGAAATTACCTAGTAGATTTGAAACATATGAAAAAGTTCATGTGCCACTTGGCTGCCTGTTAACACGAAAACTGTGACACCAATTTAAAATCAACTGAAAAATACTACTATACTTAAATGATACATAGCACTCTTCGTTAAGCATAGTTGCTGTATTTGGATTTCCAATTTGAAGTGGAGACAAAATCTTTCTAAAACCACTGGAGAATGATATGAACACTTCACTATAAGAAACAAAGAAGAGCAGAGAAAACGTGCAGCTTGAAGTTGACAGTAATATCAGAAAGTATCTTCAAACATATGATGTATACCGCGTGATCCAGAGGGTGAATCCACAAGTCTCTCAAACACTTTAAACTCTTACCCAAATAGTCGTCACGTGTGCCCAGACACAGTTGCTTTTACCATGAAAAATAAATGTCCCGATCAAGTGTAGATAAAAATTGCACACAGGATACGAAAGCTCCATTGAACTGAAGCAGAGTCCACATCGTCGTTTCCAGACTGCAAGATGTGATGTTCAAACTTTATTTAAACCAGCAAAGAGCAACGAGGTTGGCAGACACAAATGTAGAGATAAATAGAGCGTGCCAACCCCAAGATGGCGGAACGTTGACGACGTTGTGCCGGATGGCTCACTGCACGTTGCTGCAATGAAGCGTCCAGAAGCAGCATGCAGCTTCGAAGACCCCAAGACGTCACAGAAGATCTCACTGGAGACACGCGCAACACCGCGACAAAGGTGAGTTGCACGCGCCATGCTTTTTGAATTTGAAATTTAAGAAAACAGCTTGCAGCAATTAGTAGAGGGTTATGAGTGTGCCGTATATATCTCAAAGGACAAAATCACCAGGTCAACGTGTGACTAGAAATCTTCACACACGCTTTAAAGAAAACAATGCGCTACACAAGCATGTAAAACGACCCACAGCACAAACAGTCCGATCACGCAGGGTTGAAGTGTCAGAAAGGATCACAAAAACACCGCTCCTGTGTGGCCACCTGGACGTACACACAGTGGGAATGATGTGTGGCCCATGCAATACTCACATAGATTGTGCTTAAATCATGCCACAAATGACAGGCTGTTCCAAGCTTTCCTTCTGTACAGACACTTCACGCAATCATTTGTGACTTCCTGAAGAAAGTACATACCAAGTATTTCAACAGGTTTCTTCACTTCACGTGTGTTTTCTTTGAAGATACTGTGGTCCATGTGAAATGATGTGGCTGGAACACCAGATGAGGTTGTAGTGTAACTACTCCTCCAACTCACTTAATCCCTTCTGTTTAAAGCACTGTGGCTGGATCACCTACATCAGGTCGAAGTTTAACTTCACCTCCAACTCACTGAATCCTTATGCAGAGGAGTATTTCCAGGCTGTATTTCCAGGCTGTAGCGTCAGTTGGGCTGTCCGTTGACAAGGACACTGGTGGGGCTGGCTTGCCTTTTACTCCATTCTGCTTCATGTATTATTCTTTCCTTTTTTTTTTTCCTTTATAGTTGCGCTGGTTACAATGGTTTCTTTGTAGTGTCTGGGTTACTGTTCAGTCCTTAAGCACACTTGGGTCCAGGTCAGCTCGTCGCCAAAATTATTTTGTGCTCTGTACATGAAGACACTGGTAGCCATGTTGTAAGTTTCTAAGTCTTTTTTATTGGTTCCAGTTTTAAATAGTATCAGTCTTAGTTCAGCCATGTACCAGCTCCTTCACCAGCCCCACCAGGAGCAGTCTGCCTAGCTGCTCAGCCCATCTCCAACTGTCACCACTCATCCACACAGGCACCCAGGCATTCCATTCATCACAGTCACACCAACATTCCGTTACCATCTCTCTCTCTGTCTGAGCAGCTAGGAAGACCTAGGCTAATTACAATTAAATGTAATACTCAGGATATAACATTATCCCTTTCCTTTTAAAATGAAAACAAAGATTACAATACTAAAGCAGAGAACTATACACAAGAGAAGCAGTAATGTTCATAACCCGAGGATGCAACTAAAAGTAAAACATCACAAAAGAGAGAACAATGTAAATAAAGAAAAGATGGGCAAAATACGACATACAAAAACATGCACCAAAATCCCCCATCCTCTCTCATGAAGATTAAGTCATATTAAAGCGTGAAATATCAAACGATGTTAAAACGCAGAGAAACTGACTAACACTGCGTACTTCTGGGAAGGAATAAAAATTGTCAAGCAATTTAAATTACAAACTAGCAATAACCCCATCCTTCCCCATGAACATTGGAAAATAACGTAGTAAAGAGTGCACACACCCCACGACAAACACCCAAGGCCAGAAACAGACAACAAGGGTGAACCAACACTACAGATACACGTGTACCACAATATGGACCACATAGAGGGTACACACAGTGAGGCGCAGGGCGACTTACACACGACTACATCTGAAGCGCGGGGCGACTTACACAGGACAACACATGATGCGCAGGGCAACTTACACAGGACAACACATGATGCACAGGGCGACTTACACACAACAACTGAAGCGCCGGGCGACTTACACAGGACAACACGTGAGGCGCAGGGCAACTTACACACAACATCTGAAATGCAAGGTGACTTACACAGGACAACATGTGAGGCGCAGGGCGACTTACAACAACATCTGAAGCGCAGGGCGACTTACACACATACAAACAGACAAGACGTGCAGCGCAAGACGACTTACCAACACAACACAAAGAAGTGGGAAACCACCCACCAAGACCAGAACCACCCTCATGTAAGGGAGAAACTGAAATGTCCACCCACCAGGAGACTACAACGTCCCAACCATAAACAGCGTAAAACTGTGGAATCACGACATAAAATTGCTGTAAATGTTACATTTACTGTAGAACACTACTGACTTGTGCACCACGCCGGTGAGCGACCTCTCACCCGAATACTACTAGGCTAGAAACTCCAATGAGACAGGATTAACAACACCTACTCTTTAGGAAATGACCTAGTAGATTTGAAACATATGAAAAAGTTCATGTGCCACTTGGCTGCCTGTTAACACGAAAACTGTGACACCAATTTAAAATCAACTGAAAAATACTACTATACTTAAATAATACATAGCACTCTTCGTTAAGCATAGTTGCTGTATTTGGATTTCCAATTTGAAGTGGAGACAAAATCTTTCTAAAACCACTGGAGAATGATATGAACACTTCACTATAAGAAACAAAGAAGAGCAGAGAAAACGTGCAGCTTGAAGTTGACAGTAATATCAGAAAGTATCTTCAAACATATGATGTATACCGCGTGATCCAGAGGGTGAATCCACAAGTCTCTCAAACACTTTAAACTCTTACCCAAATAGTCGTCACGTGTGCCCAGACACAGTTGCTTTTACCATGAAAAATAAATGTCCCGATCAAGTGTAGATAAAAATTGCACACAGGATACGAAAGCTCCATTGAACTGAAGCAGAGTCCACATCGTCGTTTCCAGACTGCAAGATGTGATGTTCAAACTTTATTTAAACCAGCAAAGAGCAACGAGGTTGGCAGACACAAATGTAGAGATAACTAGAGCGTGCCAACCCCAAGATGGCGGAACGTTGACGACGTTGTGCCGGATGGCTCACTGCACGTTGCTGCAATGAAGCGTCCAGAAGCAGCATGCAGCTTCGAAGACCCCAAGACGTCACAGAAGATCTCACTGGAGACACGCGCAACACCGCGACAAAGGTGAGTTGCACGCGCCATGCTTTTTGAATTTGAAATTTAAGAAAACAGCTTGCAGCAATTAGTAGAGGGTTATGAGTGTGCCGTATATATCTCAAAGGACAAAATCACCAGGTCAACGTGTGACTAGAAATCTTCACACACGCTTTAAAAAATAACAATGCGCTACACAAGCATGTAAAACGACCCACAGCACAAACAGTCCGATCACGCAGGGTTGAAGTGTCAGAAAGGATCACAAAAACACCGCTCCTGTGTGGCCACCTGGACGTACACACAGTGGGAATGATGTGTGGCCCATGCAATACTCACATAGATTGTGCTTAAATCATGCCACAAATGACAGGCTGTTCCAAGCTTTCCTTCTGTACAGACACTTCACGCAATCATTTGTGACTTCCTGAAGAAAGTACATACCAAGTATTTCAACAGGTTTCTTCACTTCACGTGTGTTTTCTTTGAAGATACTGTGGTCCATGTGAAATGATGTAGCTGGAACACCAGATGAGGTTGTAGTGTAACTACTCCTCCAACTCACTTAATCCCTTCTGTTTAAAGCACTGTGGCTGGATCACCTACATCAGGTCGAAGTTTAACTTCACCTCCAACTCACTGAATCCTTATGCAGAGGAGTATTTCCAGGCTGTATTTCCAGGCTGTAGCGTCAGTTGGGCTGTCCGTTGACAAGGACACTGGTGGGGCTGGCTTGCCTTTTACTCCATTCTGCTTCATGTATTATTCTTTCCTTTTTTTTTTTCCTTTGTAGTTGCGCTGGTTACAATGGTTTCTTTGTAGTGTCTGGGTTACTGTTCAGTCCTTAAGCACACTCGGGTCCAGGTCAGCTCGTCGCCAAAATTATTTTGTGCTCTGTACATGAAGACACTGGTAGCCATGTTGTAAGTTTCTAAGTCTTTTTTATTGGTTCCAGTTTTAAATAGTATCAGTCTTAGTTCAGCCATGTACCAGCTCCTTCACCAGCCCCACCAGGAGCAGTCTGCCTAGCTGCTCAGCCCATCTCCAACTGTCACCACTCATCCACACAGGCACCCAGGCATTCCATTCATCACAGTCACACCAACATTCCGTTACCATCTCTCACTCTGTCTGAGCAGCTAGGAAGACCTAGGCTAATTACAATTAAATGTAATACTCAGGATATAACATTATCCCTTTCCTTTTAAAATGAAAACAAAGATTACAATACTAAAGCAGAGAACTATACACAAGAGAAGCAGTAATGTTCATAACCCGAGGATGCAACTAAAAGTAAAACATCACAAAAGAGAGAACAATGTAAATAAAGAAAAGATGGGCAAAATACGACATACAAAAACATGCACCAAAATCCCCCATCCTCTCTCATGAAGATTAAGTCATATTAAAGCGTGAAATATCAAACGATGTTAAAACGCAGAGAAACTGACTAACACTGCGTACTTCTGGGAAGGAATAAAAATTGTCAAGCAATTTAAATTACAAACTAGCAATAACCCCATCCTTCCCCATGAACATTGGAAAATAACGTAGTAAAGAGTGCACACACCCCACGACAAACACCCAAGGCCAGAAACAGACAACAAGGGTGAACCAACACTACAGATACACGTGTACCACAATATGGACCACATAGAGGGTACACACAGTGAGGCGCAGGGCGACTTACACACGACTACATCTGAAGCGCGGGGCGACTTACACAGGACAACACATGATGCGCAGGGCAACTTACACAGGACAACACATGATGCACAGGGCGACTTACACACAACAACTGAAGCGCCGGGCGACTTACACAGGACAACACGTGAGGCGCAGGGCAACTTACACACAACATCTGAAATGCAAGGTGACTTACACAGGACAACATGTGAGGCGCAGGGCGACTTACAACATCTGAAGCGCAGGGCGACTTACACACATACAAACAGACAAGACGTGCAGCGCAAGACGACTTACCAACACAACACAAAGAAGTGGGAAACCACCCACCAAGACCAGAACCACCCTCATGTAAGGGAGAAACTGAAATGTCCACCCACCAGGAGACTACAACGTCCCAACCATAAACAGCGTAAAACTGTGGAATCACGACATAAAATTGCTGTAAATGTTACATTTACTGTAGAACACTACTGACTTGTGCACCACGCCGGTGAGCGACCTCTCACCCAAATACTACTAGGCTAGAAACTCCAATGAGACAGGATTAACAACACCTACTCTTTAGGAAATGACCTAGTAGATTTGAAACATATGAAAAAGTTCATGTGCCACTTGGCTGCCTGTTAACACGAAAACTGTGACACCAATTTAAAATCAACTGAAAAATACTACTATACTTAAATGATACATAGCACTCTTCGTTAAGCATAGTTGCTGTATTTGGATTTCCAATTTGAAGTGGAGACAAAATCTTTCTAAAACCACTGGAGAATGATATGAACACTTCACTATAAGAAACAAAGAAGAGCAGAGAAAACGTGCAGCTTGAAGTTGACAGTAATATCAGAAAGTATCTTCAAACATATGATGTATACCGCGTGATCCAGAGGGTGAATCCACAAGTCTCTCAAACACTTTAAACTCTTACCCAAATAGTCGTCACGTGTGCCCAGACACAGTTGCTTTTACCATGAAAAATAAATGTCCCGATCAAGTGTAGATAAAAATTGCACACAGGATACGAAAGCTCCATTGAACTGAAGCAGAGTCCACATCGTCGTTTCCAGACTGCAAGATGTGATGTTCAAACTTTATTTAAACCAGCAAAGAGCAACGAGGTTGGCAGACACAAATGTAGAGATAAATAGAGCGTGCCAACCCCAAGATGGCGGAACGTTGACGACGTTGTGCCGGATGGCTCACTGCACGTTGCTGCAATGAAGCGTCCAGAAGCAGCATGCAGCTTCGAAGACCCCAAGACGTCACAGAAGATCTCACTGGAGACACGCGCAACACCGTGACAAAGGTGAGTTGCACGCGCCATGCTTTTTGAATTTGAAATTTAAGAAAACAGCTTGCAGCAATTAGTAGAGGGTTATGAGTGTGCCGTATATATCTCAAAGGACAAAATCACCAGGTCAACGTGTGACTAGAAATCTTCACACACGCTTTAAAGAAAACAATGCGCTACACAAGCATGTAAAACGACCCACAGCACAAACAGTCCGATCACGCAGGGTTGAAGTGTCAGAAAGGATCACAAAAACACCGCTCCTGTGTGGCCACCTGGACGTACACACAGTGGGAATGATGTGTGGCCCATGCAATACTCACATAGATTGTGCTTAAATCATGCCACAAATGACAGGCTGTTCCAAGCTTTCCTTCTGTACAGACACTTCACGCAATCATTTGTGACTTCCTGAAGAAAGTACATACCAAGTATTTCAACAGGTTTCTTCACTTCACGTGTGTTTTCTTTGAAGATACTGTGGTCCATGTGAAATGATGTGGCTGGAACACCAGATGAGGTTGTAGTGTAACTACTCCTCCAACTCACTTAATCCCTTCTGTTTAAAGCACTGTGGCTGGATCACCTACATCAGGTCGAAGTTTAACTTCACCTCCAACTCACTGAATCCTTATGCAGAGGAGTATTTCCAGGCTGTATTTCCAGGCTGTAGCGTCAGTTGGGCTGTCCGTTGACAAGGACACTGGTGGGGCTGGCTTGCCTTTTACTCCATTCTGCTTCATGTATTATTCTTTCCTTTTTTTTTTTCCTTTATAGTTGCGCTGGTTACAATGGTTTCTTTGTAGTGTCTGGGTTACTGTTCAGTCCTTAAGCACACTTGGGTCCAGGTCAGCTCGTCGCCAAAATTATTTTGTGCTCTGTACATGAAGACACTGGTAGCCATGTTGTAAGTTTCTAAGTCTTTTTTATTGGTTCCAGTTTTAAATAGTATCAGTCTTAGTTCAGCCATGTACCAGCTCCTTCACCAGCCCCACCAGGAGCAGTCTGCCTAGCTGCTCAGCCCATCTCCAACTGTCACCACTCATCCACACAGGCACCCAGGCATTCCATTCATCACAGTCACACCAACATTCCGTTACCATCTCTCTCTCTGTCTGAGCAGCTAGGAAGACCTAGGCTAATTACAATTAAATGTAATACTCAGGATATAACATTATCCCTTTCCTTTTAAAATGAAAACAAAGATTACAATACTAAAGCAGAGAACTATACACAAGAGAAGCAGTAATGTTCATAACCCGAGGATGCAACTAAAAGTAAAACATCACAAAAGAGAGAACAATGTAAATAAAGAAAAGATGGGCAAAATACGACATACAAAAACATGCACCAAAATCCCCCATCCTCTCTCATGAAGATTAAGTCATATTAAAGCGTGAAATATCAAACGATGTTAAAACGCAGAGAAACTGACTAACACTGCGTACTTCTGGGAAGGAATAAAAATTGTCAAGCAATTTAAATTACAAACTAGCAATAACCCCATCCTTCCCCATGAACATTGGAAAATAACGTAGTAAAGAGTGCACACACCCCACGACAAACACCCAAGGCCAGAAACAGACAACAAGGGTGAACCAACACTACAGATACACGTGTACCACAATATGGACCACATAGAGGGTACACACAGTGAGGCGCAGGGCGACTTACACACGACTACATCTGAAGCGCGGGGCGACTTACACAGGACAACACATGATGCGCAGGGCAACTTACACAGGACAACACATGATGCACAGGGCGACTTACACACAACAACTGAAGCGCCGGGCGACTTACACAGGACAACACGTGAGGCGCAGGGCAACTTACACACAACATCTGAAATGCAAGGTGACTTACACAGGACAACATGTGAGGCGCAGGGCGACTTACAACAACATCTGAAGCGCAGGGCGACTTACACACATACAAACAGACAAGACGTGCAGCGCAAGACGACTTACCAACACAACACAAAGAAGTGGGAAACCACCCACCAAGACCAGAACCACCCTCATGTAAGGGAGAAACTGAAATGTCCACCCACCAGGAGACTACAACGTCCCAACCATAAACAGCGTAAAACTGTGGAATCACGACATAAAATTGCTGTAAATGTTACATTTACTGTAGAACACTACTGACTTGTGCACCACGCCGGTGAGTGACCTCTCACCCGAATACTACTAGGCTAGAAACTCCAATGAGACAGGATTAACAACACCTACTCTTTAGGAAATGACCTAGTAGATTTGAAACATATGAACAAGTTCATGTGCCACTTGGCTGCCTGTTAACACGAAAACTGTGACACCAATTTAAAATCAACTGAAAAATACTACTATACTTAAATAATACATAGCACTCTTCGTTAAGCATAGTTGCTGTATTTGGATTTCCAATTTGAAGTGGAGACAAAATCTTTCTAAAACCACTGGAGAATGATATGAACACTTCACTATAAGAAACAAAGAAGAGCAGAGAAAACGTGCAGCTTGAAGTTGACAGTAATATCAGAAAGTATCTTCAAACATATGATGTATACCGCGTGATCCAGAGGGTGAATCCACAAGTCTCTCAAACACTTTAAACTCTTACCCAAATAGTCGTCACGTGTGCCCAGACACAGTTGCTTTTACCATGAAAAATAAATGTCCCAATCAAGTGTAGATAAAAATTGCACACAGGATACGAAAGCTCCATTGAACTGAAGCAGAGTCCACATCGTCGTTTCCAGACTGCAAGATGTGATGTTCAAACTTTATTTAAACCAGCAAAGAGCAACGAGGTTGGCAGACACAAATGTAGAGATAAATAGAGCGTGCCAACCCCAAGATGGCGGAACGTTGACGACGTTGTGCCGGATGGCTCACTGCACGTTGCTGCAATGAAGCGTCCAGAAGCAGCATGCAGCTTCGAAGACCCCAAGACGTCACAGAAGATCTCACTGGAGACACGCGCAACACCGCGACAAAGGTGAGTTGCACGCGCCATGCTTTTTGAATTTGAAATTTAAGAAAACAGCTTGCAGCAATTAGTAGAGGGTTATGAGTGTGCCGTATATATCTCAAAGGACAAAATCACCAGGTCAACGTGTGACTAGAAATCTTCACACACGCTTTAAAAAAAACAATGCACTACAAAAGCATGTAAAACGACCCACAGCACAAACAGTCCGATCACGCAGGGTTGAAGTGTCAGAAAGGATCACAAAAACACCGCTCCTGTGTGGCCACCTGGACGTACACACAGTGGGAATGATGTGTGGCCCATGCAATACTCACATAGATTGTGCTTAAATCATGCCACAAATGACAGGCTGTTCCAAGCTTTCCTTCTGTACAGACACTTCACGCAATCATTTGTGACTTCCTGAAGAAAGTACATACCAAGTATTTCAACAGGTTTCTTCACTTCACGTGTGTTTTCTTTGAAGATACTGTGGTCCATGTGAAATGATGTGGCTGGAACACCAGATGAGGTTGTAGTGTAACTACTCCTCCAACTCACTTAATCCCTTCTGTTTAAAGCACTGTGGCTGGATCACCTACATCAGGTCGAAGTTTAACTTCACCTCCAACTCACTGAATCCTTATGCAGAGGAGTATTTCCAGGCTGTATTTCCAGGCTGTAGCGTCAGTTGGGCTGTCCGTTGACAAGGACACTGGTGGGGCTGGCTTGCCTTTTACTCCATTCCGCTTCATGTATTATTCTTTCCTTTTTTTTTTTCCTTTGTAGTTGCGCTGGTTACAATGGTTTCTTTGTAGTGTCTGGGTTACTGTTCAGTCCTTAAGCACACTTGGGTCCAGGTCAGCTCGTCGCCAAAATTATTTTGTGCTCTGTACATGAAGACACTGGTAGCCATGTTGTAAGTTTCTAAGTCTTTTTTATTGGTTCCAGTTTTAAATAGTATCAGTCTTAGTTCAGCCATGTACCAGCTCCTTCACCAGCCCCACCAGGAGCAGTCTGCCTAGCTGCTCAGCCCATCTCCAACTGTCACCACTCATCCACACAGGCACCCAGGCATTCCATTCATCACAGTCACACCAACATTCCGTTACCATCTCTCACTCTGTCTGAGCAGCTAGGAAGACCTAGGCTAATTACAATTAAATGTAATACTCAGGATATAACATAATCCCTTTCCTTTTAAAATGAAAACAAAGATTACAATACTAAAGCAGAGAACTATACACAAGAGAAGCAGTAATGTTCATAACCCGAGGATGCAACTAAAAGTAAAACATCACAAAAGAGAGAACAATGTAAATAAAGAAAAGATGGGCAGAATACGACATACAAAAACATGCACCAAAATCCCCCATCCTCTCTCATGAAGATTAAGTCATATTAAAGCGTGAAATATCAAACGATGTTAAAACGCAGAGAAACTGACTAACACTGCGTACTTCTGGGAAGGAATAAAAATTGTCAAGCAATTTAAATTACAAACTAGCAATAACCCCATCCTTCCCCATGAACATTGGAAAATAACGTAGTAAAGAGTGCACACACCCCACGACAAACACCCAAGGCCAGAAACAGACAACAAGGGTGAACCAACACTTCAGATACACGTGTACCACAATATGGACCACATAGAGGGTACACACAGTGAGGCGCAGGGCGACTTACACACGACTAGATCTGAAGCGCGGGGCGACTTACACAGGACAACACATGATGCGCAGGGCAACTTACACATGACAACACATGATGCACAGGGCGACTTACACACAACAACTGGAGCGCCGGGCGACTTACACAGGACAACACGTGAGGCCCAGGGCAACTTACACACAACATCTGAAATGCAAGGTGACTTACACAGGACAACATGTGAGGCGCAGGGCGACTTACAACAACATCTGAAGCGCAGGGCGACTTACACACATACAAACAGACAAGACGTGCAGCGCAAGACGACTTACCAACACAACACAAAGAAGTGGGAAACCACCCACCAAGACCAGAACCACCCTCATGTAAGGGAGAAACTGAAATGTCCACCCACCAGGAGACTACAACGTCCCAACCATAAACAGCGTAAAACTGTGGAATCACGACATAAAATTGCTGTAAATGTTACATTTACTGTAGAACACTACTGACTTGTGCACCACGCCGGTGAGCGACCTCTCACCCGAATACTACTAAGCTAGAAACTCCAATGAGACAGGATTAACAACACCTACTCTTTAGGAAATGACCTAGTAGATTTGAAACATATGAAAAAGTTCATGTGCCACTTGGCTGCCTGTTAACACGAAAACTGTGACACCAATTTAAAATCAACTGAAAAATACTACTATACTTAAATAATACATAGCACTCTTCGTTAAGCATAGTTGCTGTATTTGGATTTCCAATTTGAAGTGGAGACAAAATCTTTCTAAAACCACTGGAGAATGATATGAACACTTCACTATAAGAAACAAAGAAGAGCAGAGAAAACGTGCAGCTTGAAGTTGACAGTAATATCAGAAAGTATCTTCAAACATATGATGTATACCGCGTGATCCAGAGGGTGAATCCACAAGTCTCTCAAACACTTTAAACTCTTACCCAAATAGTCGTCACGTGTGCCCAGACACAGTTGCTTTTACCATGAAAAATAAATGTCCCGATCAAGTGTAGATAAAAATTGCACACAGGATACGAAAGCTCCATTGAACTGAAGCAGAGTCCACATCGTCGTTTCCAGACTGCACGATGTGATGTTCAAACTTTATTTAAACCAGCAAAGAGCAACGAGGTTGGCAGACACAAATGTAGAGATAAATAGAGCGTGCCAACCCCAAGATGGCGGAACGTTGACGACGTTGTGCCGGATGGCTCACTGCACGTTGCTGCAATGAAGCGTCCAGAAGCAGCATGCAGCTTCGAAGACCCCAAGACGTCACAGAAGATCTCACTGGAGACACGCGCAACACCGCGACAAAGGTGAGTTGCACGCGCCATGCTTTTTGAATTTGAAATTTAAGAAAACAGCTTGCAGCAATTAGTAGAGGGTTATGAGTGTGCCGTATATATCTCAAAGGACAAAATCACCAGGTCAACGTGTGACTAGAAATCTTCACACACGCTTTAAAAAAAACAATGCGCTACACAAGCATGTAAAACGACCCACAGCACAAACAGTCCGATCACGCAGGGTTGAAGTGTCAGAAAGGATCACAAAAACACCGCTCCTGTGTGGCCACCTGGACGTACACACAGTGGGAATGATGTGTGGCCCATGCAATACTCACATAGATTGTGCTTAAATCATGCCACAAATGACAGGCTGTTCCAAGCTTTCCTTCTGTACAGACACTTCACGCAATCATTTGTGACTTCCTGAAGAAAGTACATACCAAGTATTTCAACAGGTTTCTTCACTTCACGTGTGTTTTCTTTGAAGATACTGTGGTCCATGTGAAATGATGTGGCTGGAACACCAGATGAGGTTGTAGTGTAACTACTCCTCCAACTCACTTAATCCCTTTTGTTTAAAGCACTGTGGCTGGATCACCTACATCAGGTCGAAGTTTAACTTCACCTCCAACTCACTGAATCCTTATGCAGAGGAGTATTTCCAGGCTGTATTTCCAGGCTGTAGCGTCAGTTGGGCTGTCCGTTGACAAGGACACTGGTGGGGCTGGCTTGCCTTTTACTCCATTCTGCTTCATGTATTATTCTTTCCTTTTTTTTTTTCCTTTGTAGTTGCGCTGGTTACAATGGTTTCTTTGTAGTGTCTGGGTTACTGTTCAGTCCTTAAGCACACTTGGGTCCAGGTCAGCTCGTCGCCAAAATTATTTTGTGCTCTGTACATGAAGACACTGGTAGCCATGTTGTAAGTTTCTAAGTCTTTTTTATTGGTTCCAGTTTTAAATAGTATCAGTCATAGTTCAGCCATGTACCAGCTCCTTCACCAGCCCCACCAGGAGCAGTCTGCCTAGCTGCTCAGCCCATCTCCAACTGTCACCACTCATCCACACAGGCACCCAGGCATTCCACTCATCACAGTCACACCACCATTCCGTTACCATCTCTCACTCTGTCTGAGCAGCTAGGAAGACCTAGGCTAATTACAAGTAAATGTAATTCTCAGGATATAACACACTCTTTTATCAAAAAATCAAAACTCTTCTCAGAACTTTTCAAACTGGAAGATTCAGGATTACTTACGCCAGAGAGCAATAGCATAACAATGGATCCCACCTAAGCACCACCAGGAAAGTCCAATGCGAAATGCCTGAAAAAAGACCACCCTTCGCCACGTAAACCAGTTTCTCCAGTTTCAATGGAGTTGTTATTACAGGAAATATGAGCCCTTAGACCCTTTGTTGAGGAAACCAATTCTAAATTACAGGTCCACTCTGATGAGGATGGTCGATGGCTTAATGTTAAATTGTCACTAAAGGGTGCTCCAGTTTCTCTCCTTAATGTCTATGCTCCCATTGGTGATGACGCCTCCTTTTGGCCCACATTTGCTAAGCAAATTACCCATTGTATTGAAGATAATTTTATACTAGCTGGTGACTGTAATCAGATTTTTGGCCCGTTTATAGATAGAAATTCCAAAGTCTCTTTTGTTCCTAATAAGCCCCACAAATCTTTTGTTCATACTTTCACTCAGCATAAACTCCTTGATGTATGGCGATTATGTAATCAGACCACCAGAGAATACACTTTTTATTCCCCTGTCCACCATACTCAGTCACCGAATAGATTACTTTTTTGTTTCTCACAATATTTCGCAAGCCCTCACGAATGCAGAAATTGGTCCTATTCTATTATCAGATCACCCCCCTATCGCAATTGGCCTTGATATACTGCCTAGGGTAAATGCTCCTAGAAGATGGCGTTTTAATAGTGCTCTTTTTTTAGATCCAGTGTTTACCTCTTCCTTCACCACCTTTTTCAATGATTATTTTGTGATAAACCAAAATGAGTCCCTGTCATTTTCAATTATCTGGGACGCTTTTAAGGCCTCAGCAAGAGATTTCATCATTGGTTTTGTTGCCAAGAAACGCAAAAATGCACGTAAACTTATTAATACTCTATTTCAAGATATTAAGAGACTGGAGCCCTCATACTATACTTCCCACTCGAAAGATTGTCTAACAGCTCTCATAAACGCCAAACTGCAATTTAATAAGAAGTCAACAGATAAAGCCTCATTATACTTGCTAAAATCCAGTGCAAAATTCTATGGAGACAAAAATAAAGCAGGGAAAATATAGGCTAACTATTTAAAAATTCGGCACAACAAACTAAATATTGAATCTATGTATGATGAACATTCTGCTTTAAAATTTAAAGACGCTGAGATATTGAATGAATTTTCTCTTTTTTATAAATCATTATATGCATCCGAAACACAGTCCACAGATCATTCATTGTCACAATTCTTTTCTAGCCTCCAAAAACCCCAACACACCCCTTTTGATTTGTCTTCCTTGGAATTGGATCTAACACAGCAGGAACTCCTAAATGCTCTCCAACACCATAAAAATAGATAAAGCACCAGGTCTGGATGGTTTTACTGTCGAATTCTATCTTCACTTCTCCAAAATTTTATTACCCAGATTGATCTCCCTGTTAAACTCTTTTCGCTCCATAAATAGTTCCACCGGCTCTTTTTCAGAAGCCCACATTTGCCTCATTCCTAAAGAGGGTAAAGATTCTAAGTATTGTAAAAACTACAGACCTATCTCCCTTGTTAACATTGACTACAACATTTTTTCCAAAGCGCTAGCCCTACGCTTAGATTCTTATCTACCAAATTTGTTAGGTAAAGAGCAATCTGTCTTTGTCAAGGGGCGACTTATAACAGACAACACACAACTTTTTTTAAACGTTTTATCTAAATCTTCTCATCTAAAACAACCCCTTGCAGCAATAACATTAGACGCGGAAAAAGCGTTTGATAGAGTTGAGAGGCCTTACTTGTTCTATACTCTTAGGTGGTTTGGTTTTGGCCCTAAATTTATATCTTTAATATCTCTCCTTTATTCCAATCCCCGCGCTGCAGTTTGCGCTAATGGATTAATTTCTCCATTCTTTGATTTAGGTAGAGGAGTACGTCAGGGTTGCCCCTATCTCCCTTACTTTTCAATTTGGCTCTAGAACCATTCCTCTCTAAAATACGTCAAAATCCAAATATACATGGTTTCCAAAAGTCGACTTCTCATATTAAACTTGCAGCTTATGCGGACGATATTTTGCTTTTTATGTCACGGCCAAATGATTCAATCACTGCTTTTTTAGCGGAAGTAAAGTCATTTCCCCTTATTTCTGGATACAAATTAAATAATGATAAATGTGAGATTCTGCCCTTAACCAAGTACACTTTTAAATCAGACTTTACCCCCTCCAACTTCATATGGAGTCCTAATCATATTAAGTATTTAGGATTATACTTTACCTCTTCAATTTCGGACACAGTAGCATTATGCATGAATAAATGTATTCAAAAGATCTAAGAGTTAACCACTCAATGGCATCCCCTCTACGTATCCTGGTGGGGTCGTTTCAACACTTTAAAGATGATGCTTTCCCCCATAGTTCTATACACTATTTCCAATATCCCAGTACGTATTTCTGCTAAATTATTTTAAAAAGTTAATTCCATTCTTTCTTCCTTTCTGTGGAGCAATAAGAAATCCCGAATTTCTTTATCAAAATTATCCCGTCCTAAGACAGAAGGAGGAGTTTACTTTCCCAATTTTCAGGCTTAATGTTAAAATTATTCATTCATTTTCAACCCCCTCCACACCGCCCCCCCGTCCCCACCCTGAGAGCGACCCCTCCCCCCCAAGGCTTCAGCCGAAGCCCGGCCCCTCCCCCACACCTTTCCTTCCCCAAAAACAAGGCTTTGGGACACAAGGTCCCGGCGATGGAGCAAAGATCCAGCTTCCTCGACCAACTCCCAGCCGCAGATAAGTACATTAAGTTCTCATATATAGAGAGACATGAGGGTCCCACTGCATGTAGTTATCCCTTTTTTTTTTTTTTTTTTAACGAGGAAAACAATAATGATAGCTAAATCAGCAATCAACAATCACTGAAGTGAATGTAAGTGCGCTTTCGCAGCGGCTTCAGAAGTGAAATATCGTACTTGATCTTTGTTAACAACTTTCAATTTTGCTGGATTTAATAAAAATGCCTGTGCGCCCTTGTTTCTATATGGAGTAATAAGTTGCCGTAACTGCCATCTAGCCTCCACTGTAAGTGGGCAAGAATATGGTCTCACAAAAAACTCAATGCCCTTGCCAGTCTTTTTACGATCAGGGCGGGCCAGATCGTAAAGAGCCTCCCGCGCTAAAAAGTTGCTGACAAAGATTAAAATTGCTCTGGGTCGTGCATTACTAGAACCAGGTCTAGCTCGGGGGTAAGGGAAGACTTGTGGGCCCTCTGTATTTCAGATTTCCAATTCCAATGTGTTAGTGTTGGAAAAGCTTCTGTGAATAGTTCGATAATGAATTGCCGCACATCTGCCCCTTCGGCCCCCTCTGGAATATCAATAACGCGTAGGTTGTTCCGGCGTAATCGATTTTCCAAGTCCGTTAATTTCCACAATGTGTCATCTTTTGTGGCTTGTAAGGACTCAGTGGTAGCTTTTTGGGTAGCCAGTTCATCCTCCAAAGATGAAATGCGAGCCTCGGCTTCTGAAAAACGAGTAGTAAATTCGGTATAAGATTTTTCAATTCTTCTGACAGAATTTTGCAGTTTGCGATAAGCACCTTGCATGCGCTGACCCTCGATTCTAGTTTCTTCCCTATGGGCATGAATGCTTTGATAAATGTCCGCTAATGATATATTTTCAAAATTGGCCGTGCTATTTCCGGGCACAGATGTAGAGAGGCAGTTATCAGCGACAGTATTGCCGCCTCCAAGTTGTGAAGTGAAAGAATAATCCCAGTGTAGGCCTTTAGCTACATCATCCCTTGGGGGGTGAGGGCTAGACCATTGTTCTTTCCCATACAGTTTGTGGGCTCTTTTTATTTAACTGATTTTCCCTTGATTTCTCCAACGCTCGATCGCGTCCCCCCAGTGTACTCGTATTGTCTGAAAATTCATGTTCACCCTCCGAAGCGTCCGAAGTGTCAGAGAGTGAAAAAAAGTCCCCAGAATCAACATCCTTAGCTACATCCCTGGTATTAGAGCTGGCGATATCTGGGAGATTGAGTACAGGCTCACAAAAGTGATCAGCAATGCTCCTTTGTGCAGTAGTGGTTTCCAATACTGATTGCAGGTTCTCTTCAGTAATCAAATCACTGAGGGGGTCAGCATCCGAGGGGATTGCTATTGAAGTCAGGATATTTACTGGCGATGTAGATAGTATCCCTGGGCTCAGAGTATTGTTAATTGCATCATCTGTAGAAGCCCGCTTGCAAGGATACATCGCTATCCCCCACCTTTATTTCTAGCTGCAACTCACCATTTTGTGAGTTATCGTGGCTGGGTAGCTCAGAGTCAGTATTCTTTCTGGGCTTCGATTTGCTGGCCAAAAATATATTAGGTACAGTTCTTTTCCCCCCTGCTGGTTTTTTTTTTCTCAGTTATTATCACATCTTTTGTCTTTACCTGTCCACGACCCCCAGCTCTGGGCGTATTCTCCCCGCCAGTAGTCCCAGCAGTCTCAGCGATTCCATCGTTTCCAGCGTCTGCAGGGCCGTGGGTTCTGCCGCGCCCAGCACGAATCGGCATCCTGCTAACGTTCCGGTCGGCTCCGCCTCCCAGATGGAACAGCCTCGAGGGACGCCAAACAGGTAGGCAGAATCACCACAAAGTTGCCGGGGGGGTAGTGTACAGTTTAAGTAACCAGAGCATCCCGTATGCGCTGACGATATAATATTTGATGCTTTGCCACGGGGGAACTTGGTTAGAGTCACGCCAGCGGCACTTCTGCAGCCGGGAGCCGGGAGCCGAGAAGCTGCGGTCTTACTCAGCCGATGAGAGCGGCCGCCATCTTGCCTCACCGATGCCGACGTTTCCGAGTGGAAAACGACCTGTATAAAAAAGTTCATGGTTGGAGTAGTGTGAAGCAAGTAATACATAATCTAATGATGTTTCTGATGATAAGAATGAGATCTATGACAAACCAAATTGATTTATGGAGATTAAAGCATTTGCGGCTCTGGAGTGATTATGGCAGCATCAACAACTAGGTGTGGAATGACTGGCTTACGTATATGTTCATTTAATGTATGTGGTCTTAACAATCGTGACAAACGTCAGCGAGTCGCAACGGAAGTAAGGATGTTACATCCTGACCTACTTTGTATACAGGAAACTCATATTCCTTGGGAGAGGAAGCATTTGATAACTGAGATTGGATACTCCATTTTAGTATGCACACAGCAATCTACAACGAACAGGGGAGTAGCAATTTTAGCCAACTCTACAATATAGGGAACAGGCAGAACCATGGCGGATACACACGGTAGATGGGCTATCACTGCTGTAACAATTGGTGCTCAGATATACAATGTATGCTCAATCTATGGCTCTAACTTTGATGAGGCTGAGGTACTGGACACACTAAACACAGAATTGGCCCTCTGTCCCACTCCCTTGATTATTTGCGGAGACCTCAACATACACACAGAGGCACAAGGCCTTCGCATGGGTGGTATACAATACAGCGGCAGAAAACCTAGAGTATTTAAGGCCTTGTCTAATCTCATGTTGGATCATGGTTTAGTTGATGCTTGGGGGACACTTCGTGGGTCAGAATCAGGGGGTACATTTTATTCTCACCCACATCGCAAGCTGGTCAGATTAGATTATTTTATCCTTTCCCCAGAGTTGTTAAATCTGGCATCAATTGTGATAGCACCAAGAATCACCTCAGATCACGGACCTTTAACTCTGAACATATTTGCGCCCAAAACTGATGTTAAACCCAGTTCCTTTACTTTTGATCGTAAATTATTGATGGAAGAAAAATATGTGAGCCACATGAGGGAATGGATAAAACAATTTTTGACTATTAATCACAACTCTGCCCCCTGTGGGATAGTCTGGGACTCGTTTAAAGCAGGAATACGGGGTGAGACCCTCAGCTTTGGGTTATATAGACAAAAAGGGATAAAACAGGCTATGCAAATATTGTACACAAACTGGGTTAATGCTGAGGTAAATTTAGCACATGGGATAAGCCAGGGCACATTGATAGATTCTTTGCAGACGTAAGTGGCTAGGTGTAAGGCCAAAATTAATCTCCAATGGAGTAAGGATATAGCAGCTAAACATAAACTTAAATGCGAAATCAGCTATGAATATGGTGAAAAGGTGGGACATTGCCTCGCACAGAGATTACGAACTAAGGAGAGAGCGCAACGTATCGACACAATAATAGATGCACAGGGTATTACCAGGGAAACACCAAAAGAGATTCGCGAAGTATTCCATGATTACTACAGCAAACTTTATACTGGGGAGGCCCCCGATATGCTTAATGGGGGGGAGGCTTTTACGAGATAATATCGCAGCAAAGCTAGACCCCACTATCGCTGCTACTTTGGACACACTCATTACTTTTGATGAATTAGAAGGGGCGGTTAACAATTTAGCTTCTGGTAAGGCTGCAGGACCAGACAAAATACCCTTAGAATTATATAAGATATTCTTTACGGAAATCAAAACTGACTTACTTGCTACCATACTTCAAGCACAAAAGGGTGCTCCTCCACCTTCTTGGAAGGAAGCTAATATAATCATTTTTAGGAAAAAGGATAAACCTCCAACCCTTCCTGGCTCCTACCGGCCCATATCATTGGTTAATGTGGATGGTAAAATATACGCCAAAATTCTGGCTGATACACTCGCGAAGGTTATAACATCCTTGCTATCCATTAGACAACACGGATTCATACCAGGGCGGGGGACCACTAACTACATCAACCGTGTATTAACAATGATCGACTGGGCCAATGTAAAACACGCTGAATTCGGACTCATCCTCCTCGACGCAGAGAAAGCATTCGACCGGGTGGCATGGGATTTTCTCTGGGCAGTCCTTCTACATGTGGGCTTGAACCCGGCTTTTATCAAGGCCATTCGTGTGCTGTATCAAAACCCAACGGCAAAGATTTGCATCGCGGGGAATGAGTCAGAGGCGATCTTGATCTCTAGAGGTACGCGCCAGGGCTGTCCCTGTTCACCCCTGTTATTCTCTTTATATATTGACACATTTTTAAATATGCTTGAACGCTCCCCAAGAATAGACTCTATGGTCTGTGGGCTGGAATCCTGCCGAGTGCTTGCCTATGCCGATGACATAGCGGTTGTTACACCAAACCCTATGGCAACAATACCGGTAATTGAAAATCTGGCCAGTAATTATGGCACTGCCTCCGGATATAAGCTAAATACGGCCAAAACACAAATTTTGAGTTTAAATCAACCAATTATCAACGACCCAAGAAATATGACAGAAGTAACCTATTTGGGGATTAAGTTACGCACTTGTTTAAAATCAATGGTTGAGGCTAACTGGGTTGGCATAGAGAGGGCGACTAAAACACAACTAGATCGATGTGAGTGTCTACATCTCTCCCTAGTTGGACGCTGTAACGTCTTAAAAATGGTGATTCTTCCAAAAGTTCTCTATTTTTTCCGAGCTGTTCCGCTTGAGGTCACTCGCACACAACTTCAAAAGCTACAGTCAATATGTGCCAGATTTCTATGGGCACAGGGGAAAGCCCGCAGAGCTATGCGGTATATGACACTACCTCGAGAAAGAGGAGGCTGGGGGGTCCCTGATTTCACACTATATTATTACGCCTGCATGCTTCAACATATGCGTATATTACTATCCGGGGAAGAGGTGGCGAACATTGCGGAATATCCATCAATATTTCATATTTTGTTAGGCACTGACGCCAATAACCGCTTCTTCATATCTCTTGAATTAAACTATTACAAGCGGACAAGATTTAAAGTTCTAATGGCAGCCTTCAAAATATGGAGAACCATAAGGAAACGATATAAGATTACAAAAATCTCGTATTATACACCAACAGCAGCATCGCTACTACTCCCGTCTGTTATTTGGGATAAGATCGCCAAAAAGTGGAGGGAACTTGGCATAGCCTGTATTGGGGATTTGTATTTGGATGGGGCTATATCATCATTCACCGATCTCTCCGGGAAATATGGTATACCCAGAAATGATTTCTTTAAATATCTGCAATTTCGGGACTTCCTATCTAAAAGGGGAGGGATAATCGAACCTAATCTTTTAGTAGAAGGGATAAGGAAGCGGGCTCGCATTGGTATGTTATATAACATTCTCCAACAGACCCAAGTGGATGATCTTAACAAGCATAACCTGCTTTGGGATATTAGGTTAGGGAGAATAGGCATTAACCTTGAAGAGTATATTAATGCTGCGGCAGAGGTTTTTGTCTCAGCTAATCTCAGAACGCAATATTATAAAACAATGTTCAACCTCTACTATACACCTGCTAGAATGGCCAAATGGGGAGGCTCAAATGATGGAAAATGCTTTCGATGTGGTAGTGAAGCTGCTGATATTGTGCACATTTTTTACACATGCAGAGAACTAGACACCCTTTTCTTACATATTGAACAGTTTTTTTTGGAAATATCAGGAGTAACTATCAAACTATCAGTTACGGACATGCTACTAGGGATGGACACAGAAGTTATATCTACACATCCTCAATATAAAATACGTTACTTAATTTTCTTAACTACTGCTATTACTAGGCTATGTATTGCCTCTATGTGGCTTCAAAAAGAGGTACCAATGTTTGAACAGTGGCGGGCAAGATTCTTTAATATATTTTATTTAGAACACAATATATATGCTGTGAAAGGCTTAACCAAACAAAAGCTTGGCAAGGAAATATGGGGGCCAGTAATAGATTATATGAAAGATTGAAAATCCTATTCTTCCTTTGTAATATGGTTGTACGACCTCTTTACTTTTTTAAATGATGCTACACTATTTTATTTTGTTCTTTTGCTGCTAACTCGCTAGCAAATCTGCATCCGCTTATACTGGATTATGTAAAATCCAAATACTGATAACTTATCTATTGATTTTGAATGTATTTAATTTTGTATAGGATAACTTGTATATCATGAACTGAAATAAAAAAAAATTAAAAAATAATGTTAAAATTATTGATTTGTTATTAGCGGTTACTTTTCAGAAAATTACCGTAAATTGGAAAGACTTCACTAAAATCTCTTATAAAGCCTGGTGGTATGCTGTTTGCCATAATCATAGATTAGATACATCCTTTGTTTACCCTAAGCATATGGCAACGAAACGTTGAGATTTATGGTCACCCGTCACATCATACATTGACGCAAGTGCCAAAAGATTTTCCCGGTTGCAACCATTTCAACAAGAAGTTTTTAAACCACCTTGAATCCTCTGAATGTTCCTAATTTTTTTTATATTTTAATGATATTCATATCTCTCTTATATCGCTTTGCTTTCTCTATTTTCATTAATTAGTCCAATTCATGTAATTTGGATGTAGCAACTTTGTAATGTAATGACGTGAGTTTAATATTATGTACTGTATATAGACACCTCTATCCTTTTCAATAAATTTTCTTCTTGAACTTAAAAAAAAAGATTGAAAGGAGGTGAAGTATGAGCTCAAAAGACTAACGAAAAGTTCACAATGATTGGGGACACAGGGGAACCACCACCTTGTTTTTTTTCTTCTTTTTTTTTAGAATATACCTGCAATTAACAGACAATTGGATGTTTTTTCCCAGAGTAAACAAGTGTGTAACACCATAAGAAGAGGAGCAAAACGGCCTCTCCAGGGTGCTCAGTTACAAAATATTTCTCTTGCGAACTTAGCATAATTTTCACAAATGCTATACTACTACCTATATGTTGCAAAGTTCCTCACAAGAGGTTTTTCACCCGAACATCAGGACTTTTGCAGAAGGGATTTCCACTATCTAGCGGGTCTGAAAGTAGTGATGAAAATAATGTTAAAGTTAATTTACAAGAAAACAGCACATCGATGTTCAGAGCCTCAAATTCGCCAGGGAATATTGCTAAATTGTGTGGAAACACTATGTCAGGTTGTTATCCCTTACTTTAGAGAAACAATGCAATGGAGCTGTGCTCTATCTTGTTCCTCTTCGTTGGAACATGGCCAGCTGCATAGTGCACACTATAAAACTATAAAGACTTAACTGTCTCGTGCCAGTGGTCATGCTGCAGATGGTTTGAGCTAGCTATGACGCTCCATACATTTTGTGTTCCAGTTATCATTCCTGCAGTACACTTCTGGACCTGTGGACTCTGCCAGGAATAAGGACTGCTCTGTTGCTGGAAGGACTGCAACTCTGCTGGTCTGTGGCCATGCTGGATTGGGGCCCTTCTGAACTACTGGCCTGCTGCTCTGGGAGTAGAGAATTAGGCCTGCAGCTTCAACCCTGAACCCAGGACACCATCGTGACTACAAGGGCTAGTCTCCTGGCCTCCTGATCTGAGCCTCAGGGACTTAAAAGGCTCCCCAACATCCTGCACCAAACCCTGAGCCCAGCTGAGATGAGTTCCTGACCCCCACGTGGTGCTCCTCGGGTCCTAGATCCTTGGTGTCGCTGAGAGAGCTGTATCCAAGTTTTTGGGTTCTTCACAACCGTGAACGGGCCCATTCACGCCAAGACCTTGACCCCTGCACTGCCATTCAACACGAAGCTCCAACAGCCACCTCTTCTGGCTACAGCAATGTCCGTACATGACGCACAATGGTGCTATCTATGATTCATGTTCAGTGGTTGTCTTGGGGCCCACGTGCCTTTCTCTAGCACTTTAAAGGGCATGGGTAGAGCTTGCACATCAAAGTGTTTGCTGGTTGTGTGGCAGGGATCCATCTGATCAAATATGAGTCGGTGCTCAGAGTCTCCCCAGGTTGTGAGGGTGCAGTGAATAACTGCACCCGCTAAGGTGGAGGGTTCCAGCCCTCAACCAAAATGCACATCCTGGGTGAGAGTGTGTCTCACCTGGATAATCATTTATCCCCAGGCATATTTCCTAAAAGGCACAAGTGCCTGTAACGTGAATACCTTGATTTGTATGGGGCTAACTCCTCTGAGTAGCAAGTTACTTTGCATTGAGAATGCACTAATGGTAAAAGAGCTGGTTCATAATTTGTATTCCACAAAAGGTTGTGCAACCCATTCTCTAAACTAAAAATGAGACGTCTGCAGGGCAAATGGCAAAATATTGTCACTTGTGCTGTGGCCACATGTTTAGGTCTGTCTAAAGACAGCGTTAACTGGTTCGCAAGAGCTAATACTATCTGTACTGAGAGGCAAAAGGCCAGGCCCTTCAGACATTGATTCTTTGTGCCATTCACACATTGATCAGCTCATATTCACCAGCGATTCAGCCACGGGTTGGCTGTAACAGCCAATCATGACCTATGGGGTTTCTCCTATTTATCTACATATGACAATTGTATTGGCAGAGCAGTTGTGCGGGTCTGCATAAGGAAAGGTGGGCATTGCAGGGTGAATGGATCAGTTTCTGGAGACTTCACCATTCTTTTACATGGCTCTTCATAGATCCGCAGTGATGCCAGGTGCTTGTGGTTAGTGACTGGACTGTGACTCCACAGCAGCATCTATGGTGACCTTTGGCTCCAGCTGCCAGATGAGCTGTACCTACATCACAAGTGTGCACAGTGCGCCACCATCTTTCACAGTTTGCAACTTTCAGAGGACTAGTGACTCTCCGAGACACAATTTCCAAACAGGGACAATACATGTAACTGCTGTGCTGTGAAACTTGAGGCTCTCTCAGAGTCCCGCACCTATATGGGACCTCCAAAGTGCGTTAGTATTTTTGTAGTGTTTGAAATTACAAAAAAGCAAAACTCACCTTCGTAAAACAGTTCAGAAGAAAGTCCTTTTTTTTATTTTTTAAAGGCTTCAAAAAGTAATAACTAAGAATTAAAGATCACCGTATTCAAATACAAACTAATAAACCAAAACATAACAGGCATTTAAACCATGAACATTGAGTATTCTTTGCAAATACTATATAGAGTGAGCCAGACCAAAAAAACTCATATTCAAGAACGTCTTGTATACTTAGTATAAGTTGCAGAAATAAACAAATAGGTTGCATCCTTTCCAGCAGCAAGTTCTTTGTCATAATAGGATACACACCTATAACAAGATGACCACCACTATGCCTTTGCTGTGAGTTCATTTTTGTTTTCCAAACGTATACATGTAGGAAGCCCCTTGTTAGAATACCAGTGTGCCTATAGGGGAGATCACGCCCTTAAGACAAGCTTTACTCTAGTAGGCCATAATTACTTAAAATCTGCTTTTTATCGGCTTGGTATGGGCTCAACTCCTTATTGGAAGAAGCCCAAAACAACCAACATGTGCTGGAAATAAGCAATTTGGGAAACAAGTATAAGCAATGTTTGGATAAAAGAAGAATATTCTCACTTATATGAAACACACTTGGGAACTATGAGGGTGTCTGGATATCTAGTGTAATGGTGGCAATTTTTGTCAGTTAGTCGGAATCATTACCTACCCATTCACCCATCCCTTAACTAATCTACTCATCCATGCACTCACTCACTAATTCATCCATGCAAGGACTCATTCATCCATTTGAAGGTAAATGCTCTCATTCACCAACCCCAAAAGTTCAACTTGCCAACCTGTGGAGAAGGTTTGTTTGAGCATCTAGTGTTCATTGGGTTGATTGATGAGAGGTTGAACCTTCAGTCACTTATAAAACAAGTTTGAGCTATTGGCATTGCTAAATAATGCAACACTAATAGCTCAAACTTTAATAATGCGAGGCCTATTGCATTTTCAATGCTTGTTATGTTCTGGCTTGTCTCAAGTTCCTCTTTGGGTGCTTTGATTGGGCAGGCCACACAGACGCTGGTGACCTTAGATGCTAATGATTGTCGTTAGTTAAGTGTCCCCCATGTCTGCTCTTTGTACCAGTTTCCTCATTAACCATTTCCCCTTCCTATGCACTAGTAGGCATTGCACATTTGTTTGCTCGACTATGTCATAAGGAGGCCTTTATGGCAATGTGACTGGAAGGTCATGGATGAACAGACTGGTTATATGTATCCTTCTTATCAGCTAGAATAGGTTTGGGGACCGTATAGTCTGCTGTGGAACTAGGAGACTTTATGTGTAACTTGGACTTGCCCAGAGAACTAAATCGTGTGATCGTGGACAAATTGATTTATTTACTTGTACCTCGGCTCACCTAGGAGACAATATCAGCAGCACTTACACGCTGCTAACCTGTTTCATAAAACACCACTTAACTGATCGTAAAACGTTTCCGGGTTACACTAGATGGATAAAACTCTGCCCCTTGGAGGTGAAATCAACTAAAGATTGGGCTTTGGTGATGACACTGAAAACACAAATACGTATGTCCTGATGCTGTTTACAACCGGATCAAAACCTCGTAAACGTCTGGTGTGACGTCACTACGGGATGCGCTTGCTTCTGCTTTGTTGTGCCACCTGCCCTGTGTCTCGAGAGATCCGAGCGTGGTGGTAACATGGCCGCTGGAGGTCTCACCCGCCTTCTTCCACCTCTCCTGGACCTCCACAGACCTGAGGCAGGCGGTAGAATGCGGGTGGCGCTGTGCCTGCTGCAGCCACTCCCTTCCCAGTCCATGCAGGCCTCTGATGACCCGTGCTGAGCCTGTCAAGCGTCTCTCTCAGAGCCACAGACAATGTGGTGCCGCCTTTCGGCTCTCAATATGAGAGCGTAGGACACAGCTGTGCAGTGGGAGAGGGTGAGTGGGTATGTGAGGGTGGCGGGGGGGGGGGGGGGGATTTGACTGGACAGAAAATGGTCAGGGCAGGGAGGCAGCAAGAATCCAGGTAATTATTTTTGAGTTTGGTTGGATTTGGAGGATTTTGCAGAGGTTTGTGGGCGAGGGTGGCAGAAGACCAAGTATTTTTTTGCGTAGTATGGGAGGGGGCATGTGGAGTATATGCAGAGGGTGGTGTGGGTGGGTGGCAGGAGGCCAGATATTGTTTTTTTCCATTTGGATTTGGCAAGGGGAGTATTTAGAGGTTGGTGGGAATGACAAGCAAGGAGATGGGTATTTATTTATTAATTTGCGGAGTGGAAGGATATCTCTCTGGTGATGGAGGTGGGAGTTGGGTGGCAGTGGGCTAAGTTTTTTAAAAACATTTTTTTAAAATTTACGGAGTTTTATATAGAGCGAACTTGACCCTAAGGTATTGGGTATCAGAGCGCTTTACAGAGCACCAGTTGCGTTACATTAGGACACATTCACTCTTTCTAATCAAGCACAAACATTACAATCAAGTGACACAGCTGAGCGTGCTGTGAAAGAAGTATTTCAAAGTGCAGAAATCTTTCTCTAGTGACCCCTGCATTTGTGCGGTAAATGAACCCTCAAGATTTCGGTCTGCAATACAATTTCGGTAAACCCTCTGCAATCTCTAACCGACACGGATCGCTGCTCCATCGATTGTTGGATTCACCTTACCACTGCAGTCCTTGACTAGTTCAAGTAATAGGAAAGACAAAAAAACAAGATTCATTTGTATCCCGAGAGTCTCTGAGCTCTCTTTCGTGCCTGTAAGCTTTATTGCCAGTCTTATCTTTAATGCAGCTCAGTCTTTTCATTCGTGTCGGCCAGTTTGGATAAATCCAGCAATGGAAGCTCCGCTTAGGTGGCGGCAGAGATTGAGCGGACTAATAGTAACACGTGTGCATGAGATTACTGGCTCCACAGTGGGACTCAATAGAGATGTGAAGAAATGGCTTATACTTACAATACCACGTCCAGGCGTCATGACATAATTTTAGGAATTGTGAGTAACAAGGTTAAAGATAAATCCGTCGCAGTTGAAACACGCCCGCGAGTGGTGCGCGTGCGCTCGCCACTCCGAGGCATATGTTTTCAATTATCGCACCCGTGTCTGGGCACGATAATTTAAAATATATGGGCTTTGGTGCGCGTAACAGACACCAATAGGCCATGGGCGGAGCAATGCACCCGCCTTTGGCCTATTGCGTGCTCTGTTACAAAAAACACGCACGCAAAGCTCAATAGCGGGAACCCAACAGGAAAAGCACACGCACGAGCGTGTGCGATTCCAGGGTCCATTTTCAAACCCCGGACAAAAGGGCTCTTGCCTGCGCGAGCACTGCTATGCAGTGTAACGCAGGGCGCGAGCCCTAAAAAGGCAGGTCTATTGGGTTTGCCAATGCTTATTTAGAATGAGACCCCTGTGTTGGGCAGGCTCTGCATGTGAAAGCAGGTACAAACTGGACCTTCTTGTTGTGGGAGCTTAGCATCTCCTGGTTACAATCTTGTGTCACTGCCTTCCTGACCTCGAACGTTTCACAGCAGTCAGGGCCATGCTTTGCCCTACTTTGCTGTTGAAACCATTCATCGGATCATTGGCGGGTTCTGATGTCTATCTTTTCAGTCTTTTGAAACAGATTACTCTGTATATAGGCGAAGTTTGGAGCGCGTTTGGTGCAGATAGAGCTGGGCAACATAAAGATTATGTGAATTCATATATTTCTAATAATGACCGTTTGGTGATCTCAAAGAGGAAAGCTACTTAATGAAAAATAATATTTCCTCAGAAGGAATCTTTGTCCCAAGCCCGAGGGTTAATGTTAATATTGACCGTTATGGTGGAGCACACAATACTAATTTCATCAACCTCGGGAGGATAACATACTAAGTCCAACCTGCCAATATTCAGATGAGGGACCAGGGAAAGCAGTTCATCCAGTGTACCCTCTGAGCAGTCTCACTGGCGGCTGGAACAATAAAACTGACTGGGATTACGGGCCTGGGACTAGTGACATGATTTCAGCATATTTTCCGACTCGCACACCCTGAGCAATTGTGCACCACGTTCAACGGAATCATGCACCGGATTACAAACAAAATACTGCAGGTAAAAACTCATCCTTGCTCAGGGGACAGTGCAGTGGTTGAAGCCGAGTATTGCTTTCAGATAGTCTCCTGTCTACCATTACTAGCAGACCATCTTAACTGTAAAGAGGAAGAAAGGGATCTTTAACAGCAGTGCCTGACTGCCACTGCCTTTGGGGGTATGCATGATGGATTCCTCAGCAGTCGTATTCACTGTGCTATTTTCCAGGTGAAGTACAGTTAGTGCACCCCCTGAGAGTCTATTTGCCCTATACCTGCATCAGTAACATGGTAATGTCTCAGGGGCAAAGGCATTGCCTCATACATATAGGACTGCACACCCTGCAAATGAGGGAACGCCTTAGAATTGTTCGGTTGCAAAATATACACCTGCCCAATCGGTACTACAGAATGGGCTGCATCAGCGTCTGTGGCCACTGCTGCAATACGGGAGCAGGGCCGGCTTTAGGGCAGTGCGACTGGTGCGGCCGCACTGGGCGCTGACCTGGGGGGGGGGGGGCTGACCTCATGGGCGGTGGTGCTTGTTTAGCAATAACTTATGATTGAAGAGATGAGGGGGACGTATGCCTGGTGGTAGTGAGAGAATCGAGTAGGTGGTCATGGGGTGTGGGGGCACCAAAAATGATTCTCGCATCGGGCGCCACCAGCGGTAAAGCCGGCCCTGTACGGGAGTGCCCCTCTGGCTCAAAAAAAACAGTTGACCCCATTAATTATAGATCAAGGCTTCTTGTCCCTTGGTTTTTGAGTAAATATGACTTCTATCGAATGCTGGCTCTTAAAGTAAAGCATTAAGTGGGAGAGTCGCGAGATATCTTTAACTAATATGATGAAGTTAACTCTCAATATGAATACCATTGTATTGTTAGTGAGCCGAGGCTCTTGTGTCATGGGAGTCCGTTTATGTTCCATGCATGAGTAGGGACGTTAAATGTCTAGCTTCTAATATTTAATTTAGCCTCATAGATATCACTGTGTATAGAAATTTGAACATAAATAAGATCCCTTTGGATCAAGAAGAGCGATGTCGAAATATGTATTTGCGCTTTCGTTTTATTTAAGTTTAATTTACTAAATTCACTATTTTGGGCAAGTTGGTTTACACACATTGGGTGTAACTGGTGTCATGTAATACTTTACTGTTGACGTTAGTTAGATATGTCTGAGGTCATCCCATAATCCGTCTTAAAGTCCAGCTTCGTATATTTATGGGTGGACTTAAATACTTTTAAATTTCTGAACAATCTATAACGCATTGTTGATGCCAATAGATGTAATGATATATTTTGAATATCAAGTCATAATTCTCTACGATTTTATATCTATACAAGACTCACTAAATAGGGACATTTTGAAAGAATACCGTGTTTTAGCCGCAACTGGAGGTTAGTGCTGTTTTTCATTCCTCTCTTTCAGATTGTCTTGCTGTTCTATTTGATTTGATTTAACATAAGAAATGTTCAAGGCAAGCAAAGATCTGGAACATGGCGGAGGTATGATCAGTATAATTTAACTACACCCTTAAGGATTGTGGCGATTTACAAATGTGGTGGGTTTTGCTCTCTATTTCTAATTTTATTTTAAGTGTACACATATCTATGTTAGGGTCTCAGTAATTTGTATGATTAACAAAAGTGACCAGAACTGCAAATCTTGGAAAACTATTGATCACTGTTCACATTGATTTGTAATTCATGTTTAGGGTCTTAACGGACTTACAGTGTTCAATAACGATATTGAATGTGCTTTTATGGAAATGTGACATACTTCCAACAACTGTCACTTAACCACCTGCTATGCTTAAACATGTCTTTTCCTTTTTTCAACTGGAAGTTATAGTCAATAGGTAATTTGGAGACTATGGATGGTCACTTTGAAATCTATTTGGTGTTTCCTACAATTACAATGTGTTCCCATTGGTAGGCTATACGTTTGACAACGTTATCAATTGGACTATCATTTCTTTAGCGTGCATTCTCACTCTAGCGTCATACTTATGCATTTTAATGTTTAATGTCCATTCCTGCTGTCATTTTGTATAATTTTTGGATCTTGTTTTTCCCAAACGATGTCATGGAATAGTGGTGCTCTAATTGTATATTCTGTCTGGATGTATAACATATTTTTTCATGTTAATTGTTCTGTCTGGTTCATGTGGGTTTATGTTTAATTCATGTTACATATTGTAAATAGTGTTTTTTTTGTACATATTTTTAGCCCTAAAGAAGTTCGTATGTGGACAAAACGCATCGGCGATCTTGAATTTCAACCGTTGAAAATAAGAATAAAGAACATTCACATCTACAATCAATTCTTACAAGTGTTTTTCTTATTTCTGTTTGGGAACATTTTGACACACTGTTTACTTGTTGTCTTCCTGCATTTGTGGATTACGAAGAAGTTCTTTTTACATAAATTTACATGCTTGAGTGCTGGGCCACCCTCTGTTTAATTATAGATTTGCAGCTTTTTCCACATAATCCATCATCTGCCGCATAATCTGCAGATTTGAACAAAAAGCATTTTTATTTCTGGCTCAAACGGTTCAAAGGTTACTAAAAACGCAGTGACCTGTGGCTGCGCAATGGAATGCCCTTTGCGTGGGTCGACTTGCCACCTTTCTGTTGCTCATTGCTATATTTGGGTGTTAAACTGGTACTAATTAGGTGCAGCCAATGCCCCGACAGTGTTGACAAGTGCAAAAAAAATGACAAAATAACGAAAAATTATTACCACAAAATGTGACACATTATGCCGCATAATTTGCATTTTCTTGATGCATAATTTATTCAACCCTGCCACATAATTTGTCCCACCCCTGCCACATAATTTTAGTGGTCCTGCCTATGGATATCTATGAGATGAGGCAGTCTCAGAGGCCCCTGCACACATTCATCAAGAGGGTCCCATCGATATGTTTCAAGGTAGTGGGTGATTACCGCTGCCCGCCATCCCATGGCTACCTCTCAAGACAGGTCTTCTTTTGACTGGATAGGTGACGCATCATGAGTCCTTATTATGGGGTTTCGGATAGTTGCCACTGCCTACCTCATTTATACAGGTCATACACCACATTTCTGCAAATAACGGGGAAGAAGGTCTACTTAAAAGATCCGCAATGTCCATATTTTAAGTGGAATTTATTACATTAGCTCGTCACTCACCCGCATAGTCACCCACACGATTCCTTCCCAACTCACTGACTTACTGCTTCATTCGCTCCCTGGTCTGAATAAAAAGCAGACTGTTCGTATAGCCTTTGAGCTCCCTTTTGTGCCTGCAGTGACAGAATAACGCTGGATGATGGATTCAGATGTTATCTTCCCGCGCTTGAACGGCCCCATCCTGGAATCCCCAGGGAACGGCCTATTTCGTTTCCTCCTATATTGTGATCTACCTGACTTCATTCCCCAGCAAGATAGATGTTGCAGTTAGCGCTCTAGCGTTAGACGCTAGAGCGCAAGGGGATACTACGCAATGCGTACGCCACGAACGTGGCGTACGCCGATGTATAAAAATAAAGGGGCGCGGCCTGAGAGGCAGTCCGCGCTGAGACCGATACCAGAGTGTGGCGTCCATCATTGCGGCTGCGAGTGTGCGCAGCGAGGGCCCGCGATAGCGTTAGCAGCGCTACAACACTGGCGACGAGGGTGGGATAATCAACCCCGTGTGCCTCAGCTGTGACCCGTGCCCCGCGGCAGTCCCACGCGCGCGCACGTGGGTCCGACGGCCCGACTTGAAACTGCTCCTCTCCTCGGCAGTGACGCTGAGCCCCACGTGCTTGGTACGACCACCGGTGAGTGCACGTGTGCACCAAATCACGACCCTTTCGGCGGATGAACATTCCCGCTTCCTGCCTGGGTGATTTCTGATTGGCAGCCGTGCCCTGGCTGGGCCCTGAAGCTCCCTAGCCTTCCCGGGTGTGGGGATCCTTTGACTCTGCGGCCTACCCCTGTGGTGTCTACTCCTGCTGTGTTGTGTCCCAGGGAGCCATGGGTGATGATGAGCGCCCCCCCCAAGCGGTGCCACTGCACCCTGCGTCTGGCGTCCTGCCGCCCTTCAGCGAGACTGCTGACCCTGCCACTGCCGCCCCACGCTGGCAAACGTGGATTGGCCGGCTCAATAATTATTTCGCTGGCACCAGAGAGACGGACGGAGCCGTGAAGAGGTCCCTACTGCTCCACTATGCAGGGGAGGAAGTGTATCTCCTATTCAAGCATCTTCCTAACACCGGGAACGCGGACGACTATGATGCGGCCGTGACAGCCCTCAATGCACATTTCGACCCCCAGCTGAACCCGGATTTTGAACACTTCAAGCTACGCCAAGCGAGGCAAAGGGAAGGGGAGTCGGTGGATGCTTTCCACGCTCGACTGAGGGTGTTAGCGGACACGCACCTCGTCGGTGATAGAGCCAAGGAGGAGATCAGAGCACAGATAATCTGCGGCATACGAAGCAAAAAGCTACGGACACTCATCCTTCGCCAACCAAACATCCCGATGGCGGATATCCTGGTGCTGGCACGGTCCCATGATCTGTCCGACGCCCGCGCGGAGGAGATGGAGATGGCGCTCACACGAGGGGCCGGGTCAGGAGTGACAGTCAAAACGGAGCGGGCCGACGCGGTACAGACACGTGAAGCGCCCCGCCGACCTGCGGCCAAGAAGCCTGCGGCCTTGTGTGGATACTGCGGATATGCGGATATGACGAGCACCCGGGCAGGACGTGCCCAGCAAAAGGAAAAGCGTGTGACAACTGCGGCGTGATGAACCATTTTGCGTCTGTTTGCCGCAAACGATCCACGCAACGAGACCGAAGGGGAAAGAGGCCAGCGAAGAACATGGTGAGACAGCTGTCCCAGCTATCGTTGTCTTCCCACACCAACTCAGGCCGCAAGCAAGCACAGGCCCTGCGGGAGGAGGTATCGGAGTCCGATGATGACGAGGGGGAAACATACCTGGTTTCATTCACCAGAGCCCTCAAGAGCTCGAGAAGACCACAGCCGAGGTGCGACGTCCTAGTCGCCGGATCCCGAATAAACGCCGTGATCGACACGGGAGCGTCAGTCACCGTGATGGGGGTGCAACAGTACAATCGCCTCCGACCCAAGCCCGAGCTCCGACGGTCGAAAGCCCAGATTCATGCCTACGGAAGTGACACACCACTGCCCCTGGCAGGAAAGATGACGGTGCCTGTGAGGTCGGATGATGCAGAGATAACGATTGACATACATGTGATCAATCAGGAGGCAGATACCCTCCTAAGCGGGCATGCAGCCGAAGACCTAGGGCTGATAGCCTTCCTCCGGAAGGTACAAGAATCCCAAACGACCACCCTGCTGGACCAGTTTCCGGAGCTATTCACTGGCCTGGGGAACATCCGACGACCGCCGGTCAAGCTCCACATTGACCGCTCAGTCACACCCACAGCGTTAAAGCATAGGAGGATTCCCTTCCACCTACGCCCGTTAGTAGAGGAGGAGCTGAGGAAGCTGGAGGAGCAAGGCGTCATCGAGACAGTAACAGGACCCACCCCATGGGTATCACCCATGGTGATAGCGGAGAAGCCCCGCCAACCAGGCAAGATTCGGGTGTGCATCGATATGAGGCTGCCCAACAAGGCCATTAAAAGGGAGAGACACATCACGCCCACAATGGATGACATAATCGCAGACCTCAACGGAGCTCGGTGGTTCTCCAAACTGGACCTTAATGCGGGGTACCACCAATTAACGTTGGCCGAAGAGAGCAGATACATAACTACCTTCAGCACACACCTGGGGCTGCGAAGGTACCGACGCCTTAACTTTGGCATCTCCTCGGCAGCCGAAATATTTCAGAACACTATCAGAGACATTCTGCAGGGGCTACCGGGAGTACTGAATGTCAGTGATGACATACTGATACACGCCACAACGGTGGATGAGCACTACCGGCGGGTCCGGTCTACACTAACGAGGCTGAGGGAGTTTGGGGTCACGTTACACAAAGAAAAGTGCCAGTTCTTTCAGCAGAGGATCGAGTTCTTTGGGTACACGTTTACCAACCATGGCATTCAAGTGGACCCGAGGAAATCCCAGGCTATCAAAAATGCCCCAGCACCGACTTCCGCGTCCGAAGTCCGCAGTTTTCTCGGGATGGCCACGTACTGTGGGCGGTTCATCCCAAATTTGGCTACCACGGCTGAACCTCTCAGACGCCTCACAAAGACGGACACCCTGTGGCACTGGGGGCAGGAGGAAGAGGAAGCATTCCACGCCATCAAGACCACACTTCTGGATCAAGCTACTCTGGTCTACTTCGATCCGACCAGGAAGACCGAACTGCTCGTCGACGCCAGTCCGGTGGGGCTGGGCGCAGTCCTCACACAAGAGCAGGAACCGGGGAGATGGGCCACCCTGGCCTACGCCAGCAAGGCACTTACTGCAACTGAGCAGAGATACTCTCAGATCGAGCGTGAAGCACTAGCCATCCGATGGGGCTGCCGGCACTTCCACCTGTACGTCTGCGGGCACCCTTTCACAGTAGTAACGGACCACCAACCATTGGTGCCCTTGTTCAAGGGGACAGCGCCCCACCCCCCTCCGAGGATCGAAAGGTGGGCCATCAGGCTACAACAATACCAGATGGATGTGACATATCGGCCAGGTGCGAAAAACCCGGCGGACTTTCTGTCGAGACACCCGGAAAGTGATGAGACGTCCCCGGTCGGGAAGGAAGAGGAAGATGAAACCGAAGCACACATCGACCTTCTGGCCGCTTTGACCTGCCCTCGAGTGCTAACAATCCAGGAGATCCTACAAGCCGGGGAGCACGACGCCGTGATGGCAAGGACACGGGGAGCTCTTCAGAAAGGGTCATGGGCTGATTTCCTACACACCGCCAACTCGTGGGCAGACGAGGAGAAGAAGGATTTGCAGCAGATCTGGCGAGTGCGGAATGAACTAAGTGTGACCCGCGATGGCGTCGTCCTGCGGGGGTCCAAGATCGTCATGCCGGCCGCACTGCGCCATAAAGCCACGCTCATGGCTCACAACGGCCATCAAGGGACAGAGAAGATGAAGGCCCGAATGAGGGCGAAGATATGGTTCCCGGGGCTGGATGGCATGGTGGACGATGTGGTGAGGAGCTGCTCCGTGTGCCAGGTGACGAGCGGCCCTGAGCCTCCGGCCCCCATCGTGACAGAAGAACCGGGAAGGCACCCATGGGACAAAATCAGTATAGATTTTGGAAGTCTCCCAAACGGAAAAGTGTCGCTGGTGGTCATCGACATCTTCTCGAAATATCCCGTGGTGGAAGTTCTACCATCCACAGCATTCATGTTTGTAGGACCAGCGCTGGAAAAGATATTCACCATGTTTGGGCGTCCCTCGGAGCTGAAAAGCGACAACGGACCACCCTTCCACGGTCACGAATTCAGGGAGTTCCTCCAGCACCAGGGGATAAAACACCGGCGAATCACCCCTCAGTGGCCACAGGCCAACGGAGAGGTGGAACGTTTCATGAGGACCCTGAATAAAGTGATTCGGATAGCCGGCGTGGAGCATCTAGACCCCGAGAGGGAGATTCAGCGATTCCTGGGAGAGTACCGGAGCACGCCCCACTGCTCCACCAAACAAGCCCCGTGGTCTCTCATGCTCAAAGGCACACGCCGCGATGGGCTACCCACAGCCCCTGGGTGGGCGCCCCCACCATTCGAAGCGGAGCAAGCTTTTCAACGACGGGCACACCGAAACCGGCAGGTGAGCCGGGCCAGAGGCAGTCGAGACCGCGACATCAGGCCAGGGGACAGCATCCTCGTGAAGGATCGAAGGCCGGGAGGAAAATTCAAGCCCCGATATGAACCAGGTAGTTGGACAGTGGCACAGAGGCGGGGTACCATGATCACAGCTGAAAGAGGGGTGGAGTCGACCACCAGGAACATCTCGTGGTTCAAACGCATTCCGGAGGCCACTGAGCGAGACCCGGGGGGGCTGAACGGTGGGGAGGAAGAGATCTCAACCCCAGAGCTGGAACCTGGACTGACGCCCAGCGGAGCCGGCACCGCCCCAGAGCAGAGCCATCCTGCCACGGCGGGAGGTGAAGCCCCGAACAGCCACCCAACCAGCTCCGGCACTCGTGCCACCGCAAGGTATGGTCTGAGAGAGAATCTCCCGCCAAGCAGCCGCCTTAAAGACTTTGCCTGCCAAGCAAGTGAGTGACTGTCATGGACTTCCGTTTATTTTGTTATCCAAGTTGGGGAGGGATGTTGCAGTTAGCGCTCTAGCGTTAGACGCTAGAGCGCAAGGGGATACTACGCAATGCGTACGCCACGAACGTGGCGTACGCCGATGTATAAAAATAAAGGGGCGCGGCCTGAGAGGCAGTCCGCGCTGAGACCGATACCAGAGTGTGGCGTCCATCATTGCGGCTGCGAGTGTGCGCAGCGAGGGCCCGCGATAGCGTTAGCAGCGCTACAACAATAACCTCACTCTTCCAGCCCTTTCAAAGACAGTACATCAAGTGTGATTAAACTATGTAACAGAAACACACCTGAAGACAAAGAAAGGCAGCACAATACCTCCTTGGACGCTGCTGCCTACTGAGGCCGGGATTTCACACAAACTGTCCCACACGTGCTCACCAATGTGTTTTTTTCTTGTTGATGCGTAGGTGCTTCAAGGTGTTCTGACGCGTCAACACATACGTGGAAAACAAAGAATGTGTCGAACATGATATAGGGCTCAAGTCCAGATCTGACTGCTTTACCTCTCAAGAAGCCGCCAACGGAGCAAAGGGGTTGAGCAGGCGAGAGTCAGACAATGTCGTATCCTTTGTCGTAAATCACTCTAATACCAGGGGCATGGCGACAGCGCGACCTCTGTACTCAGTGGCCGGAGGGCCGAGGGTACTGAGGAGAACAAACAGGCTGGCTGGGCACAGGAAAAAACACTCAATAATTTTCCGTTTCTGACATTTACACATGAAGACGGCGTCACGACACGAACCCTACAACCACAGGTTGACACTTTCTGACCCTTTTTATTCAGTCAGGACTCCTGCAGTTATTGTTATGCCTTTACAGAGACATGACTAATGGATTGACACGTACATGGAGCGACGAAAGGTGAACTCCCGATCCCGGCGCGGGCAAACCATTTGAAATGAACTTATGAACTTATACAAAAAAGCCAGTATCAAATTATTGGTAGCCGGAAAAGAGGACACGTTCCCCTGATCCAGTTCCTCATCATTGGAAACGATTTGGATACATTTCGGGCAGATAGATTTCTAATTCCAAGAAATTGGTTGGTCCTGAGGAGAACCCAAAATACAGTGGTTCGAAACGCGTCGACCAGTTTGGTCCTTGTGTCGCACCGCTTTTAAGATATTTTTGTTCTTCTTGTGTGTTTCAAAATAATCTGTCAATTTCATTGTGTCAACGAAAAAACAGAATGTTTCTTGATGTTAAAATTGACAATTTACAAGAGAAGAAAGGTCGCTACAAGGACCTAGTTCTTTATAGTGAGTGTTTGTTTTGGTGTATTCATGAGTGTAATGGCCATGAGTGCTTGATGAGTGTTTGCATGTCTGTTTCAGTCACCCAGGGGATCATTAATAATATGTTGATGTACTACATGTTTTGTTAGATAGGAATTTGTACATGTGATCTAAGCGCTATGAAGCAATGTCTCAGCGCAAAATCATTTTGAAATGTGAAATTAATTAAAATCATTTGCGTCAAATAATAAGGAAATCCATAAAACCCTCCTCTCATGTTTCATTTCTTATTAGGAGTTATTAAAGCATTAGGTTGAGTGAGTCTTAGCTTGAACTTTTTGTTCTGTTTTTTTACAGAGACATACAGCAGCCTTTTCATGGTGCGTTACACTAAACGCTATTACACATTAGGCTAATATTATTTAAGTATGCAGTTTAAATTCCAAAGATAATGTAAAATTTGTTTCCAGTGTTAAGTTAATTACAAACCTGCTTTCTTTAATGACTCATTCTTACTATTTAGGGGCATATGCATCAACATTAGCATTTGCGATTCCTTATTAGCGAAAAATAAGGATTCGCTAATAAGGAATAGCAAAAGGCTATGCATGTAGGAATCGCTATTCAAATAGCGATTCCTTAACTTTCCTTAATTGCTACTAGCAAATAGCGAGTAGCAATTAAGGAATGCTGTCCCAATCATTCCTATGGGCCTCCAGGCCCATAGGAATGAATCGGAGATTGCATGAGCAAATAGCGAGTACCAGTAGGTTCTCGCTAATTGCTCATGCAATTTCAAGGGTGCAAGGGTGTCAAAATGACACCCTATAGCACCCCTGAAAATGATATGTGCACATATGTTGCACACACACATGCTCTAAGGGCATGTGTGTGCGCAACATGAAACTTTGAAAAATGCACAAAAGTGCATTTTTCAAAGTTTTTGCAAATTACCATGCAGTTCATCTTCATGGTAATTTGCTCCCCCTATTAGCGAAATCGCTAATTTTTTAACTTTGATGCATTGCATTTAAGGAATCTCACTTTGGGATTCCTTAAATGCAATCGCTATTTAAGGAATCGGTATTTAAGGAATCCCTATTTAAGGAATCGGTATTTAAGGAATCCCTATTTAAAGAATCGCTATTTAAGGATTCCTTAAATAGCGATTTCTGCTTTTGGGTTGATGCATTGGGATTGGGTATTTTTAACTTAATACCGGGAGCTATTAGCGAATCGGTATTTTACCGACTGGATTTTGGGTTGATGCATGAGGCTGATAGTTGCTTTCTTGTTATGTTTTTTAGGCATGTGGGGTTATGCAGTGTGTGGCTTGCGTTTCATTTGTGGTTATGTTGTATGTTATAGAGGTTTGTTTCGTAATAAACGGGTCACGGTTTTTTGCTGTTTAGCATCCCTGAAGCTATGCTTAATCAATAAAATAAGCAAGCGTAACAAAATTAACGATTGTGATATGATTGTAGTCATGGTGGCATAACAAACTGGGATATGTATAACTGTATATGAGCCCTTTATGAATGCACATTACATTATGTTGGTATTTAAATGTGTTTGCACAACTCGGCATATTCCAAGCAATTCAATACGCTTTATAGCAGACTCATGTCATTATTTCCAGAGAGCAATTATCAACACTCCGTCCATCATTTCCTTTGGTTTTTGCTTTGTTCGCCATAAGTTGGCAGGGTATGCTCAGACGTGAGTCCCTTGCTCACTTTGCCACTGGATTCAAGCAAGCCTGGCTGAAGACGGCTGAAATGCCAGAAACCGGTCCTAGGAAGCTTGTTTCCGGTCCAGGGAAGACATGGCTTGGCAGTTCGGGCTGGACTGTTCCCATGAGGCACAGGGTCAGACTGATTTGCATATGGCCATGTCTGAACTGGGGTGGCAGAGTGGGCTAAAGAACGGTGATGGATTAAACCCAGATCAGTTGACTGGGGGTGAGTGCTTGCAATGTTCAACACTCCGTCCATCATTTCCTTTGGTTTTTGCTTTGTTCGCCATAAGTTGGCAGGGTATGCTCAGACGTGAGTCCCTTGCTCACTTTGCCACTGGATTCAAGCAAGCCTGGCTGAAGACGGCTGAAATGCCAGAAACCGGTCCTAGGAAGCTTGTTTCCGGTCCAGGGAAGACATGGCTTGGCAGTTCGGGCTGGACTGTTCCCATGAGGCACAGGGTCAGACTGATTTGCATATGGCCATGTCTGAACTGGGGTGGCAGAGTGGGCTAAAGAACGGTGATGGATTAAACCCAGATCAGTTGACTGGGGGTGAGTGCTTGCAATGTTCAACACTCCGTCCATCATTTCCTTTGGTTTTTGCTTTGTTCGCCATAAGTTGGCAGGGTATGCTCAGACGTGAGTCCCTTGCTCACTTTGCCACTGGATTCAAGCAAGCCTGGCTGAAGACGGCTGAAATGCCAGAAACCGGTCCTAGGAAGCTTGTTTCCGGTCCAGGGAAGACATGGCTTGGCAGTTCGGGCTGGACTGTTCCCATGAGGCACAGGGTCAGACTGATTTGCATATGGCCATGTCTGAACTGGGGTGGCAGAGTGGGCTAAAGAACGGTGATGGATTAAACCCAGATCAGTTGACTGGGGGTGAGTGCTTGCAATGTTCAACACTCCGTCCATCATTTCCTTTGGTTTTTGCTTTGTTCGCCATAAGTTGGCAGGGTATGCTCAGACGTGAGTCCCTTGCTCACTTTGCCACTGGATTCAAGCAAGCCTGGCTGAAGACGGCTGAAATGCCAGAAACCGGTCCTAGGAAGCTTGTTTCCGGTCCAGGGAAGACATGGCTTGGCAGTTCGGGCTGGACTGTTCCCATGAGGCACAGGGTCAGACTGATTTGCATATGGCCATGTCTGAACTGGGGTGGCAGAGTGGGCTAAAGAACGGTGATGGATTAAACCCAGATCAGTTGACTGGGGGTGAGTGCTTGCAATGTTCAACACTCCGTCCATCATTTCCTTTGGTTTTTGCTTTGTTCGCCATAAGTTGGCAGGGTATGCTCAGACGTGAGTCCCTTGCTCACTTTGCCACTGGATTCAAGCAAGCCTGGCTGAAGACGGCTGAAATGCCAGAAACCGGTCCTAGGAAGCTTGTTTCCGGTCCAGGGAAGACATGGCTTGGCAGTTCGGGCTGGACTGTTCCCATGAGGCACAGGGTCAGACTGATTTGCATATGGCCATGTCTGAACTGGGGTGGCAGAGTGGGCTAAAGAACGGTGATGGATTAAACCCAGATCAGTTGACTGGGGGTGAGTGCTTGCAATGTTCAACACTCCGTCCATCATTTCCTTTGGTTTTTGCTTTGTTCGCCATAAGTTGGCAGGGTATGCTCAGACGTGAGTCCCTTGCTCACTTTGCCACTGGATTCAAGCAAGCCTGGCTGAAGACGGCTGAAATGCCAGAAACCGGTCCTAGGAAGCTTGTTTCCGGTCCAGGGAAGACATGGCTTGGCAGTTCGGGCTGGACTGTTCCCATGAGGCACAGGGTCAGACTGATTTGCATATGGCCATGTCTGAACTGGGGTGGCAGAGTGGGCTAAAGAACGGTGATGGATTAAACCCAGATCAGTTGACTGGGGGTGAGTGCTTGCAATGTTCAACACTCCGTCCATCATTTCCTTTGGTTTTTGCTTTGTTCGCCATAAGTTGGCAGGGTATGCTCAGACGTGAGTCCCTTGCTCACTTTGCCACTGGATTCAAGCAAGCCTGGCTGAAGACGGCTGAAATGCCAGAAACCGGTCCTAGGAAGCTTGTTTCCGGTCCAGGGAAGACATGGCTTGGCAGTTCGGGCTGGACTGTTCCCATGAGGCACAGGGTCAGACTGATTTGCATATGGCCATGTCTGAACTGGGGTGGCAGAGTGGGCTAAAGAACGGTGATGGATTAAACCCAGATCAGTTGACTGGGGGTGAGTGCTTGCAATGTTCAACACTCCGTCCATCATTTCCTTTGGTTTTTGCTTTGTTCGCCATAAGTTGGCAGGGTATGCTCAGACGTGAGTCCCTTGCTCACTTTGCCACTGGATTCAAGCAAGCCTGGCTGAAGACGGCTGAAATGCCAGAAACCGCTCCTAGGAAGCTTGTTTCCGGTCCAGGGAAGACATGGCTTGGCAGTTCGGGCTGGACTGTTCCCATGAGGCACAGGGTCAGACTGATTTGCATATGGCCATGTCTGAACTGGGGTGGCAGAGTGGGCTAAAGAACGGTGATGGATTAAACCCAGATCAGTTGACTGGGGGTGAGTGCTTGCAATGTTCAACACTCCATCCATCATTTCCTTTGGTTTTTGCAGAGAGCAATTATAACATCACACAATGAGGAGAAGTAGAGGGTATGGAGGCAGTGACTGGTCTCTCTAAAGACTTTTCACACACAGCTCCGTGTTATGTTAGTTATGTTATGTTATGCAGATTTGTAAAGCGCACTATCACCCGGTACAGTATCTTGGCACTAAGCAAGTGTGAGTCTCACAAAGCCAATTGCCTGGTGAAGCTACTCAAAAAGCCAGGTTGTGAGAAGTTGGCCTGGCATATGCTGTCCACTAGTTATAGGGGGCACCTTGCACCAGTCCAATTCGACTCTTAAGGTGATAGGTTAAAAGACAACCTTTAAAGAAAGCTATCCTAGTGGTAGCTGTGGAGAGCAGCCTTCAGGCTAAGTCTCGAAGGAGTGTTAAGCCTATTGTTTTACCATGGATAACCTTTTGAATGACCAAATGAAAGAGTAGCCCACACAGGTATATATATAAAATATATGTATTTATTCTAAGAACAAATCCCACTAGTCTCTTGTGAGGCTGGAGGTAAAGATACAATTCAATAAAGCATTTATAACAACAATAAATAGCACTGGAATCACAGGGCCCCGGGGGGGACCAAACCATATGTAAAAAAAAAGTGGTATAAGAACCACGACAGTTCTGCAGACAGTGCCTAGGGCACTTAGGGTCGCTGGCCCCTTACGAAACCACCCAAGGTAGTGAGAAAGGGGACCCACGGGAAGCGTGTGCAGTGTTTAAACTACAGTCGGGATACCTATTAAACCCTATTGGAAATGTCGCGGTTGGAAATTGCAAGAATCTGGACACTTCTAGCAGGAGTTCAAGTTCAGGAGTTTAGAGTTAAGCTCTTGGAGGGCCCACACCCACGACAGTACCGAGGTACCACTGTTACCTGCCCCAGGGAAGCCGGGTGCATAGGTCGTTTTCGGTGTCGGGTCGATGTCTCGTTTTCAATGGAAAAACGTGAAGAACTGCTGCTGGCGTGAAGCGTCGTCGATGTTGTGCAGATTGAAGATGTAGATCTTAAAGGTAAGGACCTGAAAGCAGAGGGGACAGAGTCTGGGTCACTGGCCAGTGACCAGGGGCATCTGGAGAAAAAGCCCTTCAATGTCGGGTGTTTTCAGGTTGAAGACGGGTAGCTTGGATCAGCAGCCACGGGGTCCAGGAGGCTTCAAGGAAGGCCAGCTTCTGGGGGGCAACTGTCCAACAAAGGATAAAGGCTGCTGCGGTGTTAGTGTCCGGATTGGATTCACTAAGCCTTGGCAACCGCAACCCACACAAGAATCATAAAACAGCCACGGTGCAGACCCACAAGGTCTGAGCGAGGTCTCCAGTGAGGAGATGTTAGAGCAGGCCTGGAGCAACCAGGGGAGCCCTTTAAAGTGAAGATTGACCTCCGCTAGGATCCACCAGTCTCAACTGGTGGATCATGGACCATGAGAGGTAGCAACTTGGAGTGTGTAAAGGTGAGCCCACGGGTCACCGGAGCGGGCTGAAGCGTCGTCCTTTGGCATAAGTAATGCTGAGAGATTGGCTCAATGATGGGCCAAAGCACAACTTCCCCACTGTTCGGGTTCGTGTGCTGTGCAAGAGGTGGCCGGTGTCCTGGGGTATTGGGTATCTCGGCACCCAGATGGTCCATGGTGCAAAGCTTTGCTGTGCACACTCACTGGCCTCTGGGATGCTTGGGAACCCACCTCAGGGTAGGCAGAAGTCTTCGTTGTCCGTAGGAGCAGCGGAGTTCCAACTGGGTCACTTGCAGTGTTTCAGGTGCCTGCCAAGCAGGGGGGTAACTCCTTTACCTCAAGGGAGATTTCTTCATTCAGCTGAGCGGCAGCTCATTGAAGGTTCAAGTCTTTGAAGCAAAGTTCTCGTCCAAGATTAATCTGAGGCTCTGGGGACCCTGCACCCACCTTTATCCAGTGATTAGGGGAGTGTCTAAATCAGAGCCCACCAATGGGAGTTCAGGTGGGAAAGGATGGCTACACCCTCTCCCCTTTGTGTGTTGCCCGCCTGGGCAGGGGACAGGATGCCCCTGAACCAGTTTGAGGTGGTGTATGCAGAAGTAGGCACCGGAGAAGCCTACGTGCAAGTTTGAAAGACATCCTAAGGTGCACCCATCCAGTTCCAATCCACAGTCTGTCTGGGGAGGTGGGTACACCTCCCTGCAACAAGATCCCTATTGTCCAGCTGCAGTGGCTGGAGTTCTGCCCAGCAACAGGCAGCCAGAATCGTGTGGGTGGCGGGTAGCATCCATTTTGTACTACGTGTGCTCTTTTAAATTGCGGTCTAAAATCTGCCGCTTTTACCATTTCACCCCTCTAGCCGGGGGGAATCATGCCCTCATTCCCATGGCTGGATTGGGAGTATGATTCCACGATGTTTGACACCAAACATGACATGGTTCTGTGCAGCCACTCTCAAGTTATCACGCTATCGCGATTACTTATAATGCGGTTAAGAGTATATGGTATGGCTGCACTACAAACAACCTCGCAATAGTTTTATTGAAGGTTGCAGAGGGGCCCTACTCAGGTAGGTGTTCCCCCTCACACACATCTCAGCACCCTGCCTTGTAGAATTAGCAAGGCCTGCCTTAGGGGTGACCTATGAGGATATATGTGTTGTATTTAAGTGGGATACAGGATACCTATATCCCTGTAAGGGGTGCAAGCACCACCTTACCCAGACTACAGTAGTGGTCTGGTGGTGTCAGTTTGTATGGCTGTCCCAGGGGTGGCACAATAAGTGCTGCAGCCCCTGGTAGGCCTCTGAGAGACCCATGCCCTGGGTACCTAGGGTACCATCTACAAGGGCTCACAGGGTGTCCTCAGTATCCAATTGGTATGTACCTAAAGTACTCACATCAGTTTAGAGAGGAAGCAGATAGGCTGGGGTCCTGGATAGTAGGGCCACAGCCTGGCTAGAGTCAAAACATCAGCAACAAGTTGGGGGTAACTATGCAGTCGATGCCACTCTCCTACATAATCCCCCTCAAACGCAGGGACATTAAACTAACCTTGACCAGTTGAGTCTTCATGTTCTAAGTGGAAATATCTGGAGAGGCCATCTGCATTGGCATGGTTGCTCCCAGGTCTATGTTCCACTGTATAGTCCATCCCCTGTAGGGAAATGGACCACCTGAGTAGTTTGGGGTTTTCACCCTTCATCTGTTTTATCCATAAGAGGGGCTTATGGTTGGTTTGAACAATGAAGTGAGTGCCAAACAAGTATGGCCTCAGCTTCTTCAAGGCCCAGACCACAGCAAAGGCCTCCCTCTCTATGGCTGACCAACGTTTCTCTCTGGGGGTCAACCTCCTGATAATAAAAGCTACTGGTTGATCCTGGCCCTCTTCATTCAGTTGTGATAATACAGCACCTACCCCCAACTCAGATGCATCAGTTTGAACTATGAATTCTTTGGAGTAGTAGGGGCTTTGGAGCACTGGAGCAAAGCACATGGCCTGTTTTAGGTCATCAAAAGCTTTCTGACAGCTGACAGTCCACTGAACCTTTTTGGGCATCCTCTTAGAGGTTAAGTCATTTAAGGGGGTCACAATGGATCCATATCCCTTTACAAATCTTCTGTAGTAACCAGTCAGGCCTAAGAAATCTCGGACCTGAGTCTGGGTGGTTGGAGCAACCCAGTCCATGATGGTCTGGATTTTGCTCTGTAGTGGTTGAACCTGGCCTCCATCTACAAGGTGGCACAGATACACAACCTGACTCTGCCCTATCTGGCATTTGGTAGCCTTGATAGTGAGTCCTGCCTTTTGCAGGGCTTCAAAAACTTTCCTCAGGTGGATCAGGTGATCCTCCCAGGTGGAGCTGAAGACAGCAATATCATCTAGATATGCTGCACTAAAGTCTTCCAGGCCTGAGAGGACTTGGTTCACCAACCTTTGAAAAGTGGCAGGTGGATTTTTCAAACCAAAGGGCATTACATTAAATTGATAGTGCCCACCAGGGTGTTGAAAATGCTGTTTTGGCTTTTGCAGATTCAGCTAACCTTATCTGCCAGTATCCAACTGTCAGATCAAATGTGCTCAGATTTTTGGCTGAGGCCAACTTATCTATGAGCTCATCTGCTCTGGGAATGGGATGTGCATCAGTCCTAGTGACTGCATTGAGTCCTCTGTAGTCTACACAGAACCTCATCTCTGTCTTGCCACGCTGGGTGTGAGGTTTGGGTACCGGGACTACTGGGCTAGCCCAAGGGCTATCTGAGGGCTCAATAACTCCTAATTCCAACATCTTTTGGACTTCTGTCCTTACGCAGTCCCTGACATGGTCTGGTTGCCTGTATATCTTATTCTTCACAGGCAGACTGTCCCCAGTGTTCACTTCATGAGTGCACCAGGTGATCTGACATGGAGTCAGTGAAAACATATGTTTGAATGACTGGAGAACTTGTCTGCAGTCAGACTGTTGCTGGGCAGTGAGGCTGCCTGCCAAGGCTACACCATCTACTGACCCATCATCAGGGTTGTGAGAGAGCAGGTCTGGAAGAGGGTCACTCTCCTCCTCCTGTCCCTCATCAGTTGCCATGAGCAAGCCCATGTCAGCCCTGTCCACATATGGTTTCAGTCTGTTTACGTGAAGTACCCTGTGGGGACTTTTGGGAGTGCCAAGGTCCACCAAGTAGGTGACCTCTCCCTTCTGTTCCAATATGGTATGGGGTCCACTCCATTTGTCTTGGAGGGATGCTGGGGCCACTGGCTCCAACACCCATACCATCTGTCCTGGCTGGGACACCACCAGTACAGCCTTTTGGTCATGCCAGGCTTTTTGTAATTCCTGGCTTGCCTCAAGGTTTTTTGTTGCCTTCTTCATGTACTCGGCGATCCGGGAGCGGAGACCAAGTACATAGTCCACAATATCCTGTTTAGGGGGTTTAAGAGGTAACTCCCATCCCTCCTTCACTAGACAGAGTGACCCTCTGACAGGGTGGCCAAACAAAAGTTCAAAAGGGCTGTAGCCAAACCCCTTCTGTGGCACCTCCCTGTATGCAAAGAGAAGGCAGGGCAGAAGAACATCCCATTTTCGCCTGAGCTTTTCTGGGAGTCCTTTGATCATACCCTTGAGGGTCTTGTTAAATCTTTCAACAAGCCCATTGCATTGAGGATGATAAGGGGTGGTGAACCTGTAGTTAACACCACACTCCTTCCACATTTCCTTGAGGTAACTACTCATAAAGTTTGTACCTCTGTCAGACAATACCTCCTTAGGGAACCCTACCCTAGAAAAGATTCCCAGGAGGGTTCTTGCCACCACAGGTGCTGTGATGGTTCTAAGGGGAATAGCGCCTGGGTACCTGGTGGCATGATCCACTACCACCAGTATAAACCTGTGCCCAGATGCTGTTGGTGTGTCAAGGGGACCAACAATGTCAATCCCTACCTGTTCAAAGGGAACCCCCACCACAGGTAGTGGTATCAGGGGGGCCTTTGTGGACTCACCTGCCTTGCCACTGGCCTGGCAGGTAATACAAGAGCTACAAAAACTCTTGCAGTCCTCACTCATTTGAGGCCAATGAAAGTGAGGGACAATTCTGTCCCAAGTCTTATTTTGGCCTAGGTGTCCTGCTAAGGGAATATCATGGGCTAGTGTGAGCAGGAAACCCCTAAACTTCTGAGGTATGACCAACCTCCTGGCTGCACCAGGCTTGGGGTCTCGAACCTCAGAGTAAAGGAGTCCATCATCCCAATATATCTTATGGGTTCCACTAGCATTCCCAGCAGCCTCAGCAGCAGCCTGCTGTCTGAGGGGTTCAAGAGTGGGGCAGCTTTGCTGCTCCAGGCTCAAGTCTGCCCTAGAAGGTCCCCCTGTCCCCAAGAACTCAACCTGATCAGGCTCAAGTTCCTCTGAGACAGTTCCTTCTTCAGGGGTCAGATCCTCTTCTGCTACAAGAGTCTCTTCAGACTGATCCTGGGGGGAGGGCACCGCCTTACCCCTGCTACTCCTCCTCTTGGGAGGTCCTTGGTCCATTTTTCCAGGATCCAAGGCCTGTTAAGTTTCTGCCAACTTAGCTTTTGACCTTGTCAGGGCAAACACTTCTGCAGGGATACCCATCATTGCTGCATGAGTAGTTAGCTCCACCTCAGCCCATGCTGAGGTCTCCAAATCATTTCCTAGCAAACATTCTACTGGTAGGTCTGCACTCACCACAACCTTCTTTATGCCAGTTACCCCTCCCCAAGAGAAGTTCACAATCTGCCAGAGCATGGTTAGTACTGACATTGCTCGCATTGGTCACTTGGTAAGTTTCCCCAAGTATGATTTGGCTAGGGTCCACAAGGTTCTTAGTCACCATGGTGACACTAGCCCCTGTGGCCCTGTATGCTAGAGACTCCCTTCCATGTATCCTAGGCTGTTGTTTGTATTTGCCCAGACCACTGGGACTCACCAATAGGGACAGGTCCCCATCACAAACTGGCACAGCCTAAGTAGGTGTTCTGACTAGGCCAGAGTCCTCTCCAGATCCCAGGGTCAACCCTACTATACCCTTATTCTGTGTACCACCACCTATAGCTGAACTAGGGGGAACAGATGCCTTAGGGGCAGGTGGAGTGGTAGTTGTGGAGTCTTTGGCCTTGTTACAGTCTGAAGTCCAATGGGTTTTCTTCTTACAGTTTTTATACCATGGCTTCCTTGGCTGTTTAGCTTTGTTAGATTGGGAATTCTCAGATGCTGCTTTTTGGGGGCCTGTTGAAGACTGCTGGTCTTTTCCCTTTTCCCCACCCTTCTCAGAGTTTTTGGCATCTTCCTTTTTAGTTGCACCCCCCAAGGGCTGGACCTTTTGCTTGATCCTGGTTCTGACCCATTTGTCTGCCTTCTTTCCCAAGTCTTGGGGAGAGGTCAGATCTGAGTCCACCAGGTGCTGATGCAATAGCTGATTCTGACAGATATTAAGGATCTGCTCCCTCATGATGCGATTGTATAATCCTTGGTAATCATTTACTTTACTGCCATTTAACCAACCCTCCAGAGCCTTGGTAGCACAATCTACAAAGTCTACCCAACCTTGATTCTGTGCTTTCTGGGTATCTCTGAACTTTAAACCTGTATTGATCAGTGGTTAGACCAAACCCATCTATTAAAGCACTCCTCAAGATATAATAATCATCAGCATCCTCTTCTCTAACAGAGAGGAGCTTGTCTCTTCCTTTGTCAGCAAAGGATAGCCATAAGATTGCTGCCCACTGCTCTACTGGGACCCTTTGTACTTTACAGGCCCTCTCAAGAGCAGAGATCCATTTGTGGATATCATCCCCTGTCTTATAGGGGGGCACAATCTTGTGGAGGTTCCTATGGTCAGGAGCTTTCTCTCTAACTCTAGGGGTATTATTACTGCCACCAGGGGTCTCTAGACCCCACTTCTTTGAAGCTTTCTGAAGCTCCAGGGACTCCCTGTCTAATGCTAGCTGTTCTCTCCTGAGCTGAAGCTTGGCTTGCTCAAACTGTATCAGTCTGCATTTCCTCTCTTCAGAGGACTCTCTTCTCTAAGAAGAGGCAGAGGTCCTGTTGGATCTCCCAGAATGGGCAGACCCCCTTGAGGGTGATCTGTTCCTCCTATATGGATCCACCACTCTCCCATTAGGGGTGGAGGGGGTACCCCTTGGGTCCCCACCTCCATGTTGTAAGTGGTTTTGTTCTTCCAGGTCAAGTTCATTGTCCTCTTCCTGGTCCTCATGAGAGTCCACCACCTGGGTGTCCTCTTCTGTGGGATGCCCACCCAACCTGTCTACCCCATCAGACACTAGAGTCTGCTTGAAGTCTGCAAAGAGCAGAATTTCTCTGAGACGTTGTGTGTTGGCACCTTTGGTTGTCTTCAAGTGCCTAGCAGTGCACATCTCCCTAAGCTCAGCAAAAGTGAGATTGTCATACCTGTCGACTGGGACCTTTTGGGGTCCTTCCAGGGCCTTGTGGGCTCCTGATCCGGAAGACATTTCTAGTGTAGTGGATTGTTGCACCTACCTACACTAGGTGTGGCCTACTGAACCCTTTCTTGAGTTGTAGTCAAGGTGTGCTAAGCCCTCTACACACAACTCCTAAGTTCAGTAGAACCTATTGTATTCTATGCTGAATTTATATGTACCTTTAGTACCAAAGTGGCTTTCACTTTAGAAATTCAATTTGTTATCTGGTAAAACAATGGCAAGCTTGAATCCAACCGCTGCACACCAAAGTGAGAAGTTGGCCTGGCATATGCTGTCCACTAGTTATAGGGGACACCTTGCACCAGTCCAATTCGACTCTTAAGGTGATAGGTTAAAAGACAACCTTTAAAGAAAGCTACCCTAGTGGTAGCTGTGGAGAGCAGCCTTCAGGCTAAGTCTTGAAGGAGTGTTAAGCTTATTGTTTTATCATGGATAACTCTTGGATGACCAAATGAAAGAGTAGTCCACACAGGTATATATTCAAAATATATGTATTTATTCTAAGAACAAATCCCACTAGTCTCTTGTGAGGCTGGAGGTAAAGATACAATTCAATAAAGCATTTATAACAACAATAATTAGCACTGGAATCACAGGGCCCCAGGGGGGGACCAAACCATATATTTAAAAAAGTGGTATAAGAACCACAACAGTTCTGCAGACAGTGCCTAGGGCACTTAGGATCACTGGCCCCTTACGAAACCACCCAAGGTAGTGAGAAAGGGGACCCACGGGAAGCGTGTGCAGTGTTTAAACTACAGTCGGGATCCCTATTAAACCCTATTGGAAATGTCGCGGTTGGAAATTGCAAGAATCTGGACACTGTTACCTGCCCCAGGGAAGCCGGTGCATAGGTCGTTTTCGGTGTCGGGTCGATGTCTCGTTTTCAATGGAAAAACGTGAAGAACTGCTGCTGGCGTGAACCGTCGTCGATGTCGAGCAGATTGAAGATGTAGATCTTGAAGGTAAGGACCTGAAAGCAGAGGGGACAGAGTCTGGGTCACTAGCCAGTGACCAGGGGCCTCTGGAGAAAGAGCCCTTCAATGTCGGGTGTTTTCAGGTTGAAGACGGGTAGCTTGGATAAGCAGCCACGGGGTCCAGGAGGATTCAAGGAAGGCCAGCGTCTGGAGGTCGACTGTCCCACAAAGGATGAAGGCTGCTGCGGTGTTAGTGTCCGGATTGGATCCACTAAGCCTTGGCAACCGCAACCCACACAAGAATCAGAAAACAGCTACGGTGCAGACCCACGAGGTCTGAGCAAGGTCTCCAGCAAGGAGACAGTAGAGCAGGCCTGGAGCATCCAGGGGAGCCCTTGAAAGTGAAGATTGACCTCCGCTAGGGCCCAACAGTTGAGAGACAAGGGACCACAGGAGGCAGCAATTTGGAGTGCGTAAAGATGAGCCCACGGGTCACCGGAGCGGGCTGGAGAGTCGTCCTTTGGCACAAGTGATGCTGAGAGGTTGGCTCAATGATGGGCGAAAGCACAACTTCCCCACTGTTCGAGTTCATGTGCTGTGCAAGAGGTGGCCGGTGTCCTGGGGTATTGGGTATCTCGGCACCCACGGGGTCCACTGTGCTAAGCTTTGCTGTGCACACTCACTGGCCTCTGGGATGCTTGGGAACCCACCTCAGGGTAGGCAGAAGTCTTTGTTGTCCGTAGGAGCAGCGGAGTTCTAACCGGGTCACTTGCAGTGTTTCAGGTGCCTGCCAAGCAGGGGGGTAACTCCTTTACCCCAAGGGAGATTTCTTCATTCAGCTGAGCGGCAGCTCATCGAAGGTTCAAGTCTATGAAGCAAAGTTCTCGTCCAAGATTAATCTGAGGCTCTGGGGACCCTGCACCCACCTTTATCCAGGGATTAGGGGAGTGTCTAAATCAGAGCCCACCAATGGGAGTTCAGGCGGGAAAGGGTGGCTACACCCTCTCCCCTTTGTGTGTTTCCCGCCTGGGCAGGGGACAGGATGCCCCTGAACCGGTTTGATGCGGTGTATGCAGAAGTTGGCACTGGAGAAGCCTATGTGCAAGTTTGAAAGACATCCTAAGGTGCACCCACCCAGTTCCAATCCACATAGTCTGTCTGGGGAGGTGGGGACACCTCCCTGCAACAAGATCCCTATTGTCCAGCTGCCGTGGCTGGAGTTCTGCCCAGCAACAGGCAGCCAGAATCGTGTGGGTGGCGGGTAGCATCCATTTTGTAGTACGTGTGCTCTTTTAAATTGGTGTCTAAAATCTACCATATCACCCCTCTTGCAGGGGGGAATCATGCCCTCATTCCCATGGCTGGATTGGGGGTATGATTCCACGATGTTTGACACCAAACATGACATGGTTCTGTGCAGCCACTCTCAAGTTATCACGCTATCGCGATTACTTATAATGCAGTTAAGAGTATATGGTATGGCTGCACTACAAACAACCTCGCAATAGTTTTATTGAAGGTTGCAGAGAGGCCCTACTCAGGTAGGGGTTCCCCCTCACACATATCTCAGCACCCTGCCTTGTAGGATTAGCAAGGCCTGCCTTAGGGGTGACCTATGAGGATATATGTGTTGTATTTAAGTGGGATACAGGATACCTATATCCCTGTAAGGGGTGCAAGCACCACCTTACCCAGACTACAGTAGTGGTCTGGTGGTGTCAGTATGGCTGTCCCAGGGGTGGCACAATAAGTGCTGCAGCCCCTGGTAGGCCTCTGAGGGACCCATGCCCTGGGTACCTAGGGTACCATCTACAAGGGCTCACAGGGTATCCTCAGTATCCAATTGGTATGTACCTAAAGTACTCACATCAGTTTAGAGAGGAAGCAGATAGGCTGGGGTCCTGGATAGCAGGGCCATATCCTGGCTAGAGTAAAAAAACAACTTCAGCAAAACGTTGGGGGCAACTATGCAGTCGATGCCACTCTCCTACACAGGTCTTCTGCTTCTTGAGGAATTCAAGTGAGGAGGAGGCTCTTTTGTGTAGCAGTAGGTCGTTGCATGCTTTTGGAGTGATGTAGGAGAGGGATCAACAGTTTGATCTTGTTTTCCATATGTGTGGGATTTGTGCAAGTAGGAGTACGAACTAGCAGAGTTGTCTGGAAGGGTTGTGAAAGCAGATGCGATTGCTGAAGTATGCTGGACCAGCGTTATGTAGTGCATTGAAAGTGTGGATGATGAGTCTGAATTGTGTTAGTTTGTGAATGGGGGGGCCAGTGGTGCGCCTTCAGTTTTGGTTTGATCAGGGTGGTAACACAGGCCCCTGCAGTGCGGGGTGGCCCAAGCTCCAGGGGGCCCCCTCAGCACAGCACTAGGGCTGCAGAGCTCCTGATTGAGCCCAGAGGGGGCCCCTCCACATGCCTTGCAGGGAGGCCCCCTCGAGTTTTGTTATGCTAGTGGGTTTGATATGAGTGAGGTGTGGGAGGTTTAGAGTGATTCTGGCTACCAAGTTCTGAATGGTCTGCACCCTTCTGGTGAGTTTTTTGGTGTTCCCATAGTCCATATTGCTGTGACTACGGCATTCATGACGGTTTTCCAGGTGTTGATTGGGAGCCATTTGAAGATCTTCCTCGGCATCTTCAGTGTGTGGAAGCATGAGACGGTGAAAGCATTGACTTGAATGTTGAGTTTGCTGTCAATGGTGATCCTGAGTGTCTTGGCACTGTTGGTGGGTATGAGTGCCTGTCCTAACTCTGTTGGTGATCAGGTGGAGTCCCATGGGGTAGTGCTTTTCCCAAAGTTCACGATTTTGGTCTTCTCGGTGATCAGATTTAGACAGTTGGTCATCATCTAGTGGGCGACTTCAGTCAGGCAGTTATTGAACTTGAATGAGGTACTGGATGTCTTATCCACAGGGGGAGAGAATGAGTTGTGTGTCATCGGCGTAGGAGAGGACATTTGATATTGTCATAAGATGATGCTGGCTAGAGGGATCATGTATGCATTGAAGAGGATCGGGCTCAAGGAGTTTCCTTGTGGAACTCCGCAGATGAGGTCGTGGGCATCTGAGGTGTATCGTACCAGGCAGACTGACTGGGTCCTTGCAGTCAGGAAGGAGCAGGTCCATCGGAGTGTGTGTTCTTGGAATCTGATGTTGTGTAGGCGTTGGATGAGTATGAGCTGGCAGACTGTGTCAAATGCTGCTGAGAGGTCCAGGCTGATGATGGCCCCTGTATGGATGTAATCCATGGCGGCAATGAGAGCAGTTTCCATGCTGTGGTTGTGTCTATAACCTGACTGAGTGGTGTTGAGGAGTTGGTGGTTGTTGAGGTATTCGGTTAGGTGTCCGTTGAAAATTTTCTCTAAGATCTTGGCTGGGAATGGTTAAGTTGGTGTTGGTGCGCGGTCCCAGTGGTGTGAGAGGTTGAGAGTGTTGCTTAAGTGCTATGGGCCCCAGTGTACCCCAATATAGGCCTAGGTAGCTGCACGACCTTTTACCTACATTTGTCCTACCTTGCTCTCCATAACGGGTCTGGGGCTGACGTTTCGCCTAGCTATGTGCTGAATAAATGTTGTGTGGTTTTCTTAGAAAACTAGCCCAATTTATTATGCATGAAGATTCTTAGTATCACAGCAGGATTACCATTTTCTGTATAAGAACTCTGAACAAAAGTCACCTCTATCGTCATCCTTGTACGACAGGCCCATAGTTTCATCACACATCTAGGTAGAGCCCCTAAGGGTACCTTTTGGGTATATAAGCACCACATCTTCGCTTGGCAAACCATAGGAGAAACTTCCATGCTGATACAAGATGCTGGAGTCCCTACACGCAGAAAACTCCAGCACTCAGAGGTCTGACATCCCTTGCGGGGTGTCCAACTCGAGACCAAGACGGGGTCCTTCATTTTTTCCCATCAGGTAATGTGGTTGGCTCTTTCCTAGGGGGATTTTTGGCTTCAAACCTACATGCATGCATCCATGCATGCATGCTGTGGTGACTCTAAGAATGCAGACATCACCATGGGAATACGCTGAGGACATAGCAGTACATGGGTATGAAGTTTGGAATCACTCAGAAGAAAGGTGTTTAACAGTCCAGAACCTGTGATCTTAAATAGGTGTACTATACCCGTCGTATTTCTGTGAAATGGAAAGGGCAGTTTGTTCATGCAAGTGCCTGTATCTCAGCTGAGGACCTTGCGACCTGGAGATCAAAAGTCTCTTGGGCGGAGGTTATGGGCACGGTTTTCTGTAAAAGCATGGCTTTCATGAGGCTCAGAGTATCAAACCGTATAAAGGAAACATTCAACGCAGGCCATAACAGCGCCTCCCTGGCTGTGTGGGTCGGTGGAAACAATACTTGCATACAACAAGTAACCCTGGAGTTTACAGTGACAAGATATGAGATGCCCGGAAGCATTCCACAACAACCTTGATCATTCAGCATCAAATAACTCCCATTTGAAAGCAACTTGAACACCCGATAAATGATGGCAGCAGGGGACCCTTTCAAATGACAAGATACGCTTGCAACTGAACTGTTACAGGAACCATGGAGCATGATATCCTGGCATATGAGAGATCCACTGAAAGAGTTCTCAGAGTTTGCACTGCTTACAAACACTTCCATGTCCCCACTCCTGCATCGAAATCTATAGGATAATTCCCAAGATTCCTTGGTGAATTCCCTACCCATCACTTCATATCTGCCTGCCTGTTGTTGTTCTAGGCAATACTGAAACTGGAAAGTTGTAACCGGTAATGTTTTATGGCCATGGATTAACCATTCGGTGGATGGTGACTCTGCCATAGTAAAAGGTAATTGGTCCAGTTTTTCAATACGCAGCATTGTATATTTTGCTCCCCTTTGTGCCATTGTTACCTGCTTCTTAGTTAGATTGTATGCAGAGAATAAGGACGTACTGTTAATAAATCGCCAAGGCACATAACCAGCGTGCAATAATTGCAGCGTCCAGCTTAACAACATAATAGAACGTAGTTGAGACTGTCCGTGCTGTATTATGGACAAATCCTTTTCTAGTATATCTATAGTAGAAGATACAATGTTGCCCAGTGAATAAATCCTAGATGCTAATGTAGTCATACTGTTAGGGTTTGTTGTAAAAATCATGCTCAACCTCATGCAGAGTTTTAATGCATAAATAACAATTATGTAGATCCAGTTCGACAAGTGCCTTTCATGTGTATTCCCGAGGATCTTTGCTATAATGATTGTTTAGAAAAGTCACACCATTGATTGTAAAAAGAGAAAAAGCTGTTTATGTTTCTTTGTGGTCGTGTATTGTATTTGTATTTTGCCAATGCTTATTTGCAAAATTAAGGTTTGTCTAGGATACAGCATGCACAAGTCACGTTTAAGCTTCAGACCTCGTTTTCTCAGCAAGCACGTTTTTGGAGCACACTTTGTATGCAGAAGGTACGAGTCACGTTGACATTTCTTACAGTTAATCCATGTGCTGCACGTGTTATTCCTCTCGCTTCTAAAACGACCTCACCCTCCTGAAAATCTATTTAAACCCCCAGTGAATTAAAGCACACGCTTACGCTCGTTATGTGCTTCACTTACCTGAAGTCAGCAGCCTTCATCGGAGCTCCCTCTTCCGTCATCCTGGCATCTCCTACGCGCCGAGCAGCCTTTTCCGGTCCAACCCGATTGATCTTCCCCGCTTCAGCAGGAAACCTGTTCTCGTCGTTCCAGTCCCGTTTTGTTTTGTTTAAAGGAGCCTCGACCTGCTACAAGAGAGTGGACAGTAAGTTAGCGGTCATGAACAGAAGGCGAAGAAGTTTACAGTAAGTCTTTTAATTTGTTATTGGAATCCAAAGAGAGAAAACAACTTTAAACAAAGGAATAAAGGTCATTATTACGGATTTTGACTTTCAAGTAAGGCATGCAAATATATAAACAGTACGTATCTTGTTTAGACAATTCCTCTTCTTGGCAAATTTCGCTTTCACTTCAATGGACCTAAATAAAGAACAGAAGGACATTCTTAGGTGAAATAAGGCGTTTTAATGAAACCAAAATGTAATTCCTTTTCAGTAAGTGTATAACAGGTGCCAAATCTCAAACTCTCTTGTGAAATATTAATACCATTAGCACTCAGGTGTGTTTATTTCTTTTACAGAAAAAAGTGAATCGCTTTCAATTTTGTAATAATATGAATGACATCTGGTGGAGGCAAGACCAGAATAAAAGAGGTATCGCACTTCATTTCATCGCCTAGAGATAATTGGAGATGTTAGGTTCTCATGCCATATGTTGATATTATTTTTATTATTTTTGTTTGATTAGAGATACAGTCCAAAAGACGTCTGGGCATCCATAGCAGACAAAAGCTGGAAACTGGAGTGTTTCTCTCTGTTTATTATTTTGTCCCACTTCCCCCTTCCCTTGGGATTTTGCTCCTGGTAAGCTGTGTTTACGAATTCAGTTTTCCAGACGCAACTTCTTGCGGGTAGCTGAGAACAATCCTCACTTCTCTCAAGCTGAACATCCTGGATTTCAGGTGAGTGAAGGTTTAACAGAAGCGTAAGCCTTCACAACAAAAAGGTTCTCCTTGAGAGAAATGGATCTAGAACACGTAGGTATTGATGGCCAAGCAATGGCGCAAGCGCTTGATGAAGATGTGGAAAGGGATAAATCTGTGACAGATATGTTACAAAAAATGCAATTGGAGATAAATAAATTGAAACAAGAGAATTCAGCTTTGCGACAAGAAGTAGTTCGTTATAAGCCAAGAGAGTCTTTATGGGGCGCTCCTTTTTCTTCAGTTTTTACAGATGCTTCAGAGTTTGGGAACAAACCAAAATCTTCTAATGTGTTTACGGGTTCAGGCGCTAATCCGTCTCCAGTACAAGTTACAGTAGCCGTACCTAATGTCGTTCCCTTGGCAGCTCCGGAACGTTGTTTTGGTGATAGTAATAAGTTTAACATGTTTATTAGTCAATGTCAATTGCATTTTATTTGTAAACCACATTTATTCCCTACTGATGCAACAAAGGTGGCTTTCGTGCTTTCTTATTTGGGAGGCATTGCAGCAAATTGGTCTATACCATATATCGACAGAGATGATCCTATTTTGCATAATTGGCCTCATTTTAAAGGAACTATGACTAAATTACTTGCAAAACATACTTATATCCAAGCTAGTGACAATGAGTTGCTTAATTTAAAACAAGGAAAACAAGATTTGTTAACTTATGTCACCATGTTTAATAGACTCTTGACAGAAACTCAGTGGCTTGTGGAAAAGTGCACGTCTTTATTTTATAGAGGCTTGCGCGACGATTTAAAAGATGCCTTAGCGCACATAGTAGATCTTCCTGATGATTATTCAGAATTTGTGGATTTAGTTGTAAAACTAGATCATCGCTTGGGAGAAAGAAAAGTGGATAAAACGCGCCTTGAGGCGAGATTTTCAGTATTAAAAAGTGACAAAAAGGAATCTGATAATAAAGTGCCAGAATCTGAACCTATGCAGATAGGAACCGTTAAAGGTCCTTTGTCACTAGAAGAAAAAGAGAGAAGGAGAAAATTAAATCTATGTTTATACTGTGCTCGGTCAGGGCATTTTGCGAAAGATTGTCCTATAAAACCTAAGGTGTCAAAGAAGGTGAGCTCTGTAGTAATTAATCCTTTAGAGCAGGAAAACTAAAGAACTCGTCAAGAAGAGAGGTCTCTTGCGCGAGTGGAAAAAATGTACCGATCTCCAAAATATTAACAAATACTGTGCCAAGAATACCTCAACACTTTGTGATACAAGTAGTGTTGATAATTAGTACTCATATACGACACTCAGTCCCAGTCTTATTAGACAGTGGAGCCACTGGGAATTTTATGGACATTAAGATGGCTCAGAAAGTACAGATAGCCACGGAATGGAAAACTCATCCTGAGTCTGTTTGCGCAGTAGATGGTTCTGAACTATCCTCAGGAATGATAACAAAAAAGACTAGTCTTCTTATCATGGTATGTCAAAATGGTCATACAGAAAAAATAGGTTTTGAATTAATTGATACACCTAACTTCAGTCTTATTTTAGGGGTGCCGTGGCTAACACTACACAACCCTAAAATCAACTGGATTTCACGAACAGTAACTTTGGATTCCTCACACTGTCGAAAATCTTGCTATCAAGAAGCTCCTAACGACTCCATGACAGTTTTACACTGTGCAAGTACAGTAACACACATTCCTAGTATTCCATCTGAATATCAGGACTTTAAGGATGTGTTTGATCCTGTGAAAGCTGGTTCACTACCACCACATAGGTCATACGATTGTCGTATATACCTAATACCTGGAGCGACTTTACCAAACAGTAGAGTGTATGCTCTTACAGACGAAGAAACTAAATATTTGAGAACTTATCTAGATGATTTATTGGCGTCAGGTTTTATAAGGCATTCCACATCTCCTGTATCCTCGCCACTATTTTTCATTCCTAAACCTGATGGGAGTCTCCGCGCATGTATAGATTATCGCGGTTTAAACAAAGCTACTATCAAAAATAAGTACCCATTGCCTTTGATACCAGTTCTATTAGATCAATTACGTCATTCAACTAACTACACAAAATTAGATTTAAGGGGGGCATATCACCTTGTCAGAGTAAAAGAAAACGATGAGTGGAAAACGGCTTTCAAAACTAAATTTGGTTTGTTTGAGTACACAGTAATGCCCTTTGGTTTATGTAATGCGCCTGCAGCATTTCAATATTTTATAAATGAGGTGTTACATGAATTTCTTGATGTTTGTGTAATAGTTTATATTGATGATATACTTATCTATTCTAAAACAAAGGAAGAACATATCCATCAAGTCAGAGCAGTATTAAACAGATTGTTAGAAAATCATTTGTTTGCAAAACTGGAGAAATGCATTTTTAATACTGATACGGTTGATTTTCTTGGATATTGTTTGTCTCCAGCAGGCATAATGATGGACCCTAAGAAGGTGAGCGCCATCAAAGAATGGCCAGAACCCACAACTGTTAAAGAAGTACAGAAAGTCTTAGGTTTTGCCAATTTTTATAGGCGCTTTATTCCTCATTTTGCAGAGACAGTGGTACCCCTTACTAAATTATTACACAAGGGACAGACATTCTCTTGGTCAGAATCAGCAGCTCAAGCATTTGAGTTACTTAAACAAAAATTCACCTCAGCACCTCTATTAAAACATCCAGATCCAGATCTTCCGTTTTTTGTTGAGGCCGATGCTTCACAGATGGCGGTAGAAGGGGTACTTTCTCAAAGAGATACCCAAGATGGTCAATTACACCCGTAGCTTTTTATTCTAAGAAATTGCTGCCTGCTGAACAGAACTATACTGTAGCTGAGAGGGAACTTTTAGCAATTAAATTAGCATTCACAGAATGGAGACATCATTTAATGGGAGCAAAATTTCCGGTCACCATTTTCAGTGACCATAAAAATGTACAGTTTTTTAGTTCTGTAAAAGCACTGACACCCCGACAAATGTGTTGGTTACATTTCTTTAGTGCCTTTGACTTTGTTATCACTTATAGACCAGGAGCACAGCAGTTACAGTCAGATGTTTTATCCAGATATGGATACACAAATGAATCTAAAAAAGAACTGGCAGGTCCTCCTATAATACCACCACAAAGGATATTGGCACCAATCACTCAACAAGATTTTTTTTAAACCGGAAGGGCTGAACATTTTAAATTAAAGGCCGAAACATGGTTAAAATGTCCTCATAACTCCATACAAGATGGTTTGTTTTATCATAAATCCTTATTGTTGGTACCAACCAAAGAGTTACAAGAAAAGGTGATGACATGGCATCATGACTCAATTTTAGCTGGACATCCAGGTTATCAAAAGACTTTGGTTAATTGTAAAAAACATTTTTGGTGGTCCTCAATGATCACTGACATTAAAGAATACGTAAACTCTTGTCCTATCTGTGCAAGAAATAAATCTCTACACAAAGGTCCTATGGGTTTATTACAACCCTTATCTACTCCCCCATGTCCCTGGCATACAGTCAGTTTGGACTTTATAACTAATTTACCAGAAGCAAATGATTACACCACTATCTTAGTGGTAGTGGATTATTTTTCAAAAATGGCACACTTTATACCACTGGTTAAACTTCCTACCGCTGCAGAATTGACAAATATTTTTATTAAGGAAATAGTGAGGTTACATGGCTTGCCAACCAAGGTTGTTTCGGACAGAGGAAGTCAATTCACCTCAAAATTCTGGACGAATCTGTGTAAAAGTCTTAAAATGGTAATAGCTCTTTCCACAGTCTTCCATCCTGAGACTGATGGTCAAACAGAAAGAGTGAACCAAACATTGTTACAAACTTTACGATGTTTAATGGCCGAATTTACTACTGAATGGGATAAGGTGTTACCAATTGCTGAATTTATTTATAACAACAATGTACATTCAGCAACACAATGTACTCCATTTTACTTTTTACATAGGTATCATCCAAGAGCATTGCCTGTAACAATAATACCTTCTTCAACTCCAGGAGTCACAGAAAGACTCACTACTCAATTGAATATTCAAGAAAAAGCTATAAAACATCTAAATAAATATAAAGAGCGGATGAAGAAACAAGCAGATAAACATAGAGTAGACGCTCAAGAATACCATTTAGAGTATGAAGTACAAAAAATATTAGATGGAAAAAGAATGCAAGGCAAACTTTATTATCTAATAGCATGGAAAGGATTTGATGCTACTGAAAACTCTTGGGAGCCAGCATCATTTGTTCACGCTCCACGTTTGTTGAGACAGTTTTATTTACGATGCCCACAAAAACCTTGTCCGGTGGGGCGGCCTTTGAGTGGAGCGACTGTTAGGGTTTGTTGTAAAAATCATGCTCATCCTCATGCAGAGTTTTAATGCATAAATAACAATTATGTAGATCCAGTACGACAAGTGCCTTTTATGTGTATTCCCGAGGATCTTTGCTATAATGATTGTTTAGAAAAGTCACACCATTGATTGTAAAAAGAGAAAAAGGTGTTTATGTTTCTTTGTGGTCGTGTATTGTATTTGTATTTTGCCAATGCTTATTTGCAAAATTAAGGTTTGTCTAGGATACAGCATGCACAAGTCACGTTTAAGCTTCAGACCTCGTTTTCTCAGCAAGCACGTTTTTGGAGCACACTTTGTATGCAGAAGGTATGAGTCACGTTGACATTTCTTACAGTTAATCCATGTGCTGCACGTGTTATTCCTCTCGCTTCTAAAACGACCTCACCCTCCTGAAAACCTATTTAAACCCCCAGTGAATTAAAGCACACGCTTACGCTCGTTATTTGCTTCACTTACCTGAAGTCAGCAGCCTTCATCGGAGCTCCCTCTTCCGTCATCCTGGCATCTCCTACGCGCCGAGCAGCCTTTTCCGGTCCAACCCGATTGATCTTTCCCGCTTCAGCAGGAAACCTGTTCTCGTCGTACCGGTCCCGTTTTGTTTTGTTTAAAGGAGCCTCGACCTGCTACAAGAGAGTGGACAGTAAGTTAGCGGTCATGAACAGAAGGCGAAGAAGTTTACAGTAAGTCTTTTAATTTGTTATTGGAATCCAAAGAGAGAAAACAACTTTAAACAAAGGAATAAAGGTCATTATTACGGATTTTGACTTTCAAGTAAGGCATGCAAATATATAAACAGTACGTATCTTGTTTAGACAATTCTTCTTCTTGGCAAATTTCGCTTTCACTTCAATGGACTTAAATAAAGAACAGAAGGACATTCTTAGGTGAAATAAGGCGTTTTAATGAAACCAAAATTTAATTCCTTTTCAGTAAGTGTATAACAGGTGCCAAATCTCAAACTCTCTTGTGAAATATTAATACCATTAGCGCTCAGAAAAAAGTGAATCGCTTTCAATTTTGTAATAATATCAATCAATCAATCAAAACATTTATATAGCGCACTACTCACCCGGAGGGTCTCAAGGCGCTGGGGATGGGGGGTCCGCTACTGTTCGAACAGCCAGGTCTTGAGCTGCTTCCTGAAGGCGAGGTGGTCCTGGGTCAAGCGGAGGTGGGACGGGAGGGAATTCCAAGTCTTGGCGGCCAGGTAGGAGAAGGACCTTCCTCCTGTTGTGGCTCTTCAGATGCGGGGGACGGTGGTGAGGGCGTGGCTGGTCGACCGGAGCTGGCGGATGGGAGTGTAGAAGTTGAGGCGGCTGTTGAGGTATCTTGGGCCTTGGTTGTGTAGGGCTTTGTGAGCGTGGGTGAGGAGACGGAAGGTGATTCTCTTGTTGACCGGGAGCCAGTGCAGGTCTCTCAAGTGTCCGGAGATATGGCTGTGTCGGGGGATGTCGAGGATGAGTCTTGCTGAGGCGTTCTGGATCCGCTGGAGTCTCTTCTGGAGCTTGGCGGTGGTTCCGGCGTAGAGGGCGTTGCCGTAGTCCAGTCGGCTGGTGACGAGGGCCTGGGTGACCGTCTTCCTGGTCTCGGTGGGGATCCACCGGAAGATCTTACATAGCATGCGCAGGATATTGAAGCAAGACGAGGAGACGGCGTTGACTTGTCTGGTCATGGAGAGGGAGGAGTCCAGGATGAAGCCCAGGTTGCGTGCGTGGTCTGTTGGTTTGGGTGCGAATATGAATGACATTCTGGTGGAGGCAAGACCAGAATAAAAGAGGTATCGCACTTCATTTCATCGCCTAGAGATAATTGGAGATGTTAGGTTCTCATGCCATATGTTGATATTATTTTTGTTATTATTTTTGTTTGATTAGAGATACAGTCCAAAAGACGTCTGGGCATCCATAGCAGACAAAAGCTGGAAACTGGAGTGTTTCTCTTTGTTTATTATTTTGTCCCACTTCCCCCTTCCCTTGGGATTTTGCTCCTGGTAAGCTGTGTTTACGAATTCAGTTTTCCAGACGCAACTTCTTGAGGGTAGCTGAGAACAATTCTCTCTTCTCTCAAGCTGAACGTCCTGGATTTCAGGTGAGTGAAGGTTTAACACATACCATTATCAACTACAGCTAATGCCTTTTCTAGGTTAATTCTATCTATTTCACAGAGCCTTTCTGCGGCGTCTTGTTGAGAGATTTTCCAAATTTCATTATAGACAGCATATAAGAAACGTTTCTGACATGGCTTTCGGGGACCTAATAAAAATTCCCTTAGATACACCTCATCTGAGAGTAAGGATAAGTGCTGTTTCACCTGGGACAGTGTCAAGGTTTGTAGCCAATCAAGGCATAACTTCCCATCACTGTATGATGTCACCACCCCTGGGTGTTCTCTTTGTTTATAGCGTTGGTCTGGCCAATGGATACTAAACCCTTCCGTTGTATCCCTGAATCTTGATTGACATCTGTTTATGTCTGTGGGCCAAACTGACCATCCCTTCCAATTGGGGTCTGATGAATTGTACTGTATGATGTCATCTATTGCATCCCCTCTACGTGATGTCAAATTGATGTGTGATGGTGTGGGAATCCGAGATGTGTTCAAATCCTTGTTCTTGGCTAGCCCAAGACAAGAAGTCTGTTGCACAGCTTCATTCAGAAATATTATCTGCTGTGGAATGAGGCACACTCGAAATAGTGTTTCTGTTAGCTGTACCTGCCATTTCTTTGAACCCCAGACTGATTTAATGTCTATAGTGTCCTTCCATAAGTTGGTACCCTGTTTTTTCAGACAGTTGGGAAATAAAGAATGCAGAACAAATCTGTTTGCTGTTAAGCAGCATATTTTTCTATGCAGTTGTAGGTGCAATCTTATAGTAATATGAGGTTGGGTCAGAAGTGTTAAACCCTGAAAAATAAGTACATTTCTGTGCAAACATTTTCGAACTACCTTTTGGTGGTGTTGGGCAATGTTCCCATTGGTGGTATGTGAAAACATTATGTGGGGTACTGGATTTATGCAAAAAGTGATGACCAAAATATTGGTAACAGTACATATTGTAAAAATCAGATGTGCCCTCTAACATTTCAGTGCTTGAAAATGCAGCGGATTGTTCCAAATCAGACAGCATATTATTTACAGTTTCAAAATCCCAATCGTCAGAAAATGTACTGAAGGTAATTATATCATTTAGAGAAATTTTAAATACATGCAGCATTTTGAAAAGTTCAGTGGGACCAAATAACTCATAATCAACCTTATCCCAAACTATACCATCAGGAATTGGAACAGCTGTAATGTTCACGAAGGACAGGTCTCTTTGTTCAAGATGAGATGACGTGTGATGTTTCAGGATCAAGTTCATGTTTGAGACTACTGAGAGTTCTGGGAGATAATTTCCATTCATGAGTAAGCAAAAAACAGTCACTAGGCCAATCCAAACAGAAAAAAACAATATTCTAGTTATTATCCAGAGCTGGAGCCAAGGTGATAATAGGTAAGTCTTTTTCAGAAAAGTGTAGAAATCATGAAATTGTTGCTTATGGGAAACTGGAGCTGGCATTGTCTCAGGTTCACTGGAATCAATAGAGAAGGTTTTCAAAATCGATGAAGTAGCCAGATGCAATTTGATCTATCTTTGTTAGCTCAGCAGGTTTTGGTGAACTGGCAGATGTTTCTTGTAGAGGCAAATTGATGTAGACATCAGTGTTAGGCCGAATTGATATTTGTCTTTCATTTGTGTTTTGATGTTATGTTTCAACAGGAACGAGTTCCATTTCATTGATGGAAATTCCATTACTTGGTATTGGTGACTCTTCAAAAGTTATGAGTCTTTCTGTCTTTACTTCCTGTATGGTAGCGAGAGGAGAGCATCAGCTAACCAGGAGCCCACGAGGCCTACTATTCAGAATCGGCCACATAGTGTGGTTTGATCAGATCAATGGAGACAAATCTCTTTTCTTTTTGCTGGCAAGAGACGGAGGAAGTACTGTTCATGTTCCTTCAACAGCCAGGACAGGTACAGGCTTTCTGTATGATGGCCCAAATTCCTTCTTGTCCACAATCTTTTCTCTGACCAGATCCCCGACTTTTAGAATCCAGGCAGGTCTTGCCGTGACTGATTTGACCTTCCCAGTGGCGGTGCGTTTTACTTGCACATTGCTTTGTAGTGCCCGGAATTCATTGGGATCCTGTAAACAGCCGAACGCTTATTGAAGTCAAATGGTTTTTCATTTGCCACAGTGCTTTCATAATTGAGATCAGGTACCCACATTATCGTCCCAAATAGGACTTCGTGAGGAGTGACACCTCCTAGGGAACTTCTTGGCATATTGTTAGGCGCTCTTTGGACCCCGCATAAGTGATGGACCCAACTACCACCCGAACCTAATACTCTTGCTGTTAAAGATTGCTTTAAGTCTCGTTTTTTTCTCTCCACGACCAAATTTCCCTTGGGATGGTACGGAGAGGAGTACCGCAAAGCCACATCCAAATTTCCCACAGCTTACTTGTAAGCCCAAGAGCTAAACATGGGGCCACGGTCAGAATGTAATGTGCCAACTGCGTTTGTCCCTATGAAGACTCGCAAATCTTTTATAACAGTTTGAGCGTCAGCCGAGTGCTGAGGTCATACCCATAGGAGTCTAGAGCATAAATCCACTGCCACCAAGATGTACTTGTAAGCCCGATCTCATTGTAAGGGGCCACAGTGGTCCAAATAGATACAAGCGAGTGGTCTGTCTGATATTAGAAAGGTTGCTGCGCTGGACATGCTACGGTGGAACCCTTCATCTGCTGGCAGATGTCACAATTTAGGACAAAAGTCTTTGTCCGTTTAGTTAATCCTGGCCACCACTACTATATCGTCTGCATAAAGAAGACATGCGAAAGGACAGCTGCCTATCTTTGGTGCATCTCCCTCTAACTGGGAAAAACAATCGGGTAGATCTGCTATATATAAGGAAAATTGTAGCGGTGCTAGTAAGCAACCTTGTTTCAGGCCATTTTCTATAGGAATTACAGATGATAAGCCTTGATTTCCTCCCATTAGTACCTGGCACCAAGTTTGAGAATGTAATGCAATAATTAAGGATAACAGGGGAGCAGGCAGTCCCATATTATGTAAATTTCTCCATAGTAATGGTCGGTCTACCTTATCGAAGGCCAGTGAAAAATCTATGAAGGCTGTGTAAACGTTTGACCTACGAGAGGTCCTGTATTTCTCCTCAATTAGTTTCAACATGTTATCCAGGGTGGAATGATTTTTCCTAAAACCTGCTTGTTTTATAGGGAGGACCTTCTTCTCCACCACCCATTCCGTGAGGTGATCGAGAATACTATGTGCAAATATTTTCCCCACTGCATCTAATAAGGCTATTTGCCGGTAGTTACCCAGATGGGTTCTAGGGCCCTTTTTGTGCAGAGGCATTAAAATACTTCCGGACAAATATGGCGGTGTCTTCCCCTGAGAGTAACAAAAATTAAACAATGGGGCTAGGTACGTGGCCCACAAAAGTGGCTCCTTTTTGATTACCGTCATGGAGATTTCATCCAGACCCATTGTTCCTGAAGATCTCATTTTTTTAAGAGATCCAACCACGTCATTCATTGAATGTGCATAGTTGAATATAGGAGTTTCAGAGGAGTCAGGTGCAGCGGGGACAGAGCTGGTAGAATTAAAATTCGCAGAGTAGGGTTCTAACAGATGGAGTTTCCAACCATCTTCTTTAATAGGAATGGGGAGAGATTTCACTCTTGTGCCGCAGCAATCAGCGATTATTTCCCAACATTTTTTAGAGTTATTTTTTTAGGCCGCCTCTTTTAACTGCACCCATGCGCCATCTTCCTTTATTTGTCTGTCCATTCTCATTTTTAAATGCGTGATTGCAGCTATGGCCGCCGTTCGTACTGCTCCGTTTGCGGCTTCATCGGCCAATTACTTCCCTTCAACGTGAACGCCCTCATGTTGATGACTCAGCGTGTGTATCACTTGAGCTCCCGGTAGTTTGTTTTTTAACTCAGTTACCTGTTCCCATTGCATTTTATGCTTTATTGTGCCACCTTTTCAGTCTTTAAACCCATTTTGACCCCAGTAGTGAAGATATTGATTGTATGACTGGACACAGTAAAAAGAATCGCACACAATCAGTGTGGGGAATTCTCGATTCATATTTATTAGTGCCAGTAACAGTGCTTTTAGTTCTGCCAGCTGAGCTGTGCAGTCTCCTAGAAACTGTTTCTTCGTACTGCTAGGATGGAACTGGCCTTCCTGCATATGACCCTTCACAATCGCATGCGGGGCGCTGTATTGCTGTTTACTTCCTATGGCCGGCTAAGCAGTTCCGTCAGTGTAAATAATGTATTCATACTGATTTAGAGGCATTATTTCATATGAAGAGGATATTCTTATTCGTATTGCAGGAATGCTTGTGTTTTAAGTGTAGAGTCAGATTTGTAATCTACATCTGTTGCAGTGAGAGAATTGGCCCATTCTATCCATCTTGGATGTGAAGCTTTAGCATTCGTAACACTTGCTTTTGTAACAGCCTCTAAGACCGGTACCGGAGTCACGACAATTATCCCTATCCCCTGAGCCAGTGCTCTCTCTCTCATTACAGCAGCCTGTACTGCTGTCAGAATTTTTTCTGTCGAAGCAAAATGCATTTCAGCGTTTGTGTACAAGTGTGATTTGTATGCTATGGGTACTGTTTTGCCTTCATTGAAGGTTAGGTAAGTATAACCAGATTGACCCGCTATAACACGGATCACCAAATTAGTGGTGTTTACATGTGTGTGTATATGTTTTGAAGCCTCTTCATCCAAATTCTGAAGTAACTCTTTTACCCTAGCATAGAACAACCCAGGGCTATACTTATACCCTTGGAAGAGTCGACAAAATTGACCCTGAGAACCGAGCACTCAAAATGCTGTCAAATACCTGCTCTCGGGTGCTATATTTTGGAGGAAAAATCTTTTTTTGAAATCTAATGTTGTTTTGTATTTATTCATCACAATGTTATTCAATAATGTGGCACTGTGTGCATTCTGTACTGGGAATGCTTTAGTGCATGTGTTCAGATGTCTGTAGTCTAAAACTACACAGTATGAACTATTGGGTTTCATTATGGGAAACAAAGAATTATTCATTGAAGAGGTGTAACTTTCAATTACACCCTGGTATTCAAATTGATCTAAGATCTCCCTGACCTGTTTTTTCACTTCTTGTTTTATTGGGTACTGTCTCTGTGGAGTTGGAGTAGTTTCTACTGGGATTACATGGTGAGGTGACACAGCATCCCACCCTACATGGTTGCGATATAAGGCTGGAACAAGTGCTACAGCCCACTCCTGCGCATATGTATGTTTCAAGTATATTGGAATGAGGTCGGAAAAAGCAGGTGAAATTAGTTTCTCTCTTTGGACAATCCATAACAATTTCAGATGGCCAATCTTTTTCAGCTAAAAGGATATCATTCCATAGGTCAGGTTCTTCCAAAAGAGACCTTTAATTTTTCTGAGTTTGTCCCCCTCTGTGAGAAGTTGGCCTGGTATATGATGTTCACTAGTTAAAGTGACCACCTTGTACCATGCCAAGCAACCCTTATGGTGTGGTTGTAAGTCAACCTTTTCGGACCAGCTGCCCTAGTGGTAGCATAGGCTAAGCAGTCTTTGAGGCTAAACTCGTGAAGCGTGTTAAGCAGGCTGTTTTACCAAATGTAACCCCCCTTTATACCAATGAAAGGACACCACACAGATATATATTGAAAATATATATGTATTTATTTCTCAAAGTAACCCCTAGTCTCTTTATGAGCACAGGAGCACAAATCGTCAAACAAGATTACAGTAGAATACACAGAAGTTGCACTTTATATGGATAGGCCCTGGTGGCCGCTCAAACCATATACTAAAATAGTGGTATAAGTACCACGAACAGAAAAGGGAAAAGGCCTAGGGCCTCTAGAATCGCTGGGCTTACAAGGAGCTAACTTTAGTTAGTGACCAGGAGGTCCACGGGTTGCGTGTGCAGAGCAAATAGTCACACGCGTGCTCCCATAGGTTTTCAATGGGTGCGTAAAAAGTACAAAGTTACTGCAAAAAGGATCTTCCGGGTGGACTATGAACTCAAGATCGGAAACACAGACACTAGAGATGATACTCTACACTGGGGCACCGGAGTGCCAGATTTACCTCACCCACAGGAAGCGGGTGCGTAGGTGTCGAAGTGCGTCGGGTTTCTTCTATCTGTTCAATGGAGCCTGTGGACAAAGATGCTGCAGGCGGTCGGTCCGGAAGGGATGCGGTGGATCCAAGGGTGGATCGGAGTTGTAGAAGACCTGTAAGCAGAGGGGACAGTGTTCACAGTCACTAGCCAGTGACCAGCGTGGCACCAGGTGGGTACCAGGCGATGTCCGGTGCAAACAGGAAGAAAGGTGTAGCTTGTCTCTGCAGCCACGTGGTCCCTGAAGGTCGACGACGTCCAGGAGTCGGTTCACGAGCTGTACCACGCAGGCTCTCGCTGTCGGCGGTGTCGGCGACTTGATCGAAGCAAACAAGCCTTGGCAAAAGCAATTGTTGTGGAAAACGAAATAAGCTGATGGTTCTGACCAGCAAGGTCAGAGGGACTGCTCCTTTGGAGGGGAGCAAGGGCCAGTCTGGGGCAACCAGACCAGCGGTGTATTTCTTGAAGTTCATCGCCAAGATGGCCACTAGCCAGCGGGCCAGCAACCGGTTAGGCGCGTCGAGTGGCAAAATGCAGAAGGGCCCCACGCAGATCATGGAGATGCTGGTGGGCTCACCTTTGGTGCAGATGCTGCTCGAGGGTTGGGCTTCTTAGATCCCAAAGCACAACTTGGAGGGAGCCTCGGTTGTTGCGCTTGCAGCTTGTCATGGTCGTTTCAAGATGGCTGGCTCCACGTGTCTCGTTGCCTCCACGGGTCTCCTCTTTTCAGGGACTGTGGATCGGGCGGTGAGAGGTCTGGAGGTCCAGGTCTTGTCAGTCTCTGGGCTCGGGCTCCGGCGGGAGGCGGCGGCAAAGCAGACGTTGATTCGCTGGATGGTGCTTGCGTTAGCAAGGTGGTCACTCCCTGACCACAGGGGAGATTGGCTTCAGTCCTCTGTGCGGCAGAGCGTCGAAGTTCCCATCTTCTTCTTGTAGTTAAGTTGATTCCAGGATGTCTGAAGTCTTAGGACACAGCTCCTACCTTTAAGCGGATTCTAGGGGCCGGACTACCTGCTAGGTCCCTCCCTAAGGGTGGGACCAGGAAGGGGGGTGGTTACACCCCCAATCCTTTGTCCAGCTCGCCCCAGGCCCGGGACTGGTGTGCCCCAGGACCGGATTGAACTGGCATATGCACCGAGGCTCCTTGTGAGCCACAGGCATGTCTGGTTTCTTTCAAGCCCTACCTGACCAATACACAAAATCCTGTCTGGGGTGGTGCACGCACCTCCCCTGGCAGAAAACCCTTTGTCCACACCTCCCAAGCTGGAAGGACTCCCAGCAGCAGGAGGGCAGACTTGTGTCTGTGGTGGTAGCATCCATTTTGTGGAGCTGAGGCTATGTCTGATTTTACCCGGGTTTCAGGTACTGTACATGTCGTGTCCCTCTAGAAGGGTGGAATGCTAACCCCGTCGCCAGAATTGGCGAGGGGTTAGTATTCCAATTCGTATGACACCTTACTCGACATGTTTTGATAAAGCCAAACCAAAGATAGCATTTAACCGCGAGGTTCATAATGCACTTAAGAGTATATGGTATGACGATATCTGGAAACAGTAGAAGGAAGTTGTTCTGACCACTGCAGACAGGCTCAGCTCATGCCAGAGCACCATCTCACATGGAACCAAGCACTCTGCCTTCAGGATTGTTAAGGCCTGCCATAGGAGTGACTTATAGGTTAACATGTGTCCCATTTAAGGTTAGGTATAGGTATACTACACCTAAGTAAGAGGTGGTTACACCAACTTACCCCAGATGAGTGATCAGCCAGTTGTGTCAAATTTGTTAGGCCAGGCCAGGGGTGGCACAATACATGCTTCAGCCCCTGGTAGGCCTTAGATACACCAATGCCCTGGGTACCTAGTGTACACTGGTACAGGGGCTCACAGGGTGATCCACTTCCAATTGGTTATGCACCTAGGGTGCATAGTGTAAATTTAGTAGAGAGAACAGCAGGCTGGGGGTCTGATTGGCAGGCCCACAGCCTCAATATGTCAAAAACCAGTGAAGCAAAAAGCAAAAATTTGGGGTGACCATAGGATAGCAGACCCTACTCTCCTACACAACCCCCCCCCCCCCAAACGCAGGGACATTAAACTAGCCTTGACCAGTCTCGTCTTCATGTCCTAAGTGGAAGTACCTGGAGAGACCATCTGCATTCCCATGGTCAGTACCTGGCCGGTGCTCCACTGTAAAGTCCATCCCCTGTAGGGAAATGGACCACCTAAGCAGTTTGGGGTTTTCACCCTTCATCTGATTTAGCCACAAGAGGGGCTTATGGTCGGTCTGAATCTTGAAGTGAGTGCCAAACAAGTATGGCCTCAGCTTCTTCAGGGCCCACACCACAGCAAAGGCCTCCCTCTCAATAGCTGACCAATTTTTCACTCTGGGGGTCAACCTTCTGCTAATAAAAGCAATGGGTTGGTCTTGACCATCTACATTAAGTTGTGACAGCACAGCTCCCACACCCAACTCAGAAGCATCTGTTTGGACAATAAACTCTTTGGAGTAGTCAGGACTTTTCAGGATAGGTGCAGAGCACATGGCCTCCTTCAGGTCATCAAATGCCTTTTGACAGCTTACTGTCCACTGAACCTTTTTGGGCATCTTCTTGGATGTCAGATCATTAAGAGGAGTCACAATGGACCCATAGTTCTTAACAAACTTCCTGTAGTACCCAGTCAAGCCCAAGAAAGCTCGAACTTGAGTCTGGGTGGTTGGAGGAGACCAGTCCTTGATGGATTGTATCTTACTCTCCAGTGGTTGAACCTGGCCTCCACCTACAAGGTGGCCCAAATACACAACCTTACTCTGCCCTATCTGGCACTTAGTAGCCTTGATAGTGAGGCCTGCCCTTTGCAGAGCCTCAAGAGCCTTCTTCAGGTGGATCAGGTGATCCTCCCAGGTGGAGCTAAAGACAGCAATGTCATCAAGATATGCTGCACAAAAGTCATCCAACCCAGTAAGGACTTGGTTCACCAGCCTTTGGAAGGTGGCAGGTGCATTCTTCAGACCAAAGGGCATCACCACAAATTGGTAGTGCCCACCTGGGGTTGAGAATGCTGTTTTGGCCTTAGACTCCTCAGCTAATCTGATTTGCCAATAGCCAGCTGTCAAGTCAAATGTGCTCAAAAACTTAGCAGAAGCTAGTTTGTCTATGAGCTCATCTGCCCTTGGAATAGGGTGTGCATCTGTCCTGGTGACAGCATTGAGACCCCTGTAGTCCACACAGAACCTCATCTCTCTCTTGCCATCTTTGGTGTGAGGTTTGGGGACCAGAACCACTGGGCTAGCCCAGGGGCTCTCTGAGGGTTCAATGACACCTAATTCCAGCATTTTATGTACCTCAGTCTTTATACAGTCCCATACGTGGTCAGGTTGTCTGTAAAGCTTGTTCTTTACAGGCAGACTGTCACCAGTGTCCACCACATGGGTACACCAGTCAGTTTGGCTAGGTATTAGGGAAAACAGATGTTGAAATGATTGTAGAACTTGTCTACATTCAGTCTGCTGATGGGCAGTGAGGTTGCCTCCAAGGGTCACTCCTTCAACTGAGCCATCTTCAGGGTTCTGAGACAACAGGTCTGGGAGAGGGTCACTCTCTTCCTCCTGTCCCTCATCTGTAGCCATGAGCAAGCCCATGTCTGCCCTGTCAACATATGCTTTAAGCCTGTTAACATGGAGTACCCTGTGGGGACTCCTGGGAGTTCCTAGGTCCACCAAGTAGGTGACCTCTCCCTTCTTTTCCAGGATTGTATGGGGTCCAGACCATTTGTCTTGGAGTGCTGCTGGGGCCACTGGCTCCAACACCCATACCTTCTGTCCTGGCTGAAACTCAACCAAGACAGCCTTTTGGTCATGCCAAGCTTTCTGTAAGGCCTGGCTTGCCTCAAGGTTTTTGGATTCCTTCTCCATATACTCAGCCATCCTGGAGCGGAGACCAAGTACATAGTCCACTATGTCTTGTTTAGGCTTTTTGAGAGGTAACTCCCATCCTTCCTTCACCAAACACAGTGGGCCTCTTACAGGGTGCCCAAACAACAATTCAAAGGGGCTGTAGCCAACTCCTTTTTGTGGGACCTCTCTGTAAGCAAACAGAAGGCAGGGTAGAAGGATATCCCATCTTCGCCTGAGCTTTTCAGGTAATCCTTTGATCATACCCTTTAGGGTCTTGTTGAATCTCTCAGCAAGCCCATTGCATTGTGGGTGATAAGGGGTGGTGAACTTGTAGTTGACACCACACTCCTTCCACATAGCTGTCAAGTATCCTGACATGAAGTTGGTACCTCTGTCAGAAACTACCTCCTTAGGAAACCCCACTCTGGAGAATACTCCCAGCAGGGCCCTGTCCACAACAGGTTCTGTAGTGGTCCTAAGGGGAATTGCCTCTGGATACCTGGTGGCATGATCCACTACCACCAGTATAAATCTGTGCCCAGATGCAGTGGGAGGATCCATGGGACCCACTATATCTATTCCCACTCTTTCAAAGGGGACCCCCACCACAGGTAGTGGTATCAGGGGGGCCTTTGTTGTGCCACCTGATTTGCCACTGGCTTGGCAGGTCACACAGGAGCGACAAAACTCCTTTGTATCTTCATTCATATGAGGCCAGTGAAAGTGAGGGACAAGCCTGTCCCAAGTCTTGTTCTGGCCTAAGTGTCCTGCTAAAGGAATATCATGGGCCAAGGTAAGAAGGAAGCCCCTAAATTGCAGAGGTATAACCAACCTCCTGGTTGCACCAGGCTTGGGGTCTCTAGCCTCTGAATAAAGGAGCCCTTCATCCCAATACACTTTATGGGTACCATGAGCATTCCCAGCAGCCTCAGCAGCAGCCAGCTGTCTGAGGGGTTCAAGAGAGGGACAGGATAACTGAGCCTGCCTCAAGTCAGCCCTTGAAGGTCCCCCTGTCCCCAGAAACTCAACCTGATCAGGTTCAAGCTCTTCAGGGACAGTTCCTTCAGGGTTCTCTAGATCAGCTTCCTGGGAAGTGTGATCATCACTCTGAGGCAGGGGGGAAGGCACAGCCTTGACCCTCCTGTTCTTCTTCTTGGTAGGTGCTTGGTCCATTGTTCCAGGATCCAAGACCTGAGGTTCAGTAAGGCACTTTTTGGCCTGTGACCTGGTCACAGCAAGGACATGTGGTGATATACCTAACATCTCTTCATGTGTCCTGTACTCCACTTCAGACCATAGAGAACTCTCTAGGTCATTGCCCAACAAACATTCTACTGGGAGGTCTGCACTAACCACAACCCTTTTGAGGCCAGTTACCCCTCCCCATGAGAAGTTAACAACTGCCACACTATGTGAAGTAGTGGCATTGCTGGCATTGGTCACCAGGTAATTCTCACCTGGTATGTACTGTCCAGGATCCACAAAGCCTGGTGTCGCCATAGTGACACTGGCACATGTGTCCCTGTAGGCTTGAGCCACTTTTTCATTAATTAAAGGACTCTGTCTGTACTTGCCCAGGTTACTGGGGCTCACAGTCAGGGACAAATCCATGTCCCCATCACAGATCAGGACTGCCTGTGTCAGGGTTCTGTCTAAGTCAGAATCTCCTTCAGTTCCCATAGTGATTCCCACTACACCCTTTGTCTGGGGACCAACACTGCTAACAGTAGTACTGGGAGCAGGTGCCTTAGGGGCAACAGTGTTGGGGGCTCCACCCTTCTTACAATCACTAGTCCAGTGAGTTGTATTCTTGCAATGATTGCACCAGGGGTTCTTTTGACCTTCTTTCTTCTTTCCCTTGGATTGTTGTTGGGACCCACCCTCCTTAGCAGTAGTTTGGGGCCCTGTTGAAGACTTCTGGTCTTTAGATTTCTGATCTCCACCCTTCTGGTCTGTTTTCTTCTGATCACCCCCTTGGCCCTGGTTCTGGTTCTTTTGCTTAACCCTGGTTCTGACCCATTTGTCTGCCTTCTTTCCCAATTCTTGGGGAGAGGTCAGATCAGAGTCAACCAAGTGTTGATGCAGCTGCTGGTTCTGACAGTTATTTAAAATCTGTTCTCTCATCATCAAATTGTACAATCCTGTATAATCAGATACCTTACTTCCCAGCAACCAACCCTCCAAAGCCTTAGTGGCACATTCAATGTATTCAGACCAGTCCTGAGTCTGTGTCTTCTGGGTGTCTCTGAACATTTACCTGTACTGTTCAGTGGTTAAGCCTAACCCATCAACTAGGACACTCTTCAGGACTCTGTAGTTTCTGACATCCTCCTCCCTAACAATGAGGAGTCTGTCTCTGCCTCTTCCTTCAAAGGAGAGCCAGAGGATTGCTGCCCACTGGTCTTCAGGAACCTGCTGTACTTTGCAGGCTCTCTCAAGAGCAGTCATCCATTTGTGGATGTCATCCCCACTTTTGTAGGGGGGCACAACCTTGGACAGGTTCCTATTATCAAAGACCCTATCCTTGTCCTTAGGGACAATGCTGCCACCAGTGGGTATAGACCCACTCTCTCTAGGTTGCCTAGCCTTGTTCAGTTTCTCTTCCATCAGGGCTACCTCTAGCTCCTGCTTCCTGATCCTCAGCTGAGCTTCCTGCATTCTGACCTCGTGTTCCCTCCTCTGAGGGGTGGTCATCCTTCTCCTGGAGTGACCTTGAGAGCCTCTAGAGGTATGAGAAGCATTAGAGTCACCTGAGTGATTCCTTTGCCTCCCAAGCCCCTGGTTAAGTCCACTGGGGAGACCCAATGGGGTGATCCCATTGTCAGTCCCCAATAGCCTTAGTTTAGCTGGGCCAAGTATAACACTTGGCACTGGGCTATTTCTCCCTTCATCCTCACTACCATCTGTATCCTTATCACTTTCATCCTCTGTAGTATGAATCTCACCTAAGGGGTGACTATTGGAAAGGGGTACCTCAGTAGCATCTTCAGAAGGGGGGCCTCCTGTTCCAGTCCCTAAGGGGCCTAACTGGGAGGCTTTCCTGAGAGCTTTCTGATCTTCATCAGCCTGTAGAAGCTCTCTGAGTTCAGCAGAAGTAGGATTCTTGGGCTGTTTAAGGCCCCTGATATTTGCCAACTACCTGAGCTCATTTTGGTTTAGGGTAGCAAAGATGGATGGTGCCCTCTGGGGGTCACTCTCAACAGAGATGGGTACATTGGACCCCTCTGCCCCAGCCATTGCTCTTAAGTGTGGGGTGGATGTGTTGCAATCTACCTACACTTGGGTTTTCCTACTAAAGCTAACTAGTAGTTGTAGTCAGGGTGTGCTACTCCCTTTGCTCTACAACAACTAAGTTCAGTAGAACTTAAGTATATCTATTCTTGTTTTATATGTACCTAAAGGTACCTGTATGATCTTTCAATTGGTAACAAAGAGATTACAGAGGTAAAACACAGCAAGCTCAAATCCAACCGCTGCTCACCAATGTGAGAAGTTGGCCTGGTATATGATGTTCACTAGTTAAAGTGACCACCTTGTACCATGCCAAGCAACCCTTATGGTGTGGTTGTAAGTCAACCTTTTCGGACCAGCTGCCCTAGTGGTAGCGTAGGCTAAGCAGTCTTTGAGGCTAAACTCGTGAAGCGTGTTAAGCAGGCTGTTTTACCAAATGTAACCCCCCTTTATACCAATGAAAGGACACCACACAGATATATATTGAAAATATATATGTATTTATTTCTCAAAGTAACCCCTAGTCTCTTTATGAGCACAGGAGCACAAATCGTCAAACAAGATTACAGTAGAATACACAGAAGTTGCACTTTATATGGATAGGCCCTGGTTGGCGCTCAAACCATATACTAAAATAGTGGTATAAGTACCACGAACAGAAAAGGGAAAAGGCCTAGGGCCTCTAGAATCGCTGGGCGTACAAGGAGCTAACTTTAGTTAGTGACCAGGAGGTCCACGGGTTGCGTGTGCAGAGCAAATAGTCACACGCGTGCTCCCATAGGTTTTCAATGGGTGCGTAAAAAGTACAAAGTTACTGCATAAAGGATCTTCCGGGTGGACTATGAACTCAAGATCGGAAACACAGACACTAGAGATGATACTCTACACTGGGGCACCGGAGTGCCAGCTTTACCTCACCCACAGGAAGCGGGTGCGTAGGTGTCGAAGTGCGTCGGGTTTCTTCTATCTGTTCAATGGAGCCTGTGGACAAAGATGCTGCAGGCGGTCGGTCCGGAAGGGATGCGGTGGATCCAAGGGTGGATCGGAGTTGTAGAAGACCTGTAAGCAGAGGGGACAGTGTTCACAGTCACTAGCCAGTGACCAGCGTGGCACCAGGTGGGTACCAGGCGATGTCGGGTGCAAACAGGAAGAAAGGTGTAGCTTGTCTCTGCAGCCACGTGGTCCCTGAAGGTCGACGACATCCAGGAGCCGGTTCACGAGCTGTCCAATGCAGGTTCTCGCTGTCGGCGGTGTCGGTGACTTGATCAAAGCAAACAAGCCTTGGCAAAAGCAATTGTTGTGGAAAACAAAAAAAGCTGACGGTTCTGACCAGCAAGGTCAGAGGGACTGCTCCTTTGGAGGGGAGCAAGGGCCAGTCTGGGGCAACCAGACCAGCGGTGTATTTCTTGAAGTTCATCGCCAAGATGGCCACTAGCCAGCGGGCCAGCAACCGGTTAGGCGTGTCGAGTGGCAAAATGCAGAAGGGCCCCACGCAAATCGTGGAGATGCTGGAGGGCTCACCTTTGGTGCAGATGCTGCTCGAGGGTTGGGCTTCTCAGATCCCAAAGCACAACTTGGAGGAAGCCTCGGTTGTTGCGCTTGCAGCTTGTCGTGGTCGTTTCAAGATGGCTGGCTCCACGTGTCTCGTTGCCTCCACGGGTCTCCTCTTTTCAGGGACTGTGGATCGGGCGGTGAGAGGTCTGGAGGTCCAGGTCTTGTCAGTCTGTGGGCTTGGGCTCCGGTGGGAGGCGGCGGCAAAGCAGACGTTGATTCGCTGGATGGTGCTTGCGTTAGCAAGGTGGTCACTCCCTGACCACAGGGGAGATTGGCTTCAGTCCTCTGTGCGGCAGAGCGTCGAAGTTCCCGTCTTCTTCTTGTAGTTAAGTTGATTCCAGGATGTCTGAAGTCTTAGGACACAGCTCCTACCTTTAAGCGGATTCTAGGGGCCGGACTACCTGCTAGGTCCCTCCCTAAGGGTGGGACCAGGAAGGGGGGTGGTTACACCCCCAATCCTTTGTCCAGCTCGCCCCAGGCCCGGGACTGGTGTGCCCCAGGACCGGATTGAACTGGCATATGCACCGAGGCTCCTTGTGAGCCACAGGCATGTCTGGTTTCTTTCAAGCCCAATACACAAAATCCTGTCTGGGGTGGTGCACGCACCTCCCCTGGCAGGAAACCCTTTGTCCACACCTCCCAAGCTGGAAGGACTCCCAGCAGCAGGAGGGCAGACTTGTGTCTGTGGTGGCAGCATCCATTTTGTGGAGCTGAGGCTATGTCTGATTTTACCCGGGTTTCAGGTACTGTACATGTCGTGTCCCTCTAGAAGGGTGGAATACTAACCCCGTCGCCAGAATTGGCGAGGGGTTAGTATTCCAATTCGTATGACACCTTACTCGACATGTTTTGATAAAGCCAAACCAAAGATAGCATTTAACCGCGAGGTTCATAATGCACTTAAGAGTATATGGTATGACGATATCTGGAAACAGTAGAAGGAAGTTGTTCCGACCACTGCAGACAGGCTCAGCTCATGCCAGAGCACCATCTCACATGGAACCAAGCACTCTGCCTTCAGGATTGTTAAGGCCTGCCATAGGAGTGACTTATAGGTTAATATGTGTCCCATTTAAGGTTAGGTATAGGTATACTACACCTAAGTAAGAGGTGGTTACACCAACTTACCCCAGCTGAGTGATCAGCCAGTTGTGTCAAATTTGTTAGGCCAGGCCAGGGGTGGCACAATACATGCTTCAGCCCCTGGTAGGCCTTAGATACACCAATGCCCTGGGTACCTAGTGTACACTGGTACAGGGGCTCACAGGGTGATCCACTTCCAATTGGTTATGCACCTAGGGTGCATAGTGTAAATTTAGTAGAGAGAAAAGCAGGCTGGGGGTCTGATTGGCAGGCCCACAGCCTCAATATGTCAAAAACCAGTGAAGCAAAAAGCAAAAATTTGGGGTGACCATAGGATAGCAGACCCTACTCTCCTACACCCTCCTTTGAAGTTTTATTTCATGCAACCTATGTGGGACACTTACCCTCTTATCAGGTGTTTCTACTGTGATATGTTCATTCAACTCCGCTGTCCCCAGAAATTCCATCAGGTTCTGGTGAGCCATTGTTACTTCTGCTGCTCTGTCTAACATCGTCAGAGCCCATACCCTGTTCAGAAGTTGAGTTCTCAGAATTCTGGGCATGTCTAACTTTAAGACCTGCTACTTTCTTCTTTTTAAATTGAGGTTTTGATTTTGGGTTGTCTTCTTTTTTGGAAGTATAGTCTGAAGCACTTTGCATGTCTCTGGACTTTGTACACTCTTCTAGTCTGTGTTCTGGCTGTCCTTCCCTCTCAGAATTTTTTGATGAACCCTGACAGTAACGAGAAGACCATGTATTAGTATCCTGATACCTGTCAGGTTTTTAAATATTATCACGATTCCTAAGGTTGTACCTCCTTTTGGAGGGCTCCTGTTGAGGAGACCCACCCCTGGATTGTGATCTATTCTCCCTATTCTTTTGTTTATTATTGTTTTTTTCCCATTTCTTCTTGGAATAATCAGGTGCTTGATTGGTGTTATCCTTTTCGGGACCACCCTTGAGTTGAGGTCTTGTTGCTCTAGCTCTAAAACTATATCTACCTAATTCAGCATAGCTGTCTTCAAAAAGTTTAGGTAATTCACGTTCCTGTTGTAAAGGAGTGAAATCCCACAGTTGTTGGCGTATTGCCACTGCTGCTGCCTCTCCTTTTATGTTTGCTAATATAATAGTTGATACCTGGGCTAAATTTCCTAATAATTTCATCCGTAAGTTCAGAGCAGGTTCTGCTCCATGTTCATTCTGTAGTTGTCTTAATACATCTGGTATTACTGCTAATGAAGGGATACCATGAGTTCTGGTATATATGACAGCGAAAACTGTACCCCATGTGGCACAATCCTCTATCTGGGGAGTTATCCCCTTTGGCAAGCAGATTGTTAGCATTCTGTGTTTTTCTTGAGGGCTTGTGTGTGGAAATACTGCCTCTAGCTGTGTTATTTTTTGAGCTATCCAGAATGGCATTTGCTCACGTCTAGTGGGCATTTTACCCATAACTGCATGTAGCGTTTGTGGTGTTATTTTAGTTGTAGATCCCTGTATTTGTCCTGATTGTGTAGCCTTTGCTGGCTGAATTGTAAGTGTTCTCATCACGAACTGTGTCAGGTTTCTGTAAAGTTTTATTATTTCGTTGAGAAGTGAACGTCAGTCTGCTACTGGCATTGTGTCAATACTGGATATGGTGTGTATGCAGCTAGGACTGGCCAAGTTGCTCCATCTCTTCCGAATGGGCAGAGTCTCAATTTTTCTTTTGTGTGTGGGATGGCGCCTTTAAACCAGTTATGTGCTCCTGATAGGTGAGCGGTACTTCAATGTCCTCATAAGGACAGTATTAATTTGATGTTTCAACTTCAAAGTAAGAATGAAATGCATGTGATTGTGCGTCTGCTTGTGGGAATTTAGACCATGAATAGAATACCTCTGTTCTATATGATTTGTGTGCCTCAACCACAAATGTGATTGTCCCACCACCAGCTGTGACTCCATAGCCTGCTAGTTTTAAAGTAAGGGCAGTTCCAACATTTTCCTGAAATGTTGATTTCTCCTTCATGTTCTTCCTCCCTTGCTGCAGCAGGTTGTGCAGACACATTGGCGTTGTCGTCAGCCATTATTTTGAAGAAGGAAAAGGTTTCCAGGAAACTGAGATAATGTCTTATGCACAATAGCAACTATTTTTCTTTCAAGCTTGATAAACCTACAGTCAATACATAGGATATGCTTACTCAGCTATGGCGGATTCAGTAAGCATTTATTGAACCAGCGTCATTCTAGTGTAAAATAGGTGTGCTGAAACAACCATTAGACAGAAACAGATATATATATGATTATAAGCACCAACAGAGTAAAAGTATGGTAGATTTCTACCATAGTGCTAAAACGATGAATACAGGCAGGTATAACAATACATGACAATAAAATGCGTATTCCTATGAAGCGACCCTAACTAGATGTACCTAGATGTACCTCATTTGCTCGTCTTTGTTTTAGTGTCACAGTTGCTGATTTAGTCTATGACTCTTATAAAGGAGAGCAATTTGGCTCCTGGGGGTTGCAAGGGAATCTCGCTCTTGTTGAACTCCTGATCGTGCTTGTGCTGACTCTGTCCTTGACTCCCCGGGACGAAGACGAGTGAATGAGTTTGATGAAGATTGGTGAGTAATGTACTTACCTGTCAAAGGCTATTCCTGACAATAGCTATCCTCGATCTTGTCCTGAAGAAGACCCACAGACCCATGAGGGCTACCTAGAGCCGAAAAATGTCGACCTTTCATGATCTATCACCAGGTACGGTGGAACAGTAGCACTTCCACCATCGTACCACCCCACTTTTAATCTTAACCCATACTCAGCCATTAAAGTTTCAAACTGAGGACAGGAGGTATTTTTAACTCACACTGCGCTAGAACATTTTCACACTTTTTTATCACAACTGTCATAAAACCAGACAGTCCACCTCTTTGTGAAAAATGGAGTTCACTTGGAGAACCCAGTGTTCGAGTGATAAAAGACCCTATGATGAGGCTACTCATATAGCCGACAGGGTGGAGAACCAAGATATACCGCACCACTTGTCGCATGTGAATGAGGGTCTTTGATATACCAGAACCCTAAACCCTGGTAATAACAGTATCTGTGATTCATTCTCCTCTAATTTCTCCTGCAGAAGTAAATAGTCAGGATTTTCTATGTAGGCTTCTCTGAAAAACAACTCATCAAAAAAATCTAACACTATAGAATTATTTTGTACTGGTTGTGGAAATGGACAGATTGCTGGCAAATGCTCCACTCATGGCACATTCATTTACACCTATGTGCAAACATTTCTACTTCCTTGACCATTCTCGGACACCAGACGTCATACCTCAAAATCCTTTTCATTACTGACATGCATGAACGACCTTATTGCACTTCCTCTACTAACCTCTTTACATAAAGCCTCTAGTGGCTCTAGCTTTTCACATTTTACTATTACCAATTCAATTCCCAGTTCTTAGCAAACGGATGAGATTCGATCCAAATTATCTTCTTTAGCCTGCAGAGATTTATGCATAAACATACCTTCCTCATGGCATTTCTGGGTATGACAATCGGCAATAACCACAGAGTAACTTCAATTAGTTAGAAAATATCCTCCTTAATTTTTTTTCAAAATTGTACTGAGCTGTTGCTTATAGGACACTCAGCCCAAATAAGGATATTATTCAATATGGAGCCAAAATGCATTGCTTAGGAGACAATGGTGTGTCTGAATTTGAACCATGATATACTAAAATAGGATATGGGCACCAGAAACTATTGTGCTTTTTTTAAATTATATTTTTTATTTTCTACACATCTTGGGTGAACACAAGGTTAAGGGGTGTTGATCAAAACAGTGAGAATAAACAACATATTGGTGTTTCAGCACATTGTTGATGAGGATGGGTTGTAGTGTTTAAGCACAAGAATTATGTTCAAGTGCTAAACATAAAAAAAACTAATTTAAAATCTATGGCTGACTGAAGGAACTTATATTGTGTTCCTCAGATATTTGGAACTGGGCATAGAACTTGCGTACATAGCACACCTTATAACAGCTTGAGAAGCAAATAATGTTTAGCCGGATCAGTGTGCATTTTTAAGTTAGGGGATCCAAATGCCAATAAATATGCATTTTCATTCTTTTTTCGAAACTGCCCAATCAAATTCAAAAGTAAGAATGGAAGACTGTGGCAGCAAGTTTGTTGTTTATCCATCCAATGTTTAAACACCAAAAAATAAGGATTACAATAAAACAGGTTTTCGTTAGCGCCATGAATAAATGTTGCCTTTGGAAGGCTAAATAAACAAGTATTAGCAAAGCCAATTCGTCTGGTGTTGGTTAGATGCTGCCGGACCCTCAATAATAGAAAAAATTTAGCAAAAAATATTTTAGGGGTCTCTAAAAACAAACATTGCAATTGTATTCCCAGGCACAGAAGGGAAATACTTTGCGTGAGAATGTACTCTTTGTGAAAGGAAAGCATGCACACAGTGAAATTAGCTAATGGCTGAAGAGGCCGGGGCTTTTGCCCCATGCTGTTTATTGTAGTGGGAGGAAGAAAAATGGAAATGACACAATAACTAAGATGGCCACGCATAGTGGAGACCGTGGATGCCTGCTACGCTCTAAATAGACACTTAATTTGCCATCGCGCTCCCACCTCAGGGTCTGCTGCGGCCGGTGCGCGCTTTAGTTACTATTAAGTATGATGATCTTAGACGAACATGCTGCCGACTTGCTACCAATATATTGCCAAGAAAAATACTTGTCACATGCTTGTTTCCACTCTCACAGAGACTTTTCCTAGAGGTCAAAGCAATTAATCCTTAAGCTTAATTAATCAAGTGCGCTAAGAGCAATTAGGTACTCATTACTCACCCCACCGGGTGAGTACTTATACTACTCAACAGACATGCACTTCAGCATTTACCATCAGACTGTATTTTTTCCTCATACATTTGTCTCTTCCTTCTGATTCTTCCTGGTGATACCTTCCAAGATCACCCAATAGAGACATACCAATCACACCATTTAACAACAGTGTTGGTCTCTTACCACAGCTGGTAAGTTTGCATTTAAATAAACGGTTTACAATACTATATTAATATGCAACAAATCAAATGCATATATCTCTCTCTACAGCTTGCTAAATCCAATGCAGGCATGGATGCTGTTACCCCAATTTAACTGTTATACGCATCCTTGATTGTAGGACAATTGCCACGATCCTCTGGTATGCCTTGAGACCACACTCATAACACTGATAGTAATACTCATCATACTTTTAAGTTAAATGGCATGTGATTCTTTCAATTATAGGTGTCTCCTACATACTCCTGTCCTGTTGATTACCCTCATTAAAAATATTTTGTATTGTGGGTCGAAACGTCAACAACTTTTACAGTGGACTGTTTTTTAATTTGATATAGGATTTCAACACTCCTACACGGAGTGTTGCTTGTTTCATACTAATGTCCCTATCAGTCGCATGTATATGTTTGCATTATGTATAGCACTTGCACACTTTTTATTCACTTCAAAACTTTCACTGCAGCATCACACAAATAAGAGCACCTTGTTTAAGATTGATACTGAGAATTGTTAAATCAAGTTCTTGTTTCAAACAAGATATTTTCTTTGTGACTAGTGAAAATAAACTCATCAATTGCATATTAAACCATACTAATTTAGTTATAACTATTGCAGTGGAAAGTCTAAGTCTAACCTTCCCACACAGAAGACATGATACTGAGAATTGTTAAATCAAGTTCTTGTTTGGAACAAGATATTTTCTTTCTGAATACTGAAAATTAATTCGTAAATTGCATATTAAACCTTACTAATTCTGTTATAACGTTTGCAGTAGAAATCAAGGTCTAAACTTCCCGCACAGAACATATGACTACTTTGAAGAGTCAGATATACTCATAACAAAACTCATTGATAGGGGTTACCCAAGGAGATTTGTTAGACAGACTAGGAAAAAAAGCTTGGCATAACCATAGGGGGGGACCTGTTGGAAACACGTGTCAAAAATAACACTATAAAAAGAACGATTTGTGTCACCACCTTCAACCCAATTAATAATGAAGTGAAAAAGATCATCAAGTGACACTGGAAACTGGTGGGAGAGCACCTCATTACTAAAGAAGAACCTTTATTCTCCTTCAAGGGAGGCAGGATGCCTTAGTAAGGGCTGTGGTACTGAAAATTCTGGACCCGTATTATAAACATCGTCGTATCATGACGATTTTGATATCAGCGAACCGCAAATGATGAGTGCGGTATGCATGAGTGTTTTCGTCATGTTACACCGATGGATTCACTGTGTATTTGGAGATTTCGTTCTGAACCATGGGTTCCATTTTGTGCACAGCAGCCATTTTGTGGTTGCCCTCACATAGGCAGATGACTTTAGCTGACTTTTGAATGACCTGAGTGAACTGACCCTGTTGCCTGAAGCTGACCTCGTTGAGCCAGTTCTTTGTTAGGCAGCTGGTCAGATAGAGATCAAAGAACAGGAGATTGTAAAGTTTGGTATGCACATACACACCCCTTATCCTGCCTCTCATCTGTTTCTGTTCCTGCTTTTATGGTCTATTTACGATGGGGAGGTGACCATTTTTATTATGGGTTTATCCAGCCTGTCTAAAGAAGAATGTTGGTTTTGTCCGGCTTTTTACCTTTGTCAACTGTAACCCTGTAATTATAATGTTGCCTCTCTAGCTTTTTCATTTGTTTAGGAATGTGACTGGTACAACTCCCTTGTTTGCCTAGGGCATAATAAATGGTATAAAAGGTCTGAGCTAAGACCATTCTGGAGGCTGCCTCATTCAGTTGCTTTAGGTGCTCCTGGGCGACGTAGCCTCACTCATTTGAGTTTAATAAAGATGTCTTTTCATATTTCAGCTTCTTTGCCAAGTTCTTTGTTATATTACCCTGAGAATGAAAATTTTGAATACCACAGGGCTACTCTACCACAACCAGCCAAAATCACCCTCAAATATTTATGGGGACTCCCGGCAACGATGGGTCACTTTAAATGTGGCCAATGTGTGGCCTGGGAATTCAGCATTAATACAAGTGGCTTTATTCACAAGAATGTAGAAATTGCTCTGGCTGGTTTCTACAACTGCAACACCCAGGATGTGATCAATGCTGTATGGTGACCATGTGACCTAATATACATAGCATACAACGCAAAAAGTGAAATGCAGGATTCTAACACAGAAGCTGAATAAAGTGTGGGACAGCAGGCGCACCACTTGTGATACATTACTAAAAACACCATTCACACCAGTAAGGACATAAGGTGGCACATGATAGAACAGACCTCACTTGAACCACGAGGAGGAGATAAATTCAATCTTCTATCCAGAAAAAATCTATCATGGATGGAAAATTGGAATCAGTCGTACATGGCTTGAACACTTTAGAAGACTATATAATTTCTATTTTCTTATGGTCAAATTTGTTATAAAAATCCCTGAATTTTGGGGGTCCTACCGAATTCTGTATTGATTAGGTGCACATTTTGGACTTAGTTTATTTTTTTTTTTATGTTTGGTGCTTCTATTTTAAATTCTAGAGGCTTTATGGCAATTGATTTGTATTACCTATTTTGCCTTTTGTATTGCACTTCAATATTTAATAAATCTAATGGTTTTTAAATTTACTGATCTTTAACTTCCTTTTTGTCAGTCTTCATTAGTGTCTGTATTTTGAAATGCTGTTTTAAATCTCATCACCATGGACATATTGCTTCATCCAGGGAGAGGAGTTGGCCTAACGCCTAGGGCAGTCGACCTCGGATCTGCGGAACTGGATTCGAGTCTCTGCAATGACGCTGAACATCCTGTGATTCTGGGCAAATCACTTAATCTCCCTGTGCCTAACAAAAATGAATGTGTCCACCTGTAACGGAATTGGTGCTATGTAAAGCGCTCTGATACCCGATTTGGGTCAAGTTCGCCCTATATAAAACTCTGTAAAACAAAAAACAAAACAAATCTGGAGGCAAGCCGCCTTCATGCAAACACTTCTACGGTACAATATGAATAAAAAAATGTACCCACACTATGGGGCCTATTAGGATGGTGGGCGGATCGCCCCCGCCGGGCTGGCGGCAGCCACCTCCAGCCCAGCGGGGGCGATCCACCCGCCATCCGCACATGAATGACCCCCTGTCATATTATGATGGCTGGGGGGTCCGCGGCGGATGGGAAGACCGTCTGCCGCTTTTCCGCCCGTCGATGAGTCGACCTGGCGGAAAAGGTGTCTAACATGGTGGCGGTGTCAGCTAGACACCGCCATCCATATTAGCATGCATGCGGAGATGTGCCTTTCCATGGCGGCAACGCCACCATGGAAAGGCATATGGTCTTTGCCTATGTGGGCCCGTAGCCGGCCCCCAGGTAGGTGGGGGTGCACATAGGGGGTACCTATGGTACCCCCTTGCATTGGCATGGACAAAGTGGCAGGCACCGTGCAGTGCCTGTCACCTTGTGCATGCCAATGCACGACATGTATTCCCAGCATTGTAGCAGGTGGTGCTGTGTGCACCGCCCGCCACAATGCTGGGAATAGGGGATGCCACCGCCACGGTGGTGGTGGCATCCTAATTGCAGACGCGGGACCGCCGCACCCCTTGCAGATGGTCCTGCATTCCGTTACGGTGGCGGGCGGACAAATGGTTCTAAACACTATTTTACTCTGAGCAATATGTTAATCCTGTGACTATTTACTGTTGCTGGCAATGTCGAATCACATATGTATCACACCCATTATCAGTAATTTGATGAAATAGCAGAACAGGAGGGCTTTGCCTCCAAAGCTGTGACCTTTGGGCCATCTTGACTGTATATTTTCACACACATATATTGCAACTCCATTTCCATGACCTGGACCACATCTACATTACCAGTAATATTTCTTATTTTGTTTTTTTTAAGATATGGTCCCCCTTTTCCTGAATAAAATGCTTCTTCTACTTGGTTTTAATAATTTTAATTGCTGTTTGGTCAATGTAGTCTAAATAGGCATTATTCACAATAATAGCCACACTTGACTATTTCCAAATGAGAAACAATGCTCCCGCCGCTCTGATTGTGTGCACGCTGTACACTCATCTTGCGATAAATAGGCACTTCATTTGCCATCGCACTCCTGGCCTAGGATCTGCTCCGGCCACTGTGTATTCTATCTTCCAGTAAGTGAAGCGATCCCAGACGATCATGCAGCCATCTTTGCATTGGACTTAAACTATATTCTCCGCATTGTTTTATAGTATTACCGATTGACTGACAGTAAAATCCTTTCAAAATGGGTGAGTGATGGGTGCCCCCTTACTTCTATTTACAATTTACACGCAATAGAAAACAGTATAATCCCCGTTTGTTGGGTATTCAGTTTAGTGCTTCAAACAAGGTTTTCACAAACTCTGCCTCTCGATTCACGAGGGTTTCACAATCATTTGGCATGTTTGGTGAGCCGTATTCACTGTTGGTGCAATGTTGCCACTTGCTATTTTTTTGTTTCCTTGAATGATACTTGTCACTTGCTTATGTTTCCTTGAGACCAACGCATTCAATATTTGAGCTTAATTAATGTAGCGCACATAGAGCCATTAGGGCTTGCCTCACTTAATTTGCCATTGCGCTCTCTATTTACTATTAAGTACGGTGATCATAGACGATCGCGCTGTCAACTTGCTAGCAATATATGATACCTTTAATAATACTTGTCACATGCTTATGTTTCCACTCACACAGAGACTTTTTCTTGAGGCCAAAGTTATTAATCCTCACACTTAATTAATCAAGTGCACTAAGAGCAACTAAGTACTCGATACTCACCCCACCTGGTGAGTACTTACTTATACTACCCAACAGACATGCACTAATGGCATTTACCAATGGAATGTAGTCGTCCTCATACTTTTGTCTCTTACTTCAGATTCTTCCTGGTGATATCTAGGTGTCTCTTACACAATCCCATCCTGATGATGACCCTTATCTAAATAATTCTGCATTGTGGGTGGAAACGTTGACAACTTCTATCCTGGAATGTTTTTTAATTTGATTGAGGATTTCAACACTTCTGCATGGAGTGTTGCCTGTTACATCCTAATGTCCCTATCTGTCACATGTATATATTTGCATTATATATTATATAATATATAGCACCTTCGCACTATTTATTCACCTCATTACTCTCACTGCGCTATCACATGAATAGGAGCACATCCATCGTTTAAGATTGGTACTGTGTATTATAAAATCAAGTTCTTGTTTGAAACAAGATGTTTTCTTTGTGAATAATGAAAATAAACTCATAAATTGCATATTAAACCTTACTAATCGAGTTTTTCTTATAACTATGGCTGTGGAAGTCAAGGGCTACACCTCCCCCATAAGGACCACTTGTGCCTGTAATAATTGTCCTACCCAGGTTCCCGGGTTACTGGGTTGCCCCTTATTCTAGAATATGTCTTCAATCCCTGGCAGACACCAGCATGTGAAACTGCTGCACATAGTCGTGAATGAGGGCCCCAGCCAGGAGATGCTGGAGACAGTCAGCGGACAGCACAGGGCAAGGGGCCCGTGCTGGCTGAAGGGGTGCACCCCGTGTAAAATGGCCCCCAACAAGATGGCAGCCACTACCTGCATGCAGCAATATTGATGAGGACAGGGTCAGCCCCCGCGCTACCGGGGCACCCAATGAGGCCGAAGTGAAGGGGTGGCTTTGCCCTCCCCCGGGCATAGCTGCTAAGGGAGGAGTCCCTGACCCTGCTGGATGCGGCAGACACCAGTGATGCTGGACCACATGGCTGTGAGCCCCTACAGCTTGACACATGTATGGTAGCTCCAAGTGGACTGGATGGTGCAGGGGCACTGACGGCGGCCTGGACGGCTTTGGGAACTGTTGACCTATGGGGCTAAGCCAACCCCCTAGAGAGGAGGAGATATTGGTGACTGATGGGGTGCATCTACTCTCCCCTAGACGCTGTGATTGCTGAGCGGGTGGCCCGAGAGATGAGTGGGCTCCGCATTACCCCCTGTTGGTGGCAGGAAGAGGCGGAGGCACGAAGACAACGAACTGAGGCTAGTGGCTGTGCCCCCACCGCTGATATTTGTGGGCTGACAGCCTTGAAGTAATTTGGGGTGCACAAAGGCGGTGAGAGAGACCCATGGGGCAGGAAGGGTGACACACATGGATCCCATCAAGTGGTGAGTAACTGCACAAACTCGGGGTGGTGCCAGCCCCCAGGACAAGCTGGACCTTATCCTGAATATGGGTAATGCCACCTAGGAGGTACTGGAGTTCAAGACCGATGGGGTATCGTGGACCTGGGAATTCTGCGTGAAGACCACCACAAGTTAGAGGGCAAGGTATGGTCACTAAGGCAGTCATTGAAGAGATGCACCCCAGCATGCAGGGACTGGTGGACAGGGTGGTAGATCTGGCCAAGAAAGTTGAGAGCCTGGACTGATGGGCTGAGGGCACCGAGGGGTGCAGCCAGTGCAATAACATTCGGGTCATTTGCCTCCCCTAAAACGTAGAAGTGGTGGATATGTGTGCCTTCTTGGAGGATCGTTTCTCCTGAAAGGTAGCGCCTCAGGGACTGTCCCGATGTGGCAGCTGCCTTCTGGTGGCCCGTCTTCTCCATTGTATGCTTTCAAGGTCCCTTGAAGCCAGGCATTTTAACCTTGAAAACGTTTCGATCTCCATATTCCCTGACTACACACTGACAGTTCAGCAGCATAGACCAGACTTTCTGGTGGTCAAGAAGGAACTGTGGGGAGCTGGAGTGCGTTACATGCTCCTGTTCTGAGCACACCTCAAAGTAATTGTGGGCGACCATGCCAAGCTTTTTGACTGTGCATCTGTGGCATGGTATTGGTTGGAGCAATACAAAGCTGGAATGGAGGGTGAAGTGATAACGAGATTCTAGAGACAGAAGCGACAACCGAAGAAAAGGCGAACTGACATCCACAGAGTTCAACCTGACAAAGCCCAGGTGGACTGTGATAGGGCAACAGTGACTAATGCGGTGGGCTCCTTAGGGGCAGAGGCGGGTCTGGACTTGACCCCCCACCCACACCCATGTCTTTTAGAGAGCACCAACTCGGATGCCATTTTCAAAGGCCTACATATAGACCCCTACATAATCCCCAGACTGGCGGACGACCTGTAATACACTGAGCTCTCTGAGCAAATGATGCACTGTAATTGCATCGGTTGCTCCACCGCCTGCCTGCAGCAGCACTGTGACATAAGGCCACACTCCACACTGGTTGCTGAGAGAAATCCTGCAGATATTTTATCACCCATGATCGGAGGTGTGAGATGACACTTAAATAGGCATGATGGCAGGAGCCCCCCTGCAATGCTCTTTTCTCATTTTTGACAGCTGAGGTGTCAGTTGGTTGATAATGTTGGTTTTGGACAGAGGGCTGTTGCTGCTCTGACCTGGAGTTGGGGAGTTGGGATAAGTTTCATGATGTACTCCTGGTTTTGGCGAATATACCTTTTCCAATATGTTCAAGTAAGTGGTGGGGCTGTGTAGCAAGAGTGGGTTGCAGGGCAGTCTGACGAGGTGTGTGCCGCTGAGAGGGGAGGATGTAAAGCGAACCTGTGGAACTCCTCAAATGAAAAGGGTGGCAATGTACACTTTCTTGACTTGGATTGTCAGAGAGTTGGTATCTGTCGCAAAGAAATATAAGGTGCTATCCTTCCTGCATCCCAGGGGAGTGTATGTGGCGCTTTTACAGAAGACGCACGTGACGGGACTGAAGCGTCCAAGCATCAGAAGAAGTGGAGGGGGTGGGCACATTCCATGGAGTACTTGGCGTTCTCCAAAGAGGCTCTGGTGTGGGTGAGACCTGGGATTCTCTTTGAGGTTGAAACAATGCACATTGACCATGACAGACGCTTTGCACTGCTGACAGGATGACTGAACGGGCTCTGGATAACCATTGTGAATAAAATATTAAACTCAATACATTTTAATATGAGCACATCAATCACATATTTTGGTCCTTGTATTTCTGTTTTTAGTATGCACCCACTAAGAACAGAAATACAAGGACCAAAATATGCGATTGATGTGCTCATATTAAAATGTATTGAGTTGAATATCAAGCACCTCTCCAATGAGATTCACAATGTACTGACCTGATAATTATATCTAGAGTCCCAAGTGGAGACAGCTCCACGTTGGTCCGTGCTAGATTGTTTTCACTTCTGTTTTTTTAGATATTTATTGACATGTGCAGTATGCTAGAGGAAGATGGATGTGTGTGGTGTGCATGATATACATGTTGTTGTGACTTATAAGACTGAGCGATTGTAGGGGGCTGAAAAATTTCTTGAATATTCCCAGAGCATGAAGAAACCATGTATACATTTTGTTGGTATATATTTTGAAATGTTTTGTATTACACATCGAAGAGCTCGTAATTAAATACGATTATTGTTTCATTATTGATATTTCTCTTGAGATTATGGGTCTGAATCACATGGCTCTTAGAGGACTGTGAGTTGTCCTCAAATCATATCGACATTTTCCATTTACCCTTATTTGTAGCAGGTGTTTTTCTCTTTTGTTGTTCACAGTAGACCCCCCAGTGGCGGTCTTGCTGGGTGGAAATTATAATTGTACATTGGGCACTGATTTGGAGATGTACCTGACTTTGCTAAATGCAGGGTCCCTGCCGGAGACTACCAAAGAAGCCAAGATAGTCTCGGTCCCCAAACCTATCATAGATGCAGCTGACGCGGCATCTTACTGCTCGCTTTTAATGTTAAATCTAAACCACAAGATAGTCAGCAAGGTCCTGGCCAACAGGCTGTTACCTCATTCCCCACACTGGTACACAAGGATCAGAATGGGTTTGAACTAAATGCAACACTTCATTTCACATCCAAAGCCTCTACCGCATTCTCTCTGAAACACCCTAGGCCCTTCGTGATAGAGTGATGGTGCTATCCTTGGATATTAGGAAAGCATTCGATACACTGAGGTGGGATTACTTGAAGGCTGTTATGTTGGCAATGGCATTGAGGAGAGATGGGGCAAGTAGATCATAATGCTATTCACAGGTGGAAAAGTGTGAGCACGCATGGAGCACAACATATCAGATACCCTTGAAATAAATAAAGGCATGAGACAAGGTTGCCTGCTCTCGCCCCTGCTTTTTGCCCTGGTGGTTGAACCTTTCACATGCAACCTGTGAACTGGGGGTCACAGCAGGAGAATCCTGATTCATGACAGTGAGCATGTGGTCTTGGTGTATGCGGACAATATGCTCCTTTATCTGTGGGAGGCCACTTCGGGTATCATAAGGTGTGTCTATCTCCTTGATGATTTTGGCCATGTATCCCGGTTGTGCATTAATTGGCAGAAAACTTGTGAGTTTCCAGTAGGACCGGACCTCATAGACCCCCCCTGAAGTGGTGCAACAGCCTGGAATCAAATGGGCACCCTGCTCCTTCAAATACTTGGGGATTAGCATATATCATCAAGACCTGGACATGATAGAAGGAAATCTTGGTGGTGTGCTTTGTGGTCTGAGAGGTAGCATACATTTTTGGCAAACACTCCAGCTCACAATCATGGCACGGACGGCCCTAACAAAAAGTTTATGGTGCTGCAGATCCTCTACTTCTTTGTGAATTCACCTGTCTCGATCCAGAAAGTTTGCTTTCAAACCCTCAACGGCATGCCCCGGGAGCTATTCTGGGATGGGCAGCAGAACTGAGCATCATTGTGCATGCTCTAGAGGACAACAGATAAAGGGGGAATGGGAGTGCCAGACTTTGAGCGCTATTACTATGCCGCTTAATTTCGCTGGCTGGCATGGATAGGCTTGTCTGAACTGGGAGAATTTAGAGTGGTGAGCAGAGAGGGGTCGATAGTCGTGATGATGTTGGGGTGACATTAGAACCAGCCTGCAAACCCAGGCTCCTCCACATTGCCCTTCGCATTTCGAAAGGGGGGACTGACCAGGTAGGGTCAGCCCTGTTGTACAATCCTGGGACCATTGCTGGCGTCAAGGGGAGGATATCTGGCAGCCTGAAAGCCTGCGGTCTGGACAAAGGCAGAGATAACAAGTTGGAGGACTATTAATCTGAAGGCTCCTCGTGGACATTGTGCACAATGGAAGGAGGCCTGAGGGAGGGCCAGTTCCTTGTATATGGGGTGGTAATACAGGCGTTGCGCAGGCTATTTGAGGCAGCGGATATGGAACCGCCTACTCATGACCTACCACAAACTGTGGCGACATTTGGACACAGCCGTCATCCTATTTCTTAGCTCTAACAAATGACATTAGCCAAGACAGTGGCCACTCTTCCACATCTGTGGGCTAAGTGGGAGACATATATTGGACACCAGTTTGTGGGAAAAGAATGGGCGCCGACATTAGAGAGCACATATATATACACCCGCAAAACCCGGTTCAAACTCAAGCAATTACCTGCACTTCACTTACTTCACCCCTCATAGATTAAATGTGATGCTATCCACCACTGACCTCAGATGCATCCGCTATGTGCCAACAGACGCTGGCTTCACATACATGGTGTGGGAATGCCCGTTCATAGAGAGGTTCTGCATAAATGATACTGAGTCATTGGAGCACATTCTGGGCGTATATCTGATCCAAAAAATCCGTCGGGGCTAGGTTCTTGGACCTGGCTTAGGAATTGGCATTGTAGGTGGAATTGAATGTTATGCAATAGGCAAAAGCAGACGGTGAGGATCTGAGGGATAAGGAGCAGTGAGGGCTTTGCAGGACGCCTTTGACTGATAGCCGCAGGGAAATAGTAACTGGCTTCGAGGAGGGGACAGGTCGGTGAGATGATATAGGGCTGGGATAACAAGGATAAACCCCTGGGTCACTTAGACTGAAAGCCTAGGTTGAGTCTAAGGGAAATCTCAGTTCCCCATGATATACTGCAGACAATAGGGGTCACCTACACTAGACATGGCATAATGGCTATGGTTCTCTGTACCTCTTGTGTTATATTGAAGACCAAAACTGGAGAACTTAATAGCATTTTGTTAATACACGTTGTCCCCCTTTATCTGCATGCCAGCATGCCCAGTACACACAATCAACAATATGACACATACAAGAAGATGTTAAGGCAGAACAGTCCACATTTGCAATGCATGTGATGGAGCAGGTAAAGCAACATTTTGTATACCTTCTCTTTTTTGCATGAAAATACTAATTACGTAATCGATTTATATCTTAAATTGAATTAACTGTGTGCTGTGTTATACTAACCAACAACTTGCATTTTTGGTAAACACAAATTACACGCGGGACTCATTGCTATTTGCATGGCAGAATAACTCTAACTAATTGTGGTACGCCTATTAACAATAGTGTGTGTATTGATAGAATATTGCATGATTGATGTTGCTTTGGTGACGTTTGCGTTCCTGTTGATGCCAAATGGTGAGTATTATTGCTTTAAATGTCGCTATAAGCTAGGAAAATACTAATACTAAAGGGATTAGTGTGGGTTTAACATTAGAATTTTCATTTCCAGATATTAATTATTCTTTTGTGTTTGTTTTGCTTAAGTTGGCATTCGGGCCTACCAAGCCATGACATCCAAAATGGAGTTCAGAAGTTGCCACCGTCTTATGAGCACGATGTCTTCTACGCAGACTCGGATGGCTCAGAAAATCTCCAAGCATCCTCAATTCAGAGCACAGTGTTCCTGGTCAAGGATAGGAACATGGAGGACTGCCAAACTTCAGTCAGTGAGGAAACAATAGTCACACACAACCGGGAATCAACAATGTTGCATGAGTATGACATAGACCGAGGAAGTGACCCAGCAAAATATCTGAGAACCCAAATCGATGGGAAAACAGGACCATATTACAAATTTCACCAAATGAACCAATCACGTTCATCATAGCCCAAGAAATGTTTCATGTTACCCAGAATTTTATTATAAAAAGGGTAGTAGAATAGTGAGGAGTCATCTCTCTATCTACGCCGCTACCTTCTAACCCAGACCATTACTTACAGACGACGACAGACGAATTGCAGACTGACATGCTTGCACGATCTTTGGTCTTTTGGAGATCTTTGAGACTGTGTCATGCTGAGCAAAGAACTTTCCCGGACTTTTGAGTCTTGGCCTGCTTTCTATTGGGACAATTGAGCAAAGAATTTGGTTTATGCAGAGCCAATTGACTTAGAAAAGACCCTGATAGCAAGACTAGGTAAATATAAAATGTCATGCGATTTGTATTGATTGACTAAATTCAAATTCGATTGACCGAAATGCTAATTATATGATTGCAAACAAAATTTTAGATGAACAAAATATTGATTAACAGAAATAATGAGTTTGTGGTTCTTCCAGTTATTAGAGGATTCTGAAGCTTTAAAATGTGTTTTAGCTGGTTCTAAATCACCATCAACCAGTCAAACTAATTGGTCCATCGACCAAGAGGTGGAGTGCCTTGATTTTAAGGTTAGGATCCTTTAGGGGGTTGATGTAAATATGTATATTTTGTAATAAATTTTCTTTCCCTATAGGTAATAAGGTACCCCCCCACATGTCCAGCGGATACATCGTCCTCCTGTGCGCAGACTCGTGAGAGAAAAAAAAAACGTATGAGTGTTGGTGTTATGGGCCCCACCAATGAATGAGTGTGTGAATGTGTTAGCGTGACGACGGGTCTGCGACGCAGGGAGGTTATGTAAGTTTTACCCCAGTAGATTTGCGCTGGATCAGTTTTTCTGGTAGCAGAGTTATGGTTTTATTGTATTGGTTTGGTGATTATTGCTTATTGATTTTGATTTCTGATTATTGATTATTGATTGCGGATGTTTGGTTGATTATTGATTTATGTACTAACATTCTTTGTTGAAGCGTGTCACGTTCTATGTTGTTTCTGAAGACTTCTGGGATGTAGAAAGTTGGATGCCCTGTAGGTACACGGGGAAAACGTGTGGCAAGTGAAGTCACATGGTGTATTGTTGGTTGCCCTGTAGGTACATGGGGAAAACGTGTGATGACTGAAGTCGCACGACGCATTGTCTGTGTTCGAATTGGTAACATCGTCGTGTGTTATCGGTAGGGACATTTCTGTATGACAGAGGTGTATGGGTAGCGAAGGCCACCTGTGAAATTTCGGTCTTAACTTACAGGAGTCAATTGTGAGCTCTGATTACGCTTATCACTGGAAAGGTAATAGGTCTCCCCTAAGCTTGATAGAAGGGTAAAGTAGAGGGAAGTGCTACTTTATCAACAAATGAAATAATTCTGTGGAAGGGCAGAGGTAAGCGCTGCTCTCGAGAAATACAGAATTCTTGTGTAAATGAACTGCATTTTCTGTTTGAATGTGTGCAAGTGAAATAGCATTCGGCTTAATTGTGAAACTCTGGCCTTAATTCTCAGGAGCAGTGTAGTCTCTACATGTGTTTTATCTCCAGAGAAACAGTTAGCTAATGCTTGTTAGAAGGGTAAGGTAGAGGGAAGTGCTACTTTATCGGCGAATGGAATAATTCCGTGGAAGGGCAGAGGTAAGCGCTGTTCTCAAGAAATACAGAATTCTTGTAAAAGGTCAAAACTATTTCTTTGATTTAGCGAAGCGGACAATGGTGGTGTTTTTATGTTGTTACTAATAGATTTTGAGTAAAAGAGAGCGTAAGAGAAAGTTGCCGATAAATTTTGTAAAGGAGGGGTCAGCAGAAGCAGGAGTAGTGAGAAAGCTGACGTCAGAAAGACCGCGCTGGGATTGGCCAGCTGGGAAGTGGAATGGAATGGAAAAACATTTATAGAGCGCATGGCTACCCGGAAGCATCCCAGCGCTTATAGCCGACAGCAGGAGAACCAGAGGGGCTAAGGAAAGAACAAAGTCTTTATTTGTTTCCGGAAAGCCATGTGGTCTGGGATTAAGCGTAGGTGAAGAGTCAAGGCATTCCAGAGTTTGGAGGCGTTGTAAGAAAAAAGTCTGCCACCACTTCTGGACCTCTTGATCCTGGGGATCTCAGCCAAATGCAGCTCATCTGATCTGAGTTTACGCTTGGCTTTATATGGACGAATCATGGTGGAAATCGACGGTGGACCGAGTCCCTGCCCACCTTTATGTACTAGACATAAAGATTTGAACTTGATTCGTTCCTGAACCGGGAGCCAGTGTAGGGCACGGAGAGCCGGTTTGGCTGACAGCCTATTAGAGATTCCCATTAGCAGTCTCGCTGCACTGTTTTGTAAGGATTGAAGTTTCTTGATTGCTGAAATGGGAGCGCCCAGGTACAGGGCGTTCCCATAATCCAATCTAGAGAGTATTAATGACTGGACCAATACTTTCTTGGCCATAGAGGGAAGAAGGGGTAGGACCTTTCAGGCCATTCTAAGTAGGCCGTAACAGAGGGCTGCTGTTTTCCTGGCTTTCCTGGTTTTCCTGGCTTTTCCTGAGGCTGAGGTCCTGGTCCATCCATACCCCTAAACTCTTGATTTCCGCTTTCGGAATTGGGGCTGGGCCCATACACGATGGCCACATCTGGCTGGGGTTGAAACGGAGGGAGTTACCTAAGATCATAATCTCAGTTTTTCCTCCATTGAGCCTGAGTTGAGAGTCATCCATCCAGCTCGAGATGTCATTTACACAGGAATGGAGGGTGTGGATTTCCTGTTCGGCTTGGGTGAGCCCGACCACCAGCTGGGTGTCATCGGCGTAGGTAATTATTCGGATTCTGTAAGGCGCTATTCTGGCTGCTAGAGGGGACATATATACATTGAATAATGTCGGGCTGAGTGAGGAGCCCTGAGGCACCCCGCTCAGCAGGTAAATGGGTTTGGAAACAGTGCTTTCATCAAACACCTGGAAGGTTCTTCCCTCCAGGAAAGAGGATAGCCACTGGAGTGCCATGCCATCCACTCCTATATTCCTGAGATGCCGGATCAGAGTCGAGTGATTTACCGTGTCAAAAGCGGCTCTCAGGTCGAGGAGTATAATGGCCACTGAGCCTCCAGAGTCCAGAATCTTCCTTTTTTCTTCCACCACTACCAGCAAAGCGGTTTCAGTGCTTTGGCGTGGATGGAAGCCGGTTTGGGAGTGGTGGAGCAGGCTATGACTTTTGAGAAACCCTCAAAGAGTTAAATTTACGTGTTTCTCTGTTACCTTACAAATTGCCGGGGCAAGGGATATGGGGCAGTAGTTGCCCAGATCGGCCGGGTCCAGATTGGGCTTTTTTAGTAGAGCTCTCGCCCTCGCCTTTTTCCACCTGGTGGGAACTATTCCCGTGGTAAGCGAGGCGTTGATCAGGTTTATCATGTTAGGTGCTATGATAGGGGTAACCTGTTTCAAGATGTCCAGTGGCGCTGGGTCAGCCGGGGAGCAGCTCTTTACCGTGGCCAACAGGGAGCTAAAAGTTTCCTGTGTCACGAGTGGGATATCTTTTAAGATAAATTCTGTTTGGGAGTCTGTCTGAAGTCGGGGAGGGAAATCTTCCTCGATCCTAATTGGAAGGGATTCAAGGATATGCTGAACTTTGTTATTAAAGTATTCGGCGAGTTTGTTGCACTGTTCGCCTGACATATCAGGGGCTGCTCTGGTGGGGGGAGCTTTGAGAAGATTTTTAATGATATTAAAAGTTTCTTTGGAGGAGTTGGACGCTGCTAAAATTCTGTTTTCATAATATGAGGCTTGAGCTTTCCTTAATTCTGCTTTATAAGTAAGAATGGCTAACCTATAGTCCTGTTTTTTTGACGGTAGAAAATCTTTCCTCCAGTGTCTTTCCTTCACTTTACATTGCTGCTTTAGAGTGCGTAATTCTGCTGTAAACCATGGGGCATCTTGAGGACCTGCCGACTTCTTTATCCTGACCTTTGGAAGGACCGTATTGAGTGACTCCTCAATCCAGCAGAGGAAATCCTCATTAGCCTGTCCCGGACATTGGGATAGGCTAGGTTTTATCTTTTCCAGCTCCTGAGACCATTTCTCCAAGGGGAGCTTGTTCCAAGGGCGACCGCATGTCCAGAAAGGTTGCGTCTTGGGCCTAGTTGTCTGAGGAGACCAAAGAAGATTTATAAGGAAATGATCTGTCCAATGTAATGGAGTAGGTTCAGTTCCCTTCAGGTCAACTAAATTAGAGAAAACTTAATCGAGAAGGTGTCCTCTTGCGTGCGTGGTCTTATTGATTTTTTGGGAGAATTTCAGGCTTGTGGCTCATTAAAATGGAGGTTGAAATCTCCCAGAATCGTAAAATTACCCGAGGTGCTGGCCAGCTTGATTGCAGCCTCAAGCAGTGAGTTATTAAATGACCCTATTGGTCCCGGTGGCCGGTAAATTAAGATGCCTGTGAAGGCGAGAAGTGGGGAGAATTCTATAGAAAAGTGAACATTCTCACAGTCTTTAAGCGGGTTGCTCAAGAGGCGACAGATGAGCTTTTCCTTATGGTCGATGGCTATTCCATCACCTCGACTCGTCGGTCGGTCAGCTCTTTGTAGCACATAGCCCGAGGGAAGAGCTTGCGCGATGTCAGGCCCTGAGCTAGGGGAGAGCCGGTAAGGAAATGAACGTCGGGGTCTTGGTCTCTGAGGAGCATCCCTATCTCTGCCGTATGTTTAGGCAGGGATCTGCAATTAAGAAGGGGGATCCTAAATTCGATCTTATCATGAGAGTGGTCTAGCCTGTGTGATGTGAGGTTATGTCTACATGTAGGGCATTTATTTGGGAACTTCTCAGGGGAGAAGACAGTGTCACAGTTGATTCCAAGAGAGTTATTTAATTTCCTAAGGTATGCGCTATTGTATATGAGGCGGGCTGGGATGGACGATGCAGGGGTTTTGGCCCCTGGTCCCGGCCAGGTGCGGACGGGCGCAGCCGGGCTTGCCTTAGGAGCGCCTTCGGCACGCCAGCGGCGCGCCCACTGCGCGCATCCAATGCGCGGTCGCATGAGTGTGTGCTTTTAACTGTTTTTGCACTGCCCGGGGTCAGCCACTGAACTGCTGACCCGGCACTGTCAAAACGGAAGTGAGTATCAAGCCCCGAGCCCCTAGAGCACTGAACACGGCTCTGTTCCCGGTAAGCACAACAGAAATCAATTCCCCAATAACAAAGGTACAGTTTTTAAAAACACAGAGCAATTTAAAATGAATAAAATAATATTTTGTCTTAAGTGAAGTGACATAGACGCACAGGATTGGTGCGTTAGTGTACGCCGCGCTAGGAGTGGAGAAGTGACAGGGTGATGAAGAAGCTCCGGGTTGGTGCGTTAGTGTGAGTCGCGCTGGGATTGGAGAATTGCAAAAGGGACATAGACGCTCCGGATTGGTGCGTTAGTGTGTGTCGCGCTACGATTGGATAAGATCACAGAATAGTCATAGAGGAAATCTAGCGATACCGAAATAAGAAAAATGATGTATTACGATCCACCAGAAAAAGAGAAAAAGTCCTGGTTTGGAAAGATTAAGAACTTATTCAAAAAGGATAAACTGATTGTGACTAGAGAGGGACAGTTGCTTCCTCCACCAAAATCACCTGCATCCTTCATGGTTGCGAAATATGGGTATCATACATGTATTTGGCTAGATAATTGGGCAAAGAATACTAAAGATGATGGAGTTTTAGCGTTTCCAGAACATGGCTCATTTAATTTAGCGGTATTAAGGAACTTAAGGGAAAGGATGATGAGACTAGAACCGAGACCTAGACCTACTCAGTTTGAAGCATTGACAGAATGGGAAGATGAGATGTATGAAAGAGAGCGACAGCGGAGTGGCGGAAGGTATAAATACATGTTTGGTAGACCGTGTGGACAGGGAAATCATGATGACAGAATGAGAAGATGGCGGAGTGCAAATATGGCTGATGGGATGTTCCCTAAGAGACTAGTAGTAGAAAATGTACAGAGAAGAGTAACAATACAGGTTCAGAAGGCTACAAGTATGGTGTGAATGAGTCGAAGGATGATGTACTCGAGGACATGTTTTATAAAAATCCTCCCCCGTACCAACCAAATTCTATGTTTTTGACACCAAGTGCGCCAGTGAAAGAGGCACCACAAAATATAAAATTTGAGTCAACGCCACCTGAGGTAGGGAAAAATAATCCCTTTAGAGAATCAGAAAATACACAACCTGGTAGAATGATAAATGAAAACTCAGCTGAATTAGCCAGAACTACTTTAGAGTTAACTGAAAAGATTAGGAAATTGACCAAAAATATGGAAGCTGTAACTGTTCCTGTAACAATAGGACCAGTGATGCCTATTTTTGAGAAACAAAAAGATAGTGAACATTGTCTAACAATCCCTTATAACACTAATAAGCAAGCTGAAATGGAAAAAAGAGATTCAGGAGAAAAAACATGGGGAAAAGTGGTAAGAACTTCTGGATTAAGTACTCCTAAAAATTTAACAGTGAATCCGAGCCCAACGAATAACACACCAATGACGACAGAATCAGTACCAGGATCACCAAAGAGTGAAATAATTCCTGTAGGTCCCACTTCTGATGAACTAAGTGAATGGTTAAGGAGTTTACAGCAAAAAGATGCTGAACCTCAAACCTTAGATGTGGCAAAATTAAAAATAACTTTAGAAGAATTAATAGTAGGAACTCTTCCCACAGAAAAATTAAAAGCATATCAGGATGAAGAACTAATGTTTCTATGTAAAAGTATAACATGGAGAGCGAGAAACTTGCATGAAAAACTAGAAGAAGTGGCGAGTGAAATAGGTATCGATTTTGAGAAAATAAAGTCATTACAGAAACCATACAGAGTAGATTTTTCTGAAAAAGATATTGAGAATTTGAATACTGCAGGAAGAATGACGCAAATTAAAGACCTAATTGTTTTACTAAGAAAATGGGGCGATGTAGATAAATGGAAGAGCAGATGGTTTCGGAAACGAGATGATGTAACAGACAAAACATTTGCAGCTTTCCCAGTAAGAAATGAAATTAAATGAAAGGTACACTTGTAGAGCGCATGGCTACCTGGAGGCCCCCCAGCACTAGGCGTGACTGGTTAACGGGTGGACGCGGAAGGATGAATTGATTTAGGGGAATGGAAAGGTTTTGAGGTGTTTCCTGAAGGCGCAGTGGCTGGCCTCTTTCCGGAGGTGGAGAGGAAGAGCGTTCCAAAGTCTGCCTGCATTCAAAGAGAAGAGTATGCCACCACTTCTGGCTCGTTTGAGTTGCCCAGATCTAAGGTGTAGCCTCTTGAGAAGAGTCTTAACCATTGCTTCTTTCCAAAGTTGAGGAACTATTCCTGTGCAAAGTGAGGCGTTGATGGTGTGGGTGGTAGTAGGACCGATAATGGATGCAGCTTTGGTTAAGATGTGCATGGGCGCTGGGTCTCTTGGTGAACTGCTTTTTACTGTAGGCATAAGTGTCAGGAACGATTCCAAGGGGAGAGGGGGAAAGCATTCTAGCCAGTGAGTGATGGGGGGCAGTCTACTGGGGGGGCTCATCGATACAGGGTCGATTTGGGGGAGAGTTTTTATAATGTTCTGAATTTTGTTATCAAAGAACTCGGCCTGGTTTTCGCAGCGAGTTCCAAGGGAGTCCGTGGGGACGGGGGGGGGACCGGGATTTTTAGGAGCCTTTTAATGACGACAAATGTCTCTCTGGGGGAATTGGCGGCTAGATGAATTTTTTCCACGTAGTAGGCTGCCTGAGCTTTCTTCATTTTCTCTTTGTATGTGCGTACAGCGTTCCTATAGGTGAGCTTGCTGTTGGCTGCATAATCTTCCCTCCAGTTCCTTTCTAGAATTATACATCTCTGCTTCACGATGCGCAGTTCAGCTGAGTACCAGGGTGATTTAAGTGAGCCAAACTTTTTGGTGATGTGTACTTTAGGGAGGACCTGATTCAGTGAGTCATCTATCCAGCTGCAGAGATTGTTATACATTGCGACTGGACAGGGGACCAACTGCGGTCTATTGTTTTCGAGTTCATGGATCCAATTCTCTAGGGGGAGTTTGAGAAGAGAGTAAGAGAAAAAGAGAAAGTGGTAACTGAGTGTTCCATGAGGGAGATTTCAGGAGGAGGCTATGTGCATGTCCCCTGGACTAGACAAGACATTTTGTCATTTACAAATGACTTTCTCCATTTGTGCGAGAAGCCAGTGGAGTGGTATAGGCCCTCCAGATACCCTAGAGATCCTAAAACAGGTGCCCCTGATCCAGAAGTAATGACAAAATACGAACAGGTAGTTACCTTTTTGAAAAATAAAGTACCTCCAAAAGAAGATTTAAGTCATTTTGTATATCGATTTGTGTACGGGTTGCGACCTGAAATGATTAAACAGCATACCGTGGATTGGCAAAATAAAAAGATAGATGAAGTATTAAGGCATGCAAAATATTTTAGCAATGAGATAGAAGCCAAGCAACGTAAGTTAAAAGAAAAAGCCATGTGGGCTCAAGTAAAAGTGGCAGAAAGACAAGAAGCCCAACTGATTGAACAGGCAAATGGCATGACCAATATGAAACAAAAACCCAATATTGGGAAAGGAAAAGGACAGATTAATATAGAAGAAGCCAAAAAGAAGTGGCCATGTCATAACTGCGGAAAGATAGGGCATTGGAAATCCGAGTGTAAATTACCCCCAAGTGCTAATGGCGATAATGCATCATTAAATCCACAGGTGCAGAATGAGGTGAGTTGTCAACCACAGCGACAGCAGCAGGTTGTTGCCCAACAGTGTCAGGTGCCAAAACCACTTTTCCACAGAGCGTAAACCCTCAGAGATACAGTAATGAGACAGGATTCTACACGAAGAACAGGTAACTAAGCTGCTGCGCGCTAGTGCTGTTTTGCAGTATTGGCTGCAACGCGGTGAGAGTGAGTCAGAAGATAGTTATTGACGGTGCCGAGGAGAGGAAGAAGAGTGCATACTTGGCGCAACTCTGGAAATAGACCAGACAGGCCCTTTTGTGGACGGAAAGGTAAATGACGAAAACATTACTTTCCTAGTAGATACTGGTGCTATTCGTTCAACTGTTAGATCAGCTGATGTTAAAAATCTTCCTCTCTCAGATGAGACAATCCAAGTAGTTGGAGTTTCAAACAGACAGATAAAAACGTATCTTACTGAACCAGTTAAGGTTAAAATAGGGAAATTTTCCGAGATGCACCGTTTTGTCGTGTGCGATACCAGCCCTGTAAATTTGTTAGGACGGGACTTGTTGTGCAAGATGAACTGCACAATTTTCTGTACTCCTGATGGCATAGCCTTTGAGACTCCTGATGAGGATGTACTGTACAAAATGACTATAGCTAATATGGAACCTGAGGTTACTGAGGCATTTGCTGTATTTGACCCAGAAGAATTACCTTAGGAATTGAAGAACACAGTGAAAACGGAGGTATGGGATTTCACGGGAGAAGATGTGGGATTAATGAGAAATATAGATCCAGTAAAAATTACTGTAAAGGAAGGAGTAAGTTACCAAAATATTACACAGTATAAATTGACACCCGAGATAATTGCAGGAGTTACTCCCATAATAGACAAAATGATTGAACAAGGCATTTTGAGAGAAATAATGAGCAGCCCATGTAATTCACCAATTACGGAACTTTCAGGATAGTACAAGACCTATGAAAAGTGAATAAAATTGTTGTATCATGTTGTCCCATCGTACCAAATCCTTCTGTGATTTTATATCAGATTCCTCATGATGCAGAATGGTACATGCATTGACTTGTGTCATGCTTTCTTTTCTAATCCATTGCACCCTGATAGCCAACAGATTTTTGCGTTCCGGTTTGGCGAACGTATTTTGGCATGGTGCCGAATCCCACAGGGGTATACAGAAAGTCCATCGATATTTAATCAGATTCTGAAGGAGTCCCTAGAAGATTTAAAAATGCCCGAAAGTTCGGTACTAGTCCAGTATATCAATGACCTATTAGTGGCATCGAGAACTCGAGAAGCCTGTGTAGTGGATACTGTTGCATTGCTGAATCATTTAGCAGATGGAGGACTTAAAGTATCCCCATCAAAGCTGCAATTCTGTCAAAAAGAAGTACAGTATTTAGGCCATAAAATTGAAAAGGACTAAGGAAAGTGACTGCAGATAGAATCAGGATAATCAAAGGAATGAGAGCCCCAATGACTCAAAGAGAGGTGAGAATGTTTCTTGGAATGGTTGAATACTGCCGTCAGTGGATCAGTAATTTCTCACTGATTGCAAAACCTCTGGTACGTTTCACAAAGAGTGATGTAAAAGACCCCATTGAATTGAATAAGGAGGAGTTGAAGGCTTTTAAACAATTGAGAGATGGTTTGTGTTAAGCACCAACTCTTGGCATGCCTAACTATGAAAAAGAGTTTGAGCTATATTGCAGCGAAAGAAATGGATGTACAGAAACATGGAAAATTGAGAAGACCAATCGCATATTTTTCAGCTATATTAGATCCTGTAGCTGTGGCATTGCCTGGTTGTTTGAAAGCTGTAGCAGCTATTTGTAAGAGCCTGGAACAGAGTGAAGGAATTGTGATGGGATATCCTGTGAGAGTGTTTGTGTCTCATGACGTGGCGATCCTTTTAACTAGGAACCGCACCCAGTTTATGACGCATAGTCATCTAACTAAGTATGAGAAAGTAATTTTAGGTGCAACAAATGTGAGCCTTGTGAGGTGTCTTAATGTAAACCCTTCAACATTGTTACCTGGCGCTGAGAATGTGGAAGTCAGGGATGATGTGGATCATGACTGTTTGGAAGTACTTGATTTTTGTACTAAGCCATGCCCTGATATAAAAGATATACCTTTGAAAGAAAGTGACTATGTGATGTTTGTGGATGGGTCATGCTTGAGAACAGATGAAGGGATTTTGAGTGCAACGTATGCAGTGTGTACTGTAGCAGCTGTATTGGAAGCATCTTGTTTGAAAGGAGGGAAATCAGCTCAGGTTGCCGAACTATTTGCATTAACAAGAGCGTGCAAGTAGGTAAAGAATCTGAGAGTCACTGTGATTACCGATAGCCAGTATGGCTTTGGTGTGGTGCATGACTTTGGGCAAATTTGGTCCCAAAGAGGATTTTTGACATCGAGTGGAACTCCTATAAGGAATGCTGAAGTGGTTGGAAAGTTGCTAGAGGCGATACAGCTGCCTAAGCAATTAGCAGTAGTAAAATGTGCTGCACACACCAAAACCGCTGACTATATTTCAGCGGGAAATGAGTTTGCTAATGACATGGCACAATATTGTGCACAAAAAAAGAATTCAGTGAATCGTGGAAGGGAAAAAGAAATGAATTCATGTCCCTTGCTTTTTACTAATACTGTGAATACATGGGAGGAGGTAAGGCAGTTACAAGAGGAAGCAGGAGATGAGGAAAGGAAACAGTGGTTAAAAGCAGGATGTGCACCCCGAGAGACATATCACGTTTGGGTTTATCGGGATGGAAGACCAGTCATGTCTGATAGCATGGTCTCTTCTATGGCACGGATGTATCATGGACAAGCACATGTAGCAAGGGATGCTATGATCAGACTTTTCAAACAGACATGGTATAATGGCCATGTCTGAACTGGGGTGGCGTAGTGGGCAAAAGAACGATGGATTTAACCCAGATCTCTTGACTGGGGGAGAATGTATGCATTGCCAGCATTCCGTCCATCATTTGTTTGTTGTAATGCTTTTCGCCCTAAGTGGGATGGGTATTCCCAGACGTGGGACCCGTGCTCACTACGCCACTGGAGTCAAGCTATCCTGGCTGATGACGGCTGATAGCCAGAAACCGGTCCTAGGATGCTTGATTCCGGTCCAGGGAAGACATGGCTTGGCAGTTCGAGCTGGACTGTTCCCATGAGGCACAGGGTCAAGACTGATTTGCATATGGCCATGTTTGAACTGGGGTGGCGTAGTGGGCAAAAGAACGATGGATTTAACCCAGATCTCTTGACTGGGGGAGAATGTCTGCATTGTCAGCATTCCGTCCATCATTTGTTTGTTGTAACGCTTTTCGCCCTAAGTGGGATGGGTATTCCCAGACGTGGGACCCGTGCTCACTACGCCACTGGAGTCAAGCTATCCTGGCTGATGACGGCAGATAGCCAGAAACCGGTCCTAGGATGCTTGATTCCGGTCCAGGGAAGACATGGCTTGGCAGTTCGGGCTGGACTGTTCCCATGAGGCACAGGGTCAAGACTGATTTGCATATGGCGATGTCTGAACTGGGGTGGCGTAGTGGGCAAAAGAACGATGGATTTAACCCAGATCTCTTGACTGGGGGAGAATGTCTGCGTTGTCAGCATTCCGTCCATCATTTGTTTGTTGTAACGCTTTTCGCCCTAAGTGGGATGGGTATTCCCAGACGTGGGACCCGTGCTCACTACGCCACTGGAGTCAAGCTATCCTGGCTGATGACGGCTGATAGCCAGAAACCGGTCCTAGGATGCTTGATTCCGGTCCAGGGAAGACATGGCTTGGCAGTTCGGGCTGGACTGTTCCTATGAGGCACAGGGTCAAGACTGATTTGCATATGGCCATGTCTGAACTGGGGTGGCGTAGTGGGCAAAAGAACGATGGATTTAACCCAGATCTCTTGACTGGGGGAGAATGTCTGCATTGTCAGCATTCCGTCCATCATTTGTTTGTTGTAACGCTTTTCGCCCTAAGTGGGATGGGTATTCCCAGACGTGGGACCCGTGCTCACTACGCCACTGGAGTCAAGCTATCCTGGCTGATGACGGCTGATAGCCAGAAACCGGTCCTAGGATGCTTGATTCCGGTCCAGGGAAGACATGGCTTGGCAGTTTGGGCTGGACTGTTCCCATGAGGCACAGGGTCAAGACTGATTTGCATATGGCCATGTCTGAACTGGGGTGGCGTAGTGGGCAAAAGAACGATGGATTTAACCCAGATCTCTTGACTGGGGGAGAATGTCTGCATTGTCAGCATTCCGTCCATCATTTGTTTGTTGTAACGCTTTTCGCCCTAAGTGGGATGGGTATTCCCAGACGTGGGACCCGTGCTCACTACGCCACTGGAGTCAAGCTATCCTGGCTGATGACGGCTGATAGCCAGAAACCGGTCCTAGGATGCTTGATTCCGGTCCAGGGAAGACATGGCTTGGCAGTTCGGGCTGGACTGTTCCCATGAGGCACAGGGTCAAGACTGATTTGCATATGGCCATGTCTGAACTGGGGTGGCGTAGTGGGCAAAAGAACGATGGATTTAACCCAGATCTCTTGACTGGGGGAGAATGTCTGCATTGTCAGCATTCCGTCCATCATTTGTTTGTTGTAACGCTTTTCGCCCTAAGTGGGATGGGTATTCCCAGACGTGGGACCCGTGCTCACTACGCCACTGGAGTCAAGCTATCCTGGCTGATGACGGCTGATAGCCAGAAACCGGTCCTAGGATGCTTGATTCCGGTCAAGGGAAGACATGGCTTGGCAGTTCAGGCTGGACTGTTCCCATGAGGCACAGGGTCAAGACTGATTTGCATATGGCCATGTCTGAACTGGGGTGGCGTAGTGGGCAAAAGAACGATGGATTTAACCCAGATCTCTTGACTGGGGGAGAATGTCTGCATTGTCAGCATTCCGTCCATCATTTGTTTGTTATAATGCCAAGTTTAGACTTGTATCTGAGGACCTATGTCAGAGATGCCTTATATGTCAGCAATATAATCCTGGAAGAAAAACAGTGGTGAGCCTAGGAACAGTAGGATGAGAAGGAGGGCCTTTTACCAGAATGCAGATTGACTTCATTGAAATGCCCCCCTGCAACAGACTGAGGTATGTTCTAGTGGTAGTTTGCCTATTTTCACGTTGGGTGGAAGCATACCCGACTCGAAGAAGTGATGGAATTACTGTAGCATAACTACTATTGAGAGAGTTCATTCCCAGATTTGGTTTTCCAGTCACGATTGAATCAGATAGAGGAAAACATTTTCATAATGAAATCATGAAACTGATTTGTGAAGCCTTGAATGTTCAACAGAAACTGCATTGTGCTTATCGCCCAGAGGCTTCTGGTGTGGTGGAACAAGTGAATGGCACCATTAAAAATAGATTTGGAAAAATGTGTTTAGCCACAGGTTTGAAATGGCCTGATGTCTTGCCTCCAGTGCTCATGACTATTAGATCTATCCCAGATATAAATACTGGATTGAGTCCCCATGAAATAGTAATGGGGAGGGCAATGAGACATGTTTTCATTCCTGTCAACAAACTATTGCATATATCTGATGACTTGGTGTTGAATCATTGCAAGGGGTTGGCTGGTTCCATTCATTCTGTGTTTCATCAGGTTGGATCAGATGCAACCACTCTTGAAAAGAAGCCAGCTCATGATCTAAGCCCAGGTGACTGAGTGAGAGTTAAAGTGTATAGAAGAAGAAATTGTCTGGTCCCACGGTGGGGTAAACCACGTCAGGTAATCTTGACTACGACGACAGCTGTGAAATGTGCAGGAGTGAAGAATTGGATTCATGCTAGTCATACCTTGCGAATTCCAAATCCAGTGGATAACAGTGAAGAGGAGTATTTTGAAGAATCTGATACCAGTTCTGAGTCAGATTCCGAAGAAACAAGAACAAGACCAGCTCCTGAAAGGGAAGAGTTGGAAGAACAGTAATAGCACCAGAAAATCTACCATTGAGAAGGAGATTGCAGATTTCTGACAATAGATACTGAACCCGTACAAGTACATGAAAGAGTAAACGGAAACAGTCAAGAGACTGTCAAAGAAATTCTTGATAAAGAAGCTCCACATGAAAAAATGAGAGAAATTCCACCTGAAATCACAGAAGTAGATGGTGAGGTACCAGATACAGAAAGAGAGGGAAAGATTGTTGTGGAAGACCCCCGAGGAGGTGTAGAGAAACCATACATCCAGGTAGATGAAGGGACAGTTAGTCAGCAGGAAGATTGTGTGGAAGAAACACAAGGAGATATTAGATAAGAAAGAGGAAGTTGCGGAAAGAAAGACTACTGAAAGTAAGAGTCAGGGTGGAACTGAATCTGAGGACAGTGACGAAGAAGTACCGGAAGGTCGAGTTCTGAGAAAAAGAGCATGGGGAACTGAGAGAAGTGAAAAAGGAAATAAGTTAAAAAGGCTAGCAAAGGAGGAAGTTTGGCCAAACAAGATAAAGAGATTAAGATACTGATTGACATGAGTAAAATCATCTAGAGCTGAACAAGTTAATGAGATGTTTAGCCAAGAGGAATCAAAAGATATTGAACAGACACTGTCAGAGAGAGGAAAACGGACTAAGAAACCCAACCAGAAGTATAAGTCACCAGAATGGTCATATGTGGCACTTCCTGAAGTACAAGAGGAAGCAGACAGCCAAGGGGATCTAGGGGTGACTATACCAGAAGTGGTTGAGGAAGACGAAGAATCGGAAATCCTGAGAGTTATCTTGTCCGACATCGGGGAAGAGACGGATGTTCAGGAAATTCTGAATCAAGACTGTGAGAATAAAGTGAAAGACGATCAAATGCCAAATTGAAGAAACCAAGGTGTTCCCAAAGGAGAAATTTGAAAAATGACCGAAATAAAGACATAACCGAAAAAGAACCAAGTAGGCGCCTATAGCCTTGAGTTTAGACAAAACTAGTTGTGTGTAGACGAGGCTAAGTCAAAAGACACTGATAATTTTCTGAAATGGCAAACACAGAAAGTAGAACATCTACATGTGTGTTCCTTCGAAGATGGTGCAAGGTGTGTTGCTGTTGTACAGGATTACTAATGCTTCTGTGGAGTGCGTTAGCTTTAATAGTTTCATTTAAAGTAACATTTGAAACGATAGAAGGTCGTAGTGAGAATAAGTCTGATGTAGAAAAGATTCATGATATTCATCTGACTAAAGAAATAGATAGAACTTCCTTACATAAAGATAGGTCCATAACTTATTTTTCTAACAATGTAGTCTCAAAATTGTTGTATGAATATGTAAAAACCATGGATATGAGAGACTGCTATGTCTGCATGCAGTTACCTGCATCAGTGTCTGAGGGAGTCACATATCACCACCTTCCAGTAACATATGGAATAACATGTAGTGTGTTTGTTTTATAAAACGTGGAAACTAGAATATTATTTTTCTGACGTAGATAACATATTTTCACAAGTACCTGTAGTTTCTGAACTGAATAGAGTTAAACCTGGTAAAGGTTTAGGTTAATTTTTCTTAGAAACTAGAGAATTAACTTTAGAAACAGTATAGAAATAATCTCACTTGTAGTTTAAAGAAAGAATAAAAGACTTTCCTAGATATGGTAGAAGAAAGAAGAATAAGAATGCAAAAGAAGATACCTGAGGGAAAGGGAGAAAAGACAGTTTGGGACGTTGAAAGATAAAAATATTTGAAAGGAGAAACTAGTCCAGCTATGGCTTTAGATTGGCCTCAGAAAGGGAAATTGTATATTATAAGAAATCAAACTGTGTATGATAACTATTTTATAGGTACGAGTGATTGCCATGATACTTATAGAATCATGGGTGGATGGGGATTTAAAGGAGGAAATGATCCGGTATTCCCTGGATTATATTTTATCTGTGGAAACAAAGCTTATTATTGATTACCAGACCATTGGTATGGCACATGTTATCTAGACCTGGTCTTCCCAAAGATATTTCATGTGAGAAGGGGAAAAGATGGTGCACATGAGATAGGTAGACAACTAACACGTAGAAGGAGGGAGACTTGGACAGAAATTGTTGGGGATATTTTTGGAGCATTGATACCAGCCGTTGGAATATCACTGAATGCACACAAAATTAGAAAATTGTCTACAGTAGTGGATTGCTTATCGACAAGCACTGTTGGAGGATTTTTGTTAGTAAATACAGAAATGGTTGCCATGCGAACCATGGTGATGCAAAATCGACTTGCCCTTGATAATATTTTGGCCAAAGAGGGTGGAGTCTGTGCAATGCTGAAGGTGCAACATTGTTGTACTTATATACCTGACGAAAGTCAAGATTTAAAAACATACATGAAGAATATAACGGATTTGCATGAGGAGATTGTTCCATTGGAGGTTGAAAGTGTTTGGGAAAAGATTGGAAAAGGGTTTTCTACTATCAAAGACTTTTTACTAAGATTAGGTAGTACCTTTATTGGTAAGATTCTAATTCCAGTAACATGTGTGATATTTTTAGTATTAATTTTAAGACTAGGATGTTTATGTTGCAAAAGAAGAAAATTACAAAATCATATAATAAGAGAAACTACTAAGAGAAGAGACAAAGAAAGAAAGGAAAGAAAAATGGAAGATATAGAATTAGAAGAATGGAAAGAGAATGTGTATAAAAAGACAAGAGAGGATGAAACACGTGGTCCAATGCACAACGTCGCACGGTACCCAGGGATTGCGGTTCCTCGTCACTAGTGGGGTCCACTTGCCTCAGCATCGCTGGGGACTCACGATGGCCTTGGAGAAGTCAGCAAATCCTCTTCCTGGGATGCAGGGACTTCGAACACCGACCGGAGCGGGAAAGTTTGCGACCGTTGATTGCAAGATTGGGTGCCTGCCAAGCAGGAGAGTCACTCCTTGACTCCAAGGGAGATTCTTCAGTCTTCCAGAGGTAGTGGAACGTTGAAGGGCCAGGATTCTTCTTCAGAGTGTCGTCCAGGTATATCTAGTTTGCAATGGCAAGGGTTCTCTAACTTATAATGAAAGGAAGGGAGGGACTAGCTCTATGACCCCACCTATGGGAGGGTCAGGGGAGTGGGTGGCTACACCCACTTCCCTTCGTCCAGTTTCGTGCTAGAGCAGGGGCAGGTAGCCCCTGAGCCGGTTTGAACTGGTGTATGCACAGAGGAGCCTACTGCTCCCCCAGTGCAGGACTTCAAAGCACTCTAGGAGTGCACCCACCCAGCCCCAATACACTAAACCCTGTCTGGGAGGTGGCCACACCTCCCTGTGACAGAATGCCTATTGTTGGGGCTCCTCCACTGCGAGTTTCGGTCATCAGCAGGAGGGCAGCCCAGTGTCTGTGACTGGTGGCATCCATTTTCTGATGCCAGGGCTCTTCAGGATTCTACCGTGTTTCCACAGTAGGTACACGTCTATCCCTCTAGAAGGGTGGGATCATGGGTATGATTCCAAAGCGTTTGACACCAAACACGACATGTTTTGATGCAGCCATTCCAAAGTTAGCATTTACCGTGAGGTTGAAATGCACTTAAGAGTATATGGTGTGGCCGCATTCACAAACAGCCCCAGAGAATGGACTCTGAGAGCTGCAGAGGGGCCCTGCTCAGGCAGAGGCACCCCCTCACATGGAAACCAAGCACCCTGCCCTCAGGATTGATAGGGCCTGCCTTAGGGGTGACTGATAGGTTTAAATGTGTGTGCAGGAGAGATATAGTGAACCTATATCTCAGTGAGGAGTGCTAACACTACCTCACCCAGGCTGATGTAGCAGGCCTGGGGTGTCAGATTTAGTCTGCTTCCCAGGGGTGGCATAATACATGCTTCAGCCCCTGGTAGGCCTGTGAAGTACCTATGCCCTTGGTACCTAAGGTACCATATACTAGGGGCTCATAAGGTACCACAGAACAGAGAGTCTGGGGCCCTGATTAGCAGGGTCCCAGCCAGACTATAGCCAGAAACCAGTGTAAACATCAGAAAAAAGTGGGGGCAACATAAGAGGCAGATCCTACTCTCATACAAATAGTGTGTGTATTGATAGAATATTGCATGATTTATGTTGCTTTGGTGACGTTTGCGTTCCTGTTGATGCCAAATGGTGAGTATTATTGCTTTAAATGTCGCTATAAGTTAGGAAAATACTAATACCTAAAGGGATTAGTGTGGGTTTAACATTAGAATCTTCATTTCCATATATCAATTATTCTTTTGTGTTTGTTTTACTTAAGTTGGCATTCGGGCCTACCAAGCCATGACATCCAAAATGGTGTTCAGAAGTTGCCACCGTCTTATGAGCACGATGTCTTCTGCGCAGACTCGGATGGCTCAGAAAATCTCCAAGCATCCTCAATTCAGAGCACAGTGTTCCTGGTCAAGGATAGGAACATGGAGTACTGCCAAACTTCAGTCAGTGAGGAAACAATAGTCACACACAACCGGGAATCAACAATGTTGCATGAGTATGACATAGACCGAGGAAGTGACCCAGCAAAATATCTGAGAACCCAAATCGATGCGAAAACAGGACCATATTACAAATTTCACCAAATGGACCAATCACGTTCATCATAGCCCAAGAAATGTTTCATGTTACCCAGACTTTTATTATAAATAGGGCAGTAGAATAGGGAGGCGTCATCTCTCTATCTACGCCGCTACCTTCTACCCCAGACCATTACTTACAGACGACGACAGGCGAATTACAGACTGACATGCTTGCACGATCTTTGGTCTTTTGGAGATCTTTGAGACTGTGTCGTGCTGAGCAAAGAACTTTCCCGGACTTTTGAGTCTTGGCCTGCTTTCTATTGGGACAATTGAGCAAAGAATTTGGTTTATGCAGAGCCAATTGACTTACAAAAGACCCTGATTGCAAGACTCAGTAAATATAAAATGTCATGCGATTTGTATTGATTGACTAAATTCAAATTTGATTGACCGAAATGCTAATTAATGATTGCAAACAAAATTTTAGATAAACAAAATATTGATTAACAGAAATAATGAGTTTGTGGTTCTTCCAGTAGGTTATTAGAGGATTCTGAAGCTTTAAAATGTGTTTAGCTGGTTCTAAATCACCATCAACCAGTCAAACTAATTGGTCCATCGACCAAGTGGTGGAGTCCCTTGATGTTAAGGTTAGGATCCTAAAGGGGTTGATGTAAATATCTATATTTTGTAATACATTTTCTTTCCCTATAGGTAATAAGGTACCCCCCCACATGTCCAGCGGATACATCGTCCTCCTGTGCGCAGACTTGTGAGAGAAAAAAAAAACGTATGAGTGTTGGTGTTATGGGCCCCACCAATGAATGAGTGTGTGAATGTGTTAGCGTGACGACGGGTCTGCGACGCAGGGAGGTTATATAAGTTTTATCACATGGATCACATGTAATATCTTTATGCCACAAAAAAGCTATGTAATTTGAGACGGTATATTGTGTGGCAGTATTATGCAGTAACATGTAAAGGATGGTTATAACCTGTATGTTCCTGTGGGCTATTTGATAGGCAAATGTAAATAAAGAAAGTTATTATGCATACATACATATATCTATCTATCTATCTATCTATCTATCTATCTATCTATCTATCTATCTATCTATCTATCTATCTATCTATCTATCTATCTATCTATCTATCTATCTATCTATCTATCTATCTATCTATCTATCTATCTATCTATCTATCTATCTATCTATCTATCTATCTATCTATCTATCTATCTATCTATCTATCTATCTATCTATCTATCTATCCATATATACATATATATATATATATATATATATATTATCTACTGGCGGTCGCCAGTAGATAGTTATAGTTAGGACCTATTTTCCATAGGAAATCCGCAACATTCTATTCCCAATAAGTCTGGTGCCGGTTGACGAATCCTCGCGGAATTTTTCAAACTTTTGGCCAGCTCCGCTCCGCTCCTACCCTGAAAGTTTCGTGGTGATTCGTCAAGCGGGGACTTAGAAAAAAGGGGGGTCCCAAAACACGTTTTCCCCATGCAATTTCCCATAGGATCTGTTGTCGCAGCTACAGCCCGAACCGCTGAACGGAATGACACCAAATTTGGCAAAGAGGTAGTCCTCAGTTCAGACTCGTGCCTTATGCATAAATGGTGTGAATCTGTTCAGTAGTCCCTGAGAAAATTAGGGTAAAAAAGTTAGTGATATCTATGGCCGGGGAGGATCCGCGGACCCTACCTGCACCGTACGCGCACCCTCCCCGAACCGAGCGCGCATCCTCCCGATCGCGCACTGAATGCTAATTGGCTGTTGAGTGTCTCTCTACATTCGAAACCAGGAACTGTTGGCGGACTCCGGTAGAAGCGAGCTGAAGAAGCAAGGTGAATAAGTGTGTAAAACATATAAAGGGGGCAGAGTGGAAATACCGTGACCCTCTAGAGGTGCTTAGGACCCCCTGGGGCCCCCTTTTTAAAAAAAAAAACTGCGAAATGTGCGCATGGTGCGCGCATCCTATCGCGTTGGATGCACGGATCCTCTCGCGGTGGGTTCGCGGATTCAAGGGGAAAAAAATGAAATTGTTGGGAGATAAAGATTAAGCTTAAGTGTTTTGTTCTTGAGTGGCTCGAAAAAGAGCTGTTGTGTTCATTGAGAGTTTTTGGTACTTATAAGTAAGTACCTATACAGAGTCTAAAGTTGTTGAGGAAGACTCTGTTTCCTTCATCAGTAAAGTGTACTCCATCTCTCCTATACATCTCTTGCATATGAAAGCGCAGATTGTTATTGTAAATGGACCCCATTCTGTAGTCTCGGAGAAAAGCAGAAACAGATTTATTCACATGTTTCCTAGCTTTCTCAATCTGTGGACAAAAATGATCAGACCAGTTCCATTTCTGCCTTTGGCATATGTTAGAGTACACAAAGGCAGTTTTAGGGAAAAGTGAAATCAGTTCTGCAACGGAGTCCTTCATAAGCATTTCCAGACCTACCACAGTCAAAGTGCCTAGGTCATTGCCACCACAGTGCACTATTATGAGGTCAGGGTGTTGGATTTGCATGAAGGATTTCACCAATGGCATCAATTGGTGCCATTTTAACCCTCTCTGTCCAATCCATTTAATGTCTACATTTGGCAAACCTAGGTCTATGTGAATGCCTTTGTTTTCTGCATACCTTTGGCTCCAGAAAAAGTAGCTGTGTCCCACAATCCACACTGTAAGCATCTTGTAAGGAGGTCTGGATGCACTCAGATGGTCTCTGTAAATGAAATGGCAGTTTGGAAAGTAAGATGTTTCTAAAATGGTGGCTAAGATGCACTTTTGAAAAAAGACAAGAAATCATTGGTTGTTTAACAACCTTCTACACTGAAAGGTAGGGTGCATATTTCTCTTTTTTAAACGCCTGATTCTTATTGGTTAACAAAAACTGATTGTAAGGAACATTATATATGATTAGCTGATATGTTGAGAAGTCAAGCACACTTGCTGTTTTGATTAGCAACATTGTGTGTGCGGAACTTGTGACCTGTGTGATCAGTACAGTGTTCCATGACCTGTTTCTATGGTAACGGGCAGAAGGCAGATTGGGGGAAGGGTTGAAGTTTATGTCATTTGGAAAGGGTTGAAATGTTTAACCAATAGAAATGTCTGTTTGCTTTTGAATTTATGTGGGAAGGAATGTGATTTGATGTTTACATGTATATGTGTGGAAAATGAGAGAGAAACTTTGCCATTCTTTGGTTCTGCTGACAGGTGCACAGTGCAGAGATTCTGTATAAGAAAATCTGGTGTGTGACTGATATCTGGTGTGTGACTGATATACTTCTTAATCTACAAAACATCTTGAAAGGTGAGTTATTTAATTGTGAGGGGATGTATGTAGACTATTTTTATTTTAATCAGACTAATGTATTTCTTCTGCTAAAGTGTAGGGAGTACTTTTTTTCTCTACAATCTTATTGACAGTGTGTGTGCATGTAGAAACCATTTTGTGATAAGGATTTGTTTTTTTCATGTGTTTGTAGACAGATAACTATGCAGTTTTTACATTTTGGTAGAATTAGAAACCAGTCATTGTTTATGAATTTGTGAAATTAGTTATGCTTCTGCAGTAAAATGTAGTACTCCTTGTAGATGAAGAAATGTGTTTTGGTATAGTGAAAGGGATAGTGTTGTTTGTCTAGAATCACACAGAGAGCCTGTGTGCATTTGGGAACCACTGTGAGAGAGAGAAGCATTTAGTAATATCTTGTATTTGCTGACAGATAACTCTTTTAAAACCTGTCATGTTGTCAAGTTTTAGTAGCATTAGAAGCCAGTCTTTGCGTATGCGTTGATTAAATGAGTCAGGCAATGATACAAAAGTGCACTTTTGAAATATGCATATTGTGTGCAGTTCTCTTACCACTTCCATAGTAGTAAATAAGGTTTGGTAAACTCGTAGGGATAGTGGTTGTTGTCTAGAATCACACTGTGAGTCTGTGTGCATTTGGGAACCAATGTGAGAGAAGCATATGGTAACATTGTTTATTTGCTGACAGATAACTATTTTAAATCCTGTCATGTTGTCAAGTTTTAGTAGCATTAGAAGCCAGTCATTGCTTATGCGTTGATTAAATGAGTCAGGCATTGACACTAAAGTGCAGTCGTGAAATATGTAGATTGTGTGCAGTTCCCTTACCACTTGCACTGTAGTGAATGAGTTTTGGTAAACTCCTAGAGAAAGTGGTGCTTGTGTAGAATCACACTGTGAGTCTGTGTGCATTTGGGAACCACTGTGAGAGAAGCGTTTGGTAACATCGTGTAGTTGCTGACAGATAACTGTTTTAAAACCTGTCATGTTGTCAAGTTTTATTAGCATTAGACGCCAGTCTTTGCTTATGTGTTGATTAAATGAGTCAGGCATTGACACTAAAGTGCAGTGGTGAAATATGTAGATTGTGTGCAGTTCCCTTACCTCTTCCACTGTAGTGAATGAGTTTTGGTAAAGTCCTAGGGATAGTGGTGCTTGTCTAGAATCACACTGTGAGTCTGTGTACATTTGGGAACCACTGTGAGAGAAGCGTTTGGTAACATTGTGTATTTGCTGACAGATAACTGTTTTAAAACATGTCATGTTCTCAAGTTTTAGTAGCATTAGAAGACAGTTATGGCTTATGCTTTCATTAAATGAGTCAGGTATTGACAGTAAAGTGTAGTCGTGAAATATGTAGATTGTGTGCAGTTCCCTTACCACTTCCAGTGTAGTGACTGAGTTTTGGTAAACTCCTAGGGATAGTGGTGCTTGTCTAGAATCACACTGTAAGTCTGTGTGCATTTGGGAACCACTATGAGAGAAGCGTTTGGTAACATCTTGTATTTGCTGACAGATAACTGTTTTAAAACCTGTCATGTTGTCAACTTTTAGTAGCATTAGAAGCCAGTCTTTGCTTATGCGTTGATTAAAAGAGTCAGGCTTTAACACTAAAGTGCAGTCGTGAAATATGTAGATTGTGTGCAGTTCCCTTACCTCTTCCACTGTAGTGAATGAGTTTTGGTAAACTCCTAGGGATAGTGGTGCTTGTCTAGAATCACACTGTGAGTCTGTGTACATTTGGGAACCACTGTGAGAGAAGTGTTTGGTAACATCGTGTATTTGCTGACAGATAACTGTTTTAAAACATGTCATGTTGTGAAGTTTTAGTAGCATTAGAAGACAGTTATGGCTTATGCTTCCATTAAATGAGTTAGGTATTGACAGTAAAGTGTAGTCGTGAAATATGTAGATTGTGTGCAGTTCCCTTACCACTTCCAGTGTAGTGAATGAGTTTTGGTAAACTCCTAGGGATAGTGGTGCTTGTCTAGAATCACACTGTGAGTCTGTGTGCATTTAGGAACCACTGTGAGAGAAGCGTTTGGTAACATTGTGTATTTGCTGACAGATAACTGTTTTAAAACCTGTCATGTTGTCAAGTTTTAGTAGCATTAGAAGACAGTTATGGCTTATGCTTTCATTAAATGAGTCCTGTATTGACAGTAAAGTGTAGTCGTGAAATATGTAGATTGTATGCAGTTCCCTTACCACTTCCAGTGTAGTGAATGAGTTTTGGTAAACTCCTAGGGATAGTGGTGCTTGTCTAGAATCACACTGTGAGTCTGTGTGCATTTGGGAACCACTGTGAGAGAAGCATTCGGTAACATCGTGTATTTGCTGACAGATAACTGTTTTAAAACCTGTCATGTTGTCAACTTTTAGTAGCATTAGAAGCCAGTCTTTGCTTATGCGTTGATTAAAAGAGTCAGGCATTGACACTAAAGTGCAGTCGCGAAATATGTAGATTGTACGCAGTTCCCTTACCACTTCCAGTGTAGTGAATGAGTTTTGGTAAACTCCTAGGGATAGTGGTGCTTGTCTAGAATCACACTGTGAGTCTGTGTCCATTTGGGAACCACTGTGAGAGAAGCGTTCGGTAACATCGTGTATTTGCTGACAGATAACTGTTTTTAAACATGTCATGTTGTGAAGTTTTAGTAGCATTAGAAGACAGTTATGGCTTATGCTTCCATTAAATGAGTTAGGTATTGACAGTAAAGTGTAGTCATGAAATATGTAGATTGTGTGCAGTTCTCTTACCACTTCCAGTGTAGTAAATGAGTTTTCATAAACTCCTAGGGATAGTGGTGCTTGTCTAGAATCACACTGTGAGTCTGTGTGCATTTGGGAACCTCTGTGAGAGAAGCGTTTGGTAACATTGTGTATTTGCTGACAGATAACAGTTTTAAAACCTGTCATGTTGTCAATTTTTAGTAGCATTAGAAGCCAGTCTTTGCTTATGCGTTGATTAAATTAGTCAGGCATTGACATTAGGGTGCAGTTGTGAAATATGTAGATTGTGTGCAGTTCCTTTACCACTTCCACTGTAGTGAATGAGTTTTGGTAAAGTCCTAGGGATAGTGGTGCTTGTCTAGAATCACACTGTGAGTCTGTTTGCATTTGGGAACCACTGTGAGAGAAGCGTTTGGTAACATCGTGTATTTGCTGACAGATAACTGTTTTAAAACCTGTCATGTTGTCAAGTTTTAGTAGCATTAGAAGCCAGTCTTTGCTTATGTGTTGATTAAATGAGTCAGGCATTGACACTAAAGTGCAGTCGTGAAAAATGTAGATTGTGTGCAGTTCCCTTACCTCTTCCACTGTAGTGAATGAGTTTTGGTAAACTCCTAGGGATAGTGGTGCTTGTCTAGAATCACACTGTGAGTCTGTGTACATTTGAGGACCACTGTGAGAGAAGCGTTTGGTAACATCGCGTATTTGCTGACAGATAACTGTTTTAAAACCGGTCATGTAGTCAACTTTTAGTAGCATTAGAAGCCAGTCTTTGCTTATGTGTTGATTAAATGAGTCAGGCATTGACACTAAAGTGCAGTCGTGAAAAATGTAGATTGTGTGCAGTTCCCTTACCTCTTCCACTGTAGTGAATGAGTTTTGGTAAACTCCTAGGGATAGTGGTGCTTGTCTAGAATCACACTGTGAGTCTGTGTACATTTGAGGACCACTGTGAGAGAAGCGTTTGGTAACATCGCGTATTTGCTGACAGATAACTGTTTTAAAACCGGTCATGTAGTCAACTTTTAGTAGCATTAGAAGCCAGTCTTTGCTTATGTGTTGATTAAATGAGTCAGGCATTGACACTAAAGTGCAGTCGTGAAATATGTAGATTGTGTGCAGTCCCCTTACCTCTTCCACTGTAGTGAATGAGTTTTGGTAAACTCCTAGGGATAGTGGTGCTTGTCTAGAATCACACTGTGAGTCTGTGAGCATTTGGGAACCACTGTGAGAGAAGCGTTTGGTAACATTGTGTATTTGCTGACAGATAACTTTTAAAACCTGTCATGTTGTCAAGTTTTAGTAGCATTAGAAGACAGTTATGGCTTATGCTTCCATTAAATGAGTTAGGTATTGACAGTAAAGTGTAGTTGTGAAATATGTAGATTGTGTGCAGTTCCCTTACCACTTCCAGTGTAGTGAATGAGTTTTGGTAAACTCCTAGGGATAGTGGTGCTTGTCCAGAATCACACTGTGATTCTTTGTATATTTGGGAACCACTGTGAGAGAAGAGTTTGGTAACATCGTGTATTTGCTGACAGATAACTGTTTTAAAACATGTCATGTTGTGAAGTTTTAGTAGCATTAGAAGACAGTTATGGCTTAAGCTTCCATTAAATGAGTTAGGTATTGACAGTAAAGTGTAGTCGTGAAATATGTAGATTGTGTGCAGTTCCCTTACCGCTTCCAGTGTAGTGAATGAGTTTTGGTAAACTCCTAGGGATAGTGGTGCTTGTCCAGAATCACACTGTGAGTCTGTGTGCATTTGGGAACCACTGTGAGAGAAGCGTTTGGTAACATTGTGTATTTGCTGACAGATAACTGTTATAAACCCTGTCATGTTGTCAAGTTTTAGTAGCATTAGAAGCCAGTTTTTGCTTATGCATTGATAAAATGAGTCATGCTTTGACACTAAAGTGCAGTACCATGTAGTATTGTCTTCACTGCACCAGAACTGAAAATTTAATATTTTTACCCAGGCACTGTCCTAGAAGTAGTCTGATGATTTAGTCAGTTTCTAAGTACTTATGTTGTGAACCATACATTACCAAATAGACTGCTTCAAATGTCTATGCAGTATGCATGTAGTTCTCTAACCACCTACACAGTTGTTTTCACACCTTCAATTCCCTAGTCAGTATCCATACACTTCTAGGAAACACCCTGTCACTCCCTTTGCAGTCTTCTAGTGACCCATTCAGCACCATGTAGTAATCCATTCACTGTGCCAAAACCCAAACACTTATAAATTCACTAAGACACTCTCTTTACAGTACTCTAATGATTCAGTCACTGTCTAAGTATTCATGCACTGAGCCAGGCCTTAGCACATGGACTGCTTCAAACCCCTATGCACTATGCATGCAGTCTTCTAACCATCCACAGACTTGTCTTTTACACTTTCAATTCCCTAGTCATTATCCATATAGTCCAGCAAACATCCTGTCACTCCCTTTGCACTCTTCTTGTGACCCATTCAGTACCAAGTACTAATCCATTCCCTATGCAGAAAGCCTACCACTTATAAATTCATCCAGGCAGTCTCCTTGCTGTTGTCTAATCATTCAGTCAGTACCCAAGTACTCATGCAGTGAGCCGGGCCTTAGCACATGTACTGCTTTAAATGCCTATCCAGTATGCATTCAGTTCTCTAATCAGCTACACAGTTGTCTTTTGCAACTTCAATTCCCCAGTTAGTATTCATATACTTCTAGCAAACACCCTGTTACTCACCCAGTGTGTCTCCTTTTAGTACTGTAATCATTCAGTCACTTAGCATGTAGTCTTTTAGTGAGGTAGGCTTTAGGGCATGAACTGCTTCAAAGTAGTATGCACTATGTATGTAGTGTTTTAATCATCGTCACACTTGTGGTTCAGGGCTATAGTTTCTTAGTCTGTTTTTATATAAAATGTGTTTGTACAGTAATGGAATACTGTAAATTTGAAAGTTATTAATATACATTTATTTGTGATTCTTTTTTGCAGATACTGTTTTTCAACGTTAAAATCGAGAAATTATGCCAGAAAAAAAAGAAAAAGAAAAGAACAGAGACAGGAGGATTATTTGAAGAAACATCAACCACAAGTATTGAATGAACAAGATAATGTGGCTAAAAGGAAAAAAAATTCTGGTAAGATCACGAAGCAAATTATTAAAAATGTTTGTAGGAGCAAACAGAATGTAGAGAATGCTGCAACTTCAGAGAATTTTTTAAGTAAGAAAAAAAATCAAAATAAGAGGAAAAGTAAAAAAGCAAATGTTCAGTCAAAGGAGATAAAGTATGGTAAAAGAAGACAAAATCAGTATAAGGAATTACGCAAAAAAATATTTTACAAGAGAGTAGTGCATAATTTGCTGAAAGATGTAAAGAAATATAAAAAGAGAGCTTTATTTTATAAAAAGTAGAAGCATATTGAAAGCATTGTGGAAAAGGCTTTTGAAGTAAAAAGGAAACTTTATTTTACTGTTAAACAGAATTCGATCACTAGATAAACCAATACATGTAATGAAGGCCAAAAGTAGGAGGAAAAGAGTTATTAATAAAAAAAAAATTGTGATTTTTTTTGGGAGAATGGAAACACAGTTCTAGTTCAGAGCCTTTTTTTAATGAAGAGAGTTATTCACTAAGTGAAAAATTATTGTATGCAGTTGACACCAGTGGTAGAGGTTATGAGGTTAGTGATGGTTGTCCAATGGAGAAAGAGAAAATCGTTGAAAGAAATGCAGATGAAGTGATAGCTGATGAAGTTTTAGGGAGACGTGCTAAAAACCCTGTGTACACTTGGGATTGCAGTAGTGTTTGTAGTGTACGACAGGAATCTATTGAAAAATTATGTAGTTTTTTATGAGTCTATACTAAAAAAGTGTAAAACAAAAGATTAAGCTGTTGCAAGGACTAGACCCTTGCAGAGTGAGAAAACATACTGGTTTGCAAGGTCATTCTCTGGCTTGTCTTTCTAGGAAAGTTTATGAAAGTGTTTTTCACCATTTCAGAATGCTGGCAGTACATCATACTCAAATGCGGAAGTTAGTGAGAAGGTTGTATTATGCAAAAAGTCCAGCACTAAAGTTAAGTGAGTTGAACAGTGCTCTTTTACGTGGGTCAGTTTCAGATGTGAAGCAGGTCTGTGAGGATATTGAGTTTTGTTACTTTGGGCCTCAGCAAGAGAGTGAAGAAACTGACACATTAGTAGAACAAAATGTTGAAGACAATGTAGAACCTGTAATTACAGAAAAATTTGAGGATGAAATCACAAAGTTTAAGGTAATTTCAGGTGAAAGACCAAATGTTTCTTGTATTTGTTGCCGGCGAAGTCACTATAACAATCAGACTAGGGGTGTCAATCTGTATTTAAAAAGTGAAATAGAAGATAATGATAAGTGGATGGAATTTGCAACTTATTTGTTGGTAGAGGATTGTTTTGATTTGGAATGTGAGCAGCGTATTTGCAAATATTGTTATAATAAATTAGATGAGAATAAAATGCCTGCTAGAGCTGTTCATAATAATCTAGAGTTGGTTACTATTCCTCCAGAGCTGATAGATTTAAATATGTTTGAGTCTATTCTGATACAATTTGTTCACCCGTTTCATGCTATTGTTCGTTTGGAGCCCAAAACAAGTAAATTACCTCCATCAGAGTTGCAAAGAGGATTGAAAGGAAGAGTTGTGTATTTACCATTAGATTTAAGGAAAAATGTTGAAACTATTGGTGTAGATCATGCAGAAAATGAGCCACTAGTCATTCTAGTTAATGGTGTTCCTACTAAGAATAAGAAAATCTGGCAAGAGTTAGTGGATGTTAGAAAAGTGCAAAAGGCATCATTGTATCTGTTAAAAAATAATGAGTACTATAGAAATGTGTTTGTTGGAGAAGAAGAAATAGATTTAGCAGAAGATAGTGAAACATTAAGTGGACAAATTGAAAAAGTGGACATGCCCACATGTGAAGAGATCTATGAACATTACAGTGGACATCCACTCCATTCCAAAGAGGTGATGGGGAATACAATTGAGTTGTTTCAAATGAAAAAAGCAACAGGAAGTCCCATGAGTGTATGGGAAGAGAGCTTGGAAGCTCGTTGTTTCCCGCAGTTGTTTCCAACAGGAAAAGGTGGACGATATTATGAACGTCCTGTGCAGATTCCTGCATCTGAATATCGGACAACAAGATTATATGCAGAAGATCCAAGATTTCGACAATGTATCCCTTATATGTTTCATCTTCTGTTTGAAAGTGACTTGTTTGGACTTTCATATGCAGTAAATCACATTTTAAAAAATGGAATGCATCTTCAAAATGTAACTGCAAAGGATTTTATGGATAAAGTGCATCAGAGAGATGATCATTTAGAATCTCAGTTGATTAATCTGATGGCATGTCAGCGTGGGACTAATGAATATTGGTACCGTCGACATGGAGAACGGAAATGCATGCTACGGAAATTGGGAACTCCTACATGGTTTGTTACACTAAGCTGTGCTGAGTATGCTTGGGATGATTTACTTGAATTTCTTCGAGAGGCAAATTCCAATATAAAAAATATTGAATACAAGACACCTGGAGAATTGTGCTCTTTGGATCCTGTCAATGTATGCAGATATTTCAATCATAGATTTGAAGCTATGATGTCTTTCATCTGCAATAAAAAGAATCCTCCTCTTGGAGAAGTTGTGGATTTCTTTTGGAGAAAGGAGTATCAAGCAAGAGGTGCTCCTCACATACATATGTTGTTATGGGTCAAGGACGCCCCCAAATTTGGAACAGATTCAGATGAAACTGTTTTGTCTTTCATTGAAGATTATGCTACATGTGCTCTTCCAAATAGCAGAGAAGAGAAAAACTTAAAACAACAAGTCTTACGATTTCAAAGCCGCAGGTGTGGAAAATACTGTCGACGAAAGTACAAGTCAAAGGATAAGTTCTATACCAAATGTCGTTTTGGATTTCCACATCCTGTATTAGCCAAAGGAAGAGTGAACAGTTTTATGTCAGCTGTACGACATACCATCACAAGAAAGTCTCCGAAAAACACCTACAACTTAAGAAGAAACGAAGAATCAAAATACATAAATTACTACAATCCAGTTATTTTATCCATGTGGAGCGCTAACATGGATATTCAGTATGTTGCGGACAATTCCATTGCTGTTGCTCGATATGTAACATCTTACATTACTAAATCAGAAAAGACTGAATTGAAAGAAATGTGGGAAGAGATTTCTCACGAGAAGACTCTTAGTAAGAAATTATACAGTTTCAGTTTGAAGATGTTATCGCATCGTGAAATTGGAGCATATGAATGTTCAGATCGGTTATCATCTGCAAGTCCATATTCAAAAAGTAGAAGAATAATTTGGGTGAGTCTAGGTCTTGCAGGAATGCGAAATCGGGTACTGAAATCTGTTCAAGAATTTGAATATTTAGCAGGAAATGACCCTGAATGTACAGATATTTTGAAAACCAATATGTTGGACACATACTATCCAAAGAGAAGTCATCATCTTGAGAACATGTGTCTCTATGAAGTGCTGCAAAACTACACTTTTAAACGGAATATTACAGAGAACATCAACAATGGAAAATATGGAGTGATTGGTTCTGAAGGATGTCTGGTGAAACAAAGGAAAGGAAATGTAATTAATCACAGAAAACGGAGTTGCGCCACTTCTGACAAAAGGGAATTTTACTATTTAGCCCTTTTGCAAATGTTCAAACCATGGCGTTCTGGACTGGAATTACTTGGAGATTTTCCCAGCTATGAATATTCATTTAATGCTTGTAAAGATAGCATACAATGCAGTGCTTTCACAAATTTTGTGAAAATGTTGAATGATGAAATTGATCAAGAAGCTACAATTGCAGCTGAGATTGCTAGAGACAGTTCTCAAGACAGTCAAAGTTCTGCTGCACTGAGTCAAGATCCACTAGGACAACCAATTGTTGAAAATGAAGCAGCGATTGCAATGAATGAGGTGGAAACAGCAATGTATCAAGCACAAGAAGATGCAATACAGTTAGGAAACTTGGAAGAGCAACTAAATGTAGAACAGAAACACATATATCAGCAAGTGAAAGAGCAGATTGACCATGGATTACTTCATGAAAAGAGAGTGCGCTCATGTACATCATTTCAACCTATCTGAATGTATGTGAGTGGTCAAGCTGGAACAGGAAAGGGTTTCTTAATTAAAGTAATTACCAGTTATCTGCAAAAAACAACTGAGTCGTATTTGTCTTGTGTTGTCACGGCTCCAACTGGGTTGGCAGCACATAACATTAGAGGAATTACTTTACATTGTTTACTAATGCTGCCAGTAGAGCATGAGAACAAATTGGAATACCACAAGCTATCTGGAGAAGCTTGTTGTGAAGTTTCAAGAGTGCTGAAGAAAATTAAACTTATCATTATTGAGGATGTGAGCATGGTTTCAAACTTGATGCTTGCCTTTGTGCATTTAAGAATGTAGCAAATTCTTAAAACAGAGTATGACATGTTGTTTGGAGGAAAACACATCATAGTTTTTGGAGATCTACTGCAACTGACACCGGTAAAAGGACAACCGGTATTTAAAACACTTGCCCATGAAGATACCAGAAAGTCTCTTGGCAGTGTTGGTAATGTGAACATTTGGAGTAATTTTGAATACAAAGAACTGACAACAAATATGCGACAAGCAAATGATGCTGAATATGGAAGTATTCTTCAAGATATAAGAATTGGAATTCTTTCCACAAAAGGGAAAGAAGCTTTGGCGAGTCGATTACTTTGCAATGTCTTTCCAAATGAAAATGCAGTTGCTTCAAAAGTGTACGTGGAAATTGCTAAAAATAAGTCAGTGATTTGCTTAATGCCGACACTGCGCGAGTGTTCAATATTCAACGAAGAATTATTAAAATTGGAATATGAAGAAATTGTAAAAATGGAAGCCATCGATAAAATACTACATGAAGGAATCACTATTATTTTGACCGGTAAGTTGAGATCAAAACTAGATTGTTTAGAAAAAAAAAATATCTAAAACTGCTGGTTTGGAAAAGACACTGTATGTGTGTGTAAACTGTCAGGTAATTTTAAGGCGTAATTTGGATGTAGAGAAAGGTTTAGTTAATGGTGCAATGGGTAAAGTGGTGGATTTTGTGAATTATCAGAAAAAAGAAGGAATTTAATTTTTAAAAATTAAATTTGATCAGATTGATGAAGTTAAAGAAATTGGTTGTTGTTCAGTTTGTTTTTTGCTTGTTAGAGCTTTATATGTCCGTAGGAAACAATTTCCATTTTCTCTGGCATATGCAGTGACTATTCATAAATCTCAAGGATTAAGTGTAGACAGTGCATTGGTGAACATTGGATCTACTGTATTTAAAGAGGGTATGGCATATGTTGCTTTGTCGCGATTCAGAACATTCTCTGGTTTGTTTTTGATTGATTTTGATGAGACAAAGGTTACTGCAGATGCAAACTGTGTAAAAGAGTATAATAGGTTAAAAAGGGTGTATGCTCCCAATTTAAGTCAATACCCTGTATTTGAAAAGCGTCTGGTTGGTCGAAAAAGAAGGTTAGAGAATATCTGTACTGAAGATGTCAAGAAGGGAAAAGAACAAGATCATGTTGTGATTGCAGGTAAAAAGAAATTGGACACTGTTGAAGAGATTGTTGGTTATCAGTTTGAAAACTGCTATGCTAATGTAGTGGTCAATGTTGTTTTTTATCTGGAAGGTTTGCAAGCACAAATTATGCAGAATCGGGAAAAAAGATTTTGTTCTCTGTTGCATTCTGTTTATGAAAAATTGACAACAGATAGAAGTAAAATACAATCTTTTTCAGATGTTCGTAATCTTTTGGATGTGTGTTCTGGTTCTACACAATTTACACAAAATATCCAACAAGGTGCTCAGGAATTTTTAATGTATATGCTTACAATTTTTGAAAATGAAGGTGTAGAAATAGAAAATATTTTTGGCCTTTCTTACAAATGGGAACATTATTGTGAAAATTGCATGTATACATGTAGCACTAATGTAGACACTGAGAGATTTCTGTATTTAATATTACCAGACTGTAAATCAGTGTCTTTCAATAAATTAGTGAAAGGTGCAATTCAAAACATGGAGTGTAGCCAATGTAAATCAGAAATGTTATCCACATTATTCTTAACAAAATATGGAAAATACATAATTTTAATGATGCAACGTTGTACAGCTGACGGAAGAAAATTGAATACTTTAATAAAATAATTTGTAGCAGCTCAACTATCAATTTCAGGAAGGACTTTTGTAGCAATTGCAATAATTTTCCATGATGGTCCTTCCACCACATCTGGACATTACATTGCCTATTTAAAATGTGACAAAGGCTGGACACTTTGTAATGATGCCCAGTTGGTTTTCAAACAGCGTTTGCCTAGGGAATTACAAAATTCCTACCTAATATTTTTAAAGCCAAAGTTTTAGGAAGATAATTCACTCTCTGAGGAATTTAATATTATAATTTAATAGGACTACTATTGGACAATTTACATAAAGAAGAAGTGCAAAAATACCATTTGGCCTCAAGGAAAGGTATATTTTTGAATTATGGACTTTTTGGTGGTCATTTATTCGGTGATTATTTTAATGCGGCAACATTTACAGTTTTTATAAGTTAAAGTTATAAAATTTTGTAATCTGTAACCATTTCATATATGTATGATTTGTATTTTCTGGTATTTTACTGAGAATAGTATGTTGGGTTTTTTTAACAATCTTTCCGATTGTTTTTGTTTTGCCCGCTGTTAAGTGATGAGTACCATTGAAATCACTATTTCGAGTGAAATTCAATATATTCTGAGAACAGCAAAAAAGGCAAACAAATTACTTTGTGGAAATTATGTTGTGTTGTAAAAAATGTATTATTATATGTTATAATTTTTTTTTCTTTTCTTTCACAGATCCAAATTTTAAAATAAGCAATTTTTAAGAATTTATATTTGAATGAAAAACAGCAAAAAATGAATACCATTTGTTATTCCTATTACTGTGAAGGTAAGTTTAACTAAGTCTCAATATGCAGAATAAAGAGGCTTGCAGGAAGCTACAAAGTTGAAACACGTTTCTAAGAACATTCTGTTTATGTAGTTTTGAAATCTGACCATAATCAGATATCATGTGACCTGCAAAAAAAAAATTGAGGGGTTCATAATATTTCCCATTGTACCTATTGAAGGACCGCAATCATTTCAATCATTCTTCTTTGAACATGTTTGCAGACAAAACTCTGTGCTTACCTTCTATCATTCGCAAGGAAATTTAAAAACGGAAATAGGTCACTTTTTGTAACATAGTTATTGTGCAAGATACTCTTTTATATTTACAAAGAGAGGAAAAGGCACTCTGTGCATTTTTTATACTCCATGTAAATACAACCTCATGATTTAGACCACTTTGTGTTGAAAGGGTGTTCTATAAGTGTTGTTGTGCATGATTGCACTTAATACTCATAGAACAAGACACATGTCTAGATTTTTCAGAAATCATAAATCTCAATATGTGTGTGAATGGTGCACCATTCTACAATTGGTGTAGGAAAGCACAACAAAGAGAATTGTTTTAATTTCTCCACATTTTTATATCTTCAATGCATGCTGAAATGTTCAGCATACATTGAAGGAGAAAAATGCATTTTCTCATGGTTTTTGTGCAGGAAGGTGTGTCTTCCTGTAGAAAAACAAACAGCACATGACACAGATATCCTTGCACTATGGTGCAAGGGTTCCTGTGTCACCACATGGCTGCAGTTTAAGCAGCCGTTCAGACAGAAGCATAAATTTGCAACATATTTATGTACATATGTTGCATCCCCGTGCTTCGGAAGTACTACAGCACACTGCAGTTAAAGAGGTTACTGTGTGATTCTGCAGCACTTCCTTATAGTTCTGCACTTATACATTCACCATACGCTACTAATGCATTCATTCAGTCAATTACGTACTACACATACATTCATCTAAACTTTCACACACTAACAAAGAAATTTAGCTCTTTTTTTAAACCAGGAAAGTTAGTTCTTACAAGAACTTTCTTTTTTCTTCTTTCTTCTTTTATATATTTTTTTTGGTATTTCTAACAATTTTGTGATTTTTTGGGTTTTTCTGAAAAAAAAACCAAAAAAAAACAGGAGAAACCAAACAATGAACTTCAGGGAACAATAAAAAAAACTAGCAAATATGACTTTCTAGGCGGCGGCAGATCAGATCGATCGACTGCTTGCCATAGCACAAAGTCTTATTGCACTTAGTGCAGAGCACTTTTTAAAATTGAAATTGAGGACGGATGTCCAAGGTTTGGTCTGATGGATGCACTCTTGATGTGCTCGGCTGCGATGAGGTGGATGGCACAGGAGCAGGAGTGTTTCTCATCCATCGATGAAGGGTCCTCATGTGCTTCATCATACTTGCCGTGCCGCAAGAGTATTTCTTGTTAGGATCCCCTCTCGATAGGACTCTTTTGCAAATCTTGCATGTGACCAAGGTGGCATTGGTCTTATTCTGCCCCTCGGGAAAAGTAAAAAATGTCCACACCACTGAAGAGAAACGTTTTTGAGTGGTGCCTCCGGCAAAAATTCATCCTCAGAAGTATGAGGTGATGCAGGTGATGCCTGCTGCCCTGAAGCCATTTTTGGTTGAAAAAAGTTAGAGCTAAGTGTAAACTTAGTCTAAAAAATCTTCTTCTCTCCAAAGAGATGGTTCTCCAAAGAAGCTCAAAGAAGAATGATTGAAATGGGTGGGGTCTTTCAGTAGTTAGAACAGGAAGTGTAATGAACCAATCAAATCTCTTTTTTTGCAGGTCACATGGGATCCGTGCACCCTGCGCGTACGCAGCACGCACCCAGCACGCATCCGCGAAATTGAATAAAAAAAAATACAGAATTAGATGTCAAAATATATTACTTTTAAGACTAGTTTAGAGTTTGTCTTCAATTAATATTCACATTAAAATACATAAATATGTTTTTTTAAATGTTAAATACTTAGCGGGATCCGCGCACCCACCACGTCTTAGTCGCAGATGACGCATCGCGGAAGCGCGTAAACGTCGCGTTACGTACATCGAACGTGTCGCGTATAGGCTGGGAGTCGCGTACCGGTCGCATTGGAATCGCGCATACTATGCGCGGATGTGATCGCGTAGGGATCGAGAACGGTGCGCTTAGGGTGCGTGGATCCAAAAACATGAAAAAAATATATATAAAATAAAGTTTTGTACATATAGTTAAAAAAATATTTAGAAAAATATAGAAAAATATGTTTGAAAAACCCATTAAGTTCAAATAATATTTTTAAATTTTTAAAAGAATTAATTGAAAAAATACATTTAAAAATGGTGATAAAAAAGTATTTTAAAAAAATTTTTATTAATGAAATGACACACTGAAATTGAAAAATATAGAAATCCAATCAAAATCATTAAACATGATATCTTCAGATAGGAATTAGCATTTAGAAACCTTTGAAATTCACTGAAAAAACCATAGGTTTCATGCACGTTATAGTTAGGAATTGGCATTTAAAAAACCTTTTTAAATTCACAGCAAAAACCATAGGTTTCAGGCACGTTATAGTTAGGAATTGGCATTTAAAAAACCTTAGAAATTCACTGAAAAAACCATAGGTTTCAGGGGCGTTATAGTTAGCTGGACATTTCCCTCGTACAAAACCCTAGAAATTCCCCTGTTATAGTTAGTTCAGCTAACTATAACTCGCGCCCCCGCAATGCACTGCTGATGACGTCACATATTACATCACTCATGACATGGTCAGTGACATCACTGATGACATCACTGATGACATCTCAAATGACATCACTGATGACATCACTGATGACGTCATCCATATGATAAATTAGTGCATCTTCTCACACCCTAATATAACCTTTGATACACCGACTCAAAATTTCAGATGGCCATTTTGACAACCATAGATACTCCAATACCAATAATTACTCACCCACTCATTGAATTTTAGGTCTCCATACATGTCCACCCACTCACCTCTACAGTCACTCATACTTACAGTCACTCTGTGCTTTTTATACACCTATATAGACACTGACACACCGCCAATCATCCATTGAGGTACTGACACATCTAGTCAGTCATGCAAATAATTAATCACAGTCCAATTTACTCACCTCTACAGTTAAACACACTCAACTTCACTTACTCATAAAAATACTAACACATTCTGGTGCCAATTCCGATCCGGTAAAAAAATTCCCCGTCCGACTCGTATCCGGATTTTTTTCCGTCCAAATCGTCAAAGTAGTGTACAAACTGCCAAGTACGATTCGAATGGAAAAAAGTCCATACGAATCGCATTGGGAAGATTTCCCCACACGTCCTCGGGTCGGGAAAAGTCACCGACACGTCCCCGGTCGAAAAACCCACCGTGCGGAAAAATAAAGTCCGACTGCGCAAGTACGATCCCTCCCGTCCTCCCCATTTCACAACCGTACGCAAAAAACACCGTCCGAACCGAACTCCCATAGCAACCATGGAGACATGTGCCCGCATACGCGCCGAACACCCCACCACCCCCCCCGCCCGCGTATGTACGCACCGAACCCCCACCCCAGCAGTGCATGTACGCCCCGAACCCCCACCCGTGTATGTACGCCCCGAACCACCACCCGTGTATGTACGCACCGAACCCCCACCCCAGCAGTGTATGTACGCCCCGAACCCCCACCCGTGTATGTACGGACCGTACCCACACCCATGGAAGTACGGCCCGTACCCACACCCCACCAGGGAATGTACGCCCCGAACCCCCACCCCAGCAGTGTATGTACGCCCCGAACCCCCACCCGTGTATGTACGCACCGAACCACCACCCGTGTATGTACGCCCCGAACACCCACCCGTGTATGTACGCCCCGAACCCCCACCCGTGTATGTACGCACTGAACCCCCACCCCAGCAGTGTATGTACGCCCCGAACCCCCACCCGTGTATGTACGCACCGAACCACCACCCGGGTATGTACGGACCGTACCTACACCCGTGGAAGTACGGCCCGTACCCCCACCCCAGCAGTGTATGTACGCCCCGAACCCCCACCCGTGTATGTACACACCGAACCACCACCCGTGTATGTACGCACCGAACCCCCACCCCAGCAGTGTATGTACGCCCCGAACCCCCACCCGTGTATGTACACCCCGAACCCCCACCCGTGTATGTACACCCCGAACCCCCACCCGTGTATGTACGCCCCGAACACCCACCCGTGTATGTACGCCCCGAACACCCACCCGTGTATGTACGCCCCGAACCCCCCCCAGCAGTGTATGTACGCCCCGAACCCCCACCCGTGTATGTACGCCCCGAACCCCCACCCGTGTATGTACGCCCCGAACCCCCACCCGTGTATGTACGCCCCGAACCCCCACCCCAGCAGTGTATGTACGCCCCGAACCCCCACCCGTGTATGTACGGACCGTACCCACACCCGTGGAAGTACGGCCCGTACCCCCACCCCAGCAGTGTATGTACGCCCGAACCCCCACCCGTGTATGTACGCCCCGAACCCCCACCCGTGTATGTACGCCCCGAACACCCACCCATGTATGTATGCCCTGAACCCCCACCCCAGCAGTGTATGTACGCCCCGAACCCCCACCCGTGTATGTACGCACCGAACCCCCACCCGTGTATGTATGCACCGAACCCCCACCCCAGCAGTGTATGTACGCCCCGAACCCCCACCCGTGTATGTACGCACCGAACCACCACCCGTGTATGTATGGACCGTACCCACACCCGTGGAAGTACGGCCCGTACCCCCACCCCAGCAGTGTATGTACGCCCCGAACCCCCACCCGTGTATGTACGCACCGAACCACCACCCGTGTATGTACGCCCCGAACCCCCACCCCAGCAGTGTATGTACGCCCCGAACCCCCACCCGTGTATGTACGCCCCGACCCACCACCCGTGTATGTACGCACAGAACCCCCACCCCAGCAGTGTATGTACGCACCGAACCCCCACCCGTGTATGTACGCACCGAACCACCACCCGTGTATGTACGCCCCGAACCCCCACCCGTGTATGTACGCACCGAACCCCCACCCGTGGAAGTACGGCCCGTACCCACACCCCACCAGGGAATGTACGGACCGTACCCCCACCAGTGCATGTACGGACCGTACTGACGCCAAAAACACACGTACTGAACCAGGACAAACCATATTTACACAAGGAGAGTCAATTAGAGTTTCCCCACACCACCAAACATGCCCAACAACCCCACAAACATCACATACACTGACCTGCAACTGCCAAACTGCCAAACAGAGGCCCAAAACACGACCACTCCTCATAACACACCCACACAAAATTCAAACACAGCCACACCCACAAATGGACCAATAAAAATGGACCACACACACAAACCATGAGCCTTTGCAACAGACCCACTGCTGCCAGAGCCCACAGACGACCCACACCACCATACTTGAACCTCACACTTGCATACCTTCACACAACCACCTACACAAACACCCCCTCATCACATTCACACACACACACCTCCACTACCACACTCACACACCCACAACCACCCACACCCACACCCCCACAACCATCCACACCCACACCCCACGCCATGTCCACAACCAAGAATCCAAAGTTCACAAAGGAGGAGCTGGAGATCCTTGTCGACGAAATCCTCAGAGTCGAGCCACAGCTCTTTGGAACATTGGTCAGACAGACCAGCATATCCGAAAAATCGGCCATGTGGCAGAGGATTGTCGATTCTGTGAATGCTGTTGGGTCCACCAGAAGGACCAGGCACGAGTGCCAATCCAGGTGGTACGATCTGCGGAGGACGGTCAAGAGGAAGATGACTGACAATCACAACCAGGGGAACATCACTGGAGGAGGGCCGCCCCCCAGACCGGTACAATACCATCCCTGGGAGGAGAAGGTGATGTCCACGCTGGCGGTGGAGGGACTACACGGACTACCAGGACTCCCAGACCCTGGTGAGTACACAAACAACTCACCTCACATGGGGGGGATGCCATACACAATCAATCATGCACGCCACCCCCCCAAGCCACCACCGGAAACAACCACACACCACAAACACACACATGCCACTAGCGCCTCCATGCCCCATGCACCAATCAGGGCCATGCCAAGTCACAGGCCACACAAAACACCAACACAACACAGGATGTGGCCGATGCTGGGAGTGGGGGCATCAAAACTAACATTGAGCAACTCACAAGCACACAACAATGCCCTCAGCCCATATGGCCCAGGGCACAGCCATACAAACTGTGTGTACCCACACAGTACTGTCTTGCCTGCAAATGGTGGCCGCCTTGCAGGATGACATGGGTCTGAAGGCACAATTTGCACATAACAGCAGACAATGAAGATACATCGCTCTGATAGAGTCTCAGCACACACCGCCACAGCAGCAGCCTACACTCAGACACACTGCCCAATGGGTGCCCGGAGAACAGGAACTAACTCACATGAACAAGCCAATGGCCATTCAAAGACCGGCTAACTGTGTGTGCCCAGGAAGCTGGCCTGAGGTGACAGAGGGTGACAAATAGAGGGAGGGAGAGGGGGAATGAGAGGGAAGGAGACAGAGGGGGACACAGGGAGACAGACAGAGGGAGGGAGGAGGGTGACAGAGGGAGGGAGGAAGGGAGACACAGGGAGACTAAATCACCCTTGGGTGGTGTGGTCATGTCCACTCGTCAGCCGGTGGACTGTGTGCATGCAGACAAGGTCTGGCAGTGCCTCAACCCCCCCCTACCGTAGATGAAGACCGGTCCATGTGTCAATCTGTGCACGAGTCCATCCGTGCTGCAGGCACAGACCTAACCACACACCCAGTATACCCACCCACTGTGTCGGTAAGAACCCTGTCACAAATGCTTCAGTCACCTACCTGCATCATCAAATTGCCTTGGCAAAACACCATTTGGCCACGTACAGTGCAACACGTAAGGCGCCTCTGCATGGCTCGCTACGCCCGCACACCACACTGCTGACTGTGTACCCAAATAGATGCATCAACTAAGATTGTGTCACACATGCGTAAAGCCCTGACAGCTGTGGCCAAGGGACATACCCATGCACAAGTGCACTGTGAGAGGAATGCAAGACAGATCCAACTACCCAGAGGAAGAGTGCCAAATCAGAAATGCATGAAACATGGATGCCACATGTAACACTGTTAACATTGTCTCTCTCACACACAGGTCAACGTCGTCGATCACCCCCCAGGGAAGTCTCACAGGACCAGGCTCTGCGGGATGAGGACCCCTCCGCCAGCGACGACTCTCACCACTCCGTGGATGACCCAGACCAACCTGGCCCCTCTGGTGTCCAACCACCTGCAGCACCTGCGTCAGGTACAACTGTGCCAACCACCACCCCCATTCCTGCCACATCCCAGGAGACGTCCAGGAGCCCTGCCCGCACACGACCACCCAGCCAGTCTGCCCAGGAGGGACACGGTCCTCCGGGCACCCAGGAGGAGGCAGGCGGCAACGCAGATGCCATCCCTCAGGGGTCCCGGAGACCCGATGCGCCCACAACGGCAGGCCAGGTGCACGTGGGCAGGGGTGGCAGGAGTGGAGGACGGCGGAGGCGCGAACCTGACCAGGGAGCTCAGGACCCGGTAGTGTCCCAGGTCAGCAACATCCTGGATACATACCGGCGTGACACCAGGGGCATGGACCAGATTGCGTCCACCCTCAATGACATCAAGGGGACCCTCGAGGAGATGAAGACCCTGCAGGCCCAGCAACATGCCTGTCAACTGCAACACCAAGGAAGGATGGAGGATAGACAGGCTGAGCTCGTGGCGGTGCAAACCCAAATGACCGGTGTACTCCGTCGGATTGCCGACAACATGGGCAACCCTCCCTGTGGCACCAGGCGAAGGCCATTACCAGACACAGGGAGGGATCAGGAGGAGGAGGATTCATCCGACGGAGCGTCACAGACATCGTCACGGCCTGCTTCCGAGGGTCCCCACAGGAAGGTGGGTCGTCCACGAAAAAGACTCTGAGAGTCAGCAGAACATCACCATCTCCCAGGTCACCTGGCCTGGCACCTGGCCCTCTGGCCCAATAGCAGCACATGACATTCTCTGCCACATGGACTTGGTGGTCACTGTCTGACCTATGTTGACGAAGACTGTGGCATGGACTCTGATAATTTGCTACGGCAAGGATACCAACTCCCCCAGTGAACTTTGGATTCTACACTCCCGCAGTGCACCTCTTGTCATCCCCACAAACCCGTACCCCACCACAAATAAATTAATCACAATTACAAGATGATGCCGTGATTCTGCATTATTACAATACATGTGTGTGTCGTAAAGTCAAAGCATGCCTGATCTCAGAATTAACTCCAACCATCCAAACCGTGGGGTCTCAGTCTTGCCCAGGACACACATGGGTCCCAATGTATCATCTGATACAGACATGGAGTACCATACTCACCTGTGCTGGGCCCAACCAGCTGAGTGGTTCCCGCACAACTGTGGCTACAGACACATTTAGGGGAGCAACAGTCATGCGCAGAGGTCAGGGATCATGTGGAGTGACCTGGCTTGCCGCTCCCAGGTATGTCTAGACATGTGTCCCTACCATGTCCTGCATGCTTGCGTCAGGCGGATGTTGAGAATGGTGGCTAGGCCAAGGTTGGATGCATGGAGATGCCAGAATGCAGTTTTGGATCACAGTGCCACATGGTTGTGTTGGGGTTGTGGGCTGCATCATGAGTGTGGGCGTGGATCGAGAAGGTCATCCTGCAGCTGGCTGTGAATCATTCCCCCCATCCCGTTTGGACGTTGATGTGGCCTAGTTGCCCGATGCAGTAGCAGAGCTGTGCAGATGCACTCCGGATATGGACAAGTATCATGGGAGTTGTAAGGCACATGTCCGTAGACTGCAGGGTAGGATTAGACACGGATGTTGTAGTTGCCCTGGGGGATGGTCTCTCTTGCCTTGAGGTGGATGGAACTGTGCATCTTGTGCATAATACAGATTCCAATCCCTGACAAACTGGTAGCATCTTGCTACTCTACACATAGACACATATGCACCACCTCTGAAAACTATGCCAGACATGCCGCATGCACAGTGGCAACAGGCCACCATTGACAGAGAAGAGGCACCTTGGAGACAGAGGGAGAAATTTATTAGTCATGTGTGTTGGAATGACAATGATACTCTGTCAACACATACACAGGTCATGTGGATGAACATGTGGGAGCAACACTGGAACCCCCCATTGCAACACAGATGCTGGTATTCCATTGAACTGGCACACAAGTGACGGATAACAGATAAACACCCCCTGCTGCCACGGAGAGGCTGCTATACACCATTGAGGCCCTGATGGGGCAATCACACACCATGTCAACCCGGTGCAACCTGTATGTTTCCGAGGCCAGTGTTACACACATTGATGGCCTCCTCACAATCCCCAATCCCCTGACACATGACAGTCACCAAGTCTGACTATGGCTCCAGGTGAAGGCTGCCCCATGTCATGTTCCCCATGTAGGATCCACATGTATGCAAATTGACCACACATGAACCGGAGAAGTGCACACAGACTACAAACAATTTACACACCCAAAACGCCGTGAGGCATCCCTTACCCTAAGGAGATTTCCAAACTTGCCCGTGCATGTGACGCAGAATCAGCACATGTTGCTGTGTTCATGAGGAGTAGCAGGAGCACAACAATGCCACCAGCAGACAGCATGCCCATGGACCTGTGGAAGAGAGACACACAAGGAGTCAGCCGAAAAGGAGCACATCCGCAAGCATGTACTCAACACGTATCATGTTGTCAACATGACAGGTGACAATGATGACTCTCGGACAACATCCTTCCATTGCGCCATCACTCGAGTGACACTTCAATACACACCACTGACTCACTTGGCAGACATGCAGATGGACACACACATTGCAACACATGCCACACACGGCCCAATGCGTGCACACTCAGACACTGGAACTCACCACTAAGCAAAGAAGTCGCGTATGAGCCGACTCCGCATGTCCTCCACAGCCTCCTGCTCCTCCACATCACTTGCCCCGTCACCAAGCCCTTCATCCTCCACGGGTGGATGGTCCTGGTCATCTTGATCCAGTATGAGTGGAACAGCTTCCTCCACTGCCATGTTGTGCAGCATGCAGCAGACGATGATGATCTTGCACACCTTCACCGGGGCATATGGGAGTGCTCCGCCGGTCTTGTGGAGGCACCGGAATCGGCTCTTCAGAAGTCCAAACGTCCTCTCAATGACTCTCCTGGTCCGCCCATGGGCGTTGTTGTAGCGGTGCTCGGCAGCCGTGCTGGGGTTGCGGACAGGCGTCATCAGCCATGGCATGTTGGGATAGCCAGCGTCCCCTACAAGGAAACATCATGGACAGAAGTGTGTCAGCACAGGCAGTGAGATTGGAAGATGACGCCAAACACTGAACTGCCAGAGTCTACTCACCAACAATACATGCTCGCTCGTTCCGCAGCTGCAGCATCATTTCAGGCAGCCTGCTACGCCTCATGATGAAGGCATCGTGTGCTGATCCTGGAAAGCGAACACAGACATGTGAAATCACCATGTTGGACAGACACACCACAAGGGCATTAATGGAGTGATAATGTTTGCGATTCCTATACACCACCTCCTGTGCCTGTGGTGGTAACAACGCAACATGTGTCCCATCTATGGACCCAATGACATGGGGCATCCCTCCCAGGGCATAGAACTCACGCTTGACACCTGTCAACTGCTCACGAATTGGGAATTTAATGTACCCATCCAGGTGAACCAACATAGCCTCTAAGAAATCATGCAGAACACGGCTGAACATCGTCTGGGACATGCCCCCGACGTCAGCAATGGTATGTTGGAACGTACCCGTGGCAAGGAAATGTAGGGCTGCCATCACCTTCAACTTGGGTGTCAGTGCACTGGGATACCTGTGGCGCGGGAGGAGGTGTGCTTCCAGCCGGCCAGTCAACTCATCAATTAACCGTTGGCTGAATCTGTAGCGGCGTATACAGTCCCGTTCATGCAGGGCAGCCAGGTCTGGCATACGTCGAGGGAGAGGCGGAGCCCTGCAGTGAAATGGAAGGAACACCGAAGAGTGAGCACTGTACGACGACATTGTCAATGCACTGAGCACATGTTAAACAGCCAATACACAAATGCCACATTCTGAGTCAGGTCTGTGCCACATTTCCTGGACACGTACGCCAGGCAGGTGACACTCCTACCAAGGGACAGCCACTAACGGAGTGGGGCAAGCTCACGATGACATGGCATGAGACTAGCTGTGGGCCAGTGTAAGTGAACATGCACACGCATTACAGGATTCACAGACATCCACACATGTGCAGAAGTAGGATGCGTATGGTACAGACAGGTTGGTGTATGCGATATGCACTGGTCACATGTTATAGGAAAAGGACAGGCCACACACATTGCCTTGGAGGAGTACATGTCGAGACAGAACATACATACATTGAGAGCATGTGGATATGTACTTGTTTTGATACTCTGTGTAGTTGCATACATACACACCTCATGGCAGATCACATATGTGGGCTGGTGTGCGGAACAGTGTGCCATGGCCATCTACACACAGACACATGTTGGTAGCAGCAACTGCTGATGCATTGACCACACACCTACAGCAAAATCATGGAAACACATGCCACACACATGACATGGTTGCAGCGTGCAATGCAGCCATTCACATGTCATGTGTAATATTCCGTGTACCTGGCATCAGGGGACAGGTGCGGGTGTCCGTGACTGGGACATGCAAGTGACTCATGGCTCTACTAGTGTGTACGACATGCACACATGTCAAAGGAGTGGAGGGGATGTGTGGCACAATGCGCACCATCACACACGACATGTGTACACAGCTCATCGTACATATGCTTTGCCCAAACCTCAGGGGTAATGTGCCACATCACATCCTGACACACCTGTGTCACACACATGTGGTATTGCACAGACAATGCATTGGTGTCCACCCTTGGCAAAATCTGACGCTCCATTCCTGTCTGTGTGCCGCCTATCACCACTGACAGGTGTGGAACGCACCGTACATACGCTCTGAGGGCGTGTATAGGGTCCCTGGGCCAACATGGGCGCTGGCGTATGCGTACGCCACAGTAGTACGGACCGAACAAGCGCTTGTACGGTCCGGATCACAACATGGGCGCTGGCGTATGCGTACGCCACAGTAGTACGGACCGTACAAGCGCTTGTCCAGTCCGTACTACTGTGGCGTACGCATACGCCAGCGCCCATGTTGTGATCCGGACCGTACAAGCACTTGTCCGGTCCGTACTACTGTGGCGATCGCATACGCCAGCGCCCATGTTGTGATCCGGACCGTACAAGCGCTTGTCCGGTCCGTACTACTGTGGCGTACGCATACGCCAGCGCCCATGTTGTGATCCGGACCGTACAAGCGCTTGTCCGGTCCGTACTACTGTGGCGTACGCATACGCCAGCGCCCATGTTGTGATCCGGACCGTACAAGCGCTTGTCCGGTCCGTATCACTGCTTTTGGGGTGCCCTAGGGCGTGGAACGCACCGTACCTGTGTGTACATGTATGAAAACACATAGGGGACACATGAGGGACAAGTATAAGGGCCTAAATGCATGATGGTTGCCATGGAGACCGAGTTTGATTTTTGAATTTGAGCACCAGGTGCCCAGCAGAAGTCAGTTTGCAAGAATCTACATTGTTGCAAAGTGGATGTTGACTTGACATCATCATCAAAACTGAAACCATGCAAAGCCACACACTGGGGTAGGTTTGAAGGGATTGGATGAAACGTAGGATGCAAATGTGACTGACCAATCAATCTGTACTCCTGTACATGAACAGGCCAGCCAGGCAGATATAAGCCAGCCAGGTCCCATGAGAGAGCACTTGCCTCCACATCCATTCATCCATGACCACTGCTGCTGATAGTGATTCCTCTGGCACCATGTCCAGGACTGTGGAGAGGTCACAGCCATTCACCCAGGAGGAGAACCTTGCCCTGATAGATGTGATCCTCCCACAGTACCAGAGCCTGTATGGTCGACCAGGGGTTCAGGTGAGTGCAGACTCCACTAGCTTAGACTGTGCCCCTTTTGTGTGACAGTGACTTCTGGCATTGTGTCCATGTGTGACAGACATGCACTGGTGTTTAGAGTGGGTCCCAGGGTGTGGAAGGCCTCATGTCACCCATGCAGTGCATGCTGTGTTTCCTGTGTGCACTCCTCACTTGCATAGTGCCTACTGTGACAATGAATGCATGGTGCATGCCACATACTGCCTGGCTACTCCTCCTGGGGATGTTGTTTCCACAGTCCTGATGTGATCCTGTGTTCCCCCCAGTGTGACAGGTGACAGTACCCATGGATGTGTGTTTGTTCAGTGTACCTGTGCTGTGAGTGTCCAAAGGCCGTGTTCGTCCCCTGCACATTGGTGTGTGTGTAAGTCCCCTGTCATGTGGGTGAGTGCATATGGGGAGTGTTGCACACAAGCTGCATGAGGGATGGATATAGCCTGCCCATCCGATGTGATCAGGGAGCAGTGCTGTGTGCATGCCGTGCTGAGCCAGCCCCACACCTGTGACACCCCCCGTCTACTGGCACATGGGCAGAGTGAGGTGTGTACCCGCAGTTGGCAATGCCATGTGATTGTCCTGTGCCTGTGTGTGTCTGTGTACTCTGCTGAGGTAGCATCAGTGTGCTGGGGCAGGTAACTGCTTTGAGGTGCTGTACATAATCCTGGTGTAGCCTGTGAGGCACAGTGTGATCCCTGGTCAGTGAGTGTGTGGTAACCCTCATGCCACCCGTGTACTTTCAATGGCACGTAGTGCATTTGGCCTTCCACAGTGGATTATGTCCCTATGACAAAGGTGCAATGAGTTGCATGCATACCATGGCCTGTTCATGAAGAGGATTGTTCTATATGTGTGTCTCTGTGTCTTTGCTCATGTGGATTAATGTATTCTCACTTTTGCATCCTCACAGGTAGGCGCCATTGCCAAGGGGGAGATCTGGAGGACAGCCGTCAGTGCCGTGAGGGGTACAGAGGGTCGGATGCGGGGCCTGTCTCAGGTGAGGAAACGCTGGCAGGACATCCGGTGCTGGACGAGGAGGATTGCACGGGTCCTGCTGGGGGACTCACCTGAGAGCCGTAAGAACCGTGGGCGCCGTCGTCTGACCCACATCCAGAAGCGTGTGCTGGCGGTGGTCTTCCCCGATATGGACAGGTGCCTACAGGAGAAGCAGCAGCAGGAAGGGGGTAGGTACATGTGTGTCAGTTGTGTGTCCCCAGCCAATGTAAGTGCGCAGTTGCATGGATACACTGCCAGGGTTTGATTGTGCAGTGCGTCAACTTCTCCCCAAAGTAGCCCAGTGCTGTTCTCACTCCCTCCCTTCCCCTCCTTGCCATGTGTTCCCTGGTCTGTCTGTAGCCACTCTTGCACAAGGTTATTTAGGCAGGCAGTTTATGCAGGTGCCCAATGCTAGCAGCATCATGTGTGGGGGTGATGTGTCACAGGTCTGGGGACCTTGCGTGTGCCCTGGCCAATTTCAGTCATTGTGGTGTCCATGTCACTTGGCACTGATTGTGAATCACGAAATAGGGGTGTGTCTCCAAAATGTACAGCCTTCCAGCATGCATGTCCAATTGTGTGCCCTCTGACATGATGTGCCTGAGTGGGAGGCCTGCTAAGTGCAGGGACGGTTGCTTAATTTGCAGTCATGTCCATCCTGGACCATGGAGGAGTGTGGGCACTACTGTGCCCTGGGGCACCTCTTCCTAGGTATCATGTGCGTCATCCAACAATATGGCCATTCACTGTGTCTTCGCCATGGGTTGGGTAGGGTGGCATTGTACCCTGGGCTCAACTGTTAGGACCTACAGGTTGCTACATGTGTCCACTGTACAGGGGGACCCATTTTGCTTGTGCATACTCACAGTGGGCATTACCTGTGTGTGTTGTTAAGACAATCTGATGATGTTTGCCTGTCAATGATGTGTGGACAGGCGCACCAGGGGCAGTGTGTGTACAGTCATGAATTAGTGGAGGCCATGTGTTTTCATCCCAGAGTAAGAGGTGTACATACTTTCTCCGTCTCAATGAGATTGTCTCAGGTGTGGGTGGTTTGTGCGTACAAGGCCTACATGTCAGAAGCTTCATCCTCCTTGCTGGGTGTGGCCTGTGTGTGATGTTTGACTGGACATACGCTCAAGGTGCAGTGACCCAGTCATGTTTGGCATGGTTTCATGTATTGCCTTTGCAGCATGTGGCAAGAGTAAATGGATATGATTCCTGCTCATCCCTTTTTGACGACGCAGTGTGGTGCAGATGCTGTGCACATTTGTCCCCAGAGGCTGGCTCTTCTGTAAAATTTTAGGTGCAGTGATTTGCTGTTGTGTCATGCTCTCCATTGTGTCTCAGTGGCATGGTGGGTCGACAAACTGTGTGTTCCATGGCCTACATGTGTACATTGTTTTGTAGGTGTTACTCCTGTTGCTTTTCAGGCTATGCAATGTGACCTATGTATATTTGACTCATGTGACATATGTGTACAGGTGTCTGATTATCTCCTGTCTCTTCACCTTGCCCACAGCATCGCCGGGGGACACGGAAGGAGACACTAGCACGGACCGGGAGGAGGGATTGAGCACCAGTGCCAGCAGTGCTGTCCTGTCTGGCACATGGAGTGGCACGGAGGCCGAAGGGAGTGAGGCAGAGGACCTGCCGACTGCCAACACAGACTATGACGCAGACGGGTCCGAGGCTGAGCTCCCAGAGGTGGCGGAGTCTGCCCCCCCAGCTGATGGCAGCCCTCCACATCCCCCCGCCACCTCAGTTTCCATCACCGGCCTCCCACCTGCTCGTGGCCCTTCCCTCCGTGCTCGGTCCCCACATGTCTCCTTCCTGACAGGCACCGCACCCCCTGCCCCTGTCACCACTGCTGCGGTGAGTGCGGAGTCTGTGGACATCCTGAGGCAGTTGCAGGTTGGTCAGACTGCGATGCTAAATGTCCTCCATGCCCACACCCAGGTGCTGACCCAGATGGAGGCATACATGGAGGGCATGTCGGCTGCGCAGTCTGACCAACGGCAGTTGCTGAGGTCCATAGACTCCACACTGACTGCAGCACTGGATCTCCTGCAGCACTGCCTACCCCCCCTCCCCTGCCCCATCCACAATTCCCACTCCCGTGCCTGTCCCACGCATATCCAGACGTCAGCGTGCACGCACCCACCAGACACAGGCACCACACCACCAGGGAAGTCGAAGCGCACACCTCCTGTCACGCACACACAGGGTGAGGAAGGCACACCCACTGGGTCGGGGGGGAAACGTACAACACGCAGCCACAGTGGGAGTCCGCAGTCCACACAACCCACTCCCTCCAAATCCACTCCCCTTAGCTCTCCTGGCCAACAGTCGGTGACAGCATCACCCACTGCAAGTGTGCCCCCCCACCCCAGGAGGACACCACCCCGCAAGCGGTGGAGGCAGGACCCGGCCAGGGGAGTTGAGTCCCCCACCCTGTCCACACCCTCCCCCAGTGGCGCTGCGACCCATCCCTCTGCCCCCCCCCTCCTTGGGGCCTGTGGTTCGATTGGGTGCGGGGGAGTCACTGGGGGACCTTGCCAACGTGTGCAGTGCCATTCTGTCCTCCACCTTTGGCGCTGGCACCCCCCCTGTGGCGGAATCATCCCTCCCTGCACCCACAACACCTACCCTTGCCCCTCCTGTCCCTGCGGTGCCTGTTTCCACCCTCCCCCCTGATGCCCCCTCTTCTGTGGATGAAATGGACATGTGAACTGTGCAGGCAAGCTAGGGGACACACGTCCCGATGTGTACCCCCCCGGACTTTGCTGCTGGCCTGGCCCATGGCCCTTGTACATAGTGGACATTTTCTCAAATATATTTTCCTGCTGAATAAAGCATTTTCTTTTGGTTTTGCACACTGATGCTTTCCTGGACTTGCTGTTGGTGCTGGTGCTCCCTGAGTTGGGGTGGTGATAATGTGTTAGGGGTCTGTGAAATGTTGGAGTGTGCTGCTCATGGGGTGTACCCTGCCATCTGCGTGCCATCACAGAGGTCTCTGCCAATGGTATTTGGTCATGTTTGCTCTCACTGTATGGTGACATTGTCCCAAGGTGTGTTCCATCCTCTGTGGAGCCGGCCATTTTCCCTGCAGGGTGTCTCCCATATGCTGAGCTGTGCTGTGTCTACATTTCCTGGACGTGTGAGGGTTGCCTTTCAATATGGCCATGCTGGCTCAGCGATGGCTCCACCTGCATCTGGGGTATCACCCTTGTTGGTCACTGAACTTGTTGATGGGGTATATTGTCCTATGTCTGGGCACTGCTGGGGGACTCTGCACCCACCCCTCCTGTCTCTGGGAACTGCTGGGAGGACTCTGCACCCACCCCTCCTGTCTCTGGGCACTGCTGGGAGTGATAGGCACCCACCCCTCCTGTGTCTGGGCACTGCTGGGGGACTCTGCACCCACCCCTCCTGTGTCTGGGCACTGCTGGGAGTGATAGGCACCCACCCCTCCTGTCTCTGGGCACTGCTGGGAGGACTCTGCACCCACCCCTCCTGTCTCTGGGCACTGCTGGGAAGACTCTACACCCACCCCTCCTGTGTCTGGGCACTGCTGGGAGTGATAGGCACCCACCCCTCCTGTCTCTGGGCACTGCTGGGAGTGATAGGCACCCACCCCTCCTGTGTCTGGGCACTGCTGGGGGACTCTGCACCCACCCCTCCTGTCTCTGGGCACTGCTGGGAGTGTCAGGCACCCACCCTCCTGTCTCTGGGCACTGCTGGGAGTGTCAGGCACCCACCCCTCCTGTCTCTGGGCACTGCTGGGAGGACCCTGCACCCACCCCTCCTGTGTCTGGGCACTGCTGGGAGTTTCAGGCACCCACCCCTCCTGTCTCTGGGCACTGCTGGGAGTGTCAGGCACCCACCCCTCCTGTGTCTGGGCACTGCTGGGAGGACTCTGCACCCACCTCTCCTATTTCACAATATGTACGCTCATGACATACACGGGTGTGGGTTCGCTCCATGCATACGCGGGTGGGGGCATGTGTCATACTTACACTGTTGGCGTGGGGGGTACGCTCCTTGCATACGCGGGTGGGGGTACGTGTCGTACATACACTGCTGGGGTGGGGGTTCAGTGCGTACATACACGGGTGGGGGTTCGGTGCGTACATACACGGGTGGTGGTTCGGTGCGTACATACATGGGTGGGGGTTCGGTGCGTACATACACGGGTGGTGGTTCGGGGCGTACATACAATGCTGGGGTGGGGGTTCGGGGTGTACATGCACGGGTGGGGGTTCGGGGCGTACATACAATGCTGGGATGGGGGTTCGGGGCGTACATACACGGGTGGGGGTTCGGGGCGTACATACACGGGTGGTGGTTCGGTGCGTACATACACGGGTGGGGGTTCGGGGCGTACATACAATGCTGGGGTGGGGGTTCGGGGCGTACATACACGGGTGGGGGTTCGGGGCGTACATACAATGCTGGGGTGGGGGTTCGGTGCGTACATACACGGGTGGTGGTTCGGTGCGTACATACACGGGTGGGGGTTCGGTGCGTACATACACGGTTGGTGGTTCGGGGCGTACATACAATGCTGGGGTGGGGGTTCGGGGTGTACATACACAGGTGGGGGTTCAGTGCGTACATACACGGGTGGTGGTTCGGGGCGTACATACAATGCTGGGGTGGGGGTTCGGGGCGTACATACACGGGTGGGGGTTCGGGGCGTACATACAATGCTGGGGTGGGGGTTGGGTGCGTACATACACGGGTGGTGGTTGGGTGCGTACATACACGGGTGGGGGTTCGGTGCGTACATACACGGGTGGTGGTTCGGTGCGTACATACACGGGTGGGTTGTTCGGGGCGTACATACACGGGTGGGGGTTCAGGGCGTACATACACTGCTGGGGTGGGGGTACGGTCCGTACATACCCGTACCCACGCTCTGCATGCCTGGGTACGGCCCGTACCCATGCCTTTCGTGGGTGGGTACGGTGCGTCCCCCCATTGTTGCGGTGCCGTGTGGTCCGCACCGTACACAGTCCTTGGGGGCGTGGCTACGGGTCGTACCACGCGTACCCCTACATGACCCCAGCAATGCTGGTACGAGCCGTACCCAGGCCTTTCTGACGTGGGTACGGGCCGTACCGCCATTGTTGTAGTGACGTAGGGGGACGCGTGGTACGTTCCGTACCCACGCTCTTGCGGCCTGGGTAGGGTACGTACCGGTTCGCGTGACCATCCACTTCCGCTGTGGCGGACGCATGCGTTGCTGGCCACGCCCCCACCCCCTGGAGGTGACCAGGCCCTGATGGTCAGGTATGTCCAGGCCATGTATGATTTGGTACCATGTGTTGGTGTTGTGTGTCCTGCCCCTGCCCCCCCCCTTTGCCCCTGGTTGTTGTGCTGACCTTCTGCGGCGTCTGCGTCGGTTCCTGTACGCCAGGTGGACTGCTAGGAGGGCAGGGATGGCACGTAGGTTCGGGTCCATGTCTGTTCGTCGCGTCCAGCTGCTCCTTGCGTGTGTCGTCCTGATTTCCCGGCAGTTTTTGGCAGCCGGTAAATATATTCCGTGCGAGATGACGTCGGTTTGAATCGTACTTCCTGGATCGTGAAACGTAGGCTGGATGCGTACCGACGTCAGGTCGGCGCTTTTCCGGATCGGAATTGTGTTTCGATTCTGTTCGGTCGGTGTTTTGTTCGATTCGAACGGAAATGGTGTTTCCGTCCGAATCGTACTTGCATTTTCGGATGGATTTCGCACCGGGTACGAGTCGGACGGAGAAAAGGCTCCGTCCGACGGTTCGTACCCGCTTTTTACCGGATCGGAATTGGCACCTCTGTGTCTTCCTGCAGAAAAAACAAACAGCACATGACACAGATATCCTTGCACTATGGCGCATACAGCCACTCCCAAAATCACACACTCTCACATATAGAGAGTTATATACTCTTAAACACATATACACTGCGTTTCACATATGTAGTTAGTGGCACATGTATAACTGAGATATACATTCAATCACTAACACACCCATACATACACTCACCCAACCATACACAGATGCACTTTTAAAACCATGCACCCAGTGAATCACCCACTCACACATCTAGTCACAGAGTCACACACACCCTACCCACACAAACACTCAGGCACCCATACAGATACTCAGACAACCAATCAATAACCCACATAGACACTCATATAGCTATTCACAAAACCATGCAGCCACGTATACACCAACACACAGACACATACAGACATTCACACAGTTTAGTCGCTAGTCTGCAGTAAGATACATTTAATGACTCACTTATAGAGTCAGTTACGCACCTAGAAAATCATCCATTCACACACTTGTACACCCACTTATTCTTCAACAGGCCTTTCCCTATATATATTAAACATATTAAAACTGTTCAGAAACACATACTCAATGGATGATGTCATCAGTTATGTCATTTGAGATGTCATCAGTGATGTCATCAGTGATGTCACTGACCATGTCATGAGTGATGTAATATGTGACGTCATCAGCAGTGCATTGCGGGGGCGCGAGTTATAGTTAGCTGAACTAACTATAACAGGGGAATTTCTAGGGTTTTGTATGAGGAAAATGTCCAGCTAACTATAACGCCCCTGAAACCTATGGTTTTTTCAGTGAATATATCTATATATATATTCACTGAAAAAACCATGGGTTTCACACACGTTATAGTTAGGAATTAGCATTTAAAAAACCTTTGAAATTCACTGAAAAAACCATGGGTTTCACACACGTTATAGTTTTTTTTACATATTTTATAAAATAAACAGGTAAAATTTATTAGCAATACATTTTTTCCTTTTTTTTTAATTTTTTTTTTAGTACGCGTACCGTAAGCTTACGGTAAGCGTACGGTTTACGCAATGTCCGTAATTTATCTACGCTGTTTGCGTATAGTTACGCAATTTGCGTAGCCGCGCGTACTCCGCGTGGGGCGCGTACGCGTGTACGCTACACGCGCACGTTACGCGGAAGTGTCGGGGAGTGACTGTTATGCGCATGCGCGCAAGCGCGTGTCTTTTTTACGCGCATGCGTACTTTTGCCGTAAGCGTACCGTAAGCGTACGGTAGGTCATGTGATCATGAAACACAACTTTTGATTGGTTGAAACTACTTTCAGTTCTAGAACTTTCCCACACCACACCCATTCCCCTCATTTCTGCTTGTGATCCCTTAGGAGAAGGAGCTGGGTTGTCTTTGTGATACGATGGCAGAACAGCAGAGCTCTTCTGAGAGTGAGGCTAGCAGCACTACCTTGAGGCAGAGAGCGAGGAAACAAAAGACCTCTTACGTATGGGATTATTTTACTTTTCCAGAAGGCCAGCAAAAGGTAAATGCACCCTTAGTGACTTGCAAGCTGTGTAAGCGTGTACTTTCAAGAGGTAATCCTGACAGGAAGTATTCCTTTGGGAATCACACCATGATGAGACACCTTAAGGATGTACACAGAAGGACACATGCTCGACTTACTGAAGGTAACCCTTCAGTAAATCAACCAAGCACATCCACAGCAGCTCAGCCTGGACCATCATCTGCAGAGCCGAGGCCTTCTTCTGCAGGTCAGGTGAGCCCTTCATCTGTGGGGGGCGCATCTCCTTTTTCTGGTCCTCTGGAAATTAACCCTCGGTTTGCGAGGGTTGAAGTACGTTGCGCCCATTGTCACGATCTAATTACTTATAGGGAGACCAGTGTTTCCTAGTGAACAGTAAAATAGATCAGCACACTTGTCGTACGGTCTAATATTCCCAATCTTTCTTTCCTCTGTCCCTGCATGAACACAACGGCTCTTTTAAGAGCCAACCTTACCTTTCATCTATTTTTTATATATTTTTTTTAAAACTTTTTTTTTTTTTTTTTTTACCGTACGCGTACGGTACGCGTAATTCTTTTTTTTTTTTTTTAAAAACACTAAAAATCAATTATCACATTACAAGGTCCTTGAGAGACTACAATTAAAAACTGCAAATGTGATTGTAGAGAAGTGGAAAAAAGGGACCATGACATTATTGACTTACCATACCCACTCAAAAAAAGATTTATTCATTTAATTTATTTTTAATTGCTTTTAAAATGGTTATAGTTTTCGAAAATTTTCTATCTCAATCTGAAAAAAAAGAAAAAAGTATTAATATTTAATAAAACATTTAATAATACAGTACACATTTTTACATATTTTTCAAAAAATATTTTTGCCTTTTTTTTGCTGTTTTCAGAAAATATTGCATTTCACTATAAATTGTGAAAGCAATTGCATTCATAATTTAACAGCAGGCAAAAAAAAATTAACAATCTCAAAGATTGTTTTTAAAAAAGCCCAGAATCTCTTTTTTCATAAACATAACTTTAAAGAAATGCATAATATTCTAAAAAAATATCATCTAATATCTATACTTATTTCTTTAAAATACCGTCTGATATTTTTGTTTCAGAAGTATAATCACAATAATATATGTCAAATAACTCCACAATACATCTGGTTCCATTTCCTTTAGGCCAAATAGTAATTTTAAAATTCTTTTTTTGTTTAATTTCCAATGGTAATCCAATAAAAAACAAAAGTTTAAATTGTACAGATGTCACCGTTTCTCTGTAACATTTTGGTTTCCGAAATATTAATTAATAATTAAATAAGTCCACAATAGAATTGTTTACTTTTGCGCATGGCCAAATAGTAATTTTAAAAATCTTTTTTGAAAAAATTTCCAATGGCAATCCAATAACATTCCAAAATTTAAATTGTGCAGATGTTACCGATTTTTTCTAAATTTTTGGTTTTCCAAAGTTTCCTTAAAAAATGGAAAAATTCCACATTACAATTGGTTACCTTTCCATTAGGCCAAATGATAATTTGTTAAATCTTTTTATTTGTAAATTCCAAATGGTAATCCAATAAAATGGTAAAATTGTTTTCTCCAGATGTTGTCAAATCTCTCTAAAATTTAGGTTTCAGGAAGATTAGATAGGAATTTGCTAAATCAAAAGGCAAACGTTGCTTAAAAATCAATTGGGAATCATTACACAGTGTCCAGCCTTTTTCACATTTAAGATAAACTGTGTAATGACCAGAAGTTACAGTAGGTCCATCATGGAAAATTATTGCAACTGTTACAAAAGTTTTTCCTGAAATTGATAATTGCTGTCCTGTAAACTTCTTTATTAAAGTATCCAATTTTGAACCATCAGCTCTACATCGTTGCATCATTAAAATTACATACTGTCTGTATTCCTTTAAAATTAATGTTGAAAACATGTCAGATTTACACTCACTGCATTGCATGCTATGATTAGCATCTTTAACTAATTTAGCAAAAGTGACTGTTTTACTCTCTGGCAATGTTAAATAAATAAACCTTTCAGAATCAACATTAGAGCCACATATATTATAACAGTTTTCACAACTATGTTCCCATTTATAAGAGAGACCAAATAAATTTTCAATGTTAACCCCTTCTTCTTCCAGTACCTGAAGAAAATAAATCAAGAATTCCTGTGCGTCTTGCTGTACATTTTGAGAAAACTGTGTTCGTCCTGAACATACATCTAAAACTTTTCTAATTTCAGTAGCACTTTCTATTTGAGTTTTATCATTACTCAGCTTTTCAAAAAGGAGACTCAGCACAGTACAGAATCTTTTTCCCTGATTTACTATTATCTGCTCTTGCAAACTTTCCAGATAAAATGCAACATTCAGCACTACATTAGCGTAGCAGTTGACACCAGAGCTATTTTCAAAATAACATCCTACAACCTGTTCTTCATTTTCCTTATTCTTTTTGCTTGCAATTACATCACTCCTCTTTTTTTTCCTCCTCTCTACATCTTCATTACAGATATTCTCATTTCTCCTTTTACGAGAAACTACACGTTTCTCCAACACAGGATACTGACCTAAATGAGGAGCATAGCTTCTTCTTAATCTATTATACTCCTTTACACAGTTTGTATCAGCACTAACTTTTGAATCATCAAAGTCTATCATGAATAAACCTGATAATGTTTTCACTCGTGACAAAGCAACATATGCCATACCTTCTTTGAACACAGTTGAACCAATGTTCACAAATGCAAAATCTACAGTCAATCCTTGAGACTTGTGAATAGTTACAGCATATGCTAGAGAAAACGGAAACTGCTTCCTACGTACATATAAGTCTTTCACAAGCATGAAACGAACTGTACAACGACAAATATCTTTAACTTCTTCTATCTGATCAAATTTTATTTTTAAACATTCAATTCCATCTTTTTTCTGATAATTAATAAAACCCACAACTCTTCCCATAGCTCCATTAACTAAACCTTTTTCAACATCCAAATTTCTCCTTAAAAATACTCTACAGTTCATGCAAACATATAGATTTTTTTCTAATCCAGCTGTTTTGGAAATCTTCTTCTCTAGTGAATCCAATTTATTTTTCAGTGTGCCTGTTAATGTGACAGTAATTCTTCCATCCTCAATTTTGTCCACTGCTTCCAATTTCCTGATATCTTCCTTTTCCAATTTCAAAAGCTCCTCATTGAATATTGAGCATTCACGTAGAGTTGGCATTAAGCAGATGACACTTTTGTTTTCTGCAATGTTCTTGTATATCTTCTCTGCAACTATTTCTTCCTTTGGAAATAAATTATGTAGCAGCCGAGTCTGTAATGCTTTTTTGCCAGCTTCTGTGAGTAGTCCAATCCTGATATCTTTCAGAATACTTCCATATTCTTCATCGTTTGCTTGCCTCATATTAGTTATAAGTTCCTTGTACTCAAAGAAGGACCAAATATTTGTATTACCTATGCTTCCCAATGACTTCTTCGTGTCTTCATGTGTCACAGTATTAAACACTGGTTGTCCTTTAACTGGAGTAAGTTGCAAAAGATCTCCAAAAACTATGACGTGTTTTCCTCCAAATAACACGTCATAGCCTGACTTCAGAATTTGCTGCATTCTTAAATGCACAAAGGCAAGCATTAAGTTCGATACCATGCTCACCTCATCAATAATGAGAACTTGCATCTTCTTCAATACTCTTGAAACTTCCAAGCATGCTTCTCCAGTTAGCTTGTTGTATTGTATTTTGTTCTCATGCTCCACTGGTAACATTAGCAAACGATATAAAGTGATTCCTTTTATGTTATATGCTGCTAACCCAGTTGGAGCAGTAACCACACAAGACAAAGTAGAATCCGTTTTTTGCTGTAGGTAGCTTCTGATGACTTTTATTAGGAAACTTTTTCCAGTTCCAGCTTGTCCGCTTACATACATCCTGATTGGATGAAATGATGTGCATGAGCACTCTTTTTTTTCATGTAGAAATCCGTGATCAATTTTGTTTCTGATCTCTTCATAAATTTGTTGCTGCTCTTGATTCAGTTGTCTTTCCAAATTTTGTAAGTCTATAAATTCTTCTTGAGCTTGATTCATAGCTGTTTCCACTTCATTCATGGCTATTGATGCTTCATTTTCAACGATTGGTTGTCCTAGGGGATCTTGACTGAGTGTTCATGAACTTTGGCTGTCCTGAGAACTGTCTCTAGCTATTTCTGCTGCAATTGTAGTTTCCTGTTCAATTTCTTCATTTAACATTTGCAGATAAGTTGTGAATGTTCTGCATTGTATGCTGTCTTTGCAAGCATTAAATGAATCTTCATAGCTTTGAAATTCTCCCAGTAGTTCATCCTCTGTACGCCATGGTTTAAACAGCTGTAAAAGAGCCAAGTAGTAAAATTCCTTTTTGTCAGTAGTGTCGCAACTCAGCTTCCGGTGATTTATCAAACTTCCTTTTGTTTGCTTCACCAAACATCCTTCCTCACCAATGACTTTATATTTTCCATTGTTGATGTCTTCTGCGGCTTTCCGTGAATAAATGTAGTTCTGCAGCACTTCATAGAGACACATGTTCTCCAGATGATGACTTTTCTTTGGGTAATATGTATCCAACATGTTTGATTTCAAAATATCTGTACTTTCTGGGTCATTCTCGGCCAAATATTCAATTTCTCCAACAGATTTCAGTACCCGATTTCTCATTGCTGCAAGGCCTAAACTTGCCCAAATTATTCTTCTTGATTTCGAGTAGAGACTTGCAGAAGATAACCTATCTGAACATTCGTAGGATCCAATTTCTCGATGCGATAACATCTTCAAACTGAAACTGTACAGCTTCTTACTGACAGTTTTCTCGTGAGAAATCTCTTCCCACATTTCCTTCAATTCTGTTTTTTCTGATTTCGTAATGTAAGACGTTACATATCGAGCAACAGCAATGGAATTGTCAGCTACATACTGTATATCCATGTTAGCGTTCGACATGGATAAAATCACTGGGTTGTAGTCATTTATATTTTTTGATTCTTCTTTTCTTTTAAGGTTGTAGGTATTCTTAGGTGATTTTCTTGTGATAGTATGTCTCACAGCTGACATAAAACTGTTAACTCTTCCATTTGAAAGAACAGGTCTAGGAAATCCAAATCGACATTTAGTGTAGTATTTATCTTTGCTCTTGTATTTCCGTCGACAGTATTTTCCACACCGATGACTTTGGAAACGTAAAACTTGCTCCTTTAACTTTTTCTCTTCTGTGCTTTTTGGTATAGCACATGTTGCATATTCTTCAATGTAAGATAACACTGCTTCATCAGTATCTGTTCCAAACTTTGGGGCATCCTTGATCCACAACAGCATATGAATATGAGGAGCACCTCTTGCCTGGTACTCTTTTCTCCAAAAGAAATCCACTACTTCTCCTAGAGGTGGATTTTTTTTATTGCAGATGAAGGACATCATAGCCTCAAATCTATGATTGAAATATCTGCAAACATTAACCGGATCCAATGAGCACAGTTCTCCTGCTGTCTTGTATTCGATGTTTTTAATGTTTGAATTTGCCTCTCGTAGAAAATCCAGTAAATCATCCTAAGCGTACTCGGCACAGCTTAGGGTAAGGAACCATGTTGGAGTTCCTAAATTCCGTAACATGCATTTTAATTCACCATGGCGTCGGTACCAATATTCATTTGTCCCACGCTGACAAGCCATCAGATTGATCAGTTGTGTTTCCAAATGATCATCTCGGTGCTGCACTTTCTCCATAAAATCCTTAGCAGACACATTTTGTAAATGTACTCCACTTTTTAAAATGTGATTTACTGCATAAGACAGTGCAGACAAGTCGCTTTCAAATAAAAGATGGAACAAATAAGGAATACTTTGTCGAAATCTGGGATCTTCAGCATATAGTCTTGTAGTCCGATACTCAGAAGCTGGAATCTGTTCCGGACGTTCATCGTATCGTCCTCCTTTTCCTTTAGGAAACAGCTGGGGAAAACATCGAGCTTCCAAGCTCTCCTCCCATACACTCACGGGAGTTCCTTTTGCTTTCTTCATCTGAAATAGATCAATATTGTCTCCCATAACTTCTTTTGAATGAAGAGGATGTATGCTAAAATGTTCATAAATTTCTTCTTCCTTTGACTTGTCCACTTTTTCAATTTGTCCAGTTGGTGTTTCTGTGTCTTCTTGTAAATCTTCTTCTTCTTCTTCTTCTTCTATATAAATTGATTCATACCATTTGTTATTCCTTTTCAAATACAAATTTGCTCTTTGTACTTTCCGTACATCTACCAGCTCCTGCCAAATCTTCTTATTCTTTGTAGGTACACCATTAACCAGAATAATTAATGGTTCAGTTTCCAAAGTATCCGCATCAATAGTTTCCATATTTTTTTTCAAATCCAAGGGAAAATACACCACTCTACCTTTTAAACCTCTCAGTAAATCTGAAGGAGGTAATTTACCAGTTTTGGGCTCCATACGTACTATGGTCTGGAACGGATGAACACATTGAATGAGTATAGACTCATATGTATTTAATTCAGAAAGTTCTGCAGGAATAGCATCCAATTCTAAATTATTATGTACAGCTCTGGTCGGCATTCTATTTTCCTCTAACTTGTTGTAACAGTATTTACAAATACGCTGAACTTCACCCAATTCAAAACAATTTTCAAGAAATATATAGGTGGCAAAATCCTTCCACTTATAATTATCTTCATTTTCACTCTTTCTGTAGAGATCAACATACCTGGTTTGTTTTCTATAATGAGTTCTGCGGCAACAAATACAAGTAATATTTGGTCTTTCATTAGAGATTATTGCAAATTTTGTTATGTGATCATTAAATGTCTTACTTACAGAGGGTTCTACATTTTCTTCCACTTCTTCCTCATTTACTGTGTCCTTCTCTGCACTGTTTTGTTCAGGACCAAAGTAACAAAACTGAATTTCATCAACAACCTTCTCTACATCTGAAACCGTTCCACGGAACAGAGCCCTATTCAATTCATCTAACTTTATTGCTGGACTTTTAGCAAAATACAACCGTCTCACAAACTTTCTCATTTCAGTATGATGAACAGCCAGCATCCTAAAATGATGGAAAACACTATTACACACTTTTCTAGATAGACAAGCCAGAGAATGACCCTGCAAACCAGTATTCTCTCTCACTCTGCATGGATCTAGACTTTGAAGCACCTTAATCTTCTGTTTCACACTTTTTTTGCTTTTATTCTCTTAGAAACTCACGAAATTTATCAATAGATTCCTGACGCACAGTGCAAATACTACTACAATTCCAAGTGTACACTGGGGCTTTAGGACGTCTCCCCATAGCCTCATCCGCCATCACTTGTACCTCATCTCTTGGAACCATTATCTCCTTCTCCATTATGCAACCATTTTTCACTTCATAAGCACGACCTCTGGTGTCAACTGCATGCAGCAAACTATTACTTTGAAAATAACTCTCTTCATTAAAAAAAGGTTCACTACTTGAACTATGCATCCATTTTCCTAAAAACACTTTACAAAAGTTTGTTCTGTTCACTACTCTTTTCCTTTTGCTATGTGATTTCAGTACATTAACCATTTTGTCTAATGTACGCATCCTATTCAAAATTAAAATGAATAGTTTCCTTTTTAATTCTAATGCCTTTGCTGCAATGGCTTCAATTTCTTTTTTTCTCTTATAAAACTTTGCCTTTTGCTTATATTTCTTCACATCCTTTATCAAATTGGACATAACTCTCTTCTGAAACATTTTTCTACGTATCTCTTTAAACGCTGTTTTTCTGTTTAAGTTTATCTTTTTAGTTGCAGAAGGTATATTTGCATTAACTAAATTCTCAATTTTTTCCTGTCCTTTTCGATTGAAATCATTCTTTCCAGTACAGACATTTTGTACATTTTTCCTTTTTTTGAATATGTTCCTTAGAAAATCTTTTGTTTGCTTACCAGAAGATTTTTTCTTCTTCCCAACATGAGCATCTTCAACTAACTTAGGTCCTCCAGTTGTCTTCAAATATAGGTTTTTTTTCTGCTCTTTTTTTACTCTGGATTTTGTAGGCATCTTAAATTTTGTTCACTGCTCTTCAGCAATACCTGAAAAAAACTAAAAAAAAATTCCTTTATTTTATTTAAATATATTACTACATTTGTTTTCACATTAGTCACAAAACGAAATTTCTTTGCCAATTTGAAAGCACACTTACTGCTCTTTTTTTTGGCAAGTGATAAACACTTTTACAGACTGACACATTATGAATCCACTTTTCAGATTTTTTAAAAAGCACATGTCCAAACTGCTTTTTCAGACCAGCATCATTTGTAACCTGGGTGTCTGCCTACACTCCAGCAAGGGCAACCAGCCTTAGTGATGCTGAATGTATTTGCATTACTGACTGAAACCTCAAACCCCACTCGCTTGTGAATACTGTGCATGATTCCACATGGTAAGTAGCTGGCTGTGTGCTAAGAGTCTGCTTCTGCACCAAAAAATGGCTCCCCCTTTCCATCTAATGCAACTGTGAAATCACCAGAGCAATACGCAATAAATCTCTGCCTGTAATTCCTATTTGGATACAGAGTCATGTTTTCACATTAGTCACAAAACCAAATTTCTTTGCCAATTTGAAAGCACACTTACTGCTCTTTTTTTGGCAAGTAATAAACACTTTTACAGACTGACACATTATGAATCCACTTTTCAGATTTTTTAAAAAGCACATGTCCAAACTGCTTTTTCAGACCAGCACCATTTGTAACCTGGGTGTCTGCCTACACTCCAGCAAGGGCAACCAGCCTTAGTGATGCTGAATGTATTTGCATTACTGACTGAAACCTCAAACCCCACTCGCTTGTGAATACTGTGCATGATTCCACATGGTAAGTAGCTGGCTGTGTGCTAAGAGTCTGCTTCTGCACCAAAAAATGGCTCCCCCTTTCCATCTAATGCAACTGTGAAATCACCAGAGCAATACGCAATAAATATCCGCCTGTAATTCCTATTTGGACACAGAGTCATGTTTTCACATTAGTCACAAAACGAAATTTCTTTGCCAATTTGAAAGCACACTTACTGCTCTTTTTTTTGGCAAGTAATAAACACTTTTACAGACTGACACATTATGACTCCACTTTTCAGATTTTTTACAAAGCACATGTCCAAACTGCTTTTTCAGACCAGCATCATTTGTAACCTGGGTGTCTGCCTACACTCCAGCAAGGGCAACCAGCCTTAGTGATGCTGAATGTATTTGCATTACTGACTGAAACCTCAAACCCCACTCGCTTGTGAATACTGTGCATGATTCCACATGGTAAGCAGCTACCTGTGTGCTAAGAGTCAGCTTCTGCACCAAAAAAAGGCTCCCCCTTTCCATCTAATGCAACTGTGAAATCACCAGAGCAATACGCAATAAATCTCTGCCTGTAATTCCTATTTGCACACAGAGTCATGTTTTCACATTAGTCACAAAACGAAATTTCTTTGCCAATTTGAAAGCACACTTACTGCTCTTTTTTTTGGCAAGTAATAAACACTTTTACAGACTGACACATTATGAATCCACTTTTCAGATTTTTTACAAAGCACATGTCCAAACTGCTTTTTCAGACCAGCATCATTTGTAACCTGGGTGTCTGCCTACACTCCAGCAAGGGCAACCAGCCTTAGTGATGCTGAATGTATTTGCATTACTGACTGAAACCTCAAACCCCACTCGCTTGTGAATACTGTGCATGATTCCACATGGTAAGTAGCTGGCTGTGTGCTAAGAGTCTGCTTCTGCACCAAAAAATGGCTCCCCCTTTCCATCTAATGCAACTGTGAAATCACCAGAGCAATACGCAATAAATCTCTGCCTGTAATTCCTATTTGGACACAGAGTCATGTTTTCACATTAGTCACAAAACGAAATTTCTTTGCCAATTTGAAAGCACACTTACTGCTCTTTTTTTGGCAAGTAATAAACACTTTTACAGACTGACACATTATGAATCCACTTTTCAGATTTTTTACAAAGCACATGTCCAAACTGCTTTTTCAGACCTGCATCATTTGTAACCTGGGTGTCTGCCTACACTCCAGCAAGGGCAACCAGCCTTAGTGATGCTGAATGTATTTGCATTACTGACTGAAACCTCAAACCCCACTCGCTTGTGAATACTGTGCATGATTCCATATGGTAAGCAGCTACCTGTGTGCTAAGAGTCTGCTTCTGCACCAAAAAATGTCTCCCCCTTTCCATCTAATGCAACTGTGAAATCACCAGAGCAATACGCAATAAATCTCTGCCTGTAATTCCTATTTGCACACAGAGTCATGTTTTCACATTAGTCACAAAACGAAATTTCTTTGCCAATTTGAAAGCACACTTACTGCTCTTTTTTTTGGCAAGTGATAAACACTTTTACAGACTGACACATTATGAATCCACTTTTCAGATTTTTTACAAAGCACATGTCCAAACTGCTTTTTCAGACCAGCATCATTTGTAACCTGGGTGTCTGCCTACACTCCAGCAAGGGCAACCAGCCTTAGTGATGCTGAATGTATTTGCATTACTGAGTCCAACCTCAAACCCTTAAACTATTCTTTTATTATACTAGTACACCTTAATTTATTGTGAAAACATAGTCCATATTATTTTACATGTTCCTCACATTTAAATTTCTCCCAAAACAGAAAATAATAAACACAACTTCAACAAAAAGAATTGCATTTCTATTATTCATTTCTTAATTTACCATATACATCCCCTCTCAGACTCTAAACTCACCTTTAAAATTAGTTAGTTGTGAAAGAAATGTGGCACTCAAACAGCAGATTATCAGAGCCAGGATCTCTGTTCTCTACACCTCTCTCCTCTCAGCAGAACCAGATAATGGCAAACTTTCCCTCTCTTTTTCCACACATATACATGTTAGTTTCAAATCTCAGTGCTTGCCCCTTTTTTTCAAATGTAATCACACATTTCTATTGGTTGAAAACCAACCCTTTTCCAAAAGTACCCATCCCCCAACTTGACTTCTGCCTAATACCCTTCCCCCAACTTGACTTCTGCCTGCTACCATAGCAACAGCTCATGGAACACTGCTGTGTGGAGTCAGGTCAGAAGTTCGCCAAACAATGTTTCAATTCCACAGAGCAAGAGTGCTTGACTTTTCAAACCTAACAGCAAATCCATAGTACTGTTCTTTGGTAACACATTTTTCTGTACCAATACAAAACATGCTTCTATTAATTTACACATACAGCCTAGTTTTTATTCTAGAATGGTATGAAACAGCCAATCAGTTCTTTTTTTTTTGAAAAAAATATGTATGCCTCCATTTCCAAACTGTCTTTCTTTTCATATTGCCATTCTACTGAAAGACACCTCCTGAGTGCATCCAGTTCTCCTTTGAAGATGTTCACAGTGTGGATTGTAGGGCACAGCTATGTCTTCTGGAGTGAAAAGTATGCAGAGAAAACAGATATGGTGAGAGACCTTGCTTTGCCAAATGTAGACATTAAATGGATTGGTCAGAGAGGGTTAAAGTGGCACCAATTAATGCCATTGGTGAAATCCTTCATGCACATCCAACACCCTGACCTCATAATAGTGCACTGTGGTGGCAATGACCTAGGCACTTTGACTGGGGTAGGTCTGGAAATGCTTATGAAGGAGACCTTTGCACAACTGTTTTCACTTTTCCCTAAAACTGCCTTTGTGTTTTCTAACATATGCCAAAGGCAAAAATGGAACTGGTCCAATCATTTCTGTCCGCAGATTGACAAAGCAAGAAAGCACGTCAACAAATCTGTTTCTGCTTTCCTCCGTGACTATGGTATGGGTTCCATTTACCACAACAACTTGCGTTATGACATGCAAGACATTTATAGAGGAGATGGTGTACAATGATGAAGGGAACAGAGTCTTCCTCTTGAACCTTAGACTCTGCATCGGTACTTACTTGTAGGTACCACAAAAAAATCACTTCATAAACACAACGGCTCTTTTTAGAGCCCCCTAATATCTAAACACTTAAATCTGATTTTCATTTCTTTTTTTTTTTTTTTTTTACCGTACGCTTACCGTACGCGTACCCCGTGATTTTTTTTAAAATCAATAAATGTTTTCTTTGTACTTTTCTGTCCTTCTTTGACCCCCTTACAAATGTTAGGGGGTCTGTAACTCTCCTCCTTGCCCCCTTTTCTTGTTATCACTCTTTTTTTTCTGAGTGAAACACACGAAATGGCGGCCGCCGCTTCCTGGTTTCGACCGATTTGAATGTTTACTAAGATCTAAGAGCCAATCAGAATCGCGCTCGCGCACGCCACCGTACGCGTACGGTAAGCGTACCGTAAGCGCACCGTAAGCTGGCTCAGATATATATATTGATTTAAAGGCTATTTTCTCAGAATCTACTGAACAGATTTACACCAAACCTACAAAAGGCACTTCCTTGACCTGAGGACTACCTCTCTGCCAAATTTCTAGTAATTCTGTTCAGCCGTTCGGGCTGTAGCCCTGTCTAAAGGTCCTATGGAAAAATGCATGGGAAAAACGCGTTTTGGGACCCCCCTTTTATCTCAGCCCCCGCTTGACGAATCCCCCCGAGACTTTCAGGGAAGGAGCAGAGCGTAGCGCCCCACCTATTTTGAAAAATTCGCGAGGATTCGTCGACCGGCGCCAAAGTTATTCAAAATAGAATGTTGCGGATTTCCTATGGAAACGTGGTCCTAACTATAACTACCTACTGGCGACCGCCAGTAGGTAATGTATATATATATCAATTGCACTGAGCATGCGCCCACTTCGGGCTTGACAGAATAAATTAAACCGGAAATACGATCAGTGTGAGTTTCAAATAATTGTTTGCAGCAGCCCAGGAAGAAGGGGTCAAGCACCTTGAAACGCGTTGGCAAAATAATGTTTAAATGACTTACGAAAGCAGGCTGCATTTTCAAGCCAGGTGGCAGAGAGCTGTCGAGTGACCTCCTGCAGCTTGAGGGCATTTTTGATTGACAAACATTTACACGGCGACCCGTCCGTGAGGAGGAGCACCATCGCTAAGCTGGGAGAATGAATATCCAGCTGGCTGAGGCTGTAGTTCTTGAACTGCTCAAGACTTTTTGGCACAGCGCTCCATATGCTGATTGAGCCTGCTGGGGTGAGTCACACCTACTAAAGGAAATAATTATGCTTCAATTTCCAAACGAACTTTTGAACTTACCATAAGAAGACTTTTGCGCTCACATTGGGGACTCTGTGTCCCATAAGGCATTTAAATCAATTGCACTGAGCATGCGCCCACTTCGGGCTTGACAGAATAAATTAAACCGGAAATACGATCAGTGTGAGTTTCAAATAATTGTTTGCAGCAGCCCAGGAAGAAGGGGTCAAGCACCTTGAAACGCGTTGGCAAAATAATGTTTAAATGACTTACGAAAGCAGGCTGCATTTTCAAGCCAGGTGGCAGAGTGCTGTCGAGTGACCTCCTGCAGCTTGAGGGCATTTTTGATTGACAAACATTTACACGGCGACCCGTCCGTGAGGAGGAGCACCATCGCTAAGCTGGGAGAATGAATATCCAGCTGGCTGAGGCTGTAGTTCTTGAACTGCTCAAGACTTTTTGGCACAGCGCTCCATATGCTGATTGAGCCTGCTGGGGTGAGTCACACCTACTAAAGGAAATAATTATGCTTCAATTTCCAAACGAACTTTTGAACTTACCATAAGAAGACTTTTGCGCTCACATTGGGGACTCTGTGTCCCATAAGGCATTTAAATCAATTGCACTGAGCATGCGCCCACTTCGGGCTTGACAGAATAAATTAAACCGGAAATACGATCAGTGTGAGTTTCAAATAATTGTTTGCAGCAGCCCAGGAAGAAGGGGTCAAGCACCTTGAAACGCGTTGGCAAAATAATGTTTAAATGACTTACGAAAGCAGGCTGCATTTTCAAGCCAGGTGGCAGAGTGCTGTCGAGTGACCTCCTGCAGCTTGAGGGCATTTTTGATTGACAAACATTTACACGGCGACCCGTCCGTGAGGAGGAGCACCATCGCTAAGCTGGGAGAATGAATATCCAGCTGGCTGAGGCTGTAGTTCTTGAACTGCTCAAGACTTTTTGGCACAGCGCTCTATATGCTGATTGAGCCTGCTGGGGTGAGTCACACCTACTAAAGGAAATAATTATGCTTCAATTTCCAAACGAACTTTTGAACTTACCATAAGAAGACTTTTGCGCTCACATTGGGGACTCTGTGTCCCATAAGGCATTTAAATCAATTGCACTGAGCATGCGCCCACTTCGGGCTTGACAGAATAAATTAAACCGGAAATACGATCAGTGTGAGTTTCAAATAATTGTTTGCAGCAGCCCAGGAAGAAGGGGTCAAGCACCTTGAAACGCGTTGGCAAAATAATGTTTAAATGACTTACGAAAGCAGGCTGCATTTTCAAGCCAGGTGGCAGAGTGCTGTCGAGTGACCTCCTGCAGCTTGAGGGCATTTTTGATTGACAAACATTTACACGGCGACCCGTCCGTGAGGAGGAACACCATCGCTAAGCTGGGAGAATGAATATCCAGCTGGCTGAGGCTGTAGTTCTTGAACTGCTCAAGACTTTTTGGCACAGCGCTCTATATGCTGATTGAGCCTGCTGGGGTGAGTCACACCTACTAAAGGAAATAATTATGCTTCAATTTCCAAACGAACTTTTGAACTTACCATAAGAAGACTTTTGCGCTCACATTGGGGACTCTGTGTCCCATAAGGCATTTAAATCAATTGCACTGAGCATGCGCCCACTTCGGGCTTGACAGAATAAATTAAACCGGAAATACGATCAGTGTGAGTTTCAAATAATTGTTTGCAGCAGCCCAGGGAGAAGGGGTCAAGCACCTTGAAACGCGTTGGCAAAATAATGTTTAAATGACTTACGAAAGCAGGCTGCATTTTCAAGCCAGGTGGCAGAGTGCTGTCGAGTGACCTCCTGCGGCTTGAGGGCATTTTTGATTGACATATATATATATATATATATATATATATATATATATATATATATATATATTATCTACTGGCGGTTGCCAGTAGATAGTTATAGTTAGGACCACGTTTCCATAGGAAATCCGCAACATTCTATTTTGAATAACTTTGGCGCCGGTTGACGAATCCTCGCGAATTTTTCAAAATAGGTGGGGCGCTACGCTCCGCTCCTACCCTGAAAGTCTTGGGGGGATTCGTCAAGCGGGGGCTGAGATAAAAGGGGGGTCCCAAAACGCGTTTTTCCCATGCATTTTTCCATAGGACCTTTAGACACAGCTACAGCCCGAACGGCTGAACAGAATTACTTGAAATTTGGCAGAGAGGTAGTCCTCAGGTCAAGGAAGTGCCTTTTGTAGGTTTGGTGTAAATCTGTTCAGTAGATCCTGAGAAAATAGCATTTAAAAGCATATATATATGTGGGCGGAGCCTAACCACACATCTCATCCTGAGATCTGATTGGCTGTCAGCACTTCATCCAAGAAGTGTTGGCAGCCATCTTGGGACCAATATACATGATAGCACCTCATTAAAAAGCATTGCAGTTAATAGAAGGTTTTAAGACTTTAGTTACATTATAAATCATTTGTTGATGGTACCATGCTCATTTTAGGAATTGTGGTATGTTCTAAGGTGATTTCACCATGTGAAAAAGCCTTCTGCTGGGATATCATGATTGAGAGAAAAATATTTTCTCATGCTTTTACCACAGAGGTTTGGAAGGTGATCTATAGGCTAAACTGAGAGCTTATTTTCTGTAAATTCACATTATCTTTCTCAGTCATGTGAGAATGAAGTCTGACATTCTCAGTAAAACATGTACATCCAACAAGGGCAGAGACTGTCAGTTGATTCCTTTGTGTTCTACTGCAGCTTCCCAGAGTGTTCCAAAGAACTACTAGAGCGCTAACAGTCCTACTTATGATAAACGTATGGCACACCTGAAGCCATCTTGCTTGGATTAAAGTGGTAACTCTTAAAACATTTAATTTAAAAAGGAACAAAATGAGGGGGTTCATTTTTCAATAAAAAGTATGATTAGTGCTGCAGAAAGAAAAATTAGGGCACATTTTGAGTGACTTCTCAAATCCTCTTCTATTTCATTAAAAAATTCTGACATGCAGACTGAAACATGCACTTTCAATACCAGCAGCAGTTTTCCCTGGTGAGCAGTAGCTTTACTACAGTGATCTAATGAGCAAAAAGAGTGCTAACATTCTGAATTTATGGCAAATGTGTGACACATCTGAATGCCTTCTTGATGGAATCAAAGTAAAAAACTGAAAGTATTTCCTACTGAGGAGACTGCAGTAAATGAGGAAATTAGGAAACTTCATAACAAATAAGTCTCCCAAGATGGCCACCAGAGACAAAAGAGCCCAAATGTAGCCCAAATATCACCCAGATGTAGCCCAAGTATAGCCCAATGACAGAATGTCCCAGAATGTTCTTAAAAACAACTAGAGCGCTTACTGTCTTCATTATGACAAAAGTATGGCACACCTGAAGCCATCTTGATTGGAATAAACTGGTAACACTTAAAACATTTAATTTAAAAAGGAACACAATGAGGAGGTTCATTTTGCCATAGAAATTATGATTAATGCTGAAGAAAGAAAATGAGGGCACATTTTGAGTGACTTCTCAAATCCTCTTCTATTTCATTAAAAAAATTCTGACATGCAGACTGAAACATGCACTTTTAATACCAGGAGCAGACTTCCATGGTGCAGTAGTTTTACTACAATTATCTAATGAGCAACTAGAGTGCTAACATTCAGAATTTATGGCAAATGTGTGACATATCTGAATACCTTCATGATGGAATCAAAGTAAAAAACTGAAAGCATTTCCTACTGAGGAGACTGCAGTACATGAGGAAATTAGGAAACTTCATAACAAATAAATCTCCCAAGATGGCCACCGGAGACAAAAGAGCCCAAATGTAGCCCAAAATCACCCAGATGTAGCCCAAATATAGCCCAATGACAGAAGTGTGCAAAACACTTATTATTTTGTGTTTTTGCAGTGTTATATAGTGCAGACTTGTCAGGTATTGGAGTGCTTTACATGAGCATTGGTTACATCACACAAGAACACATTCATTTTGGTTGTAGACATGGGGAGACTAAGTGATTTGACCAGAATCACAGAATGTCGAGCTGAAGCAGAAACTTCAACCTGGTTCCCCAGTTGCAAAGTCTGCAGTTCTGGAAGTAACACCACATCATCTCCCCTAAGTGCAACATTTAATCAAGTGGTCAACTGGATAAAAAAACATAAAGATAACAAATAATTTAAAAGTGCTTTGTCGCTATTTGAAAACTCAGAAAATATGTCCTTATTTTAGCCTTTTAGAGCACTAACCATAATTTTGATGCCAATAAGACCCTCTCATATATGTAATTTCTAAAGGAAATGCTCTAGGTATTACAGTTTTGATTACATCAAGATGATGTCAGGCGTTCCACACTTTTGTAATAAATATAGAATGTTAGCAATCTAGTTGTTCATTAGGATACTGTTGAGAGGCAGAGGCCAGGGGCACGGACTCTGAAAATTGAAGGCAGGTAGGAGGGTGCAAAGGCAACAATTTAACCACACTGAGCAGGCAGGAAGGGCCGTGGAAGCACAACAGACTATGGAGGGCAGTGGAAAGGGGGGCAGGGGCAACAAACCAACAATACAGGACTTGCAAGAGAGGCTGTTGGAGGCAAGATCTATTACGGGTCAAGGAAGCTAGGGGCGGTCCCCAGATCCCCGGGAGCCACCACAGAACTGAGCAGGAGAGTGAGTCAGGGACAAAAGGGGCACCTTAATTTGAGCCGGGGTGCCTAGGAACGCTTGCTCCAAAAATGAAGAAAACAGACATATGAGACATGGAATTGGAGGCAGAATACAATGGCAGTTTAATGAGAAGATGCAACTTCAAAGAAACCGCAGAATAGAGACATAAAGTACAAAATACAGAATCCAGATAATCATACAGCTGTCATGATATTCTCTGTATCTCAATTAATGTACTGACAGAGAGAGAGAGAAAACACATCTATAAATGCATCATGAGAAACAAGTTACACCAAGGAAAATGTTACCTAGGAACACTCACGTTTACTCTTAGAGCAAGCATTCCTGCAATTACAATACAAAATCTTTTAAATGCAAAAGTAAAGAGAACAATGGTTAAACATAACATGACATTTCATATAGGTAAAATAGAATAAGATACTTCAAGCAAAGCAGAGCAAGACATTTTAAGCAAAGGAAGACAAGAGCTCCCAGCTCTTGGGGAAAACCTGCACTGCCTGTTAACCTACATACAGACGGCGAGGTAGTCCGTCGATATCTGTGGGTGCTCCCTTTTTATATCATTTTGTGGGCTCCTTTGCACGCTACATCTACCTACGTATGCTACCCAAAAGCTTCGTCTGCAGATTTTACCAGACATTTCGTCATTTACCCACTTAATGCTGACAATGGACTGGGTGAAAAGGTCAGTCTCTCAGGCCAATCGCTTATCGTAAGTTCCATAGAGCAAGCAGAAAATAATGGGTATTGTACGGGAATTCAATATATTCATGTATAAAATCTCCTCAGTTCTCCTAACTTGACGCTCTGCGGTTGCCACTTCCTTAAAAGCGGGAAACCTGCCCAGGAAGCAAGTACCAGTCCAGGATGCAGCCTACTGTATGTCGACAGCTTCAGGGGGATGTTGAACATTGATACCGAGCACGGAGCACTCGGGTAGGGTGGGGGCTACTGGTTTGGAGCAGAAGGCCTCGCAGACCTGCCTTCAGACTGCTATACACTAAAATTGCAGAGCTATGGTCAATTTAACAAAGAGGCCTACATATTGAACAGAAGGGCCTACACAGGGGTTTTATACTGGCTGAGTGGTAAGGATGTCTCAGGATAATTATATAGCAACACAGGACCCGCTGGTCAATTTAATACGGCCTACAAATGCAGCTGGCAGGGCAAGGACAAGGGTCTCATACTTCAGGTGTGGACAGAACGGGCCAGGGGCCCCCTGTGATACAAAATCTACCCTCCTTCAAGCCTGTGGCAATGTAATAGACCATTGTGGGCAGAAGGAAGAGGCAATGGTAGTACAACCATACATGCCAACAGACCCGATTCAGCCAGGAAACGTCTAATGTTTTTAAGCTCAAATGGGCTTTATTTGATCTGTCTCCTGTCTACAATATCCTCTTTTTTAATGTAACTCAAAGGGGAAAATCAATACCCCAGTTTTTTTTCAAAATCTCCCTCTTACCAAGTTCAAAATGTTCGCAAGTATGTTACATTGGATCATGGAAGGAAATGGGATAGGGACATGGACTTGGATAACAGAGGACAGGAGGGACATGGAGAGGTGCACCAAACTGACCCTGCAGGGCAGGCATCAGGGTTTGCAGCAGCACAATACACCACACGGGAGTGCAGCACAACAATCCATAGAAAGCAAGAGGGAGGGGACAGGACCATGCACATGGACAACAGAGAACAGAGGGGCAAGAGGCAATGGTAGCTAGCTGACCATAATGGACAGACAGGAGAGAAAGCTGCAGCATAACAGACCATAAAGGGCAGGAGGGACGGATCAGGGGCATTACAATGGAACAGACAAGCCAGGAGGGAGGGAGTAGGGCTGGGGGCAAGGGGGCAGGGCAGGAGCAGCAAGATAGCCATGGAGGTCAGGCAGGATGGGCACTAGAAGCAAGACACACCATGAAGAGCAACAGTGAGACTGTGATGGCATACACACAGACCATGGAGGGAAGGTGGGAGGGGGTCAGGGGCAGCTAACTGACCACACAGGGAAGGTGGGAGGGGCCATGGCAGCACAAAAGACCATGCATGGCAAGTGGGAGGGTTAGTGGCAGCACAATGGCTATGATGGGCAAGAAGGAGGGTGGAGGGGCATGCACAAAGGACGATGGAGGATAGAAGGGAGGGTCAGGACCTGTGCACAGACAAGAAAGTTCAGGGGAAGGGACCTCACAACAGACCACACGGGGCAGGCAGGAGGAGCAGCTGCAGCACAACAGACCAGGGAGGGCAGAAGGGTGTGGCAGTACAATGGACCATGTAGGACAGGAGGAAGAGGATAGGGGCATGGCATGTGGACAGGCAGGGTGGAGGTGACAGGGACAGGTTACAGTCATCTGACAATGCTAGGCAGGTGGGAGGGGAGTGGCAGCTCAACAGAACACTCAGAGTAGATAGGAGTGGCAGGTCCATGGGACATGGTGGGCAAAAAGGATGGAGCAGGGGCATGCACAAAGACATCGGAGGGCAGGGGGAAGGAGAATAGGGGCAGCAAGCTAAGCACAGAGTTTAAGCAGGAGGTCAATGATGGGGCATAGAATTGGGCAATGGAGGGCAGGAGGAGTGGACTGGTGCATCATACTGAGGGCAGTGGCAGCACATCAGACCATGCATGGCAGGAGGGAGGAGGCTAGTCCATGGATTCACACAACAGAGGATAGGGAGGAAGGGGATGGGGCAGCAAGCTAACTGTTCAGAGAAGGCGGGTATTAGGAACTTTATTGTTTTTAAAACATTGTGTCTGTGCGAACTACTTAAAATATGAACAAGTATGCAGCATAATCTCACTTTTATTCAGGAAGAAGAGGACGTTTGTGACTGTGACTCCGGGCTCACTTGGCAGAAACACCCCCTGACCCTCCACCCCCAATCGCAAAATGTAATGCCCGTGAAAAGGGTAGGTGAACACAGTGTTATATAGAACATAGTCCTGAGAGCACGATTGAAAATGAAAACTAGATATAGTGTATGGTATAAACTATGCACCAAAAAGTGTGATATAAGATGAACCGGGCGTGAAATATAATATGCAATACATTGTGCGCAATGACAGATTCATTGGAGAGCGCGAGATAGCACAGGCACTAGCGCGTGCTATGCGATATGCGCCTTGGAGTGTAATATGCACAGGGCAGTGTTGTGTAACCTAACTAGTCTCTAAAGTTGTAATATAAAATATGTGCTGGGGAGTGTAAGGTTGCATATGCACTGTGACAAAGATATGGATCCCAGATTGTAATATGTATGGCATAGCACTGTGCGTTATAACATAGGCATCGAGAAAGGCACGTTAGATGGGGCAATATAACCCGTGCGAAGACAAGTGTGGCATGACATATTCACGGGGTGGTGTTACAGTGCACATGGGCTAGAGAGTGTCATAGCATATGCACTAGCTAGTGGAATACAACACAGAGGTGTGTGGCACACGGCAGGCAATGGTGGGTGTAACACAGCATTGGGCTCTGTCAGGAGCGCGCTGTGACTCTCAAGTGATGTTCGTCCCCTTTCCAGAGAGTAAAATAAAAAGTATTACACATCCGGCAGTGGATGTGTGTTTTATTAACCGTGAGGGGGGTTTCTTGCATAGTTTTGGTCGAATTTTTGTCGAATCCCCTTTGAATGGCTTGGTGTGCATGTGTATTAAATGTGCCCGTCAATAGCTACCCAAGTTTGTATAAATAAACGACAAGGGTGTCTACCGGGATTAGGCACGGTAGGGCATCAGACATGTCAGAGCTTCACTAGTGGTGTAAATACATTCCACGTGGATTCATTGCATGCATAGTCGCCTTTTAATGAATATCACGCAAATCGTCATGGTGATAGGTACGTACGGTTTGTCCAGCATGTCCTAGGTGTGTCTATAAATATATATTTTTTAAAAATAATAAAAAACAGTGGCCGGCCCTGGGGATTGGGGTCAAAAAAATATAATTAGGAGACTGGCCCTGGGGGATGGGGTCATCAGGGCCAATAAATTAGAATAAGAAGGGGAACCAAACAGCCCCCCTTCTTAAAAAACTAAAATAAATAAAAGACTGGCATCGTGCAGGAGGCCATGCCCCCTCCGTGCAGCACTCTGCAAACGCGCCCCCAACAGGTATCTCCAGTATGCGCCAGGGAGCTGCGCTGCAGCCAGGTGTTCTGAGGCCAAGCCCCTTTTTACACCTCTCTGCAACGCAGCTCTGTGGCGCTTACTGGAGGTACCTAGTGGTCTAGTTTGACCCTAGGGACCCTTAGGATTCAAGGGGACTTAATCTCTCAACTTAGAACAGCCACAGGGCGCGTTTACACAGTGGTGAAGGGAGGGGACGGGGCCTGAGGTGACGTGTGCAAACACGCACTATGGCACGTTTTAAATTGGGGATATAATTTCCCTTCAATACTGAGGGCCCCTGGGGGCTAACTAGCCCACCAAGTGCTTCCAGTAAGCGCCACTGAGCTGCATTGCAGAGAGGTGGTCCAGGCCGTGCCACTTTTTACACCTCTCTGCAACGCAGCTCTGTGGCACTTACTGGAGGTACCTAGTGGGCTAGTTGGACCCCAGGGACCTTCAGGATTCAAATGAACTTAATCTCCCAACTAAAAATGGACACAGGGCGTGTTTACACAGTGGTGAAGGGAGGGGACGGGGCCTGAGTTAACGTGTGCAAAAACGCCCTGTGGCCTGTTTTAAGAGGTAGTTTTAATCCCCATGCCCTCTTATATACTAGGGGCTTACAGAGGAGGTCATGCTAATCACAGGGGGACCCCAACGCATAATGTTCCCTAGTGTATGTAGGTGTTTTCACTGTATTCTAAGTGTCTTTTAACATAGCACTGGCTCTAGGACTGGTTAGTCAGGCTCAGTTACCACCAGTATCCGTCTGAAAAAGTTGAGGGTACAGGATGATTTTGCAACAAGGCTTCTTTCTGCTCTTCTTTTTGTTCTTTCTGCACGTTATCCTTCTTCCTGCACTTATCTTCGTATTTGAGGACTTCTGTTGCTTCTTTCTGCACTTCTTTTGTTTCTTTCTGTGCATTTTTTCTTCTTTCTTCACATGTCCTATCTCTGTAGGCATAGTTAGAAATTAGCATTTAAAAAACCTTTGAAATTCACAGAAAAAACCATAGGTTTCAGGCACGTTATAGTTAGGAATTAGCATTTAAAAAACCTAAGAAATTCACTGAAAAAACCATAGGTTTCAGGGGTGTTATAGTTAGCTGGACTTTTCACTTGTACAAAACCATTGAAATTCCCCCGTTATAGTTAGTTCAGCTAACTATAACTCGGGCGCCCGCAATGCACTGCTGATGACGTCACATATTACATCACTCATGACATGGTCAGTGACATCACTCATGACATCACTGATGACATCTCAAATGACATCACTGATGACATCACTGATGACATCATCCTTGTGATAGAGTGGCAGACCTCCTCTCACCCTAATATAACCTTTGATACACACATTCAAAAATAGAGACTAAAATTTTCAAAACAATGGACATACCAATACCAGTTACAACAACCTCTTCAGTAATTCTAAGATCCACATACACATCCACTCATTCACCAACAGTCCTATACAGTCACTCATACATGTACTCACTCATCATATGTACTCATACACCTATACATCCTGTTACACAATGCCACTCATCCATAGAGTTACTCACACACATAGTCACTCATGCTAATAAAGAATCAAACATACATTTACTTGCATATACAGTTATACACACACCACCATACTTACTTCTACGGAAACTTACACATACTTAGTCTTTTAAACAATCACTTATAGAAACACATACTTATTCATACAGGAACTCTTTCAATCTCTCACTCTCACATATACTCACATATATACACCAATAGTCACATATACTAGTTTAAAACATATGTAGTTACTCATAAAGACACTACTGAGACAGTCATTTACTCACTAACACACCCATACACACACTCATCCACCCATACAGTCCTGCACACATGCTGTGTTCAACACATACAAACAGTGAGTCACTCATTCATGCACCTATGCACTACGTAATACCCCCCACCGAACCATGCAGACACTCAGACTGATACTCAAAAAACCAACTAATAACCTATATAGACACCCATGTAGCTACTCACCAACCCATGCAGCCACTTATACACAAAGTGAGAGACTGATACAGATATTTACATATTTAAACATTACTCACTAAGCCATGTATTCACTATGATACACTTAATCAGTCAGTTACACAATCAATTTTTCAAAAACAAATCATCCATTTAGACACTTATATACCCATTTATTCTTCCATCGACCTTGAGATATACATATATAAAACATATTTAATTTTCAGAAAAACACACATTCACTGGATGATATCATCAGTGATGTCATCAGTGATGTCATTTGAGATGTCATCAGTGATGTCATGAGTGATGTCACTGACCATGTCATGAGTGATGTAATATGTGACGTCATCAGCAGTGCATTGCGGGCGCCCGAGTTATAGTTAGCTGAACTAACTATAACGGGGGAATTTCAATGGTTTTGTACAAGTGAAAAGTCCAGCTAACTATAACACCCCTGAAACCTATGGTTTTTTCAGTGAATTTCTGAGGTTTTTTAAATGCTAATTCCTAACTATAACGTGCCTGAAACCTATGGTTTTTTCTGTGAATATATATATATATATATATATTTTGTCCACCAAATTGCCCCAGCATTGAAAGGGCACTCAACAGCGCCCCTTACCAGAAGGTAGTTAGTGCCTCGCTGCAGCTCGCCTCAAATGCCAATTATTCTCCTCTTGCCGACGCATTTCGAGGCTTACACGCCTCTTCTTCCTGGGCTTTAAAAACAGGCATTGACGATTCACTTCGTGCAGGTGTGCTTTTATTCACAATACGCCCTTAGTGGGTGCGGCAAAGTGCCGTCATCATTCTCAATGCATTATGGGATTTACAGTCCCTTCGGAGTGGCATACATTATATCCTTGGTAGGTTCAATGTCCTGTTCCAAATTGAAAGCATTAGTCCTCCTTGGTAGGTTAGGCAGATTTGAGACGGGCTCTGTATGCATTAGGGACGCTGTGCCACATGGAGAAAAATCGTTTCCCTCCACAGCCTTTCACTTGTTTTGGAAATGGTGCTCCGTTCCACGGCGGGCCGCCGTGCAGAAATTTTGTCCACCAAGTTGCCCCAGCATTGAAAGGGCACTCAACAGCGCCCCTTACCAGAAGGTAGTTAGTGCCTCGCTGCAGCTCGCCTCAAATGCCAATTATTCTCCTCTTGCCGACGCGTTTTGAGGCTTACACGCCTCTTCTTCCTGGGCTTTAAAAACAGGCATTGACGATTCACTTCGTGCAGGTGTGCTTTTATTCACAATACTCCCTTAGTGGGTGCGGCAAAGTGCCGTCATCATTCTCAATGCATTATGGGATTTACAGTCCCTTCGGAGTGACATACATTATATCCTTGGTAGGTTCAATGTCCTGTTCCAAATTGAAAGCATTAGTCCTCCTTGGTAGGTTAGGCAGAGGGGCTGTGTAGAAATAAAAGATGCCAAGAATTTAAATAATGTGAGTCCGCGATGCCATTTTTCTTCAAGCAGCCCCATGATTAAGAGGCGTAACAGCTTCGAAACGCGTCGGGGGAATTCATGAATAATGCATGGAAGACGAGGAGAGCAGCAACATTAGGCCGGATGGTGCGGGCGACGTCGAGTGACCCTTCGAATGCTTTGGGCACTTTGGTAATGAATATATATATATATATATATATATATATATATATATATATATATTCACAGAAAAAACCATAGGTTTCAGGCACGTTATAGTTAGGAATTAGCATTTAAAAAACCTCAGAAATTCACTGAAAAAACCATAGGTTTCAGGGGTGTTATAGTTAGCTGGACTTTTCACTTGTACAAAACCATTGAAATTCCCCCGTTATAGTTAGTTCAGCTAACTATAACTCGCGCCCCCGCAATGCACTGCTGATGACGTCACATATTACATCACTCATGACATGGTCAGTGACATCACTCATGACATCACTGATGACATCTCAAATGACATCACTGATGACATCACTGATGACATCATCCAGTGAATGTGTGTTTTTCCGAAAATTAAATATGTTTTATATATGTATATCTCAAGGTCGATGGAAGAATAAATGGGTATATAAGTGTCTAAATGGATGATTTGTTTTTGAAAAATTGATTGTGTAACTGACTGATTAAGTGTATCATAGTGAATACATGGCTTAGTGAGTAATGTTTAAATATGTAAATATCTGTATCAGTCTCTCACTTTGTGTATAAGTGGCTGCATGGGTTGGTGAGTAGCTACATGGGTGTCTATATAGGTTATTAGTTGGTTTTTTGAGTATCAGTCTGAGTGTCTGCATGGTTCGGTGGGGGGTATTACGTAGTGCATAGGTGCATGAATGAGTGACTCACTGTTTGTATGTGTTGAACACAGCATGTGTGCAGGACTGTATGGGTGGATGAGTGTGTGTATGGGTGTGTTAGTGAGTGAATGACTGTCTCAATAGTGTCTTTATGAGTAACTACATATGTTTTAAACTAGTATATGTGACTATTGGTGTATATATGTGAGTATATGTGAGAGTGAGAGATTGAAAGAGTTCCTGTATGAATAAGTATGTGTTTCTATAAGTGATTGTTTAAAAGACTAAGTATGTGTAAGTTTCCGTAGAAGTAAGTGTGGTGGTGTGTGTATATAACTGTATATGCAAGTATATGTATGTTTGATTCTTTATTAGCATGAGTGACTATGTGTGTGAGTAACTCTATGGATGAGTGGCATTGTGTAACAGGATGTATAGGTGCATGAGTACATATGATGAGTGAGTACATGTATGAGTGACTGTATAGGACTGTTGGTGAATGAGTGGATGTGTATGTGGATCTTAGAATTACTGAAGAGGTTGTTGTAACTGGTATTGGTATGTCCATTGTTTTGAAAATTTTAGTCTCTATTTTTGAATGTGTGTATCAAAGGTTATATTAGGGTGAGAGGAGGTCTGCCACTCTATCACAAGGATGATGTCATCAGTGATGTCATCAGTGATGTCATTTGAGATGTCATCAGTGATGTCATGAGTGATGTCACTGACCATGTCATGAGTGATGTAATATGTGACGTCATCAGCAGTGCATTGCGGGCGCCCGAGTTATAGTTAGCTGAACTAACTATAACGGGGGAATTTCAATGGTTTTGTACAAGTGAAAAGTCCAGCTAACTATAACACCCCTGAAACCTATGGTTTTTTCTGTGAATTTCTGAGGTTTTTTAAATGCTAATTCCTAACTATAACGTGCCTGAAACCTATGGTTTTTTCTGTGAATTTCAAAGGTTTTTTAAATGCTAATTTCTAACTATGCCTACAGAGATAGGACATGTGAAGAAAGAAGAAAAAATGCACAGAAAGAAACAAAAGAAGTGCAGAAAGAAGCAACAGAAGTCCTCAAATACGAAGATAAGTGCAGGAAGAAGGATAACGTGCAGAAAGAACAAAAAGAAGAGCAGAAAGAAGCCTTGTTGCAAAATCATCCTGTACCCTCAACTTTTTCAGACGGATACTGGTGGTAACTGAGTCTGACTAGCCAGTCCTAGAGCCAGTGCTATGTTAAAAGACACTTAAAATACAGTGAAAACACCTACATACACTAGGGAACATTATGCGTTGGGGTCCCCCTGTGATTAGCATGACCTCCTCTGTAAGCCCCTAGTACATAATAGGGCATGGGGATTAAAACTACCTCTTAAAACAGGCCACAGGGCGTTTTTGCACACGTTAACTCAGGCCCCGTCCCCTCCCTTCACCACTGTGTAAACACGCCCTGTGTCCATTTTTAGTTGGGAGATTAAGTTCATTTGAATCCTGAGGGTCCCTAGGGTCCAACTAGCCCACTAGGTACCTCCAGTAAATGCCACAGAGCTGTGTTGCAGAGAGGTGTAAAAAGTGGCACGGCCTGGACCACCTCCTTGCAATGCAGCTCAGTGGCGCTTACTGGAAGCACTTGGTGGGCTAGTTAGCCCCCAGGGGCCCTCAGTATTGAAGGGAAATTATATCCCCAATTTAAAACGTGCCATAGTGCGTGTTTGCACACGTCACCTCAGGCCCCGTCCCCTCCCTTCACCACTGTGTAAACGCGCCCTGTGGCTGTTCTAAGTTGAGAGATTAAGTCCCCTTGAATCCTAAGGGTCCCTAGGGTCAAACTAGACCACTAGGTACCTCCAGTAAGCGCCACAGAGCTGCGTTGCAGAGAGGTGTAAAAAGGGGCTTGGCCTCAGAACACCTGTCTGCAGCGCAGCTCCCTGGCGCATACTGGAGATGCCTGTTGGGGGCGCGTTTGCAGAGTGCTGCACGGAGGGGGCATGGCCTCCGGCACGATGCCAGTCTTTTATTTATTTTAATTTTTTAAGAAGGGGGGCTGTGTGGTTCCCCTTCTTATTCTAATTTATTGGCCCTGATGACCCCATCCCCCAGGGCCTGTCTCCTAATTATATTTTTTTGACCCCAATCCCTAGGGCCGGCCACTGTTTTTTATTATTTTAAAAAAATATTTATTTATAGACACACCTAGGACATGCTGGACAAACCGTACGTACCTATCACCATGACGATTTGCGGGATATTCATTAAAAGGCGACTATGCATGCAATGAATCCACGTGGAATGTATTTACACTACTAGTGAAGCTCTGACATGTCTGATGCCCTACCGTGCCTAATCCCGGTAGACACCCTTGTCGTTTATTTATACAAACATGGGTAGCTATTGACGGGCACATTTAATACACATGCACACCAAGCCATTCAAAGGGGATTCGACAAAAATTCGACCAAAACTATGCAAGAAACCCCCCTCACGGTTAATAAAACACACATCCACTGCCGGATGTGTAATACTTTTTATTTTACTCTCTGGAAAGGGGACGAACATCACTTGAGAGTCACAGCGCGCTCCTGACAGAGCCCAATGCTGTGTTACACCCACCATTGCCTGCCGAGTGCCACACACCTCTGTGTTGTATTCCACTAGCTAGTGCATATGCTATGACACTCTCTAGCCCATGTGCACTGTAACACCACCCCGTGAATATGTCATGCCACACTTGTCTTCGCACGGGTTATATTGCCCCATCTAACGTGCCTTCCTCGATGCCTATGTTATAACGCACAGTGCTATGCCATACATATTACAATCTGCGATCCATATCTGTGTCACAGTGCATATGCAACGTTACACTCCCCAGCACATATTTTATATTACAACTTTAGAGACTAGTTAGGTTACACAACACTGCCCTGTGCATATTACACTCCAAGGCGCATATCGCATAGCACGCGCTAGTGCCTGTGCTATCTCGCGCTCTCCAATGAATCTGTCATTGCGCACAATGTATTGCATATTATATTTCACGCCCGGTTCATCTTATATCACACTTTTTGGTGCATAGTTTATACCATACACTATATCTAGTTTTCATTTTCAATCGTGCTCTCAGGACTATGTTCTATATAACACTGTGTTCACCTACCCTTTTCACGGGCATTACATTTTGCGATAGGGGGTGGAGGGTCAGGGGGTGTTTCTGCCAAGTGAGCCCGGAGTCACAGTCACAAACGTCCTCTTCTTCCTGAATAAAAGTGAGATTATGCTGCATACTTGTTCATATTTTAAGTAGTTCGCACAGACTCAATGTTTTAAAAACAATAAAGTTCCTAATACCCGCCTTCTCTGAACAGTTAGCTTGCTGCCCCATCCCCCTCCTCCCTATCCTCTGTTGTGTGAATCCATGGAATAGCCTCCTCCCTCCTGCCATGCATGGTCTGATGTGCTGCCACTGCCCTCAATTTAGTATGATGTACCAGTCCACTCCTCCTGCCCTCCATTGCCCAATTCTATGCCCCATCATTGACCTCCTGCTTAAACTCTGTGCTTAGCTTGCTGCCCCTATTCTCCTTCCCCCTGCCCTCCGATGTCTTTGTGCATGCCCCTGCTCCATCCTTTTTGCCCACCATGTCCCATGGACCTGCCACTCCTATCTACTCTGAGTGTTCTGTTGAGCTGCCACTCCCCTCCCACCTGCCTAGCATTGTCAGATGACTGTAACCTGTCCCTGCCACCTCCACCCTGCCTGTCCACATGCCATGCCCCTATCCTCTTCCTCCTGTCCTACATGGTCCATTGTACTGCCACACCCTTCTGCCCTCCCTGGTCTGTTGTGCTGCAACTGCTCCTCCTGCCTGCCCCGTGTGGTCTGTTGTGAGGTCCCTTCCCCTGAACTTTCTTGTCTGTGCACAGGTCCTGACCCTCCCTTCTATCCTCCATCGTCCTTTGTGCATGCCCCTGCACCCTCCTTCTTGCCCATCATAGCCATTGGTCTTCTGTGCTGCCATGGCCCCTCCCACCTTCCCTGTGTGGTCAGTTAGCTGCCCCTGACCCCCTCCCACCTTCCCTCCATGGTCTGTGTGTATGCCATCACAGTCTCACTGTTGCTCTTCATGGTGTGTCTTGCTTCTAGTGCCCATCCTGCCTGACCTCCATGGCTATCTTGCTACTCCTGCCCTGCCCCCTTGCCCCCAGCCCTCTGTTTACATGTGAAGACCCCTACTCCATCCCTCCTGGCTTGTCTGTTCCATTGTAATGCCCCTGATCCGTCCCTACTGCCCTTTATGGTCTGTAATGCTGCAGCTTTCTCTCCTGTCTGTCCATTATGGTCAGCTAGCTACCATTGCCTCTTGCCCCTCTGTTCTCTGTTGTCCATGTGCATGGTCCTGTCCCCTCCCTCTTGCTTTCTATGGATTGTTGTGCTGCACTCCCGTCCTGCATGCCCGGTGTGGTGTATTGTGCTGCTGCAAACCCTGATGCCTGCCCTGCAGGGTCAGTTTGGTGCACCTCTCCATGTCCCTCTTGTCCTCTGTTATCCAAGTCCATGTCCCTATCCCATTTCCTTCCATGATCCAATGTACCATACTTGCGAACATTTTGAACTTGGTAAGAGGGAGATTTTGAAAAAAAAACTGGGGTATTGATTTTCCCCTTTGAGTTACATTGAAAAAGAGGATATTGTAGACAGGACACAGATCAAATAAAGCCCATTTGAGCTTAAAAACATTGGACGTTTCCTGGCTGAATCGGGTCTGTTGGCATGTATGGTTGTACTACCATTGCCTCTTCCTTCTGCCCACAATGGTCTATTACATTGCCACAGCCTTGAAGGAGGGTAGATTTTGTATCACAGGGGGCCCCTGGCCCGTTCTGTCCACACCTGAAGTATGAGACCCTTGTCCTTGCCCTACCAGCCGCATTTGTAGGCCGTATTAAATTGACCAGCGGGTCCTGTGTTGCTATATAATTATCCTGAGACATCCTTACCACTCAGCCAGCATAAAGTGTAGGCCTCTTTGTTAAATTGACCATAGCTCTGCAATTTTAGTGTATAGCAGTCTGAAGGCAGGTCTGCGAGGCCTTCTGCTCCAAACTAGTAGCCCCCACCCTACCCGAGTGCTCCGTGCTCGGTATCAAAGTTCAACATCCCACTGAAGCTGTCGACATACAGTAGGCTGCATCCTGGACTGGTACTTGCTTCCTGGGCAGGTTTCCCGCTTTTAAGGAAGTGGCAACCGCAGAGCGTCAAGTTAGGAGAACTGAGGAGATTTTGTACATGAATATATTGAATTCCCGTACAATACCCATTATTTTCTGCTTGCTCTATGGAACTTACGATAAGCGATTGGCTTGAGAGACTGACCTTTTCACCCAGTCCATTGTCAGCATTAAGTGGGTAAATGACGAAATGTCTGGTAAAATCTGCAGACGAAGCTTTTGGGTAGCATACGTAGGTAGATGTAGCGTGCAAAGGAGCCCACAAAATGATATAAAAAGGGAGCACCCACAGATATCGACGGACTACCTCGCCGTCTGTATGTAGGTTAACAGGCTGTGCAGGTTTTCCCCAAGAGCTGGGAGCTCTTGTCTTCCTTTGCTTAAAATGTCTTGCTCTGCTTTGCTTGAAGTATCTTATTCTATTTTACCTATATGAAATGTCATGTTATGTTTAACCATTGTTCTCTTTACTTTTGCATTTAAAAGATTTTGTATTGTAATTGCAGGAATGCTTGCTCTAAGAGTAAACGTGAGTGTTCCTAGGTAACATTTTCCTTGGTGTAACTTGTTTCTCATGATGCATTTATAGATGTGTTTTCTCTCTCTCTCTGTCAGTACATTAATTGAGATACAGAGAATATCATGACAGCTGTATGATTATCTGGATTCTGTATTTTGTACTTTATGTCTCTATTCTGCGGTTTCTTTGAAGTTGTATCTTCTCATTAAACTGCCATTGTATTCTGCCACCAATTCCATGTCTCATATGTCTGTTTTCTTCATTTTTGGAGCAAGCGTTCCTAGGCACCCCGGCTCAAATTAAGGTGCCCCTTTTGTCCCTGACTCACTCTCCTGCTCAGTTCTGTGGTGGCTCCCGGGGCTCTGGGGACCGCCTCTAGCTTCCTTGACCCGTAATAGATCTTCCCTCCAACAGCCTCTCTTGCAAGTCCTGTATTGTTGGTTTGTTGCCCCTGCCCCCCTTTCCACTGCCCTCCATAGTCTGTTGTGCTTCCACGGCCCTTCCTGCCTGCTCAGTGTGGTTAAATTGTTGCCTTTGCACTCTCCTACCTGCCTTCAATTTTCAGAGTCCGTGCCCCTGGCCTTTGCCTCTCAACAGTATCCCAATGAACAACTAGATTGCTAACATTCTATATTTATTACAAAAGTGTGGAACGCCTGACATCATCTTGATGTAATCAAAACTGTAATACCTAGAGCATTTCCTTTAGAAATTACATATATGAGAGGGTCTTATTGGCATCAAAATTATGGTTAGTGCTCTAAAAGACTAAAATAAGGACATTTTGTCTGAGTTTTCAAATAGCGACAAAGCACTTTTAAATTATTTGTTATCTTTATGTTTTTTTATCCAGTTGACCACTTGATTAAATGTTGCACTTAGGGGAGAGGATGTGGTGTTACTTCCAGAACTGCAGACTTTGCAACTGGGGAACCAGGTTGAAGTTTCTGCTTCAGCTCGACATTCTGTGATTCTGGTCAAATCACTTAGTCTCCCCATGTCTACAACCAAAATGAATATGTGCTTGTGTGATGTAACCAATGCTCATGTAAAGCACTCCAATACCTGACAAGTCTGCACTATATAACACTGCAAAAACACTAAATAATAAGTGTTTTGCACACCTCTGTCATTGGGCTGTATTTGGGCTACATCTGGGTGATTTTGGGCTACATTTGGGCTCTTTTGTCTCCGGTGGCCATCTTGGGAGATTTATATGTTATGAAGTTTCCTAATTTCCTCATGTACTGCAGTCTCCTCAGTAGGAAATGCTTTCAGTTTTTTACGTTGATTCCATCATGAAGGTATTCAGATATGTCACACATTTGCCATAAATTCTGAATGTTAGCACTCTAGTTGCTCATTAGATCACTGTAGTAAAACTACTGTTCACCATGGAAGTCTGCTCCTGGTATTAAAAGTGCATGTTTCAGTCTGCATGTCAGAATTTTTTAATGAAATAGAAGAGGATTTGAGAAGTCACTCAAAATGTGCCCTCATTTTCTTTCTTCAGCATTAATGATAATTTCTATGGCAAAATGAACCCCCTCATTGTGTTCCTTTTTAAATTAAATGTTTTAAGTGTTACCAGTTTATTCCAATCAAGATGGCTTCAGGTGTGCCATACTTTTGTCATAATGAAGACAGTAAGCGCTCTAGTTGTTTTTAAGAACATTCTGGGACATTCTGTCATTGGGCTATACGTGGGCTACATCTGGGTGATATTTGGGCTACATTTGGGCTCTTTTGTCTCTGGTGGCCATCTTGGGAGACTTATTTGTTATGAAGTTTCCTAATTTCCTCATTTACTGCAGTCTCCTCAGTAGGAAATACTTTCAGTTTTTTACTTTGATTCCATCAAGAAGGCATTCAGATGTGTCACACATTTGCCATAAATTCAGAATGTTAGCACTCTTTTTGCTCATTAGATAACTGTAGTAAAGCTAATGCTCACCAGGGAAAACTGCTGCTGGTATTGAAAGTTCATGTTTCAGTCTGCATGTCAGAATTTTTTAATGAAATAGAAGAGGATTTGAGAAGTCACTCAAAATGTGCCCTAATTTTTCTTTCTGCAGCACTAATCATACTTTTTATGGAAAAATGAACCCCCTCATTTTGTTCCTTTTGAAATTAAATGTTTTAAGAGTTACCACTTTATTCCAAGCAAGATGGCTTCAGGTGTGCCATACGTTTATCATAGGTAGGACTGTTAGCGCTCTAGTAGTTCTTTGGAACACTCTGGGAAGCTGCTGTAGAACACAAAGGAATCAACTGACAGTCTCTGCCCTTGTTGGATGTACATGTTTTACTGAGAATGTCAGACTTCATTCTCACATGACTGAGAAAGATATTGTGAATTTACAGAAAATAAGCTCTCAGTTTAGCTTATAGATCACCTTCCAAACCTCTGTGGTAAAAGCATGAGAAAATATTTTTCTCTCAATCATGATATCCCAGCAGAAGGCTTTTTCACATGGTGAAATCACCTTAGAACATACCACAATTCCTAAAATGAGTATGGTACCATCAACAAATGATTTATAATGTAACTAAAGTCTTAAAACCTTCTATTAACTGCAATGCTTTTTAATGAGGTGCTATCATGTATATTGGTCCCAAGATGGCTGCCAACACTTCTTGGATGAAGTGCTGACAGCCAATCAGATCTCAGGATGAGATGTGTGGTTAGGCTCCGCCCACATATATATATGCTTTTAAATGCTATTTTCTCAGGAAATACTGAACAGATTTACACCAAACCTACAAAAGGCACTTCCTTGACCTGAGGACTACCTCTCTGCCAAATTTCAAGTAAATCTGTTAGCCGTTCGGGCTGTAGCCCTGTCTAAAGGTCCTATGGAAAAATGCATGGGAAAAACGCGTTTTGGGACCCCCCTTTTATCTCAGCCCCCGCTTGACGAATCCCCCCGAGACTTTAAGGGTAGGAGCGGAGCGTAGCGCCCCACCTATTTTGAAAAATTCGCGAGGATTCGTCGACCGGCGCCAAAGTTATTCAAAATAGAATGTTGCGGATTTCCTATGGAAAAGGGGTCCTAACTATAACTACCTACTGGCGACCGCCAGTAGGTAATATATATATATATATATATTATCTACTGGCGGTCGCCAGTAGATAGTTATAGTTAGGACCGAGTTTCCATAGGAAATCAGAAAATTCTATTTTGAATAACTTTGGCGCCGGTTGACGAATCCTCGCGAAATTTTCAAAACTAATGGGGCGCTCCATTCAGCTCCTACCCTGAAAGTCTCGGGGTGATTTGTCAAGCGGGGGCCGAGAAAAAAGGGGGGTCCCAAAACACGTTTTCCCCATGGATTTTTCCCTAGGACCTTTAGACACAGCTACAGCCCGAACGGCTGAACAGAATTACTTGAAATTTGGCAGAGAGGTAGCCATAAGGTCAAGGAAGTGCCTTTTGCAGGTCTGGTGTAAATCTGTTCAGTATTTCCTGAGAAAATAGCATTTGAAAGCATATCAATATCTATACGCGTGCAGCGTGCGCGCACTGAGCAAGCCCTGTGCGCGCACCCTGCCGTGCGCGAGCGTAATTGTGATTGGTTGTTACATGTCAGTAAACATTCGAATCGGTCGAAATCAGAAAGTGTCGGCCGCCATTTTGTCTGTTGCACTAAAAAGGAAAGGTGGAGACCGTGAACAGGGGGCAGGGTAGGGAGTTCTAGACCCCCTAGCCATTGTCAGGGGGGCACAGAAGGACCACGAAGGGCAAAAAAAAAGATTTTAATTTTTTTAAAAACATCGCGAGGTGCGCGCACTCTACGCGTACCCGAAAAAACTTTAAAAACATCACGAAGTGCGCGCACTGAGCGCGCACCCAAAAAAAAGCCTTAAAAAAAATAGAAATAAAAATCACTTTTAAGTGTTTAGATATTAGGTGGCTCTAAAAAGAGCCCTTGTGTTCATTGAGTGTTTTTGGTACCTACAAGTAAGTACCGATGCAGAGTCTAAAGTTCAAGAGGAAGACTCTGTTCCCTTCCTCATTGAAATGTACACCGTCTCCTCTATAAATGTCTTGCATGTTGTAACGCAAGTTGTTGTGGTATATAGAACCCATACCATGGTCTCTGAGGAAAGCAGAAACAGACTTATTGACGTGCTTTCTTGCTTTGGCAATCTGCGGACAAAATTGGTTGGACTAGTTCCACTTTTGTCTTTGGCATATATTAGAATATACAAAGGCAGTTTGTGGAAAAAGTGACATCAATTGCACAAAGGTGTCCTTAATAAGCATTTCCAGACCTACCCCAGTTAAAGTGCCTAGGTCATTTCCACCACAGTGCACAATAATAAGGTTAGGCTGTGGGAGATGTAGAAAGGTTTTCACCAAAGGCATTAATTGGTGCCACTTTAACCCTCTCTGACCAACCCATTTAATGTCTACATTTGGCAAAGCAAGGTCTCTCACCATACCTCTTTTTTCTGCAAATGTTTCACTCCAGAAGACATAGTTATGACCTACAATCCACACTGTGAACATCTTTCAAGGAGAACAGGATGCACTCAGGAGGTGTCTTTCAGTAGAATGGCAATATGAAAAGAAAGACAGTTGAAAAATGGAGGCATACATACTTTTTTTTAATAAAAAGAACTCATTGGCTGTTTCAAACCATTCTACACTAAAAACTAGGCTGTATGTTTACATTTTTAAAAGCATGTTTTGGATTGGTTCAGAAAAATGTGTTCCCACTGAACAGTACTTTGGATTTGCTGTTAGGTTTGAAAAGTCAAGCACTCTTGCTCTTTGGATTTGAAACATTGTGTGCTGAACTTCTGACCTCTCTGCTCACACCTGTGTTCCATGAGCTGTTGCTATGGTAGCAGGCAGAAGTCATGTTGGGGGAAGGGATGATTTGCAAAGGGGTTGAAAGTTGCAACCAATAGAAATGTGTGATTCCATTTGAAAAAATGTGGGAAGGACTGTGATTTTACATTAACATGTATATGTGGGAAAAAGAGAGGGAAAAATTGCCATTTACTGGTTGTGGAGAGAGGAGAGAGGTGTACAGCTCTGAGATTCTGGCTCTGATAATCTGCTGTTTGAGTGCCACATTTCTTTCTCAACTAATTAATTTTAAAGGTGAGTTATGAGTTTGAGAGGGGAAGTATGTGGTGTATTTTGATATAAATAATAGAATTGTCATTCTTGTTTTAAAGTTGTGTTTTACATTTTGTGGTTTAGAAGATATTTAACTATCTTGAACTTGTAAGATATTATGGAGTATGTCTTCACTGTAAGTTAAGGTGTAGTGGTATCAGTGAGGAATATTGTTTTGTGCCTAGAATCACATCATGAGTCTGTCTGCACACAGGATTTGTTGACAGAGATTTAATTTGTGTTGCTTTTGTTCTGTTAGCCTTGCACTCGCAGAAAAGGGGTAGTTTGTTAAGTGTGATGGTTAGCATTCAGCAGAAATCATTTACTGACCAATGAGAGGCAAATGCAAACACATTTGAAAATAGTATGGTACATTTTCCTACCACTTTAAAAGTTGTGTTTTACATTTTATGTTAAGGAAGATATTTAAGTGGCTTGAACATGTTATATATTATGGAGTATGTCTTCATTATAAGTTAATGTGTACTGGTATCACCCAGGAATACTATTTTCTACCTAGAATCATACCATGAGACAGTGAGCACACAGGAAATGTAAACAGAGATTTGATTCGGGTTGGTCTTGCTCTATTACTCTTGCACTCGCAGGAAAGGGGCAGCTTGTTTTTTGTAACACATGGTGATGGCCTCAAGGAGCTGTTAGGACATGTGCTCCTTTCTGCCTGTCTAAAGTAGAAGGAACATGTGTCAGGCTGTTACAGTAATTATCACTTGCTCTACCCCAGTAGTAAATGTGCTTTCAAATTGCCAAAGGAAATATCGCTTTCTGCCTAGAATCAGACCATGAGTCTGTGTGCACACAGGAATTGTTGTCAGCGTTTTAATTTGTGTTGCTGTTGTTCTGTAAAACTTGCACATTCAGGAAAGGCCCATCTTGTTTTCTTCCAATGTGTTGGTTAGCACTCAGCAGAAATCAGTATCTCCAAAATATGAGGCAAATGCAAACACATTTGAAAATAGCATGGTAGATTTTTCATCAATTCTTGCAATGGCTGAGGTGGTTCCTACATGTTGAAAACTCCAATTAACCCTTACCACACATGTACTCTTACACACATGTCTGCACTCTTCATGCAGTTGTGGGAGTCTCCATGCAGATCTCTCTTGCAGCTGACAATACACAGTCTCCAGAAACACACTCTTTGCACACACGCAGCAGCTTCTCCTACACTCCCATGCGTAATAGTCAGCTCTGTGTGGTGTTTCAGATAGCAGTGTGTAACGCAAACAGATTCAACGTCACCAAGGCTCATTTCCTTTGCTCTAGTCTAATCACTCACCCTCTAACGCATGATCATGGTCTCAAGGAGCTGTTAGGACATGTGCTCCTTTCTGCCTGTCTAAACTAGAAGGAACATGTGTCAGGCTGTTACTGTAATTATCACTTGCTCCTCAACAGAAGTAAATGTGCATTCAAATTGCCAACTAAATATCTTTTTCTGCCTAGAACCACACCATGAGTCTGTGTGCACACAGGAATTGTTGTCAGAGATTTAATTCATGTTTCTTCTATTTTGTAAGAGTTTGACTCGTAGGAAAGGATCAGCTCATGTGATAGGATTTGAAAAGTTAAAAAAAAAAATTGTAATAAATTTAAATTACATAAAGGTATTTTTTTTTTGTTTTTTGCAGGTATTGCTGAGCAACAGTGAAAAAATATAAAGATGCCTATAAAGTCAAGAAAAAGAAAAGAAAAGAAACAACAACTATATTTGAAGACGACTGATAAAAAAAAAATAGGAGGCGAAGCATGTGTTGGAAAACAGAAAAAGTCTTCTGGTAAGCAAACTAAAGAATTTTTAAAAAATATCTTCCAAAAAAAAAAAATGATCGAAAGATACATTCAAACAGTGTTTCAAGTACAAAACAACAACAGAGTTGACAGCAAAAACAAAATGCTAATATAGACTCAGAAGTTAGGAAGAGTGACTTAACACGGAAAATAGATTTTAAAAACATTCGTCGAAAAATGTTTCAGAGAAGAGTGATGTTAAATTTGCTGAAGGATATGAAAAAATATAAGAAAAAAACGAAATTTTATAAGAAAAAGAAATTAATTGAAAGTATTGCTACCAAGGCATTAGAAATAAAAAAAAAAACTATTCATTTTAATTTTGAACAGGATGCGTAGATTAGATAAATTAGTGAATGCAATGAAGTCACAAAGCAAAAGGAAAAGAGAAGTAAAAAAAAAAACTTTTGTAAAGTGTTCTTAGGAGAATGGAAGCATAGTTCAAGTACTGAACCATTTTTTAATGAAGAGAATTATCTTCAAAGTAATAGTTTGTTGCATGCAGTTGACACCAATGGTAGAGCTTATGAAGTTAAGGATGGTTGTGTAATGGAAAAGGAGAAAATGGTTCCAAGAAATGAGGAACAAGTGATGGCTGATGAGGTTATGGGAAGATGTCCTAAAGCCCCAGTGTACACTTGGAATTGTAGTAGTATTTGTACTGTGCGTCAGGAATCTATTGATAAATTACGTGACTTTCTAAGAGAATATAGTAAAAAGAGTGTTAAACAGAAAATTAAGGTGCTTCAAAGACTAGATCCATGCAGAGTGAGAGAGAATACTGGTTTGCAAGGACATTCTCTGGCTTGTCTATCTAGGAAAGTGTGTCAAAGTGTTTTTCACCATTTTAGGATGCTGGCTGTTCATCATACTGAAATGAGAAAGTTTGTGAGAACATTGTATTTTGCTAAAAGTCCAGCACTAAACTTAAATGAGTTGAATAATGCTCTGTTCCGTGGATCTGTATCAGATGTAGTGTAGGTTACTGATGAGATTCAGTTTTGTTACTTTGGTCCAGAGCAAGAAAGTGTAGAAAATGACACAGTGATTGATGAAAATGTGGAAGAGAATGTAGAACTCACTGTTAGTAAAAATTTTGAGGATGAAATGACAAAATTTACTATCATCTCTAATGAAAGACCAAATATTACTTGTATTTGTTGCCGGAGAAGCCATTACAAAATTCAAACAAGGAATGTTGATCTGTATAAAAAAAGTGAAAATGAAGATAATTATAAGTGGAAAGATTTTGCAACATATAGATTTCTGGAAAATTGTTTTGATTTGGGTGAAGATCAGCGTATTTGTAAATACTGTTATAACAAGTTAGGAGAAAATAGAATGCCAGCTAGAGCTGTACATAATAATTTAGAATTGGTTGATATTCCTCCAGAACTTTCTGATTTAAATACGTATGAGTCTATACTCATTCAATGTGTCCATCCGTTTCAGACCATAGTGCGTATGGAGCCAAAAACTGGTAAATTACCTCCTTCGGATTTACAAAGAGGTTTAAAAGGAAGAGTTGTCTATTTGCCATTGGATTTGAAAAATAATATGGAAACAATTGATGCAGATACTTTGGAAACTGAACCATTAGTTTTTCTGGTTAATGGTGTACCTACAAAGAATAAGAAAATTTGGCAGGATCTGGTGGATGTACGAAAAGTACAAAGAGTAAATTTGTATTTGAAAAAAATAAATAAATGGTATGAAGCCATTTATATGGATGAAGATGAAGAAGAAATACTAGAAGACACAGGAATACCAACTGGGCAACTTGAAAAAGTGGATAAGTCAAAAGAAGAAGAAATTTATGAACATTTCAGCATACATCCTCTACATTCTAAAGAAGTTATGGGAAACGCTATTGATCTGTTTCAGATGAAGAAAGCACAAGGAACTCCCGTGAGTGTATGGGAGGAGAGCTTGGAAGCTCGTTGTTTTCCCCAGCTGTTTCCTACAGGAGAAGGAGGACGATATGATGAACGTCCAGTACAGATTCCTGCTTCTGAGTATCGGACTACAAGACTATATGCAGAAGATCCGAGATTTCGTCAAAGTATTCCTTATTTGTTCCATCTTTTATTTGAAAGTGACTTGTCAGCACTATCTTATGCAGTAAATCACGTTTTGAAAACTGGAGTACATCTACGTAATGTGACTGCAAAGGATTTTATGAACAAAGTGCAACAGCGAGATGATCATTTGGAATCTCAATTGATCAATTTGATGGCTTGTTGGCGTGGGACGAATGAATATTGGTACCGATGCCATGGAGAATTGAAATGTATGTTACGGAATTTAGGAACTCCTACATGGTTCCTTACCCTAAGCTGTGCTGAGTACGCTTGGGATGATCTTCTGGATTTTCTTCGAGAGGCAAATTCAAATATGAGCTGAGGGAGCGGCTTCGGTTTTGAGAGGATCCGGACCGTAGTTTCCTGCACGCTCTCGAAAGCAAGAGCGGCTTCTGAGCACGGCACGGCAGGCTGCGGACCTCTGAACGGTGGGTCTGTTCTTTCTTGTCCCCATCACCCGTTACCCGTTACCCGTAGTGGCAGGCATCCTAACAGCCCTTAACACCCCCAATAGCCCCCGGATTAATGAAGCGTTGCAGGGCAGTGCAAACTCTCGAGACTCATAGGACTGGTTCCTTTCAGCCCCCGTTACCGGCTTCCAACTTTCCCAGACCAACGGACCACGTGTGGGAGCCTTGATTGGATTGAAGGCACCGAAGGCACCGAAGGTAATTTCTATTCTGTCTGCCTCGTGTGCCTGTGTCTGCCAACTGGAGGGCACTGGGGGTGCAGGGAATTTGGAGCAGCTGCTCTTAGACTGTCTAACCTGCGAGCTTGAGCCTGCCACCCTCTAGAAGTGGCCTGTTGGCTGGAGGCACTGGAAACGGTCTGCAGTGTCTGGAACTCGCCTCTTTGCTGTGCCTGCTGTGCCTGCCTGAAGCTTTCATCTTTTGGGGAGACGCTTCGTATCGGACACAGGATCAGCAATCCAGCAATCCTTGCCCCAGGAGCTTGAGGGGTAGTGTGAACAGTGTGAACACCTGTGGCCCCGCCCCCTGCTACCGGGGAACCTTCAATTGCAGTTCGCGCCTCCCGGGCAAAGGGCGGGCCCTGGCAGAGACTGGACTGGGCCATAGACCTGGGTTTTTAGTGCCGGACTTCATTTCGCAAAGTGAGACTTTTTTTGTTTTATCCTGCTATCTGTGTATAGTGCCGCTCGAAGGATTTGACTTTGGCTTCAACCGACTGCGCTTCCATCTAGGTCTTGTTCCACGGCAGCAGAGGACGCCACGTCGCTCTCAGGGGGAACGCTGATTTTAATCGGAACTTCTTGCAGCCGGGACTGCGAGGACCAGGGTGCCTAGCGCACAACTCACTTGACGCACCTGGCTCCTCTTCCCGACTCCTCCCCCATCAGCTACCCAACGCCTCGTGGCCCCCGCTTCACGGGAGCCGCTCGAAGGATTTGACTTTGGCTTCAACCGACTGCACTTCCATCTAGGTCTTGTTCCATGGCAGCAGAGGACGCCACGTCGCTCTCAGGGGGAACACTGATTTTAATCGGAACTTCTTGCAGCCGGGACTGCGAGGACCAGGGTGCCTAGCGCACAACTCATCTGACGCACCTGGCTCCTCGTCCCGACTCCTCCACCATCAGCTACCCAATGCCTCACGGCCCCCGCTTCACGGGAGCCGCTCGAAGGATTTGACTTTGGCTTCAACCGACTGCGCTTCCATCTAGGTCTTGTTCCACGGTAGCAGAGGACGCCACGTCGCTCTCAGGGGGAACGCTGATTTTAATCGGAACTTCTTGCAGCCGGGACTGCGAGGACCAGGGTGCCTAGCGCACAACTCACCTGACGCACCTGGCTCCTCTTCCTGACTCCTCCTCTTACCCTCTCTTCCATTAGTATACCCCAGCCCTTACGCGCTAGCGGGACGCTCGCGGGACTCAGCTCCGGGCGAAGACCGGGCAAAGAGCGGGCCGTTTGAGGCCGTTCGAGTACGGGCGAGGAAGGGCAAAGGCTAAGACACTAGGCTCTCGCCCTTGCTACGAAGCTTGACACTGAACTGGGAAAGATGGCAGCAAGAGAAACGAGGAGTAAAACATCGTTGGCCACGGGGGCCCCTAAAGGTACTCTGGACACGTACTTTGCCAAGGCGGGGTCCCTTCTCATAGACGAAATCACCACATTAGAAAGACGTATTTCCCAAGAGATAGAATGGGTTAGAAGGTCATCCTTAGGTCCTCTTCAACATGCTATAACTCCAGATCCTTCGCCCAGTCGTATATTGGCAGAAGGGGGGGACCTATTATATCATCCAATGTAATAACTGAGCAGTTTGCACTTAGTATTTCCAGTGCCACAATAACCGATTGCGATATTTCCGCTCATACTGATTTCAGTTTATTACCCCTCCCACCACCCACTACATTAACACCTGTCATTAATACCAAATCTAGTAGAACAAACAGAGAGCAAACCATTACCAAGGCCTCCCAGTCCGACCTAACACTCCAACAGGTACAGGAAGGAGCTATCTCGAAAAGAAAAAGAAGGGCCCAAATAACAGGAGGGCGCCGGCCCAAGAATCCTAAATACAATCTCATCTGTGAGAAGATCTCAGATAGTTCGGCTAAAAAGGGTCCGGATAAACCTCAACAACATACCGCATTAACTTCTAATATTATGCCCCAAAAAAACTCCAGTCCAAATGCCGTATCGAGGGAGGAGGGCCTTACCATGTCAAATGTTGGTGCTTTGCTAAGGGACCTACTTAATCCCCTTGAAAATCGTTTGGCAAAGATAGAAACATCCCTTGTGCACCTTCAAAAGGGTATAACCCGACTAATAGAGGGAACTAAGTCATCCAATCAGATTCCAAGTGACAGACTGCCCGGTACTGTAACGATCCCTCCATCTGTGACCTTAACTGAGGTCGGCTGTTTGTCACCTAAGGCTATACAACCGCAACAGCCAATGCCCGAGATTTTGGAGTTTCCAAATCCTAAACTCCCATTGAATATCCACGGCTTGAGCCAGCATGCGAAGATGCCTGAACCCTCAATGGGCACCTCCGGTAGAGACGCAAATTATAGATCTATTAATTTGCCACCAGAGGCCACTCCTTATACAGTAATTTTAACTGGTATCCCAGAACTAAAGCCCTCTTCCCGAGAACCACCGGGGGCCTTGAAGAATAAAGTTATACATTGGCTCACCGCCAACAGGCCTCTTCCGGAAGGAATATACAGTGAAGTGTTGATGGTGAGGTGTGTCCCTTGGATAGGAAACACCAGTAAGTCAATTCAAGGTGACTGTGTTCTGATTAATTTTAGAGATCCCCTCACCGTCACTCACATATGTAGTTGGCCACACCAGACACAAAGGACATCAATACATCCACTTCCCCTATCTTTCTTCTATCCATCTGTCAATCGTGAACAGGCAGAGGAGCAATGGGAACTAGTCCCCAGAAGGGGTAGAAATCGGGTGACCAGGGACACAAGCGTAAATTCCCATCTTAGACCACCACGATTTGACCATTTTTCCACCTATAACAGATTAAGTAGTCTTGACATGGTGGACTGACCACAAAAGACAGTGGGGTAGGAGGCCATAATGCCCAAAAGGACTAATAAACCCAAGCTCGGGAAACAGTTCAGTTAGTAAAGGCTAAACGCAACCGGGAACATTTAGATCAGGAGAAAGGTGCCGGCACTTCTCTATCTACGTCCAGCTTAAAAGTGGAAATCTTACCCCAAGTAGCCTGCCCAGTTGACATCTTACCATTAAGGCATGACACAGGAGAGTCTCTTAACTTAGCACCGGAGAGAATAAACTGCCCCTCCCTTAAGATTCTATCCTGGAATGTGGCCGGTCTGGGCAATAAATTAATTTGCCCAGACTGGTGCGCCTATATTCAGGACCAAGACCTCTGTTTCTTTCAAGAAACCTGGATGAGAGAACACCTTCCCCACCCAGGGTTTGCAACTTTTGCTGTGCAAGCAAAATGGGGCGGTATAGGACGCCCCTCGGGACGTTTGGCTATATGGGTGGCAAATGATCTGGGATGTAGGGCTACTACTTACCCACAAAACTCGGAGGATATTCTCATAGTTCGGCTCGAGTGGCCGAACGCAAACAGTCTCCTGCTTATTAATGTCTATTCAAGGCCAACTAACATCTTGCAGGACTCGCGTACGATAGAGGAGTTGGCACTCGCTTTAGATGAAATTCCACAGGGTACCCCCATCTTAATCGGGGGAGATTTTAACTGCCACTTCGAGCCCCTCCCAGGCTTATTGGTGGATTTGGCACAGGAGGAGGACTTGGAGTGGTCGATACCCCCCCTATATGCTCCGCCACCAAGAGCCTGGACGCCCTTAGCCAAACAAATCACCTCTCTAACCCTGAAATATGGTCTTCGGGCCTGTAATGGCAGGATAAACTCGGATATTCCAGCCAGGTATACCTATAACAGAGCGGGGAGGGAGTCGAGACTGGACTACATCCTTGTTCGTTTAGCTCTGTGGCCGCGTATTATTGACTTCCAGGTGATACCTAGGGAAGACAGCGACCACAATGCGTTGGAACTGGAATACGATCATCCCGGTCTCGACCCCAGGGTAAGCCAGAGGGTAACATCAGAGGTGGGGTTCGGCCTCACACATAATAGACGCAGAATGAAATGGGAGAGATTAGTTTCCAAACCAGAGAAGATACCCATGCTTTACGCGAGGGTAATTCCCATATTTGAAAAGATACAGGCACTCATGGCCCATGATACAACTCAGAGTGCACAAAAATATATAGGGCAGTTCCATAAAGATCTCTCTAAATCAGTTTCCCCAATCCTTACATGCCTAACAAAAAGGGTCACTGGTCATGTTGCAGGACCAGCTTGGTATAACAAGACTTGCCGTAATGCCAAAACAAGTTAATTGACCTCTATTAAGGCAGGCATGGGAAGTGAGGAAATTAGGGCCAAGAGATCTGCCTATAAAACCCTAATTAGTAACGCAAAAACTGAATGGGAACATCACAAATGGGAAACACTCACCATCTCGCTCAGCAAGGGCGATTCATGCAAATTTTGGCGCACAGTGAACACTGGCTCCGCGGATTTGGCACCAGCAGTGGAGCCGAATATTTCTGCTAGGGCATGGTCAGACCACTTTCAATCGCTATACCATTCACCCGATGAAGAATTGGTAGTTTCCTCTTCACCGTTGGTGGATGATGTTGCGGAAGTGGTGTGCTTTACAACAAAGGAGGTTAGAGTAGCTATCGCTGGGTTGGCATCAGGCAAGGCTCCTGGCCTGGATGGTCTCCCGGACGATCTTTTCAAACAAGAGCCGGATGTTTGGGCACCCTATTTAGCTTTACTTTTCAACTCCATCCTGGGGGGTATGAAGGTTCCTGATACTTGGCTGGGCGCAGAGATCGTCCCCATCTTTAAAAAGGGATCGCCTCTGCTTCCAGCCAACTATAGACCAATCAGTCTTATCGATGTTTCACAAAAAATCTTCGGCAGACTGATACTGAATCGCCTCCAGGTCTGGATTGATGATTGTGATATTCTGAGCCCTTTTCAAGCAGGGTTTAGGAGTGGTGTCTCAACGGTGGACCAAATTTTTCGTTTTAACCTTATATATTGGAAGTCTGTACTAATCGAGGGGGGCAGCCTGTACACGGTATTTGTTGACCTACGAGCGGCCTTTGACTTAGCCCCTAGGGACAAATTATGGGCCGTCTTGACGGTTTTAGGGGTCCCCGATTATCTTCTGATAATTTTGAAGAAATTACACCAGGGCAACTTTGCAAGGGTAAGGTGCGGCAGAGGAGGAAACCTCTCGGATAGTTTTCCGGTTGACAGGGGGGTTAGACAGGGCTGTGTGCTTGCACCGACCCTTTTCTGCCTCTTTGTCAACGGGGTTTTTAGCCACCTAAACGAGTCAAGCAACACCGATGCCCCTAGGCTGGTCGGCAGCAGGGTGCCAGCAATTATGTTTGCTGACGACACCCTGCTGCTCTCCAAATCCCCGATGGGCATACAAAGGGTCCTGGACGGATTTGTGGACTTCTGTAAGATACATGGGTTGGAGATCAATGCCACAAAAACAAAATATATGATCTTCAACCCGCCCTCTTCAACACGGCCGAGCCCTCGGATAGGGGACGCTAGACTTGAGAGGGTATACACGTTTGAATATCTGGGGGTCATATTCAACCAATTTATGAAGTGGGACTCACATCAACTTAAGGTAAAACTGAAGCTGACTCAGATGACGGGTGCCATATCTAGGATGACGAAAGGTCTGAGTTACAAACCATTAGGCCCACGCCTTCATATCTGCAAAACCCAGGCGAGGGCGGCTGGGCTATATGGGGGTGAAATCTGGGGCCATACAACTAACCAGAAATTGCAGGTTATTGAGAATAATTTCTTAAGGCATTTGACAGCTCTACCGTCTAGCACACCACTATTACCATTAAGACTAGACCTGGGTTTAAGACCCATCACAGAGGAGCTTGGTCTTAAACCCTTAATTTTTTGGCGTAAAATTTGGTGTAGACCAGAGCTCCAGAATTATAGAATGGAGCTCCAAGAGATTTTGCGCCTTGTAAAAGTAGCTCAAGTGCCTTGGTTAATGTACGTGAAACAAACTTGTGAGTCACTAGGAAGACCCGATCTGTGGTCAGACCCAGCTAATGCTTGCTGCTCGACCTCACGTAAAACGCTCTCATTGGTTTATTATGAGTATAATTTACGTGTCTTATTTATGAAGGTTCGGGCAGGGTCTCTATCGGACCATTTCTTGAGGCTTAAAGACACATATCATCGAGAGCCCGTCCTAGATGACATAGAACCAACACTAACCAGGAAACTTTATCTCCAATGGCGTTATGGCACTCTCCCCCTTAGGGCATTCATGGCCACTTGGACACATTCGCAACCTGTAGCACATTGCCCAGCATGCGGTCATCAATCCGAGTCCGATCAGCATATTATATTCTTTTGTCAAGCCTATCAAAGACCTAGGAAATACTGGCTGGTCCCCCTACTAAAAAACATGGGCTTCAAGCAGCACCTCCCAGCCTATAGAATTTTAAAATCAGATTTATCAGCACCTACATTATTCGCAGTTGCGAAATTTTTAACAGCAATGTGGTTCAGGCGCAATCGATGTATAAAATCAAATATTGTAACTGAACATTGCCTTTTATAGTTATGGCGTATTTGTTATTTTTCATATTTTACTTTGTTTTTTTAAGTGTTATGTATTCTTTTGTATGCTTATTTTGTTCTTCTTTTATGGCCCTAGTGGCCGAAATAAAGCTGATATGATGATGAAATTCAAATATTGAAAACATCCAATACAAGACAGCAGGAGAATTGTGCTCATTGGATCCGGTTAATGTTTGCAGATATTTCAATCATAGATTTGAGGCTATGATGTCCTTCATCTGCAATAAAAAAAATCCACCTCTTGGAGAAGTTGTGGATTTCTTTTGGAGAAAAGAGTACCAAGCCAGAGGTGCTCCTCATATTCATATGCTGTTGTGGATCAAGGATGCTCCAAAACTTGGAACAGATTCTGATGATGCAGTTTTAAGTTTCATCGAAGGATATGCAACATGTGCTATACCTAAAAGCACAGAAGAGAAAAATTTAAAAGAGCAAGTTTTACGTTTCCAAAGTCATCGGTGTGGAAAATACTGTCGACGAAAGTACAAGAGTAAAGATAAATTCTACACAAAATTTCAATTTGGATTTCCACGACCTGTTCTTTCAAAAGGAAGAGTAAACAGTTTTATGTCAGCTGTGCGACATATTATTACAAGAAAATCGCCTAAAAATACCTACAATCTAAGAAGAAAAGAAGAGTCAAAATATATAAATGACTACAACCCAGTCATTTTATCCATGTGGAATGCTAACATGGATATACAGTATGTGGCTGACAATTCTATTGCTGTTGCTCGCTATGTCACATCTTACATCACTAAATCTGAGAAAACGGAATTGAAGGAAATGTGGGAAGAGATTTCTCACGAGAAGACTGTCAGTAAGAAGCTATACAGTTTCAGTTTAAAGATGTTATCGCATCGAGTAATTGGATCCTACGAATGCTCAGATAGGTTATCATCTGCAAGTCTGTACTCAAAATCCAGAAGAATAATTTGGGCAAGTTTAGGTCTTGCAGGAATGCGAAATCGGGTACTGGAAACTATTCGAGAAATTGAGTATGTAGCAGAGTTCGAACCAGAAAGTACAGAAATTTTAAGAACAAACATGTTGGACACATATTACCCACAAAGAAGTCATCACCTTGAGAACATGTGTCTCTATGAAGTGCTGCAGAACTTTATTTTTAAACGGAATGTCACAGAAGATATCAACAATGGAAAATATAAAGTCATTGGTGAGGAAGGATGTTTGGTGAAGCAAACAAAAGGAAGTTTGATAAATCACCGGAAGCTGAGTTGCGACACTCCTGATAAAAAGGAATTTTACTACTTGGCTCTTTTGCAGCTGTTTAAACCATGGCGTTCAGAGGACGAACTACTTGGAGAATTTCAGAGCTATGAAGATTCCTTCAATGCTAGCAAAGACAGCGTCGAATGCAGTACTTTCACAACTTATGTTCAAATGTTAAATGAAGAAATTGAACAAGAAGCAATAATTGCAGCTGAATTAGCTAGAGACAGTTCTCAAGACAGTCAAAGTTCTGGGACATTCAGTCAAGATCCTCTAGGACAACCGATCATCGAAAATGAAGCAGCAATAGCTATGAACGAAGTGGAAACAGCTATGAATCAAGCTCAGGAAGATTTAGTAGACTTAACATATTTGGAGGAGCAACTGAATGAAGAACAAAAACAAATTTATGAAGAAGTCAGACAAAAAATTGATCACGGATTACTACATGAAAATAAAGAGTGCTCATGCACATATTTTGAACCAATGAGAATGTATGTAAGTGGATAAGCAGGAACTGGAAAAAGTTTCTTAATTAATTTAATTAGAAGCTACCTACAGAAGAAAATGGATTCCATTTTGTCTTGTGTTGTTACTGCTCCAACTGGGTTAGCAGCGTATAACATCAAAGGAGTTACCTTACATCGTTTGCTAATGTTACCAGTAGAGCATGAGAACAAAATACAGTACCACAAACTAGCAGGAGAACATGCTTGGAAGTTTCAAGAGTATTGAAGAAAATTAAAGTACTCATTATTGATGAGGTTAGCATGGTATCAAACTTAATGCTTGCCTTTGTGCATTTAAGAATGCAGCAAATTCTGAAGACAGACTTTGACGTCCTATTTGGAGGAAAACACGTCATAGTTTTTGGAGATCTTTTGCAACTTACTCCAGTTAAAGGCCAACCGGTATTCCATACACTTACACATGAAGACACAAAAAAGTCATTAGGAAGTATAGGCAATGTAAATATTTGGACATATTTTGAGTATAAGGAACTCATTACCAATATGAGGCAAGCCAATGATGAGGACTATGCAAGTATTCTGAAAGATATAAGAATTGGACTACTCACAGAACATGGCAGAAAAGCATTACAGAGTCGATTGCTGAGTAATTTGTTTCCAACAGAAGAAATAGTTCCAGAGAAAATATACAAGGAAATTGCAGAAAAAAATACTGTAATCTGCTTAATGCCAACACTACATGAATGTTCTGTATTCAATCAAAAACTTTTGAAATTGGAAAATGAAGAGATCATAAAACAGGAAGCTGTGGATAAAATAGAACATGAACGAATAACTGTTATATTGACAGGCAAATTGGGTACTAAATTGGATTCTCTGGAGAAAAACATTTCAAAAACAGCAGGTTTGGAAAAGAATCTTTATGTGTGTATGAACTGTAGAGTAATTTTAAGACGGAATTTAGATGTAGAGAAAGGCTTAGTGAATGGAGCTATGGGAAGAGTTGTGGGTGTTATTAATTACCAGAAAAAAGTTGGAATTGAATGTTTAAAAATAAAATGTGATCAGATACAAGAGGTTAAAGACATTTGTCGTTGTTCAGATCGTTTCTTGCTTGTGAAAGACTTATATGTGCGTAGGAAGCAGTTTCCGTTTTCTCTAGCATATTCTGTAACTATTCACAAATCTCAAGGATTAACTGTTGATAGTGCTTTTGTAAACATTGGATCTACTGTGTTTAAAGAAGGTATGGCAGATGTTTCTTTGTCACGCGTGAAAAAATTATCTGGTTTATTCATGATAGACTTTGATTATTCAAAAGTAAGTGCTGATGCAAACTGTGTAAAGGAGTATAATAGATTAAGAAGAAGCTATGCGCCTCATTTAGGTCAGTATCCTGTGTTTGAAAAACGTGTTGTTTGTCGGAAAAGGAGATTTGAGAATATCTGTAATGAGGGTGTACAGAAGAGAAAACAAAAAGATAGTGATGTGACTGCAAGCAAAAAGAAAAAGGACAGTGTGGAAGAGGTTGTTGGTTGTCATTTTGAAAATAGCTCTGGTGTCAACTGCTACGCAAATGTAGTGCTGAATGTTGTATTTTATCTTGATTTTTTGCAAGAGCAGATAACACTAAATCATGAAAAAAGATTCTGTTCTTTGCTGAGTCTCCTCTATGAGAAGCTGAGTAATGATAAAACTAAAATAGAAAGTGCTTCTGATGTTAGAAATCTTTTTAGATGTATGTTCTGGACGTACACAGTTTACACAAAATGTCCAGCAAGGTGCACAGGAATTCTTGATGTATATCCTGATGGTACTGGAAGATGAAGGGGTAGAAGTAGAACATTTATTTGGTGTCTCTTATAAATGGGAACATTGTTGTGATAACTGTATGAACACAAGCAGTAGTAATGTTGATTCTGAAAGGTTCATATATTTACCATTACCAGAGAGTAAAACAGTGACTTTTAGTAAATTAGTTAAAGATGCTAATCACAACATGGAATGTTCTCAATGTAAATCAGACATGTTGTCAACGTTATTTTTAAAGAAATATGGACAGTATGTAATTTTAATGATGCAACGTTGTAGAGCTGATGGTTCAAAATTGGACACTTTAATAAAGAAGTTTACAGGACAACAATTATCAATATCTGGAAAAACTTTTGTTGCAGTTGCAATAATTTTTCATGATGGACCTTCTATAACTTCTGGTCATTACACAGTTTATCTTAAATGTGAAAAAGGATGGACACTGTGTAATGATTCTCAATTGATTTTCAAGCAACGTTTGCCTTATGATTTACCCAATTGTTACCTAATTTTTCTGAAACCCAAATTTTAAATACTAACATCATCATTGGAAGAAAGCATTATTAAAATTTTAAAGGATTTAAATTGCATATTTCGCTCAAAAGAGATTTTAAACTTACCATTTGGCCGTAAGGAAAGGTAAAACAAACAATTGTGGACTTCTTTGACAGATATTATTTTGGAAAATGTTCTTTTGTAACAAGGTTTACAGACGTTATTTTTTGGAAATTGTTATTCTTCTTAAAAGGTATTTTTAACATTTCTATTAAGGTATGTTTTAGTGAGGATACATTTGGGGCTTTTTTAAATAATCTTTCAGATTGTTTTTTTTTTGCCCGCTGTTAAATGATGAATACAATTGATTTCACTATTTTCAGTGAAAATCAAAACATTCTGAAAACAGCAAAAAAAGGGCAAAAAATTGCTTTGCTAAATATGAAAAAACATGTACTGTTTAATAAAGTGTATTGTTGAATATTAATACTTTTTTTTTTTTCAGAACCAGAAAGAAAATTTAGAAGATGTTATTCAGTTATCTTTGCAATTAAATAAAAACATTTAATTCTAAATTATTTATTTTGATGGTCAGGTAAGTTTAACATATCTTTATGTGTCACTGGTTTCGTTTCATGCTTCCTTTTCTTCACCTCTCCTTACTCTACTTTTCTCATTTCTCTTCTCACTCTCTCTTCCTGCTTTACTACTCTTTTGTAACTTCCTCACTCCTTCTATACTACTCCCCTACCTTTACTACCTCCATCACTAATTTTTCATCCATGTTTCTTTTTCTGTATCCATATGTCTTAGTCTTTTTAACTGCCTTACTCCTTCTCAGTTGTTTGCTCTCTGTGTCTGTATCTGTCACTCTTGGTTTGTCTGTTTTACCCTTAATTTCCTTAACATCTCTGGGGCACATTTACAAGCCACCTGCGCCACCACTACGTCAATTTTCTTGACAAACTAGTTGCGCAGGGTGCTTTTCCATATTTACAAGGATAAGCCTCTTTGTGTGTCTTTTCCTCTCCTTGTAAATAGAGGCAATTCTAATGCAGCACTAAAATGAGCTATTATCTTTTTTGGGTACCTATACATAAATACTGATGCAGAGTTTAAAGTTTAATAGGAAGACTCTCTTCCCTTCATCTGTGAAATGTACACCATCTCTTTTTTAATTACTTTGCCACTCCCCTCTCTTTCTCAGGGAGTCCCTGAAGGTTTACTAAAGGTGAAAAAAATGTTTTTTTGTAAAACCCATTGGGTGCGCGCTGGGTGCGCGCACTCTAAAAAAAAAAAAAAGAAATAGATTTTAAAAAACAAGTTTTTGTGTTTTGATTTTAGGTGGCTCTAAAAAGAGCCCTTGAGTTAATGTAGGGACAGAGGAAGAGGAAAACGAAAAAAAAAATAAGAAAATTATGGCCTTTCGCAAGGATGCCCCTCAAATTTTCTTTGAATGAGATCAATACTGCTCTCAGCCAAAGAGATAAGAAGACCACAATCCATGCAGTGTGTACTCATCCTCCCAAAACAAGGACGAATATCCAAAGGTGTGGAAGAAGGTGAAGGCACCACTGCAGAAGAAGAACTTGCCTGAGCTGCCGAAGATGTGCTCGGCTGAGCTGCTGCAGATGTCGTCGGCTGAGCAGGTGGAGGGTTTGCTCCAGAAGCTTGACGAAAAGTCACTGGATGCATTGCCTCAACGTGCCTCGTCATAGTATGAATACTAAAAGAGTACGTCTTGTTAGGATTCCCACGTGACAAGACGCGCTAACACAGTTTGCAGGTGACCTTTGGTGCATTCACCTTCTTTTGTCCCTCTGGAAAAGTGAAAAACTGCCATATAAAGGAGTCTTTCTGCTTCCTCTGCCTCTGTCTCTCAAGAGTGTCCTGTTCACTCTCAGAAGATGGCTGCTGCTCTGCCATTGTATCTCAACACACAGATCAGCTCCTTCTCCTAGGGAATCAGAACTAACAATGAGGGGGGTGGGTGTGATTTTGGAAGAATCTGGAACTAAAAGTACTTTGAACCAATGAAAAGTGATGTTTCTGGATCACATGACTTGCCATGAGGGGATTGGGTGTGGTGTTGAAACAATCTGAAACTGAAAGTAATGAAAACCAATTAAAAGTGTTGTTTTATTATTCACATAACCCGAGGTGCGCGCACTGAGCAAGCTCCCTGCGCGCACGGTGCAATTACGCATGCGCGAACGCGAATGCGCGCATGCGCTTACGTACTAGGTGCGCGCTCCGAGCGCGCAGTAAAACGTATGTATGCATACGTAAATAACGTACGCCGGAATTCATAAAAAATGTACGCAAACGTACTAGGTGCGCGCTCTGAGCGCGCACCCTAAGAATTTATATAAAAATAAAAAAAGTGGACATAACTTAATAGAAGATATTAACTATGCTGTTCAACTTTATCTTAATTAAAACTTTTAAAAAAAATGAGCCACACCAAATTAAAGGATACAGATAATATATATATGTATACATAGGGAAATTTTCGAAAACGAAATATTTAATAAATATAATTAAAAAATACCAAAATTAGCATTTAAAAAACCTTTGAAATTCAATGAAAAAACCATAGGTTTCACACACGTTATAGTTAGGAATTAGCATTTAAAAAACCTTGCAAATTCACTAAAAAAACCATAGGTTTCACCCACGTTATAGTTAGGAATTAGCATTTAAAAAACCTTGCAAATTCACTGAAAAAACTAGAGGTTTCACACACGTTATAGTTAGCTGGACATTTTACTCGTAAAAAACCAATGAAATTCCCCCGTTATAGTTAGTTCAGCTAACTATAACTCACGCGCCCGCAATCCACTGCTGATGATGTCACATATTACATCACTCATGACATGGTCAGTGACATCACTGATGACATCACTGATGACATCTCAAATGACATCACTGATGACATCACTGATGACATCATCCTTGTGATAGAGTAGCACATCTTCTCACACTCTAATATAACCTTTGATACACCGACTAAAAATTTAAGAGTTCCATTCTCAAAACCATACATACTCCAATACCAATAACTACATACCCAATTATTAACTCTTAGGTCTACATACACCTCCACTCATTCACCTGTACAGTCACTCATACTTACAGTCACTCCATACAAAACTATCATATGCATTTATACACCTATATAGACACTCACACACCACCAATCATCCATAGAGGTACTCTCACACCTAGTCAGTCATGGAAATAATCACACTCCAATTTACTCACCTAGGCAGTGAAACACACTCAAGTTCACTTACTCATAAAAATAGTATCACATTCTTACGCTCTTATAGAATCATTGATACAAGCACACACTCATCCATACAGTCACTCTCACAATCACACACTCTCACATCTACCCACTTATATACTCTTACACGCATATATACTGCCTTTCACATATGTAGTTAGTCACAAATGTACCACTGACATATACATTCATTCCCTAACACACCCATACATTCACTCACTCAACCATACAGTCCATCACAGATGCAGTCTTAAAACCATGCACCCATAGAATCACCCACTCACACATCTATGCATAGAGTGACACACACCCTACCCACACAAACACTCATAAACCCATACAGATACTTAGACAACCAATCAATTACCCATATAGAGACTCATATAGCTGCTCTCAAAACCATGCAGCCACTTATACACCAACATACAGACACATACACACATTTACACAGTTTAGTCACTAGTCTGCAGTAAGATACATTTAATGACTAACTTAAAGAATCATGTTATGCACCACAGAAAATCATCCATTTACACACTTGTACACCCACTCATTCTTAAACAGGCCTTTCCCTATATATATTAAACATATTGAAATTTTTCAAAAACACATACTCACTGGATGACGTCATCAGTGATGTAATCAGTGATGTCATTTGAGATGTCATCAGTGATGTCATCAGTGATGTCACTGACCATGTCATGAGTGATGTAATATGTGACGTCATCAGCAGTGGATTGCGGGCGCGCGAGTTATAGTTAGCTGAACTAACTATAACGGGGGAATTTCATTGGTTTTTTACGAGTAAAATGTCCAGCTAACTATAACGTGTGTGAAACCTCTGTTTTTTTCAGTGAATATATATATATATATATATATATATATATATATATATATATATATATATATATATATATATATATTACCTACTGGCGGTCGCCAGTAGGTAGATATAGTTAGGACCCTGTTTCCATAGGAAATCCGCAACATTCTATTTGGAAGAACTTTGGCGCCGGTCGACGAATCCTCGCGAAATTTTCAAAATAGGTGGGGCGCTACGCTCCGCTCCTACCCTGAAAGTCTCGGGGGGATTCGTCAAGCAGGGGCCGAGAAAAAAGGGGGGTCCCAAAACGCGTTTTCCCCATGCATTTTTCCATAGGACCTTTAGACACAGCTACAGCCCGAACGGCTGAACAGAATTACTTGAAATTTGGCAGAGAGGTAGCCATAAGGTCAAGGAAGTGCCTTTTGCAGGTCTGGTGTAAATCTGTTCAGTATTTCCTGAGAAAATAGCATTTAAAAGCATATATATATGTGGGCGGAGCCTAACCACACATCTCATCCTGAGATCTGATTGGCTGTCAGCACTTCATCCAAGAAGTGTTGGCAGCCATCTTGGGACCAATATACATGATAGCACCTCATTAAAAAGCATTGCAGTTAATAGAAGGTTTTAAGACTTTAGTTACATTATAAATCATTTGTTGATGGTACCATACTCATTTTAGGAATTGTGGTATGTTCTAAGGTGATTTCACCATGTGAAAAAGCCTTCTGCTGGGATATCATGATTGAGAGAAAAATATTTTCTCATGCTTTTACCACAGAGGTTTGGAAGGTGATCTATAGGCTAAACTGAGAGCTTATTTTCTGTAAATTCACATTATCTTTCTCAGTCATGTGAGAATGAAGTCTGACATTCTCAGTAAAACATGTACATCCAACAAGGGCAGAGACTGTCAGTTGATTCCTTTGTGTTCTACTGCAGCTTCCCAGAGTGTTCCAAAGAACTACTAGAGCGCTAACAGTCCTACTTATGATAAACGTATGGCACACCTTAAGCCATCTTGCTTGGATTAAAGTGGTAACTCTTAAAACATTTAATTTAAAAAGGAACAAAATGAGGGGGTTCATTTTTCCATAAAAAGTATGATTAGTGCTGCAGAAAGAAAAATTAGGGCACATTTTGAGTGACTTCTCAAATCCTCTTCTATTTCATTAAAAAATTCTGTCATGCAGACTGAAACATGCACTTTCAATACCAGCAGCAGTTTTCCCTGGTGAGCAGTAGCTTTACTACAGTGATCTAATGAGCAAAAAGAGTGCTAACATTCTGAATTTATGGCAAATGTGTGACACATCTGAATGCCTTCTTGATGGAATCAAAGTAAAAAACTGAAAGTATTTCCTACTGAGGAGACTGCAGTAAATGAGGAAATTAGGAAACTTCATAACAAATAAGTCTCCCAAGATGGCCACCAGAGACAAAAGAGCCCAAATGTAGCCCAAATATCACCCAGATGTAGCCCAAGTATAGCCCAATGACAGAATGTCCCAGAATGTTCTTAAAAACAACTAGAGCGCTTACTGTCTTCATTATGACAAAAGTAAGGCACACCTGAAGCCATCTTGATTGGAATAAACTGGTAACACTTAAAACATTTAATTTAAAAAGGAACACAATGAGGAGGTTCATTTTGCCATAGAAATTATGATTAATGCTGAAGAAAGAAAATGAGGGCACATTTTGAGTGACTTCTCAAATCCTCTTCTATTTCATTAAAAACTTCTGACATGCAGACTGAAACATGCACTTTTAATACCAGGAGCAGACTTCCATGGTGCAGTAGTTTTACTACAGTGATCTAATGAGCAACTAGAGTGCTAACATTCAGAATTTATGGCAAATGTGTGACATATCTGAATACCTTCATGATGGAATCAAAGTAAAAAACTGAAAGCATTTCCTACTGAGGAGACTGCAGTACATGAGGAAATTAGGAAACTTCATAACAAATAAATCTCCCAAGATGGCCACCGGAGACAAAAGAGCCCAAATGTAGCCCAAAATCACCCAGATGTAGCCCAAATATAGCCCAATGACAGAAGTGTGCAAAACACTTATTATTTTGTGTTTTTGCAGTGTTATATAGTGCAGACTTGTCAGGTATTGGAGTGCTTTACATGAGCATTGGTTACATCACACAAGAACAAATTCATTTTGGTTGTAGACATGGGGAGACTAAGTGATTTGACCAGAATCACAGAATGTCGAGCTGAAGCAGAAACTTCAACCTGGTTCCCCAGTTGCAAAGTCTGCAGTTCTGGAAGTAACACCACATCCTCTCCCCTAAGTGCAACATTTAATCAAGTGGTCAACTGGATAAAAAAACATAAAGATAACAAATAATTTAAAAGTGCTTTGTCGCTATTTGAAAACTCAGAAAATATGTCCTTATTTTAGTCTTTTAGAGCACTAACCATAATTTTGATGCCAATAAGACCCTCTCATATATGTAATTTCTAAAGGAAATGCTCTAGGTATTACAGTTTTGATTACATCAAGATGATGTCAGGCGTTCCACACTTTTGTAATAAATATAGAATGTTAGCAATCTAGTTGTTCATTAGGATACTGTTGAGAGGCAGAGGCCAGGGGCACGGACTCTGAAAATTGAAGGCAGGTAGGAGGGTGCAAAGGCAACAATTTAACCACACTGAGCAGGCAGGAAGGGCCGTGGAAGCACAACAGACTATGGAGGGCAGTGGAAAGGGGGGCAGGGGCAACAAACCAACAATACAGGACTTGCAAGAGAGGCTGTTGGAGGCAAGATCTATTACGGGTCAAGGAAGCTAGGGGCGGTCCCCAGATCCCCGGGAGCCACCACAGAACTGAGCAGGAGAGTGAGTCAGGGACAAAAGGGGCACCTTAATTTGAGCCGGGGTGCCTAGGAACGCTTGCTCCAAAAATGAAGAAAACAGACATATGAGACATGGAATTGGAGGCAGAATACAATGGCAGTTTAATGAGAAGATGCAACTTCAAAGAAACCGCAGAATAGAGACATAAAGTACAAAATACAGAATCCAGATAATCATACAGCTGTCATGATATTCTCTGTATCTCAATTAATGTACTGACAGAGAGAGAGAGAAAACACATCTATAAATGCATCATGAGAAACAAGTTACACCAAGGAAAATGTTACCTAGGAACACTCACGTTTACTCTTAGAGCAAGCATTCCTGCAATTACAATACAAAATCTTTTAAATGCAAAAGTAAAGAGAACAATGGTTAAACATAACATGACATTTCATATAGGTAAAATAGAATAAGATACTTCAAGCAAAGCAGAGCAAGACATTTTAAGCAAAGGAAGACAAGAGCTCCCAGCTCTTGGGGAAAACCTGCACTGCCTGTTAACCTACATACAGACGGCGAGGTAGTCCGTCGATATCTGTGGGTGCTCCCTTTTTATATCATTTTGTGGGCTCCTTTGCACGCTACATCTACCTACGTATGCTACCCAAAAGCTTCGTCTGCAGATTTTACCAGACATTTCGTCATTTACCCACTTAATGCTGACAATGGACTGGGTGAAAAGGTCAGTCTCTCAGGCCAATCGCTTATCGTAAGTCCCATAGAGCAAGCAGAAAATAATGGGTATTGTACGGGAATTCAATATATTCATGTATAAAATCTCCTCAGTTCTCCTAACTTGATGCTCTGCGGTTGCCTCTTCCTTAAAAGCGGGAAACCTGCCCAGGAAGCAAGTACCAGTCCAGGATGAAGCCTACTGTATGTCGACAGCTTCAGGGGGATGTTGAACTTTGATACCGAGCACGGAGCACTCGGGTAGGGTGGGGGCTACTAGTTTGGATCAGAAGGCCTCGCAGACCTGCCTTCAGACTGCTATACACTAAAATTGCAGAGCTATGGTCAATTTAACAAAGAGGCCTACATATTGAACAGAAGGGCCTACACAGGGGTTTTATGCTGGCTGAGTGGTAAGGATGTCTCAGGATAATTATATAGCAACACAGGACCCGCTGGTCAATTTAATATGGCCTACAAATGCAGCTGGCAGGGCAAGGACAAGGGTCTCATACTTCAGGTGTGGACAGAACGGGCCAGGGGCCCCCTGTGATACAAAATCTACCCTCCTTCAAGGCTGTGGCAATGTAATAGACCATTGTGGGCAGAAGGAAGAGGCAATGGTAGTACAACCATACATGCCAACAGACCCGATTCAGCCAGGAAACGTCCAATGTTTTTAAGCTCAAATGGGCTTTATTTGATCTGTCTCCTGTCTACAATATCCTCTTTTTCAATGTAACTCAAAGGGGAAAATCAATACCCCAGTTTTTTTTCAAAATCTCCCTCTTACCAAGTTCAAAATGTTCGCAAGTATGGTACATTGGATCATGGAAGGAAATGGGATAGGGACATGGACTTGGATAACAGAGGACAGGAGGGACATGGAGAGGTGCACCAAACTGACCCTGCAGGGCAGGCATCAGGGTTTGCAGCAGCACAATACACCACACAGGGCATGCAGGACGGGAGTGCAGCACAACAATCCATAGAAAGCAAGAGGGAGGGGACAGGACCATGCACATGGACAACAGAGAACAGAGGGGCAAGAGGCAATGGTAGCTAGCTGACCATAATGGACAGACAGGAGAGAAAGCTGCAGTATAACAGACCATAAAGGGCAGGAGGGACGGATCAGGGGCATTACAATGGAACAGACAAGCCAGGAGGGAGGGAGTAGGGCTGGGGGCAAGGGGGCAGGGCAGGAGCAGCAAGATAGCCATGGAGGTCAGGCAGGATGGGCACTAGAAGCAAGACACACCATGAAGAGCAACAGTGAGACTGTGATGGCATACACACAGACCATGGAGGGAAGGTGGGAGGGGGTCAGGGGCAGCTAACTGACCACACAGGGAAGGTGGGAGGGGCCATGGCAGCACAGAAGACCATGCATGGCAAGTGGGAGGGTTAGTGGCAGCACAATGGCTATGATGGGCAAGAAGGAGGGTGGAGGGGCATGCACAAAGGACGATGGAGGATAGAAGGAAGGGTCAGGACCTGTGCACAGACAAGAAAGTTCAGGGGAAGGGACCTCACAACAGACCACACGGGGCAGGCAGGAGGAGCAGTTGCAGCACAACAGACCAGGGAGGGCAGAAGGGTGTGGCAGTACAATGGACCATGTAGGACAGGAGGAAGAGGATAGGGGCATGGCATGTGGACAGGCAGGGTGGAGGTGGCAGGGACAGGTTACAGTCATCTGACAATGCTAGGCAGGTGGGAGGGGAGTGGCAGCTCAACAGAACACTCAGAGTAGATAGGAGTGGCAGGTCCATGGGACATGGTGGGCAAAAAGGATGGAGCAGGGGCATGCACAAAGACATCGGAGGGCAGGGGGAAGGAGAATAGGGGCAGCAAGCTAAGCACAGAGTTTAAGCAGGAGGTCAATGATGGGGCAGAGAATTGGGCAATGGAGGGCAGGAGGAGTGGACTGGTACATCATACTAAATTGAGGGCAGTGGCAGCACATCAGACCATAAAGGCAGGAGGGAGGAGGCTAGTCCATGGATTCACACAACAGAGGATAGGGAGGAAGGGGATGGGGCAGCAAGCTAACTGTTCAGAGAAGGCGGGTATTAGGAACTTTATTGTTTTTAAAACATTGTGTCTGTGCGAACTACTTAAAATATGAACAAGTATGCAGCATAATCTCACTTTTATTCAGGAAGAAGAGGACGTTTGTGACTGTGACTCCGGGCTCACTTGGCAGAAACACCCCCTGACCCTCCACCCCCTATCGCAAAATGTAATGCCCGTGAAAAGGGTAGGTGAACACAGTGTTATATAGAACATAGTCCTGAGAGCACGATTGAAAATGAAAACTAGATATAGTGTATGGTATAAACTATGCACCAAAAAGTGTGATATAAGATGAACCGGGCGTGAAATATAATATGCAATACATTGTGCGCAATGACAGATTCATGGGAGAGCGCGAGATAGCACAGGCACTAGCGCGTGCTATGCGATATGCGCCTTGGAGTGTAATATGCACAGGGCAGTGTTGTGTAACCTAACTAGTCTCTAAAGTTGTAATATAAAATATGTGCTGGGGAGTGTAACGTTGCATATGCACTGTGACAAAGATATGGATCCCAGATTGTAATATGTATGGCATAGCACTGTGCGTTATAACATAGGCATCGAGAAAGGCACGTTAGATGGGGCAATATAACCCGTGCAAAGACAAGTGTGGCATGACATATTCACGGGGTGGTGTTACAGTGCACATGGGCTAGAGAGTGTCATAGCATATGCACTAGCTAGTGGAATACAACACAGAGGTGTGTGGCACTCGGCAGGCAATGGTGGGTGTAACACAGCATTGGGCTCTGTCAGGAGCACGCTGTGACTCTCAAGTGATGTTCGTCCCCTTTCCAGAGAGTAAAATAAAAAGTATTACACATCCGGCAGTGGATGTGTGTTTTATTAACCGTGAGGGGGGTTTCTTGCATAGTTTTGGTCGAATTTTTGTCGAATCCCCTTTGAATGGCTTGGTGTGCATGTGTATTAAATGTGCACGTCAATAGCTACCCATGTTTGTATAAATAAACGACAAGGGTGTCTACCAGGATTAGGCACGGTAGGGCATCAGACATGTCAGAGCTTCACTAGTGGTGTAAATACATTCCACGTGGATTCATTGCATGCATAGTCGCCTTTTAATGAATATCACGCAAATCGTCATGGTGATAGGTACGTACGGTTTGTCCAGCATGTCCTAGGTGTGTCTATAAATATATATTTTTTTAAAATAATAAAAAACAGTGGCCGGCCCTGGGGATTGGGGTCAAAAAAATATAATTAGGAGACTGGCCCTGGGGGATGGGGTCATCAGGGCCAATAAATTAGAATAAGAAGGGGAACCAAACAGCCCCCCTTCTTAAAAAACTAAAATAAATAAAAGACTGGCATCGTGCGGGAGGCCATGCCCCCTCCGTGCAGCACTCTGCAAACGCGCCCCCAACAGGAATCTCCAGTATGCGCCAGGGAGCTGCACTGCAGCCAGGTGTTCTGAGGCCAAGCCCCTTTTTACACCTCTCTGCAACGCAGCTCTGTGGCGCTTACTGGAGGTACCTAGTGGTCTAGTTTGACCCTAGGGACCCTTAGGATTCAGGGGGACTTAATCTCTCAACTTAGAACAGCCACAGGGCGCGTTTACACAGTGGTGAAGGGAGGGGACGGGGCCTGAGGTGACGTGTGCAAACACGCACTATGGCACGTTTTAAATTGGGGATATAATTTCCCTTCAATACTGAGGGCCCCTGGGGGCTAACTAGCCCACCAAGTGCTTCCAGTAAGCGCCACTGAGCTGCATTGCAGAGAGGTGGTCCAGGCCGTGCCACTTTTTACACCTCTCTGCAACGCAGCTCTGTGGCTCTTACTGGAGGTACCTAGTGGGCTAGTTGGACCCTAGGGACCCTCAGGATTCAAATGAACTTAATCTCCCAACTAAAAATGGACACAGGGCGTGTTTACACAGTGGTGAAGGGAGGGGACGAGGCCTGAGTTAACGTGTGCAAAAACGCCCTGTGGCCTGTTTTAAGAGGTAGTTTTAATCCCCATGCCCTATTATACACTAGGGGCTTACAGAGGAGGTCATGCTAATCACAGGGGGACCCCAACGCATAATGTTCCCTAGTGTATGTAGGTGTTTTCACTGTATTCTAAGTGTCTTTTAACATAGCACTGGCTCTAGGACTGGTTAGTCAGACTCAGTTACCACCAGTATCCGTCTGAAAAAGTTGAGGGTACAGGATGATTTTGCAACAAGGCTTCTTTCTGCTCTTCTTTTTGTTCTTTCTGCACGTTATCCTTCTTCCTGCACTTATCTTCGTATTTGAGGACTTCTGTTGCTTCTTTCTGCACTTCTTTTGTTTCTTTCTGTGCATTTTTTCTTCTTTCTTCACATGTCCTATCTCTGTAGGCATAGTTAGAAATTAGCATTTAAAAAACCTTTGAAATTCACAGAAAAAACCATAGGTTTCAGGCACGTTATAGTTAGGAATTAGCATTTAAAAAACCTCAGAAATTCACTGAAAAAACCATAGGTTTCAGGGGTGTTATAGTTAGCTGGACTTTTCACTTGTACAAAACCATTGAAATTCCCCCGTTATAGTTAGTTCAGCAAACTATAACTCGTTCTGCCGCAATGCACTGCTGATGACGTCACATATTACATCACTCATGACATGGTCAGTGACATCACTCATGACATCACTGATGACATCTCAAATGACATCACTGATGACATCACTGATGACATCATCCTTGTGATAGAGTGGCAGACCTCCTCTTCCCCTAATATAACCTTTGATACACACATTCAAAAATAGAAATTAAAATTTTAAAAACAATGGACATACCAATACCAGTTACAACAACCTATACAGTAATTCTAAGATCCACATACACATCCACTCATTCACCAACAGTCCTATACAGTCACTCATACATGTACTCACTCATCATATGTACTCATACACCTATACATCCTGTTACACAATGCCACTCATCCATAGAGGTACTCACACACATAGTCACTCATGCTAATAAAGAATCAAACATACATTTACTTACATATACAGTTATACACACACCACCACACTTACTTCTACGGAAACTTACACATACTTAGTCTTTTAAACAATCACTTATAGAAACACATACTTATTCATATAGGAACTCTTTCAATCTCTCACTGTCACATATACTCGCTTATATACACCAATAGTCACATATACTAGTTTAAAACATATGTAGTTACTCATAAAGACACTATTGAGACAGTCATTCACTCACTAACACACCCATACACTCACTCATCCACCCATAGAGTCCTGCACACATGCTGTCTTCAACACATACAAAGAGTGAGTCATTCATTCATGCACCTATGCACTACGTAATACCCCCACCGAACCATGCAGACACTCAGACTGATACTCATAAAACCAACTAATAACCTATATAAACACCCATGTAGCTACTCACCAACCCATGCAGCCACTTATACACAAAGTGAGAGACTGATACAGATATTTACATATTTAAACATTACTCACTAAGCCATGTATTCACTATGAAACACTTAATCAGTCAGTTACACAATCAATTTTTCAAAAACAAATCATCCATTTAGACACTTATATACCCATTTATTCTTCCATCGACCTTGAGATATACATATATAAAACATATTTAATTTTCAGAAGCACACACATTCACTGGATGATGTCATCAGTGATGTCATCAGTGATGTCATTTGAGATGTCATCAGTGATGTCATGAGTGATGTCACTGACCATGTCATGAGTGATGTAATATGTGACGTCATCAGCAGTGCATTGCGGGCGCGCGAGTTATAGTTAGCTGAACTAACTATAACGGGGGAATTTCAATGGTTTTGTACAAGTGAAAAGTCCAGCTAACTATAACACCCCTGAAACCTATGGTTTTTTCAGTGAATATATATATATATATATATATTTATTTATTTTTCTCCAACAGTCCTGTATTCTCAATTGCTGAACAGGTACAGACCACAAAGTGCACTGAAAGTTTAACGTGCTTAATTTATTTCTCCACGGTCAGCTTGACGCGTTTCGGCTGTTGACACACAGCCTTGATCACATGACCCCCCGGTGAAACACATGATTTATATACAGTGCGTGATTGGATGTTGTCGGTTACAATCGCGTTTCAAATGAAAATGGAGCCTAACAAAATACTTCCATCGCAGAAATACATGTTAAAATCCATATATATATATATAAAAATATATATGTATATATTATATACTGGCGGTTGCCAGTAGATAGTTATAGTAAGGACCGTGTTTCTATAGGAAATCTGAAAATTCTATTTTGAATAACTTTGGCGCCGGTTGATGAATCCTCGCGAAATTTTCAAAACTAATGGGGCGCTCCGCTCTGCTCCTACCCTGAAAGTCTCGGGGCGATTTGTCAAGTGGGGCCGAGAAAAAAGGGTGGTCCCAAAACGCGTTTTCCCCATGCATTTTCCCATAGGACCTTTAGTCGAAGGTACAGCCCGAACGGCTGAACAGAATTACTTGAAATTTGGCAGAGAGGTAGTCCTCAGGTCAGGGAAGTGCCTTTTGCAGGCCTGGTGTCAATCTGTTCAGTAGTTCCTGAGAAAATAGCATTTAAAATCATATATATATCTATAAGCGCTTCCCGTGCGCACACCGTGCGAGCACCCTAACGTGCGCGGGCGTAATTCTGATTGGTGGTTACATGTTAGTCAACCTTCGAATCGGTCGAAATCAGGAAGTGTCGGCTGCCATTTTGTTTGTTTTCAGTGCGAGAGTGAAAAAGGAAGGTGGCGAACGTGAAAAGGGGGCAGGGTAGAGAGTTCCTGACCCCCTAGCCTGTGTCAGAAAAAAAATTAATTTTTTTAAAACAAATCGCGGGGGTGCGCGCACCGTGCGCGCACGGTGAAAAAAAAAAAATAATAATAATTTTTAATACGTAGTTTATTGTAAAATAAATATATAAAAAAATAATAATACATACATAACTTAGCATTTAAAAAACCGTTCAAATTCACTTAAAAAACCATAGGTTTCACACATGTTATAGTTAGGTGGATATTTCACTCGTAAAAAACCAATGAAATTCCCCCGTTATAGTTAGTTCAGATAACTATAACTCGCGCGACCGCCACTCTATCACAAGGATGATGTCATCAGTGATGTCATGAGTGATGTCACTGACCATGTCATGAGTGATGTAATATGTGAGGTCATCAGCAGTGCATTGCGGGCGCGCGAGTTATAGTTATCTGAACTAACTATAACGGGGGAATTTCATTGGTTTTTTACGAGTGAAATATCCACCTAACTATAACATGTGTGAAACCTATGGTTTTTTAAGTGAATATATATATACTTATATATATATTCACTGAAAAAACCATAGGTTTCACACACGTTATAGTTAGGAATTAGCATTTAAAAAACCTTGCAAATTCACTGAAAAAACCATAGGTTTCAGACATGTTATAGTTAGCGGAAATTTTACTGATAAAAAACCAATGAAATTCCCCCGTTATAGTTAGTGCAGGCAACTATAACTCACGCGACCGCAATCCTCTGCTGATGCTAATACTGTATTTAGACACTTATTTGCCCATGTCTTCTTCCATAAATTTTTAGCTATACATATATTACAAATATTTTTTTTTCATAAAGACACATATGTCATCAGCAGAAGATTGCGGTCGCGTGAGTTATAGTTGCCTGCACTAACTATAACGGGGGAATTTCATTGGTTTTTTATCAGTAAAATTTCCGCTAACTATAACATGTCTGAAACCTATGGTTTTTTCAGTGAATATATATATATATATATATATATTGCCTACTGGCAGTTGCCAGTAGGTAGTTATAGTTAGGACCAAGTTTCCATAGGAAGAGCATTTTTTGTTTTGCTTATAACTTTGGCATCCTTTGATGAATCTTCATGAAATTTTCCAAACTAATTCTTTGTTCATATCAGCTCCTATGTGGAAGTTTGGGGTTGATTTATCAAGGGGGGTCCGAGAAAAAAAGGGGGGTCCCAAAAAGTGTTTTGTCTATGTTATTTTCCATAGGAAACTTTAGACAAGGCTACAGGTCGAAAGGGCGAACGGAATTACCCCAAATTTGGCAGGGAGAAGGGTCTTGGTCTAAAAAAGCACGCTTTTGTTCAGTAGTTTTTGAGAAGTATGGAAATTTACAGATATCGATATTTGGGAATTCTGCCATCTGATTGGCTGAGGCGTTACGAGCACAAGCTTGCTGCTTATTGGTTGGGAGCGCTGCGAGCGGTTGCAACTAGGAAGTGTTGGCCGCCATTTTGTGATTCCGTCGAAGTGAGTAGGGGAAAAAAGGGCGAAAAGAGTAGGAAAGAGAAGGGTAGGAGCGCCTTGAGGTCTGTGGGGTGGTTAGGGTGTGCTACACAGGGAGTGTGAAGCGATGTGTTCACCCCTACCGGTGTGAAAGAGCTGTTTTGCCCAGAGTGAGATGGTGCTGAGGTGAGGTGCCGGTACACTCGGGCATGAAACCGTGAGCTGATTGCTGTAAACTGATGTGCTCTGGGCGCTGTAGGATACTAGCCGCTGTAGCATAGCTGTGCAAGTGGTATTAGTATAGGTTTAGAGTATAGCGGTGTGACCTCTGTGGGGTGGTTAGGGTGTGCTATACAGGGAGTGTGAAGCGAAGAATTCACCCCTAGTGGTGTGAAAGTGCTGTTTTGCCCAGAGTGAGATGGTGCTGAGGTGAGGTGCCAGTACACTCGGGGATGAAACCGTGAGCTGATTGCTGTAAACTGATTTGCTCCTGGCGCTGTAGAATACTGGCCACTGTAGCATAGCTGTTCAAGTGGTGTTAGTATGGGTTTAGACTATAGCGGGAGTGGGAAGCAAACTACTCACCCCTCCCGGTCTGAAGACTCGAATGGTGTGCTTTAGCAAGCAGGAATAAAGAAATAATCATGAAGATTATAATACAGCATGTTGCAATGCCACAGAAGACAAATGGTGAAATCAGGTGTGTTTAAGAAAGTGGCTGTGTGGGATAAAGTGATGGAGTCTGCAGGTTATATAAAAAGGTGCCGATTCTGATCCTGGAAAAACCGGGTACGAACCGTCGGTCGGAGCGTTTTATCCGTCCGACTCGTACCCGGGAAAAAAAATGACAAACATGGAAGTACGATTCGCACGGAAACACCATTTCCGTACGAGTCGTACAAAACACCGACCGACGATAATATACATACAAATGTGATCCGGGGAAAGCGCCGACGTGACGTCGGGACGCTTTCAGGCAGCGTTTCACGAACCAGGAAGTACGAACCGCACCGACGTCACCCCGCACGGATAAAATTCTCCGGCTGCCAAAAACTGCCGGGAAATCAGGACGACGCGCGCAAGGAGCACCTGTACGCAACGGACAGCTATGGACCCGAACCTACGTGTCATCCCAGCCCTCATAGCAGTCCACCTGCTCTACAGGAACCGACACAGATGCTGCAGAAGGTCAGAACAACACCCAGGGGCAAAGGGGGGGGGCAGGGGCAGGACACAAAACCCCCACCCAAATCACAATGCATACATGCCCTGGACATACCTGACCTTCAGGGCCTGGTCACTCCGAGGGGGTGGGGGCATGTCCAGCAACGGAAGTGGATGTACACGCGAACCGGCAACACAACAAGTCCGGTACGTACTGTACTCATGCCTTAAGAGCGTGGGTACGAGTCGTACCACGCCCACCCCTACGTCACCCCAATAATGGCGGTACGGCCCGTACCCATGTTCCAAAGGCATGGGTACGGGCCGCACCCCCACCCGTGCATGTACGGCGCCTACCAACAACCCAACAGTGCATGTACGGACCATACCCCCACCCGTGTATGTAGGGACCGAACCCACACCCGCTTACGTATGGAGCGTACCCCCACCCCAACAGTGTATGTATGGACCGTAGTGGAGCGTACCCACACCCGCGTACGTATGGAGCATACCCCCACCCCAACAGTGTATGTACGGACCGTACCCCCACCTGTGTATGCATGGAGCGTACCCACACCCGCGTATGCATGGAGCGTACCCCCACCCCAACAGTGTATGTACGGACCGTACCCCCACCCATGTATGCATGGAGCGTACCCACACCCGCGTACGTATGGAGCGTACCCCCACCCCAACAGTGTATGTACGGACCGTACCCCCACCCGTGTATGCATGGAGCGTACCCCCACCCCAACAGTGTATGTACGGACTGTAGTGGAGCGTACCCACACCCGCGTACGTATGGAGTGTACCCCCACCCGAGTATGTACGGACCGTACCCCCACCCGTGTATGCATGGAGCGTACCCCCACCCGCGTACGCTTGGAGCGTACCCCCACCCCAACAGTGTATGTACGGACCGTACCCCCACCCGTGTATGCATGGAGCGTACCCACACCCGCGTACGTATGGAGCGTACCCCCATCCCAACAGTGTATGTATGGACCGTACCCCCACCCGTTTATGCATGGAGCGTACCCACACCCGCGTACGTATGGAGCATACCCCCACCCCAACAGTGTATGTACGGACCGTAGTGGAGCATACCCACACCCGCGTATGTATGGAGCGTACCCCCACCCGAGTATGTACGGACCGTACCCCCACCAGTGTATGCATGGAGCATACCCCCACCCGCATATGCATGGAGCGTACCCCCACCCCAACAGTGTATGTACGGACCGTACCCCCACCCGTGTATGCATGGAGCGTACCCACACCCGCGTACGTATGGAGCATACCCCCACCCCAACAGTGTATGTACGGACCGTACCTCCACCCGTGTATGCATGGAGCGAACCCCCACCCGTGCATGTACGGCGCGTACCAACACCCCAACAGTGCATGTACGGACCGTACCCCCACCCGTGTATGTATGGAGCGTACATGGTCAGACGCAGGAGGGCTGGGTGCAGAGTCCTCCCAGCAGTGCCCAGACGCAGGAGGGGTGGGTGCAGAGTCCTCCCAGCAGTGCCCAGACGCAGGAGGGGTGGGTGTAGAGTCCCCCCAGCAGTGCCCAGACGCAGGAGGGGTGGGTGCAGAGTCCTCCCAGCAGTGCCCAGACACAGGAGGGGTGGGTGTAGAGTCCCCCCAGCAGTGCCCAGACGCAGGAGGGGTGTGTGCAGAGTCCTCCCAGCAGTGCCCAAACACAGGACGGGTGGGTGCAGAGTCCTCCCAGCAGTGCCCAGACACAGGAGGGGTGGGTGTAGAGTCCCCCCAGCAGTGCCCAGACACAGGAGGGGTGGGTGTAGAGTCCCCCCAGCAGTGCCCAGACACAGGAGGGGTGTGTGCAGAGTCTTCCCAGCAGTGCCCAGACACAGGAGGGGTGGGTGCAGAGTCCTCCCAGCAGTGCCCAGACACAGGAGGGGTGGGTGCCTATCACTTCCAGCAGTGCCCAGACGCAGGAGGGGTGGGTGCAGAGTCCTCCCAGCAGTGCCCAGACACAGGAGGGGTGGGTGTAGAGTCCCCCCAGCAGTGCCCAGACGCAGGAGGGGTGGGTGTAGAGTCCCCCCAGCAGTGCCCAGACACAGGAGGGGTGGGTGTAGGGTCCCCCCAGCAGTGCCCAGACACATGAGGGGTGTGTGCAGAGTCCTTCCAGCAGTGCCCAGACACAGGAGGGGTGGGTGCAGAGTCCTCCCAGCAGTACCCAGACACAGGAGGGGTGGGTGCCTATCACTTCCAGCAGTGCCCAGACACAGGAGGGGTGGGTGCAGAGTCCTCCCAGCAGTGCCCAGACGCAGGAGGGGTGGGTGCAGAGTCCTCCCAGCAGTGCCCAGACGCAGGAGGGGTGGGTGCCTATCACTTCCAGCAGTGCCCAGATGCATGAGGTGTGGGTGTAGAGTCCCCCCAGCAGTGCCCACACGCAGGAGGGGTGGGTGCAGAGTCCTCCCGGCAGTGCCCAGACACAGGAGGGGTGGGTGTAGAGTCCCCCCAGCAGTGCCCAGACACAGGAGGGGTGGGTGCAGAGTCCTCCCAGCAGTGCCCAGACACAGGAGGGGTGGGTGTAGAGTCCCCCCAGCAGTGCCCAGACACAGGAGGGGTGGGTGCAGAGTCCTCCCAGCAGTGCCCAGACGCAGGAGGGGTGGGTGTAGAGTCCCCCCAGCAGTGCCCAGACGCAGGAGGGGTGGGTGCAGATTCCTCCCAGCAGTGCCCAGACACAGGAGGGGTGTGTGCAGAGTCCTCCCAGCAGTGCCCAGACACAGGAGGGGTGGGTGCAGAGTCCCCCCAGCAGTGCCCAGACACAGGAGGGGTGGGTGCAGAGTCCTCCCAGCAGTGCCCAGATGCAGGAGGGGTGGGTGCCTATCACTTCCAGCAGTGCCCAGACTCAGAAGGGGTGGGTGCAGAGTCCTCCCAGCAGTGCCCAGATGCAGGAGGGGTGGGTGTAGAGTCCCCCCAGCAGTGCCCAGACACAGGAGGGGTGGGTGTAGAGTCCCCCCAGCAGTGCCCAGACACAGTAGGGGTGGGTGCAAATCATGTAGCAGCCCCACCAACAGCAATACCACAAAAGCAGTAGTGTCCTAAGGAAAAAAAAGGCTTTATTCAGCATTTTCAAATAAAGTGTGTGTGGATAATGTTCAATATTTACAAAGCCCATAGGGCAGTCCATGAGTCACAGCTGGATGGGGGACACAGTGGGGCCCGTGTCCCCTAGCTTGCCTGCACGGTTCAGACCACCCTGTCTTCCACAGGGGGGGGCATCATGTTGGGGGAAAGGACCAGGCACCGCAGGGACAGGAGGGGCAAGGGCAGGCGTTGTGGGTGCAGGGACAGAGGACTCCACCACAGGGGGTGGGGCAGCGCCAAAGGAGGTGGTGAGGATGGCGCTGCACACGTCAGCAAGCTCCCCCAGCGTATCACCTGCACCCGAAGGAACCACAGGCCCCAAGGAGGGGGGTGGGGTGGAGGAATGGGTCGCAGCACCACTGGGGGAGGGTGTGGACTGGGGGGGCACTCAACTACCCTGTCCGGGGACTCCTTTGCCCGCTTGCTGGATGGTGTCACTGTTGGGCTCAGGGACAGAGCAGCCATGAAGGAATCCTTGCTGGATTCGTGGCCAGGAGAGCTGAGGGGAGTGGATTTGGAGGGAGTGGATTTTGAGGAATGCGGACTCCCACTCTGGCTGCGTGACTTATGTTTGCCCCCCCCAGTGGGTGTGCCTACCTCACCCTGTGTGTGCGTGCCAGGAGGTGTGCGCTTGCCCTGCCCTGCTGGTGTGGTGCCTGTGTCTGGTGGTGTGCGTGCATGCTGACGTCTGGGTGTACGTGGGACAGGCATGGGAGTGGGAAGTATGGATGGGGCAGGGGTAAGGGGTGGGACGTAGCACTGCAGGAGACCCACTGCTGCAGTCAGTGTCGAGTCGATGGACCTCAGCAAGTTGCGTTGGTCAGGCTGCGCGGCTGAAATGCCCTCCAAGTATGCCTCCATCTGGTTCAGCACTTGGCTGTGGCCATGGAGGACATTAAGCGTCGCAGTCTGACCAACCCGCAACTGCTGCAGGATGTCCACAGACTCGGCATTGGTGGCAGCAGTGGAGACAGGGGCAGGGGGTGCGGTGCCTGGCAAGAAGGAGACACGTGCTGACCGAGCACGGCGGGAAGGGACACGAGCAAGTGGGAGGCCGGTGATCGGAATGGAGGAGGCGGGTAGTGATGGAGTGCTGGTGTCAGCTGTGGGACCAGCCTCCGCCCCCTCGGAGTGCTCAGCCTCGGACCCGTCTGCGTCATAGTCGGTGGTGGATTGACTGGACAGGTCCTCCGCTGCACTCCCGTCAGCCTCCGTGCCACTCGATGTGCCAGACAACTCTGCACTGATGGCACTGGTGCTCGATCCCTCCTCACGGTCCGTGCCAGTGTCTCCCTCGGTGTCCCCCGACGATGCTGTGAGCAAGGTGAAGAGACAGGAAATAATCAGACACCTGTATACATATGTCACATGAGTCAAATCCACATAGGTCACAGTGCATAGCCTGAAAAGCAACATGAGTAACATCTAGAATACAAGGCACATATGTAGGCCCTGCAACACACAGTTGGTTGACCCACCATGCCACTGAACAACTATGGAGAGCATGACACAATAGCAAATAACATGATATGGATTTGGACAGAGGAGCCAGGCACTGGGGACAATCCAGCACAGCATGTGCAGCACACAGCGTTGGCGTAAAAAGGGATGAGCAGGAACCATGTCTATTAACTGTAGGCACATGCTGCAAAGGCAATATTTAAAAACATGCCCAACATTAAAGGGTCACTGCACCTTGAGTGTATGTCCACACAAACATCACACACTGGCCAGACCTAGCAAGGAGACTTCAGGTCTAGACATGTAGGCCTTGCCCGCACCAACCACCCCCTACATGAGACAATTTATTGAGACACAGGAAGCACTTACATCTCTTAGTCTGGAATAAAAACACATGGCCTGCAAGAAATCCTGATTGGACACAAAATACCCCTGGTGCGCCCGTACAAATACATCATCTACAAATGGCCATCATCAGATCATTTTACCATTACACACAGGCACTGGCCCCCGTGAGTATGAACAAGGGACATTTGGTCAGCCTGTACAGTGGACACATGTAGCCGAGTTTACGTAGACACAAATGGTGCCAGGGTACAATGGCACAGAGCACAACCTATGCTGGAGACACAGGGATCGTCGAGATTTTTGGATGACACACATGATACCTAGGAAAAGATGCCCCAGGGGACGGTAGTGTCCACACTACTCCACGTTCCTGAATGGTACTGACTGCAACACAAGCCACCATCCCAGCACTCTGCATATCTCACACTCATGCACATCATGCCACAGGCCACAAAATAGGACATGCATGCTGTAAAGCAATACACTTTAGAGACACACTCCTATGTCTGGACTCAGCATCAGTGGCAACTGACATGGACCCCACAAGTACTGAACTGGACAGGGCACAGGCAAGGTCCCAAAACCTGTTACACACCACCCCCACACATGAAGCTGCAAGCATTGGGCACATCGATAAACTGGCAGCCTAGATAACCTTGTGCAAGTGTGACTACACACAGACCAGGGTACACATGCCAAGGAGGGGAAGGGAGGAAGGACAGCACCGCTACACTTTGGGGACCAGGAACTGCACTGCACATGTAAATCCTGCCAGTGTATCCATGCAACTGTGCACTTACAAATGCTGGTGACACACAACAAACACACATGTACCTACCCCCTTCCTGCTGCTGCTTTTCCCGTAAGCGCCTGTCCATGTCAGGGAAGACAACCGCCAGCACACGCTTGTGGATGTGGGTCAGACGGTGGCGCCCATGGTTCTTTTGGTTCACAGGTGAGTCCCCCAGCAGGACCCGTGCGATCCTCCACGTCCAGCACCGGATATCCTGCCAGCGTTTCCTCACCTGGGCTAGGCGCCGCTTCGACCATCCGTCTGTCTCACGGCACTGACGGCGTCCTTCCAGATCTGCTCCTTGGCACAGGCACCTACCTGTGAGGGTGAAAAAGTGAGACAACATCAATACACCTGCGACATGTCAGAGAGACACACATTAGAACAATTTGGCTGGTTTCAACAGGGCATAGAATGCATCAAACTCATTACACCTGTGTCATAGGGACACTTTCCTCTGTGGAAGGCAAAAAGCACTAGGTGGCATTGTAGAGTACACAGGTGGCATGAGGGGTACGACACAATCAATCATCCAGGCTCACACTGTGCATCACAAGCGACACCAGGATTATGTGCAGCACCTCAAAGCAGTCACATGCCACAGGCCACTGAGGCGCCCTCAGCAGAGTACACAGACACACACAGCCACAGGACAATCACCTGCCATTGACAACTGCAGCTACACACCTCACTTTGCACATGTGCCACTAGACTGGGGGGTGTCACAGGTGTGGGGCTGGCCCATCACCGCAGACACACAGCACTGCTCCCTGCTCCCATCAGATGGGCTGGGTATATCCATCCCTCATGCAGCTGGTGTGCTACACTCCACATATGCACCCACCCACATGACAGGGGACTTACACACACACACCAATGTCCAGGGGACAAACACATCTTTTGGACACTCTCAGCACATGTACACTAAACAAACACACATCTGTGGGTACTGCCACCTGTCACACTGGGGGGACCTCAGATTCACATGAGGACTGTAGTAACAATATTCCCAGGAGGATTAGACAGGCAGAATGTGTAATGCCACATGCAGTGATTGTCACAGTATACACAATGCAAGTGAGGAGAGCAGACATGCACCACAGCATGCTCTGGCTGGGAGACATTAGGCATTCCCCCACCCGGGACCCACCCTACAGTACATTGCATGTGTGTTACACCTGGACACAATGGCAGAAGTCACAGTCACAAAAAAGGGGCACAGTCTTTGCTAGTGGACTCAGCACTCACCTGAACCCCTGGTCAACCGTACAGCATGGGGTACTGTGGGAGGATCACATCCAGCAGGGCTTGGTTCTCCTCCTGGGTGAAAGGCTGGGCCCTCTCCACAGACCTGGACATGGTGCCAGAGGATTCACGAGCAGCAGCAGTGTAGTTGAATCAAAGGATGTGCAGGCAAGTGCTCTCTCATGGGACCTGGCTGCCTTATATCTACCTTGCTGCCCTGTTCCATTCACAGGAGTACAGAGTGATTGGTCACTCACATTTGCATCCTATGTTTCCTCCAATCCCTTTAAACCTACCACAGTCAGTGGCTTTTCTCTTTTTTTTTTATTGAGCATGATGTCAACTCAACAGCCACTTTGCAACAATGTAGATTCTTTCAAACCGACTTTAGCTGGGCACCTGATGAAAAAAATTCAAACTTTAAACTCGGTCTCCATGACAACCAGCATGCATGTAGGGCTTTATACTTGTCCCTCATGTGTCCCCTATGTAATTTGGACATTCACACACAGGTGCGGTGAGTTCCAGGGCCCTAGGGCACCCCACATGCATAGAAACGGCCCGTACACGCGCGTTTACGGGCCGTTTCACTATGGCTTTGCTCGCGTATGCGTACCCATAGTGATACGCCCCCTACATGCGCGTGTACGGCCCGTTTCACTATGGCTTTGCTCACGTATGCGTACCCATAGTGATACGCCCCGTACACACACGTGTATGGGCTGTTTCACTATGGCTTTGCTCACGTATGCGTACCCATAGTGATACGCCCCGTACACACGCGTGTACGGGCCGTTTCACTATGGCTTTGCTCGCGTATGCGTACCCATAGTGATACGTCCCGTACATGCGCGTGTACGGCCCGTTTCACTATGGCTTTGCTCGCATATGCGTACCCATAGAGATACGCCCCGTACACACGCGTGTACGGGCCGTTTCACTATGGCTTTGCTCGCGTATGCGTACCCATAGTGATACGCCCCGTACATGCGCGTGTACGGCCCGTTTCACTATGGCTTTGCTCGCGTATGCGTACCCATAGTGATACGCCCCGTACATGCGCGTGTACGGCCCGTTTCACTATGGCTTTGCTCGCGTATGCGTACCCATAGTGATATGCCCCGTACACACATGTGTACGGGCCATTTCACTATGGGTAGGCCTACGGCAGCACTCGTGATGGGGAACGTACACACGCCCTCAGAGCGCATGTACGGTGCATTTCACACCTGACAGTGGTGACAGGCAGCACACAGAAAGGAATAGAGCTGACATACATGTCCAAGGCTGCACATCAAGGCATTGTCTGTGCATTACTACATGTGTCGGGCACAGGTGTGTCAGGCTGTAATGTGGCACATTACTCCTGAGTTGTGAAGGCAATAGATGTATGATGAGATGTGTACAGGTGTCATGTGTGATGGTGGAGTATGTGCCAGACATCCCCTTCACTCCTTTGACATGTGTGCATGTAGTACAGAACACTTTTGAAAAGCGTCACCACCATGGCACAGTCAACAACACACGCAACTGTCCCCTGATGCCAGCTACAGGGGTTTTCACACCTGACATGTGACTACCCGCGTTGCACGATGTGACTATGTCATGTATGTGTCGTATGTTCCCATGGGCTTGCTGTAGGTGTTTGGTCAAATGCATCTGCAGTTGCTGCAACCAACATGTGTCTGTGTGTAGATGGCCATGGCACAGTGTTACGCATACCACGCCACATGTGGAATCCAATGTAAGGTGTGTGTGTATGCATCGACACGGAGTTTCACAACAAGGACATATCTGCATACTCTCAATGTATGTGGGATCATTCTTGAAATGTACTCCTTAATGGCAAGGTGTGTGGTGTGTCATTTTTCTAGTACATGTGACCTGTGCCTCTAGTGTTCCGCAACCTGTCTGTACAATGAACATCCTTACTCTGCACATATTTGGTTGTCTGTCACTCCTGTAATGCGTCTGCCTGCTCACTTACACTGGCCCACAGCTAGTTTAATGGCATGGCATTATGAGGTTGAGAATGAACGTTTGGAGCTGTCTCTTGGTAGGAGTGTCACATGGCTGCCATACGTGTCCAGGGCATATTGCACAGACCTGACTCTGTATGTCGCATATGTGTATTGCCTGTTGACCATGTGCTGAGTACATTGAGATTGGTGGTGTACTGTACTCACTCTTCGTTGTCCCTTCTAATTCACTGCAGGGCTCCGCCTCTCCCTCGAGCAATTCTGGACTTGGCTGACATGCGTGAAAATGACTGTATATGCCGCTACCGCTTCCCCCAACGTTTGATTGAGGACTTGACGACACGGCTGGCAGCACACCTCCAACCGCTACACAGGTATCCTGGTGCACTGACACCCAAGGTGAAGGTGATGGCAGCCCTAAATTTCTTGGCCACGGGTACCTTTCAACATACCATTGCCCATGTGGGTGGGATGTCCCAAACCATGTTGAGCTGTGCGCTGCATGATTTTTTAGAGGCCATGTTGGAGCACCTTGATGATGTCATTAAATTCCCAACTCCTGAGCAGTTGACAGCTGTCAAGCGTGAGTTCTATGCCCTGGGAGGGATGCCCCATGTCATTGGGTCCATAGATGGAACACATGTGGCTTTGGTACCACCACAGGCACAGGAGGTAGCCTTCCGTAACCGCAAGCATTACCACTCCATTAATGCCCTTGCGGTGTGTCTTGCCAACATGGTGATTTCACATGTCTGTGCTCGTTTTCCAGGATCAGCACACGATGCGTACATCATGAGGCATAGCAGGGTGCCTGAAATGATGCTGCAGCTGCGCAACGAACGAGCATGCATTGTTGGTGGGTATACTCTGCCAGTCCTGTATTTAACGTCATCTTCCTGTCTTACTGCTTCTCTGACCCACTCTTGTCCATGATGTTTCCATGTAGGGGACGCTGGCTATCCCAACATGCCATGGCTGATCACGCCTCTCCGCAACCCCAGAACGGCTGCCGATCACCGCTACAACAACGCCCATGGGCGGACCAGGCGAGTGATAGAGAGGACGTTTGGCCTCCTGAAGAGCTGATTCCGTTGCCTCCACAAGACCGGTGGCGCACTCCCATATGCACCGGTGAAGGTCTGCAAGATATTCCTCGTGTGCTGCATGCTGCACAACATGGCAGTGGAGAAAGCTGTTCCACTCATCCTGGATCCAGATGAGCAGGACCATCCACCCGTGGAGGATGAAGGGCTTGGGCACGAGGCAAGTGATGTGGAGGAGGAGGAGGCGGCGGAGGACATGTGGAGTCGGCTCATACGTGACTTCTTTGCTTAGTGGTGAGTTCCAGTGTCTGAGTGTGCACGCATTGGGCTGTGTGTGGCATGTGTTGCAATGTGTGTGTCCATCTGCATGTCTTCCAAGTGAGTCTGAGGTGTGTTTGTATTTGTCACTCGTGTGATGGTGCAATAGAAGAATGTCTTTCCTGAGTCATCATTGTCACCTAGCATGTTGACAACCTAATACGTGTCGAGTACATGCACATGCATGCGGATGTACTTCTTTTGGCTGACTTCTGGTGTGTCTCCCATCCACAGGTACTTGCGCATGCTGTCTGCTGGTGGCATTGTTGTGCTCCTGCTATTCCTCATGATCACAGCAACATGTGCTGATTCAGCGTTACATGCACGGACAAGTTAGAAAATCTCCTTTAGGTAAGTGATGCAGCACAGCTTTTTGGGAGTGGTATTTGTTTTGAATGTGTGTGCACTGCTCCTGTTCATGTTTGGTTACTTGGCATACATGTAGAATCACCATGGGGCACATGACCTGGAGCAGAATTCCCCTGAATTGATGGTCAGACTTGGTGACAGTCATCTGTAATGGGATTGTGATGGAGCCATCAATGTGTGTGACACTGGCCTCGGAAACATACGGGTTGCACCGGGTTGACATGGTGTGTGAATTCCCCATTAGGGGCTCAATGGTGTATAGCAGGCTCTCCGTGAGCAGCAGGGGGTGTTAAGCTGTCACCCGTCACTTGTGTGCCAGTGCCATGGATTTCCAGCATCTGTGGTGCTAAGGGGGGTGCCAGTGTTGGTCCCACGTCTTCATCCACATGACCTGTGTATGTGTAGACAGAGTTGCATTGGCATTCCGACACACATGAGTAATAAAGGTGTCCCTCTGCCTCCAAGGTGCCTCATCTCTGTCAATGGTGGTCTGTTGCCAATGTGCATGCGGCATGTCTGGCATTGTTCTCAGAGATGGTGCATATGAGTCTATGTGTAGAGTAGCAAGATGCAAGATGTTTGTCAGGGATTAGATTCTGTATTGTGCATGATGTCCATGGCTGTGTAGGTTTTGTGGCCTGTCAGTCTCCACGACGGCCACTGTGCTGCATGTGAATCCATTGTGTGTGTGTGTGCCATGTTGAACCAGACATTCCTTCCTTAAAATGCACCTTTTGCATGGTTCCTTCCTGAGATCCTTGTCTTTGTGTGCTACTTGTGGCATTGTTTCCTGGACATGGCGCATGCTGCTGCAGGCCCTGCTGCAAGGGCACCCAGTGTCCACGCAAACGAGCTGGTGTCCATCATGGATTGCTTGCTGACATGTGCTATGCTGATCAGCAGCATCTGTGCCTCATGCGGCAGCACACTCTGCATCATGCACTAGATCCCCAGTTCCATCCACCTCTAGGCAAGAGGGAGACCATCCCCCAGGTCAACTATGACATCCGTATCTACTCCTACCCTTCACTCTACAGACATGTGCGTTAGAAATCCCATGATACTTGGCCACATCCAGGGTGCATCTGCACAGCTCTGCTACTACATCCGGCGACCAGGCCACATCAACGTCAAACAGAGATGGGGGGAGTGGATCACTGCCAGCTGCAGGATGACCTTCTCAATCCACGCACACCCTCAGGATGCAGCCCACACCCACAACACAACCTTGTGGCACTGTGATCCAACACCCTATTGTGCCATCTCCATGCATCCAACCTTGGCTGGCCCACCATTCGCCACATCCACCTGACTCAAGCATGCAGGACATGGTTCTGCCACGTGTCTACACATACCTGGAACTCCCACCCCAGGACACTCCACATGATCCCTGACCTCTGCGCATGACTGTTGCTCTTCTAAATAGGTCTGTGGGCACAGTTGTGCGGGCACCCCCTCAGCTGGTTGGGCCCATCATGGGTGAGTATGGTGCTCCATGTCTGTCTTGGATGGTACGTTGTGACCCATGTGGTCCACCGAGCTGGCGCGGACGGAGCTTAGGAACTAAGGCATTCGGAATCGCGGACTGCCAACACTGCACTATTCAGTGTTTTCCCAGCGCCTTCTCGCTGACACCAGAGGCCCGGTATACCAGGGCGTAACAATTCTATATTTCAAAGTAACCACTTATTAGGGTGCTGTAACAGTGGTAAGTATTAGTTGCTACCACTACCAATAAGTGTGTGAACTTTCTGGTCCTGAAGAATTGCGGCCAACTTGACCGATGCAAGAAACATGTTGACCACTATTCACTAGAGCGTAATTCAGACACCCTCACTGGAAGATTACGCATGTTATTGTTTTTAATTAAGAGTGGGACCTCTCTTATTAAAATTTGTTATTTAGGATCTCCACTACTTATTTTTAACACACTTAGTCTCACACGCACATCACAATAGGGCCCCCACTTGCACTCACCAACCGGCAATGAATGGAATAAAGATCTCCACTAAAAGGCGCCTCTAAGGTCGCCGATCGGGGATTGCAGCGCCGCCCCGATTCGGAGCAGACCTGATGATGATACCTGACATCTGGGCCACCTGCTGACGATATATGACAGCTAGTTTGCCGGATGTGTGAGGGTCTCTTTCCTGAAGGAGGAACCTCCTCCTGACTTATACTTTTCCACAATCTTTGATAGCCTCTATAGGAACAGCATACCTTTGTACTTTTAGATTTTTGTCCTGTGCCAGACTCATACGCCAGGGTATGGTGGTTCGGAGTTAATTCAGAAATCAGGCATGGTTTGACTTTACAACACACACACATGTAGTGGAATAATGCAAAATGACGGCATCATCTTGTGATTGTGAGGAATTTTATTAGTGCTGGGGTACGTGTTTGGGGGGATGACAAGAGGTGCTTGGCGGGAGTGTTGAATCCAAAGTTCACAAGGGGAGTTGGTGTCCTTGCCATTGACAGTCATCAGAGTCTGTGCCACAGTCTTTGTCAACATTGGTCAGACAGTGGCCAGCAAGGCCATGTGGCAGAGAATGTCCTTTGCTGCTGTGCTGCTGTTGGGACATAGGGCCAGGTGCCAGGCCAGATGACCTGGGAGATGGTGATGTTCTGCTGACTCTCACGTTTTCTTGCGTGGAGGACCCACGTTCCTGCGGGGACCCTCAGACCCCTGGCTTGACGGTGCAAGGGACGCTCCATCAGATGATTCCTCCTCCTCCTCCCTCCCTGGGGCTGGTGCTGCTCTACGCCTGCTGGCACAGGGAGGGTTTGCCAGGCTTTGGGCGATCTGACGGAGGGATTGGCTCAGGTCCCTCTGCACCGCCAAGTGCTCTGCATGTCTTGCCTCCATCCTGGCATGATGCTCAACCTGCAGGGCCTTCATCTCATTGAGGGTCTCCACTACCGGGGCGATGCCTCTGGAGTCACGCCGGTATGCGTCCAGGATGGTTCTGACGTGTGCCATAGCCAGGTCCTGAGCCAACTGGGCAGGTTCGGGCCTCCGCCGTCCTCCACTCCCACCACCCCTGCCCACTTGCACCTGGCCTGCCGTTGTGGGCACATCGAGTCTCCGGGACCCCTGAGGGATGGCATTTGCGGTGTCGCCTGCCTCCTCCTGGGTGCCCGAAGAACCTTGTCCCTCCTGGACAGACTGGCTGCGTTGTTGTGTGCGGACAGGGCTCCTGGGTGTCTCCTGGGATGTGGCAGGAATGGGGGTGGTGGTTGGCACAGTTGTACCTGACGCAGGTGCTGCAGGTGGTTGGACACCAGAGGGGCCAGGTTAGTCTGGGTCATCTCACGGAGTAGTGAGAGTCGTCGCTGGCGTTGGGGTCCTCTTCACGCAGAGCCTGGTCCTGTGAGTCTTCCCCCCCAGTGTTGGGGGAAGATCGACGACGTTGGCCTGTGTGTGAGAGAGACAGTGTTAATTGTGTCACATGCAACATCCATGTTTCATTCTTTTTTGATTTGGCACAGTTCCTCTGGGTGGTTGAATTTGGCTAGCATTCCTCACACAGTGCACTTGTGCATGGGTATGTCCCTTGGCCACAGCTTTCGACACTTGACCTATGTGTGACACAATCTTAGTTGATGCATCTTTTGGGAACGCAGTCAGCAGTGTAGTGAGCGGGCGTAGCAAGCCATGCAGAGCCGCCTTACGTGTTTCACTGTACGTGGCCAAATGGTGTTTTTTCAATGCTATTTGAGAATGCAGGTAGGTAACTTAAGAATTTGTGACAGGGTTCTGATGAACACAGTGGGTAGGTATACTGGGTGTACGGTTCTGTTTGTGCCTGCAGCACGGATGTACTCGTGCACAGATTGACACATGGCCTAGTGTTTATCAAAGGTTGAAGGGGGGGTTAAGGCACTGCCAAACCTTGTCTACATGCACACAGTCCACCTGCTGACGTGCGGACATGGCCACACCACCCAAGGGTGATTTGGTCTCCCTCTGTCTCCCTTACTCCCTCCCTCAGTCCGTCTCCCTCTATCTCCCTTTCTCCCTCCCTCTATCAGCCTCCTCCCTCTGTCCGTCTCCCTTTACTCCCTCCCTCTGTCAGCCTCCTCCCTCTGTCCGTCTCCCTTTCTCCCTCCTTCTGTCAGCCTCCTCCCTCTGTCCGTCTCCCTTTCTCCCTCCCTCTGTCAGCCTCCTCCCTCCCTCTGTCCGTCTCCCTGTGTCCACCTCTGTCTCTGTCCCTCTCTCTGCCCCTCTCCCTCCCTCTGTGTGTCACCCTCTGTCACCTCAGCCCAGCTTCCTGGGCACACAGAGTTTGCAGGTCTTGCAAAGGCCATTGGCTTGTTCATGTGGGTTTGTTTCTTCTCTGCGGGCACCCATTGGGTGGAGTGTGTGAGTCTGCACTGCTGCTGTGGCGGTGTGTGCTGACACTCTTTCAGTGTGCTGCTGTTATGTGCAAATTGTGCCTTCATACCCATGTCGTCCTGCAACGCGGCCACCATTAGCAGGCAAAACAGTACTGTGTGGGGACACACTGTTGGTATGGCTGTGCCCTAAGCCATATGGGCTGAGGGCATTGTTGTGTGCTTCAGAGTTGCTCTATGTTAGTTTTGAGGCCCACCCTCCCGGCATCGGGGACATCCTGTCTTGTGTTTGTGTTTTGTGTGGCCTGTGACTTGGCCTGGCCTTGCTTGGGGCATGGTGCATGGAGGTGCTAGTGGCATGTGTGTGTTTTTGGAGTGTGGTTGTGTCCGGTGCTGGCTTTGTGGGGGTTGCGTGCATGATTGGTATTTGGGTTGTATATGGCGTTCCCCCCATGTGAGGTGAGTTGTTTGTGTACTCACCAGGCTCTCGGACTCCTTCTAGTCTGTCTACTCCAAATGGCTCCAGCGTGGTCATCACCTTCTCCTCCCAGGGATGGTAGTGTACCGGTCTGCGGGATGGCCCTCCTCCAGTGATGTTGGCCTGGTTGTGCTCCTCCATCATTTTGCGGCGGACCGTCCTCCGCAGATCGTACCACCTGGCTTGGCCCTCATGCCTGGTCCTTCTGGTGGACCCAACAGCATTCACGGAATTGACTATCCTCTCCCACATGGCAGTTTTTTCTGATATGCTGGTCCGTCTGATCAATGTTCCGAAGAGATGTGGCTCGACTCTGATGATTTCGTCGACAAGGGCCTCCAGCTCGTCCTTTGTGATCTTTGGATTCTTGTTGGTGGGCATGGTGTGGGGTGTGGGTGTGGATGGTTGTGGGGGTGTGGGTGTGGATGGTTGTGGGTGTGTGGGTGTGTGTGTGTGAATGTGATGAGGGTGTGTTTGTGATGGTGGTTGTGTCAAGGAGTGCAAGTGTAAGGTGTATTGATGGTTGAAGTATGGTGCAGTGCGTTGTCTCTGGGGTCTGGCAGCAGTGGATCTGTTGCAAAGGATCATGGTTTGTGTGTGTTGGGCCTTTTTATTGGTCCATTTGTGGGTGTGGCTGTGTTTGAACTTTGGGTGGGTGTGTTATAAGGAGTGGTAGTGGTTTGGGCCTCTGTTTATCTGTTTGTCAGTTGCAGGTCAGTGTATAGGATGTATTTGGCCTTGTTGGATATGTTTTGTGGTGTTGTGTGCCTCGGATTGACTGTCCTCGTGTTTTTTTGGTTAATTCTGGTTCAGTAGGAGTGTTTTTTGTGTCTGTACGGTGCGTACATGGGCCATGTTGTACAGTGCTGTCCTCTGCTATGGCTTAGTACGACTCGTACATGCCCGATGTTGGGTGAGGGTGCTGGTGTGTGGGCCTGGGGTAGGGTGCGTACGAACACAGGTGGGGTGGGGTTTCGGTCCATACATACACTGGTGGGGTGGGGGTACGGTCCGTGCATACACGGGTGGGGTGGGGGTACGGTCCGTACATACACTGGTGGGGTGGGGGTACAGTCCGTACATACACGGGTGGGGTGGGGGTGTGGTCCGTACATACACTGGTGGGGTGGGGGTACGGTCCGTACATACACTGGTGGGGTGGGGGTACGGTCCGTACATACACTGGTGGGGTGGGGGTACGGTCCGTACGTACACTGGTGGGGTGGGGGTACGGTCCGTACATACATGGGTGGGGGGTGCGGTCCGTACATACACGGGTGGGGGGTACCGTCCGTACATGCACGGGTGGGGGGTACGGTCTGTACATACACTGGTGGGGGGTGCGGTCCGTATATACACGGGTGGGGGGTACGGTCCGTACATACACTGGTGGAGTGGGGGTACGGTCCGTACATACACGGTTGGGGGTACGGTCCGTACATACACTGGTGGGGTGGGGGTACGGTCCGTACATACACGGGTGGGGGGTACGGTCCGTACATACACTGGTGGGGTGTTGGTACGCTCCATTCATACACGGGTGGGGGTACGGTCCGTACGTACACTGGTGGGGTGGGGGTACGGTCCGTACATACACTGGTGGAGTGGGGGCACGGTCCGTACATACACGGTTGGGGGTACGGTCCGTACATACACTGGTGGGGTGGGGGTACGGTCCGTACATACACGGGTGGGGGGTACTGTCCGTACATACACTGGTGGGGTGTTGGTACGCTCCATTCATACACGGGTGGGGGTGCGGTCCGTACGTACACTGGTGGGGTGGGGGTACAGTCCGTACATACACTGGTGGAGTGGGGGTACGGTCCGTACATACACGGTTGGGGGGTACGGTCTGTACATACACTGGTGGGGTGGAGGTACAGTCTGTACATACACGGGTGGGGGTACAGTCCGTACATACAATGGTGGGGTGTTGGTACGCTCCATTCATACACGGGTGGGGGTACGGTCCGTACGTACACTGGTGGGGTGGGGGTACGGTCCGTATGTACACTGGTGGGGTGGGGGTACGGTCCGTACATACACTGGTGGGGTGGGGGTACGGTCCGTACATGCACGGGTGCGGTGGGGGTTGGGCGCGTACATCCGCGGCCGGGGGGCATTTTGCGCATACATGCGGGGTCTGTGGTGGGGTGTTCGGCGCGTATGCGGACACGTGTCTCCATGCTTGCTGTGGGAGTTCGGTCCGTACGGTGTTTTTTGCATACAGTTGTAAAATCTAAAGGACGGGAGTGATCGTACTAGCGCGGTCGGACTTCATTTTTCCGACTCGTACGGTAAATCGTCCGGGGATGTGTCGGACACATTTTCCAACCCGAGGACGGGTGGGGGAGTTTTCCGGATGTGATTCATATGGAGTTTTTCCCATGCGAATCGTACTTGGCAGTTTGGACGGTACTTGTGCGACTCGTACGTAAAAAAATACGGATGCGAGTCATACGGTATTTTTTTTTACCGTATCGGAATCGGCACCAAAGTGTCTTTATGAAAGTGCCATCAATGGAACCACTGGTGCAAGAGCTAAGGCATCCAGCTGAGGCAAACTCCAACCACTTCTGCTGTATTCAAAGCTAAGCTTCTGCATCAGTAAATTCCACATTACATGTCACAGTTCCATGTGACATAAACAATACCTATTAGACATGAATGACTGTAAATTGTAGAATGAAAATAAAGGTAGGATACGATTACCACACTGTGCCAACCAGTTCCTAAACAATGCCGTGTTTTTTTATCTTGATCACCAGTTCGTGAGCAGAGGCTGAGGATGAGCTAATTTGTATGAAAGGGCTTCGTGGATAAGAGGCAGGCAGAGAGACGTGTGTACAAAGAATAGATATGGTTTAAAAATAGATGTCGGGTTTAGGCTAATTTAGCAAGTAAATAGCGTATTTGCATAGGCCATACATCATCCATCCCTGGTTAGTGTGGAGAGGTAAGGGCCAATAATGAAAACAGAGTTCAAATGGCTAAGCATACTTAGAAAGTTATTATATGAAAATAGTTCAATAGAACTGTATTAAAAAATTTAATAGGAAAAAGTCAAAAAAGTTGGAAAAATTAATCCAAGAATAAAGTGAATTTCTTACAATTCTTGGAGATTGCAGTCCGGAAGTTCTTCAGCAGCTTGAGATGCGTAATGTTCCAAGAGGCGATTGTTGCCATCGTTTGAGAAAAGCAAAGCGATCCAATTCATATCCTCGAAGGGACAGTAATGTTCCTCGAATGTTGGAGTGGCAATTTGAATTGGCAGGCAATCTGTGATGTTGTCAAAGGTCGCACGCTGCAGGAGATCTTTCGCGGCTGCGCAGAAACCCATTCCGCCAGGATACCTTTTTGCGTTGCATCGGCCATTGCTCCACTGCCCAAACAATCAAGTTCATGGTTTTCAAGATACTCCATTACCTGCTGGATATCGGGAGCGTTTGGTGGGATGTTGGCAAGGCATAGATCCATTCGCCAGTCGATTGGGCAAGTTTTGCAATAAAAAGATGGTTGAACGCAGATTGTATATGTGTAAATAAGTGTCATGTTGTAGCTGGCTCCGATAATAGATAGAGGCAGGCAGCTGAAAAGTTGATCCATTTTTTCACGGTATTGATGTTGCTTCGCTTAGAGGCGTATTCTGTCGGACATGCTTGTTACCACAGGGAGCGTATCCATTTTTAACAAGCTAAAATAGTAGTAGGATGCCCGCAAACAGAGCGAGAATTATGGACACTGTTGCTGTTATTCCAGAGATGATCGAATGAATGAAGTCTGGTATTAGACTAAAAACAGTTTGAAAGCCTGTGAGAAGGCCGGAGGAGACAATGTTAAAAAAGTTTGCCAGACCTTAAATGTCAGATGTGTTGAAAATTGTGTAACAATTCACAAAGTGTAATGGGAGGTTCGTATTTAAAAGGGAGTGTATTTTACTTGAAGTTCATGCTATCTGCAGTCGATAAATTACTTTTGGAGAAGTGAGGTTCACTTCTGTTTGAAACAAAAGCGCTTTCAGTTTGCTCCGTTTAATAAAATCTGTTTTCAAAGTAGGTATTGAAGGCCAAGTTGAACTTTGGAAGTTACTTTGTGTGGGTGGGAATAGAGATTGCCAGAGGAAGTTATCCGGTTTGAAACAGTAAGGACATACGTAGGCTTTCCTGTTTTCAGTTTCTATTTCTGGTAAATTCTGGTGGGGGGTTTTCAGTTTTTTCAGTACCTTAAAAAAAACAGTGGTTATCAGTGGATACACATTTTCGCTCCTTTAAAAACAAAAGAAACAGTGGTTTTTCGGTGTTCATGGAATGTTTTGCTTTTAATTATTGCTTGATTTCTGCACTGATAGTGCATGTAAATAGATAGCATGTGAACAGGGTATATGAGGTCCAAAAACATTTTTACAAATCAAACTTATTGTAGTACAACATACAATACTTCTTTAGAGAGTCTTTGGTTGTGCGCGCTCGCTCTTTCCTTCCTATGTAAACTATTATCTGTGAAAAGGCTCTCTCAACATTCGCACTTGAGACGGGCAATGCCAAAACAGCCAGTACACCATTTGCTAACTCTGGCCAATGGCATAGCTTTCCATGCCAATACTGCTGCACCTGAATTTTGTGATTGTCTAGGCCATGTTCTGCAACATATGCGTTGAATTGGGCACGTATGCCCTCAGTTGTTGAAGCGGTCAAAAATGAAGCAGTACTTTTCAAACTCTGGTGAAAATTCCGAAGGGATCTAGAACTTGTGCAGAGTACCTCAGTGAGGCTTCATTAACTTAAAATGCCATGGTTGGTGAAGGGTTCCTTTCTATGCATCATTGCAAGCCATTTCCCATAGACTGTAAAATAAAATTTCCTGAATTGCTCTTCAACATTTCTTTGCTTACCAAGTGGCAAGAAGTCTAACATGGAGCATGTTGCAGTGCCAAAGTCACTAAAAGTGTCTCCCAGCCTACTCTCAAGATGTTTCATATCTACACCAATTACGCTGAACAGGGTGTTTTCAGACTCTAGTATTTGGATTAAGTCCACTGCAGCAGTCATGTTTTCCTGTAAAAACCTAAGCATGCAGTAGACTGTACTTTTTTCACATTACTATCGATATGTGACCAAAGATTATCACATTTCTTGAATTTGGCATTATCACTAAGCAAAAATTCTGTAAACAGTCGCCATATGGATAATATAGCATTCACAGTCTCTAGGACTGAAAACCACCAGCTAAATGACACAGTTAGGATGACTCTTTCTTTCTTTCTTTGATGCCACACAAAGCACAAAATGAGAAATATAATGAAACAGTGTATCAGAATAGACTACAAACTCATTAGCATTCTTCATTAACTCTGAAGATTGTAAAGATGCTTTCAGCATACCATCTAGCAAGTGACAAGGATCTCTTACATGGAAGCACTTCAGCTCAGGTAGCGATTTTTACAGGTCATCATACACATTTTTCATATACATAGCTGAATTACTGCAAATACAAACAATATCACTCCAATCTTTATTGGACTTGGTAGGAACTTTTCCCAGCAGCATTCCAAGCGACACTGCGTTCCATGTTTACCAACGTCTGGTGTAATGTTTTTACCACTATCTCAGATGCTTTTCACATATACCTGTCACTACACCTTGCTTTGAATGTTTAAAGCCTGGGGTGTTTGGCAATTCACATGCAATCAATACTCACTCGCTAGATAAGGGGTCTGATGCATCAAAGGAATTCACCCATTCTGTGGGTAAATGTCATGGTACATATTGGGAAAGATTCTTATGAAACCAGCCATTTTACCTATCAGTGAAATCAAATGTAGCCAATATATCAATTATGATTTTGATATTTCCTGATTCTCTACAGTTTTTAAAATAACTAAATAAGACCTAAAACATGCTTCGAAACACTGAATCTTTAGCCCAAAGACCACAAAACTGAAAAAAGCAGAAGGAATTAGAGACACTGTTTTAGTGACATCCCTAAACAACAAAACTCAAGCAGCTTAATATTAGCCCAGTTATTTTTGCTGCTGCCTTGTATAACAAAGTTGCACTGTATTGCCACCTTCAGGAAGAAATAAACATGACTCTTTCACTCATCCCTTCCTTTCTGTGAATGGCACTTACTTTGTGGTTGCGAAGGTGGTTTTCCAGTGTTTATATGTTTACACCGGTGATGGCTATTTTCCTTTTGGTGGGGTTTTATCAGTTATTTTAGGTTTAAACCTAAAACCAGATAGCCTAGACATACGGCATGCCAGCTCACATTGCGTAGCAGTCCATGTTATTAAGAAGCAGATAACTGCCGTTAGAAAGCTGTGTGAATGTTGGTCTGATTGTGGGAGCTGGCGTGCTTTTAAGAAAGCATGCACGATTAGGGGCTGTAAGCGTAGAAGCGTTGTGCAGTTGGACATTCTTGCATAGTAATGAATGATTGCCATTGTGGTCTCACTTTTCACCTGTGAGAAAAACTTTGGTGTCCTCTTTAAGACAGCGATATGTAAATGGAAGAAACCACTGCTTGTGAATAAATTCGCTACCTTATATAATCACATACAACATGACAAACAACACCTAGCAGACACAACAACACTACGTTCTGTGGGAACCGTGGCCAGGCATGTACACAAACCAAACATGGCATGGCACCTCTGCCACACAATGCAGAATGCGGGGAGAGATGGGAGCAAAGTATGTGCGAAGGTGGCAAGTGATTCTCGATTATACAAAGGAAAGTGTTGAGGGGATGTGCCGGACAGACTTGAGTTTGCAGAGCACAGACATTTACATGTCAACATACACTGATGGTCTATTGAGTGAAGTCGACAGTGGACGCAACCATGATAGTACAGTCAGTAAGGAAGATTATGAAAACATAGCGCTTACGTGCCCCCTCCGTCCCCCAAATCTTTAGCGCAGTGGGCTGGCTCGTCATACGCAAGGCTACCGTAGGGGTATGAATAAAAGGCACATTTCTCTGGGTGTGCTTCTCTTCTGGAATTGCGAACATGTCTGTCAGGTCTGCGCAGCTTACACCGCCACAAGGCTGATGCCGTGAACAAAGGTGGCTGCTGGAATAATGCTCTCAGCCTGCTGCTACCCAGAAACCATCATGGCCGCTGCGACGCACATATGCCCCACAGTTCACCTTTCGACACCGCCGTATGTGAAAGAGGCCCCACCAGATGCCGGCGGAAGCTTTTGGGCCGAGGTCTGCGAGCTGGGAAGGCTCCTGAGATTAACGCTGGCTACCGCGACACAGGCAGACAGCGCCCAGCCTGAGGCCCAGCACCGTGAAGTGCTCTGTATACTACTAACACAGTAGTCGAAGAGGTACCAACAGTGGAACGGTGTCTTGATCTCACAATGGACGATGTTAGAACTGCATCTGAGAGTGCAGATGAAGGTACTCCTTTCGACCAGCTGTAACCAACTCTAGGTCCCAACAGTGGAACGATGTCTTGATCCCACAATGGATGATGTTAGAACTACATCTGAGAGTGGAGATGAAGGTACTCCCTTCGACCAGGTGCAAGCAAATATAGGTCCCAACAGTGGAACGGTGTCTTGATCCCAGAATGGACGATGTCCGATATTACCTGCTGCTTGTTGGTTTTCAAAGAACTCCCTTCGTTGAGGTGCATCAGATTCTGTGCTTCCGTAGCTAACTGCTGCACATGATTATTGTGCTTGGTTGACACCAGTCGGTGGAGTACACCGCGATACAGCAGGTCCGAACAGTGGAACGGGGTCTTGATCCCAGAATGGACGATGTTCAAACTGCATCTGAGAGTGGAGATGAAGGTACTCCCTTCGACCAGGTGTAACCAACTCTAAGTCCCAACAGTGGAACAGTGTCTTGATCCCAAAATGGACGATGTACGATACTACGTGCTGCTTGGTTTTCACAGAACTCCCTCCGTTGAGGTGCATCAGACTCTGTGCTTCCGTAGCTAACTGCTGCACATGATTATTAGGCTTGGTTGAATGCAGTCGGTGGAGTACACCGTGGTACAGCAGGTCGGAACAGTGAAACGGGATCTTGATTCTGTGATTGAGGATGTCAGAAGTTAAAGATTGTGATGATTTCTGTATACCCACTCTGATCAGGTGCAACCAACTGCGTGCTTCCGAATCCAACGGCACGTTGCTGTGAGGCATTAATGACCACTGCCTCTGGCCTACAGTGCAGTCAGCAGGGCTCACAATTCAGATCGAGAGGTGATTGTATTATTACAGAATCCAGTAGGCAAGTAACTACAACGTCTAATGAAATATACGCAATAGCCTTTTAGTATACCTGCTTGAAGAAGTTTTTAAAGATGACTTATAGGTCAAGTACAATGACCAAATTCTATCACTAAATAACAATGTACACAGTGGACAGCAGAGATCGCAATTCGAATTGTTTTGATTTATTTATTGCAGAGTTTTGTGTAATTTATGTTGTTGTATTTTGTGAAGAGGACGTGAGAAAAAGTATTCATGCAAGACTGTGCTCACTACTGCCTTCAATTTACACTGCAGACAGCAGTGTTCACAATTCAGATTGAGTCGCTATTGTAGATGATGCAGTCCCGTAGGCAAAAGACATTGCTCCAGTGCGCTCTGTCTGCACCACGCATACGCATCATCACAGGCTGTGCACACGGTTTTTCTTGCTTCGCGTACGGCAAACAGGACAGCTCAAGTCAACGCCACATGGCTGTGGGCCCTTGCTGACCGCTCTCTGGCCTACACTGCAGACAGCAGTGTTTACAATTCAGATCGAGTCCCTATTGCAGATGATGTAGTGTTGTAGGCAACAGACATTACTCCTAGTACAGCCCGCCTGCAGCACCCATCATCGCTGGCTGTGCACATGCTGAATGCTTATGATGTGGCTATCTAAGTGCACTAGACCTGATGGACCCTTTATGATACAATCTTTTTGTGTATTATTTCAGATCTACTGCCTGCCTTAGTATACCACAAGTTATAGTTGTTTTACGATAGAATCTTTTCTGTATTATTTCACATCTAGTGTACCTACCTTACTGCAGCACAAACTATTGACGCTTTTATTATTGAATCTCTGTATGTGATCCAATGATTACTGTTCTAGTTGATGCTAGCAGCAACCATTCCCTGAGTGCTGGTTTACACTCACCCCACACGCATCCAGCACAGACGTCACTGGATATGTGACCCAGGTAATAAAAAGGAGTCGAGTGCACGTGCCCGTACCCACTTCCACTATCTATCTGTGTCTGTGTGTTCATTATGTATGCATGATACTGCCCCTGGGCTGTACCACATTACATTGTGCTGTGGACAGCGTATGCAACCATGTTACCTTTGGCAGTGGGGAAAAGTTCTGTTATGTAGCTTTTAGATGCATGACTATCACAGGTGGAAGGCTGCTTTACAGAGCTTGAATATTGATGAAGATGATGGTTGCATGTTGTGTGTACTGTCAGATATATGTACATAGCAAAAAGTTTTCAAAAAGCTCTGTAAGCAGAAGAGGAGTCTCTTATCAAACGCTGTAGACAGAATGGCGAAAATGGGTGGGGTCCTCCAACTGTTACAATGGGAAATGTTATGAACCAATCTAATGCTTTTCTTTAAGGTCACATGGCAATCGCACAGCGAGCGCGCAAGGAGGCCATACCCGACGCGATTTTGAGAAAATATTACCATAATATAAGTTTATTAGTTAGAAATATATAAATGTTTAAAATATTTTAGATTATCGCTTGTTCTCACATACACTTTAAACTTATTTAGATATAGTTTTGAGACGAAAAAAATGAGGGAATTGCGTTCCCGGCGCGACACCATACGTCTATGACGTAACACAGGGCCTGGCATCGTGCACTCGTCACATACGCAACGCACAGCGGGCGTGACCTCATACGTACCATGCGTACATGACGTAAGGCATGGCTTGGTAGTGCGTATCCGTCGCATACCAAAGTAATAGCTGGCGCGACCACATACGTATATGATGTTACGCGGGATGCAGTGCCACGAACCCGTCGGATACGAAATGCACATCCTTTACAAGTTTAGCAATAAGGCTAATAGGATTCGCGTGCTGATGGAGCTTGGTACACTACCGGTATGGGACTTCAGTTTTCTGAAAAAAAACAAAAAAAGATATACATACTTTTATTTGAAGATATAAAACATTACGTATTTTTCAAATTAAAAACAAAAAAGGATAATAGAGTTCCAAAATATTACAAAAAAAATAGAAAAAATATAGGTTTTATAAATATTAAAATATGAAATTAACATTTAAAAAACCTTGGAAATTCACTGAAAAAACCATAGTTTTTACAGACATTATAGTTAGGAATTAGCAGTTAAAAAACCTTAGAAATTCACTGAACAAACCATAGGTTTCAGGGATGTTATAGTTAGTTCCCAGGTTTAAGAAGGCTAAATGGGGCGGCAGAGCCTTTTCCACCAAGCCCAAATTGTGGAATTCTCTTCCTTTAAACATCTCTAGTGAGGCCTTGCGACCTTTATTTTGTAAGGATTTAAAGACCTGGCTCTTTCGTGGTCCTTCAGTATGAGCATGTTCCTTTTTTTCCCGTCCCCTGATGTTTTGCATCCAGCTCCTTGACGCCCTTAGGCTAAGTTTGCGCTTTTATAACTCTAAATTCATTCATTCATTCAGTTGGACATTTGACTCATATAAAACCAGAGAAATTCGCCCGTTATAGTTAGTTGAGCTAACTATAACTCGCGCGCCCGCAATGCACTGGTGATGACGTCACATATTACATCACTCATGACATGGTCAGTGACATCACTGATGACATCACTGATGACATCTCAAATGACATCACTGATGACATCATCCACCTGATAATCTGATGCACATACTGATGGCCTAATATAAACTTTGATACACACACTCTAAAATTCAGACTACTATTTTTGAAACCATACACACAACAATACCAGATACTACATACCACCCACTATTTCCTAGGTCTACACTCACATCCACTCACTTATACATGCAGTTACTCATCAATACAGTACTATAATATGCACTCATACACCTATACATATAGTCACAGTCCACCACTCATCCATAGAGTTACTCACACACCTAGTCAGTCATGCAAAGAATCAATCACATACCCATTTACTCATGTATACAGTTATACACACCAACTGCGTTATTTATACACGCACCACATAACTTATTTATGCAGATACTAACACATAGTTACTGTCTCATACAATCACTGATACAAGCAGACACTTTTATACACCCACTCCTTCAAATAACTCACTCTCACGTATAGTCATTTATATACTCCAACACTCACATATACTGCCTTAAAACATACGTAGTTACTCACACATATACCAGTGAGATATTCATTCACTCACCAACACACCCATACACTCACTAACTCACCCATACAGCCCTTCCCTGATGTACTTTTGAATCCATGCAACCAGTGAATCACCCACTCAAAGATGTATGCAAAGAGTCACACAGCCCCCCACCCACCCACATAGACACTCAGTCACTCATACAGATACTCAGACAACAAATCAATAACCCATATAGACACTCATGTAGCTACTCACCAACCCATGCAGCCGCTTATACACCAACTGAGACACTAATACAATATTTAGTGACTAACCCATACATTCAGTAACACATGTTCAATCACTCAATTATATAGTCAGGCACACACTTACTAAATAATCAGGGGCTTGTAAATTCACTCTTTCTTCAATACACCTTGGCATAGATATATATGAAAAATATTTAAACTTTACAAAAACGGGGGCGCTAGGTGGCACCGAACCAAGATGGGCGCACTTGAGTGAGGCTCTGGCCGCCCGACCCGGAGATCCGCCAGTTATCTGCTGCTAACGTCCTTGCCCGAGACGAACGTGCCGGAAATATGTGCCCCGTGTGAGTGAGCGGACTCGCTCCAAGTTTGGTGTCGTTTCGCTGCCTGGCCCCGGAGATATCGAGCCTGGAAGTCTGCGGGGGAGACCGTGTCCGGAGCTCCTGGAGGCGAAGGTCGGCTGCAGCCGCTACGCACGTCCCGGTGCGGCCATGTGGCGGTAGGCCTCACGCCGGAGAGAGAGCGGCGCGGCTCCTGTGCGCTGACGGCCTGTGAGCTTAGAACGGCGCGGGGCACTGTAGGCCCATGTGGAGCTGCGGAGACCGCCCTGTACGCTGGGAGCGGAGGCGGTGAGAGGCGGGACGACTCTGTGGCAACGGCTTGGGGATTGGCTCCGGAGGCTGCTTTGCCCGCGGCTACCCCGGCGAGCCTGTGCTGAGGCTGTGCGGCGCTGCTGTAAGGCCCGGTCCCGCTGCCTGCGGGAACAGCTGGGAGACCGCAGAAGGAGCACGCTACACGGGCTTGCAGAGGTCACGCGCCTGGGGGATCCTGCCTGCAGGAGGCTGTGTTGCACCGATTGTGGGGAAAATGCCTGACACCAGTGGTGAGTGATTCGCCTCGATAACTGCGGCCTGGGCGACTCTATTCCTTGCATCATTGAGCTGTCTGCCAGGAGGGAGAAGTGGCTGACCTGCGCTTGGGACGGGGGTGAGATTGCTGTGTGTTGGCTTCACTGGGGACTGAAGAAGGGCGGTGCTGCCTCGTGGGGCACTGGGTGACTGTGCTGTGCTGACCCCTGTCCTGGGCACATCATGGGGAAGACAGATATGCGGCAATCTAAATTGCCCTTTGAGGGGAAGAAAACGACCACACGATCCGCTGCCGAGGAGCCTCCAACACCTGATCTGCCGCCACAATCCTCTTCTGAAGCCTCCACAAGCGGGCAGCTGAAGGCCATGCTTACGGTAATGCAGCACAGCTTGAACGCCCTCTCGGGCAAGATGGACACTATGAATACCCGTCTGGACTTCCTGGTGCTGAAGGTAGACAAACATGAGGAGCAGCTCAAGGAAGCTGAGCAGAGAATTTCGAACACCGAAGACGCTACCTCTACCATGGCCAAACAAATGACTACTATGGACAAGTTTCTCAAGGTCATTGCGGCCAAAAATGAGGACTTGGAGGCGCGTAGTCGAAGGAACAATATCCGCCTGATTGGCATTCTAGAGACCACAGCCACAGGACGGATGGAGGACTACGTGGAGCGACTCCTGACTAGCGCGCTTGGAGCTGACTCTTTTTCCGTGCACCTGACAGTTGAGCGGGCGCATAGGTCACTCGGCCCGAAGCCCCCGGTGGGCGCGCCTCCTCATCCTATAGTGGCTAGATTACTGAATTACCGTGATCGAGATGTCGCCCTGTGAAAAGCTCGAGATACGCCAAACTTACAGTACGAAGGTAATTCCTTCTCTATCTACCCGGACTTCACGCTGGCTGTCCAGGAAGCGCGGAAGAAGTACGTCCAGATCAAGCAGAAACTGCGCGCCGCCAATTTGAGTATGCCCTCCTTTACCCTGCCAAGCTGAGGATCCGGCACCGCGATCGTACAGTCATCTGCACTAGTCCGCAGCAGGCGGAGGAATTCTTAAAGGCGGCGAGACAGACCTCCCCGAACCATGGCGGCGGGGCTGGGCACTCCGGATCCCAGACGCCGGTGGACAGAGACTGAGAGGAGGGTGCTGAGTAAGTAGGAGCCTCAGCTGCATCATTCTGGAACTGCTGGTGCGCCCCTGCGACGCTGCTGAGGAAGATGCCTCGATATGCCCTGCTATTGAGATGGAGTATTCTGAACTGGTGCGTGGCTTCACCATGCTACTGAGTGCGAGGCAGACGCTGGTGGCGACACCGAGGAACGGAGATGCAGCCAGACCAGATGAGTGATGTGACATGGAATGTGCTGATTTACTGTTAACTGGCGGCTGTGGGGAGGCTATGCCCAGGGTGGCGAACTGAGACTCACCTCTCGTGGGGGTTATAGGCATTCATTACGGGACCGGTGATGTAGCAACCTTTTGACTAGGGGTTGGGCGCCATCCACCCTGGCCCTCTGCCGCCTCAGATCTACTGGGGAGGGCACAGGGAGTTCTGCTGACGGGCGGGACAGGAGGGTTTTAGAGGCACGCCAGCGCCCCACCATGGGCGGTCCCCCTTGTTCGCTGTTAAGCACTCTTGAACAGATTGTTGTCTACTAAGACTGTTTCTTTCTTTTGATTTTTTTTTTCTTCTTTCTTTGCGGCTCAGGGCTTCTGTTCAGCCATTGGGCTATGTTAAGGTTCGTGGGGAAGATGGGAGGTATTTGGGATGCCGGCGCGATTGGGGCGCTGATGTGGGAGGGGAGGGAGGGGGAGACGGTTGTGGAAGGGATTCAGGTTTTGCAGGGACGGCACCACAGCATGCACCGATCACAGAGAGCTTTGATAATACCACAGCACCGGAGGGTGCCCTCGACTGATGCACCACACGTCGCACGTTGGGAGACACACGAGGAGAGAGAGGGATATGTGGGAGCGACCAGGCTTGATAGGGACTTAAGCACATGGAGGGGACAAGGCAGCGCGTATTGAAGCTCCTATTATGGAATGTGAGGGGATTGAGGGATCCTAGAAAGAAACGCCAAATACTTTCTTACCTAGACAGGCACGGCATAAGCATAGCGGCGCTGCAGGAGACGCACACCAGGCCGGATTCTGTCCCGACTTTTGGCAGCCGTTGGGCTTCCTGCAGGGCTTTCTCGTCGTACTCTACGTATGCTCGAGGTATTGCCATTCTGGTTAAAAAGGGCACCCCCTTTAGATGTGTGGGGACGCGTAGTGACGGGGAAGGCAGATTCTGTATAATTTGGGGCTCTCTTGGCGCCCACTCTGTAGCCATCGTCAGCTATTATGGCCCCAACACCGATAACCCTGAAGTCTTAACTGCTCTGTGGGGACAGATCCTGGATATCGGGGCCACCCACGTACTCTGGGCAGGGGACTTTAATACAGTCTGCGACCCCGCCAGGGACAGCTCGGCGCACTTGCCCCACCACTACACGCGCAGCCAGGAGACGCTGAGGGGGTTGGTGGAAGACAGCGGGCTGATTGACATATGGCGGCACCGCCATGCAGAATGGCGAGAGGGCACCTTTCACTCCTCGGTCCACGCATCCTGGTCGAGACTTGACTACTGGCTGGGGTCCCGAGGGATTTGCCCATGGGTGCGAGACATCGAGCACTTGGCACGTACGCTGTTTGACCACGCTCCGGTGAGCCTTGGTCTGGTGATCCCAGGCGCCCATTCGGACCTCGGGGGCTGGCGACTGATCCCCGAGGCCCTGCTTGATGAAGTGTTTAAGACGGAGCTGGGCGAGGCTATCTCAGATTTTTTTGAGCGGAATAAAGGCTCGGTTGCGCAGGTGGGGACCATCTGGGAGGCGTTTAAGGTGACCATGCGGGGCATCTGCATCTCTAAGAGCTTTGGAGTATTGAGGGACATACGGGGTTGGCTGCACAGGCTGAAAGAGGAAATTAGAGGCTTACAGGCGAATATATGGCGGGCGGAGGCTGGGGAGGATAGAGCTAGGCTGCGAGACGCGATGTCTGACTACGTCGAGACAGCGGATCGCGAGACGAGATTCAGAGGGAAGTATGCCCAGGCGCGGAGATATGGAGAGGGAGGTAGACCTGGGAAGGCGCTGGCCCAGGACATTAGGCTGCCCCACTTCGCTAATTACATCCTCGAGGTAGAGGACGGGGAAGGCAACTGTCATAAAGACAGCGACAGGATATTACAGACCTTCACCGACTTCTATAAGGAGCTATACAGATCCAGGGGAGCCAACACGGCTGACTTTCCGTCTTTCTTCGGGGACATCACGCTCGGGTATCTGAGCGATAACCAGAGAGCGTTTCTATGCGAGCCATTCTCTTGCGACGAACTCTGGGAGGCGGTGTTTCAGCTGCGGTCTGGGAAGGCGCCAGGACCGGATGGACTCCCGAGTGACTTCTATAAGCTGTATCTAGATCAGCTAGCCCCGGTTTTTACAAGCGGTATATGCTGAGGCTCTGGAGACGCAGTCCTTGCCGCTCACGATGAGGGAAGCCCTCATCATTTCCACCCTGAAGCCCGGGAAACCGGCCAATAAGTGCGACTTGTACCGGCCCCTGTCCCTCATCAATGTGGACAGAAAAATACTCACTAAGCTGCTGGCTAACCGGCTGAACCTCCTCATGGACAAGCTGGTTTTGCCAGACCAGGCGGGCTTCATCCCCGGCCGGTCGACGTCACATAACCTCCGCACACTTTTTTCGATTGTCCAACAGGTGGATCCGCGAATTCCTCTGGCGGCTGTGTTCCTGGATGCCACCAAGGCATTTGATTCGGTGGAGTGGGAGTACCTGCACGCAGTGCTCCGTTGTATGGGGTTCCCGGTCGGCTTTTCGGCCTGGATCACATTGCTGTATACTAACCCGAGGGCCCGTGTGCACATTAATGGAAGCACGTCCGGGACGATATCGCTGTCCCGGGGCACTAGACAAGGATGTCCGCTATCGCCGCTGCTATTCGCCCTGGCGATGGAGCCATTAGCGGCCAAGGTGCGCCGGTACCACCAGGAAAAGGCACTGCGATGCCTGCTGCGCCCCATCCTGATATCGTTATACGCGGACGACGTCACCCTGTATGTTAAGGACCCGCGGTGCAACCTAAACACGTTATTGCGGGAGTTTGTGCGGTTTGGGGGACTCTCTGGGGTGCAGATTAATTGGACGAAGTCTCAGATACTCTCTCTCACTCCCGCTGCCACCCCTTGCTCAGTGGACTACCCTCTGGAATGGTGCGACACTTCTGTTCGATACCTGGGGGTAGCCGTCGCCCTTGACAGAGAAGAACTGATTCGGGACAACTACGGGCGAGCCATTGATACGCTTCATGACACAATCACGAGGTGGATAGCAATGCCACTGTCCATGGCGGATAGGATCTCCCTCGTTAAGATGGTGGTGCTACCCAAGTTCCTCTATTTTTTCCTGAACATTCCCTATCATCCGGGGCGCTACTTCTTCAGCGCCCTGCGGACAGAACTGTTGAGATTGGTTTGGGGTGGCAAACAGCCTCGCATAAAATGGGAAACTCTGGCCAGGCCATACGCGATGGGGGGCCTTGAGCTCCCTAACTTCGAATTATACTACATGTGCGCGCAGGCGCACTATACGCACTATTGGTTTCGCGGCCCAAAATACACCGCGCATGTTGCTACAGAACATTGGCTGGCGGACCCCATCCCGATAGAGGGGGCGGTGTTTCAGACGATGCCGCAGCGAGATAGAGACCCCACAACCATAGACTGCACGGTGCGGGCGTGGCAGTGGATTGCGTGCAGAACTCAGGCCCCCATGATTTATTCCCCCCGATTGCCCCTGGTGTACCATCCCGGGCTGACCCTCTTGCAGGAGGGCATCTTCAAAAAATTTAAACGGCAGCCGGGCAAACACACGTCGGGAGATCTATATCGACTTGGGAAATTTGGCACGCTGCAACAGCTGTGCGAGGACCCCCCACCGACGGTCATGGACACGTTCCTCTATACCCGGCTGAGAGAGGGAGTGCGGGTCTGTACCCCGAACTACCCGTGGGAGCCACCGCTGCTTCCCCAGCTGCACACACTGCTGGGCGCAAAGACGGCGTCCCATCTGGTGTCCACCCTTTATCGGTCCCTCTACGCGGACTTGAGCCCAACGCATAGCAACGCCCGAGCTAAATGGGAGGGCGAGTTAGGCCGGGAAATCTCTGATCGCGAGTGGTTATACTGCTGCACGCAGACCGAGAGGGTGTCTGCTAGCAGCAGACTGTGAATCACGCACTTTAAATATTTACAACGGTATTATTATACGCCTACCCGCTTGCATAGGTTTGGACTGAGGAGTGATGCTAGGTGCGATAGGTGCCGCGCTGATGATGCTGATGTGCTGCATTTGGCCTGGAGCTGCCCAGCCCTACAGGACTATTGGGGTCAGATTTTTACTGCAGTTGGGAAAATGCTTGATACGACATTGCTGCCGACCCTGTTGATGGGCATATTGGGCTATACGGAGTTGCTCCCGGTGGCTCACAGGAGATTTGCCTCATTTAGTTTTCTCCTGGCTAGGTGGAGGGTGGCTTGCAGGTGGGGCAGGGGGAGGGCACCTAAATTTAAGGAGTGGCTGGAGACCATGATACTTTGGCATGAACAGCTGGCCCTGTACTCTGACCTACTCCCAGCGGCCTCCCGCCCTCAAGACATATGGGGGCCCCTGAAGAGTTACCTACTGCGCTACCCGCTGACCCCTGATGCGGTCCCCCCTTCTGCCCTTCCCAGCTAGATGGAGGGAGGCTTCCTGGCGCTGACCTTCTGTGCCCTGTTGCGTGATGGCGCTGTGTGGGGTGGGTTGGGGCGGGCACGCTGGTGAAGGAGGGCGTGCCCCTCTGGATGCTGCGCAGCGACCAGGGAGGGGGAGGTGGGCATGGTTTGTGGGGGGAGATGCCCCTCGCTGCGTTGGCGCGCCTGTGGACGAGTCCTGTCACGAGATCGCTGCTAGGCCTGATTCCCTTGAGCTGCCCTAGCCTGGCCGCCTCGGTCTGTGTCCCCTTGATGTGGCTTTCGTTGTTGCTATGCGCTAAGGTGTGAAAGAGAGGGTGCCTCTGGCTCAGGGTCCGGAGATATTTGTTCTTGTCCACTGACGCGGCCGGCCCGTATGGGTTGTTGGCACCACGCTGTGTACGCTTGCCTCACCTTCTTTTCCACATCATTAACTGCTGCCGGCCATGTGTGGTTGTAGGCGAGATGCTGTGTATGTGCCTCATTTGTTTAATAAAGGTTTTGGAAAAACTAAAAAAAAAAAAAACACTTTACAAAAACACACATTCACTGTATGATGCCGTCAGTGATGTTATCAGTGATGTCATTTGAGATGTCATCAGTGATGTCATCAGTGATGTCACTGACCATGTCATGAGTGATGTAATATGTGACGTCATCACCAGTGTATTGCGGACGCTCAAGTTATAGTTAGCTCAACTAAGTATAATGGGCGAATTTCTCTGGTTTTATATGAGTCAAATGTCCAACAAACTATAACATCCCTGAAACCTATGGTTTTTTCAGTGAATTTCTAAGGTTTTTTAACTGCTAATTCCTAACTATAACGTCTGTAAAACCTATGTTTTTTTCAGTGAATTCCTAAGGTTTTTTAAATGCAAATTCCTAACTATAACATCTGTAAAACCTATGGTTTTTTCAGTGAATATATATATATATATACGCCAGGGTGTGCATGTGCACCTTGGGAGGTAGCAGCTTGCCTTTGCTTGGTGGGAGCTGACAGCAGAAAGAGGCAAAATAGAGGCCAGCAGTGAGCAGAAAGAGGCAAAATAGAGATCAGCAACGAGCAGAATGAGGCAAAATAAAGGCCAGCAGTGAGCAGAAAGACGCAAAATAACAGGGCAGCAATGAGCAGAATGAGGCAAACTAGAGGTCAGAAACGAGCAGAAAGAGGCAACATAAAGGTAAGAAACAAGGAGAAAGAGACTAAAGAAAGGTCTGAAATTAGCAAAAAAAAGGCAAGCTAAAAGTCAGAATCGAGCAGAAAAAGGCAAAATATTGGTAAGAAATTAGAAGAAAGAGGCAAGATAAAGGTAATAAACCAGCAGAAGAGGCAAGATAAGGCCAGCAACAAGCAAAAAGAGTCAAAATAAAGGTCTGAAGGGAGCAGAAAAAGGCATAAAACTAGCAGAGAATGTGCAGAACCCACTCAGGTACTCAGACACCCACTTACAGAACAACTCAGACACTCTCTCAACACTCACAAACCCAGTCAGACACCCAAGCACCCACTTACATAATCACTCATTCTCTCTCTCACTCACTCATAAATCTACTCAGAGACTCATGCCTTGACTCACAGACCTACTCAGAGACTCACACACCCACTCACATACCCACTCAGAGACTCATGCACCCACTCATAGACCTACTCAGCAACTCATCCAGTCACTCACCGACTGACTGATATACTCATGGAGGCACTTGCAAACCCACTCAGACACTCTTACACTAACTCACACCCCCAGTGAGATACTAACGCACCCACACATTCACCCATTAGACACTCATGCACTCACTCACAGACTCACACACACATGGAGGCATTCTCAAACCCACTAAGACACTCTCACACCTACTCACAGACCCACTCAGACACTCACAGACCCACTCAGACACTCACACACCCACTCACAGACCCACTCAGACACTCATGTGTGTCTGAGTGGGTCTGTGAATGGGTGCGTTAGTGGGAATGTCAGTGACTATGATGAGTGAGTGGATGTCTGATTGGCTGTATGAGTGAGTGAATGGATGTGTAAGTGGCTGTATGGGTGAGAGAGTGGTTCTTTGAGTGTTTGTTTAAGTGAGTTGGTGTGTGAGTGGCTGTATGGAAGAGTGAGTGTCTAGGATTCGCTGTATGGGTTAGTGAGTGGCTGTGTGAGTGGTTGTTTGTAAGTGTGAATGGGTATGTAAGTGGTTATGTGAGTGTGTGAGTGGTTGTTTCGGTGAGTGAGTGGCTGTTGAGAGGCTGTATGGTGTGTGAGTGGGTGTGTGAGTGGCTGTATAGGCGATTAACTGGGTGTATCAGTAGCTGTGCGGCTGAGTGTGTGGCTGAATGAGTGGCTGTATGGGTGAGTGACTGGTTATATGATCAGGCTCTACGAGTGAGTGCTTGGTTGTGTGAGTGGCTCTATGGATAAGTGAGTGGTTGTGTAAGTACTTGTATGGCTCTGTGAATGTGTATGTGAGTGGTTGTGTGGGTGTGTGAGTGGGCATTTGAAAGGTTATATGGGGGTGGGAGTGGTTCTGTGGATGATCTCATCAGTGATGTAATTTGCGATGTCATCAGTCATGTCACTGACCATGTCATGATTGATGTAATATGTGAGGTCTGTGGTGTCGGGCCTCAGGCCCTCATTGCAGTAACATCAGACACAGACACCAGGAGATGTATGGTAGTAACTGGCCACGAGCACATGCACTCGGGCCCTTTTATTGACGGGGCCACGTCACGCGTGGCACACGTGATGGATGGGTGTGGGGGTGCAGTGTGTCCAGCCCTCGAGGGAGTGGCTGGTATGACAGCTTCCTGCGGGACACTAGAACATGTCTCACAGGACACTACATCCCTCCCCAACTTTATTGAAGGACAAACAAAGAGTCAGTCCAACCTGTGGGGAAGAAACAAACAGTTAACTAAATACCACAGGGTCCATCAGTCTCTCGAGTCAGGTGGCAGGACGACATCACACATGGGCTGGTGAACTTGGCTAGCAGCAGGACCTTCTCGGCGGACACCTGTAATTTAACCTGAGGGACTCAGGACACGATTGCTGGCTTGGAGACGTCCGCTGCATACCGTCAGTTCGCTGACAATGCCATGTCTTGCTGTCTTGCATGGCTTCCTCTTGGTTGATGTCGGTGATGGTCTGTGGTGAGTTCTAACAGTTCCTTTTAGTGGGCTGTGTCGTGACCATGGATGGAGTCTCGAGTGAGATTTCACAGAGGTGTTGCTGGACTGACTGCCCCTGTTGAACTACTTGGCTGTGACCGGTAACCTGTCGGTGGGGCAAGGTCTCTCCTCGCTCTCCCGCCTGGGGAGGCCCGTCGGGACTGTAGGAAGGCTGCGCTGGAGCCGCTGCTTGTGTGCCGTCTGGGGGCAGCTGCAGGACCGCCGAGGAACCGTTGCTTGGTCGCACGCACAACCCTCACGGGTGGATGAGTCTTGGTCAAGACTTTAACTCGCTGTCGCGGTTCCGGTGTAGGCCAGGTTCACAGGTGGCTTCTGATTTCGTTTAGTCGGCTTGTGTGGCAACGGTTTCGGACTCCAGTCCATCGGTACTCGGGGAGTGGTTTTTGACGCAGGTGCTGATGGCTGGCGTGATGATGGTTGCCAGCCATGTGGTGAGTCGGAATGACAGGTGGTGGTGACTTGCTGGTAGAGTTTGGATGTCAGGATTGACCTGGGCAGCCACGTGCCTCCGCCTTGCTGATGTTGAGTGTCTGTGGCGGCTTAACACGTAGAGTGTGTGGATCCTCTCTTGCCTGGCTTGGGGCCACTGCCGACTCCGTCTTGAGGTGGTGTGAGGACGGACACTCAGTGCTGATCTTCACCCGTGGCATCTGCGGACAGGAGCAGGGATGAATGAATGAATGAATGAATGAATGAATGAATGAATATACGTTTTATAAAGCGCGGACTTAGCCCAGGGGCATCAAGGCGCTACGGAACTGGATCGATGAAGGAGATATCGGACGATGAAGAAGCTAACAATTCACATTAAACCCAGCAGGCGGACAGGTGAAAAGCCAGGTTTTCAAGGACATCCGGAAAACCAGATGGGATTCCAAACACGTAGAGTGTGTGGATCCTCTCTTGCCTGGCTTGGGGCCACTGCCGACTCCATCTTGAGGCGGTGTGAGGACGGACACTCAGTGCTGATCTTCACCCGTGGCATCTGCGGACAGGAGCAGGGATGAATGAATGAATGAATGAATATACGTTTTATAAAGCGCGGACTTAGCCTAGGGGCATCAAGGCGCTACGGAACTGGATCGATGAAGGAGATATCGGACGATGAAGAAGCTAACAATTCACATTAAACCCAGCAGGCGGACAGGTGAAAAGCCAGGTTTTCAAGGACATCCGGAAAACCAGGTGGGATTCCAAACACGTAGAGTGTGTGGATCCTCTCTTGCCTGGCTTGGGGCCACTGCCGACTCCATCTTGAGGCGATGTGAGGACGGACACACAGTGCTGATCTTCACCCGTGGCATGTGCGGACAAGAGCAGGGATGAATGAATGAATGAATGAATGAATATACGTTTTATATAGCGCGGACTTAGCCCAGGGGCATCAAGGCGCTACGGAACTGGATCGATGAAGGAGATATCGGACGATGAAGAAGCTAACAATTCACATTAAACCCAGCAGGCGGACAAGTGAAAAGCCAGGTTTTCAAGGACATCCGGAAAACCAGATGGGATTCCAAAGAGGAAACATTGGAAGGAAGGGAATTCCACAGATTCGCCCCAATCAGGGAGAAGGCCCCCCCCCACCTGGCTCTTCTAGACCTGGGAACAACAACCTGGTTCTTATTTGCAGATCTAAGGTCCCTACCAGGACAGTATCTATGAAACATTTTATTGATGTCATCTGGCCCCTTTTTATGTACAGCCTTGTGAACCAAACATAAAGCTTTAAACACAATTCTCATCCTCAGAGGAAGCCAATGCAGGCTCCTAATAGTGGCAGCAACTGAGTGGAATTTGGGGAGGTCCATCACAAGTCTGGTGGCGGCATTCTGTAATAGTTGGAGACGATGCAAAAGACCCTTATTAACCCCCAAATAAAGAGCATTGCAGTAGTCCAACCTGGACACCACAAGGGCCAGTACTATCTGTTTACGGGCAGGCAGGGGGAGAAAACGGAAAATCTTCTTAAGAATCCGTATCACCCCAAAACAGGTAGCAACTGTCCTATTTATTTGAGCCCCCAGGGAAAGCGTGGAGTCCATGATAATGCCTAAATTCTTGGCAGTTGCACTGGGTATGGGGCAGGAGCCAAGCGAATCCGGCCACCAGGCCTCTGACCAGATATCAGTCTTCCCACCGAAGATAAGAACCTCCGTTTTATCACTATTGAGTCTCAGATAATTCTCAACCATTCACGCAGACACCGCTCTCATGCAGTTCTTAAAATTAAGTGCTGAAGCAGAGACACTCTCAGTGATGGAAATCAAAATCTGAGTGTCATCAGCATATGAAAGCACTTCCAGGCCAAACAACCTTACGACATCAGCGAGCGGTGCCACATAGATATTGAAAAGAGTGGGACTCAATGAGGATCCACTTGACTTAGACTGCCGACGCTTAGGGATGGACGGTCGCCTGGGGAAGCGTACAGATGAGACGCGGCTTGCGCTTGCTGCGGCTTATGTTCGGTTCACCCATGGAGCTGTATCCAGGGACGTCGGTCCGCCTCGGTGGCTGTCTGGTGTGTCAGGGTGTGCTCTTGGCTGCTGGGCGAGTCCTTGGTCTTCTCTCTTTTGTTGGTCTCTTCAGCCCACCTGTGTTTATCTGGTTTTCAGGGTGACAGGGCTGTCACTCTTTCTTCGAGGGCATTGCGCTTGGACCTCGAGGCGGCGCTGTCATGGCGCAGGCTTCTACCTTCACTCCGGCACGCTCCTTGCTTGCTGGGCGACGTGACGTCCAGTCGCGTGTCGCTAGAGCACCTGCTGCTGTGGCGGCCTGCCACGTGGTGTGTGCGACTCCTCTCTTGCCTGTCGTGGGTCACCGCCGACTCCATCTTGAGGCAGTGTTGAGGAGGACACTGTGCTGCTTTTGGGCCGCTGCGGGTGCGACTCCTCTCTTGCCTGTCGTGGGTCACCGCCGACTCCACCTGGAGGCAGTGTTGAGGAGGACACTGTGCGTGGTTTTCAGCCCACTGCGGGGCTTCGCAGGGGCGGTGGAGACATGGGTGTTCTCCTACCTGCGTTCAGCAGTGCTTCTTTGTGGAGATGTCTTGTTCTTGGATGCTTTCTTCTGGCACTTGGGGTGCCTGTGGTGTGGTTGGCGGTTGTGCCTGTTCGCCACTGCGGGCGGGTGATGCGTCCTCTTCCCCGGCGGTGGCATTGGGCAGCCACATGTGGTGCGTGCTCTGCACCAGTCTTTCTTGTGCTTGTAGCAGGGTGGTTGCCTTGAGACGTTGCTGTCTGGTTGGTCCTCCCCTCTTGCTAGTGGGGGTTGTATTTGGTGTTGCTGCTGAAGTTTGGTCAGTGCTTGCTTAGGCTGGAGGAGCTTCGGGCTTCCTGGGGGCCCTTGGTGATGTGTCACCATCTTTTTCCTTTGAAAGCCAAGGCAGCCCATTGGGGTGGCGCGCAGTGCACCCCATCTTCGTGTGCTTCATTTTGTGGCTTACTGTCTTCCTGGGTTTTGCTGCATAGAGACAGACACTGTAGGCCTCTCATGTGTTTTCATCTTGCAGGGCAGCTGAGTGCCATCAGTTCTTGTGTTGGCTGTGCTTTGCAGCCTCAGTTCTCCTTGAGCGAGGGCGGTGCAGAGCTGTAGATGTCCCTGCCCTCATCTGTTAGTTTAGATGGGGTTGGGTACTCTTCTCTGTTGGCGCGCTTTCTCTCTTCTCCCTTTGTGCTGTCTCAGCCCGTTTGATGAAGTCACACTTGAGTGGGCTAGTGTTTCTTTCTGATGTCTGGCATGTCTGTGCATCCACTTTAGGGCTTGACTGAGGTAGTTCTCGAGGTATAGGTAGCTATGAGGTTTCTTGGCTCTCACCCAGTGCTCAGTTGCTTCTCTTCAGCCTGCTAGAGTGTCCATAGGGTGCGTGCTGTGCACCGGGCTATGGGCCAGCAGCTTCTGGACTGCAGTCTCGTGGGGCTGTGCTGCGTTCTATCCCCTAGACTCACGGTGGCTGTGTCTTGCGTTAGTGCTTCATCATAGGCTGTGACCTCTGCTTCTCAATGGCTGTTGCCTGCTCCTCTGTCGCTCAGGAGCTCGACTTGTAAGCTGTTTGGGAGGCGGACGTGCTCGTCCCTTCCTTTGCTGCTTGCTGAGGCCGGAGCAAGGTTTATGTCTGAGTCTGCATGGGAGCCTGATGGCATGACCGCAGCTTCTAATCTCTCCTCTCACTCTCTGGTGCGTGCACACTGGTGGGTTAGGCAGGGGGGCTGCTAGCTGTTGCAGCATTAGTTGTGTTTTCCCTGGGCTTGACTTGTGCGTGAGGGGGGAAGGTCCCCCAGTGGTGCTGCATGTGCCAAGGCTGTCCGTTGTGGAGTAACTTTTGCTGGCTGATGGCTCCTTCCTTGCCCTTTGTGGAGTGCAGCAAATCAGGCAAAACGTGATGCGCGGACTCACCTGCTCCCCTGAGCAGGTGTTTGGGTCATTTGTGGAGGAGCAGGCTTGCAGTGGCAGTGTTGCTCCACTCGGGTTGATCGGCAGGGTAGCTTGTTGCCGCGTGTTTCTGCTGATTTCAGCTTGCAGAGCGGGTATGCGGCCGCTAGGTGGCGCTGCCTGCCAGTGCTCATGTTCGTCAGTTGCTGCGGCCTACCACGACGTCAAGGGCTCTTCTCTTGGTGACACATCTGCGCTGGGCATCCCTCGGAGTGCATGAGCCGTCTGGTGCCTCAGGCAGTACGGTAAGAGGGAGCGGGGCCAGGGCTGGAACTCTCCCTCACTCTCCTCATTGTGGGCCGCAGGGCCATTCGGCTGCGGGCACTTTTCAGGCAGTGCAGAGAGGGGTGCCGTATCTATAGGTGACCGCTAGGTGGCACTGTCCCGTAGGCCTCCACAGCGTGCCTGACGCCATGGGTTGTCTGGCCCTTCCGAGCCGCCCAGGAGCCGCTGCCTAGAGGGTCTAAATGCTCCGTGTGTAGGACCTCTCGCTCGCCGCCCGCCACAGGGGACGTGTCACTAAGGCATTCGCGATGCCTCCGGCTGCGCGGCAAGAGGAAGCGGGCGGGGGCTTAAGTGTCTCCTCAGCGCCGCACGTTGCAGTTTGCCAGACCTGGTCCTTGCGGAGGCAGCCGCCGGGCACGGTGGCGGGCACTGCGCAGGCCTGGCAGTAGGGGGGGGGGGGTTGCTCCCTTCCTGGACTGGGGTCGTGGCTGGGTCACTGGGCTTTGGCGCCGTACCGGTGAGCTTGGCAGTCGCTGCAGTGCTGGGATTGCGGGCACTCGCCCTCATCCGGGTTATATGTCCTCACCTCCACCTCCGATGCCCATATATATATATAAATAATATATATAAATTCACAGAAAAAAACATAGGTTTCAGGGGTGTTATAGTTAGCTGCCCATTTCACTCGTACAAAACCATAGAAATTCCTCCGTTATAGTTAGTTCTGCTAACTATAACTCACGCGCCCGCAATGCATGGCTGATGATGTCACATATTGCATCATTCATGACATGGTCAGTGACATCACTGATGACATCACTGATGACATCTCAAATGACATCACTTATGACATCACTGATGACATCATCCACTGAATGTGGTTTAGTTTGAAATTTAAATATGTATTATATATATACCAATCTGTATTGAAGATTGAGTGGATATATAACTGTCTGGATGGAGGATTTAGTAGCTGTCTGACTGTCTTTTTAAGTGAGTAATTAAAAGCGTCTCACTTAATACATGGATTAGTAACTAAACTATGTGAATGTGTGCAGCACTGTCTCTGTTGTTGTATAACATGCTGCCTCAGTTGGTCACTAACTACATGAGTGTGTATATTAGTTATTGATTAGTTGGGTGAGTATTTGTATGGGACACTGAGTTTGTGTGTGGTTGGATGGGGTGTGTGTAACTCTATGCATAAATGTATGAATGGTTGATTGACTAGGTGTATGGGTTTAAGAGTGCATGTGGAAACAGTTGTTTGGGGGACTGAGTGTATTTATTTGTGTGTTGGTGAGCGAATATATGTTTTAGTTGTACATCTTCAACAAAGTAAAAAAATAAAAGGCATTGTATGTGAGAGTTGGTGTATATAAATAAGTTTGTGTAAGAGTCAGTGATTGTGAGAGTAAATATATGAATTAGTGTATAATTGTAATGGTGCTTTTTTACCAAATTAACGATGAGTTACTATGTGTTTGAATAAATGATGTGTCATTGGATAATTGTGTAAGTGAGTAAATTTAAGTGCGATACATTTTTTTCATGAGTGAGTAGGATGACTGCATAACCGACTAAGATGACTGCTGATGTGTCAATGTCTATATATGTGTATAAGTGCATTTGATAGTGTTCTATTAATTAATGACTGCATGTATAGATGATTCTGTTGTTGAATGGGTAGTTATGTGTGTAGACTAAGGAATCAGTGAGTGGGTATGTAGTAACTGGTATTGGTGTGTCAATGGTTTCAAATATGGTACTCTGTATTTTACAGTGAGTGATGAAAGGTTATACTAGTGTATGATGTGGTGTATCGGATTGTCAAGTGGATGATGTCATCAGTGATGTCATTTGAGATGTCATCAGTGATGTCATCAGTGATGTCACTGACCATGACATGAATGATGCAATATGTGACATCATCAGCAGTGCATTGCGGCGCGTGAGTTATAGTTAGCAGAACTAACTATAACGGAGGAATTTCTATGGTTTTGTACGAGTGAAATGGGCAGCTAACTATAACACCCATGAAACCTATGTTTTTTTCTGTGAATTTCTAAGGTTTTTTAAATGCTAATTTCTAACTATAACATCTCTGAAACCTATGTTTTTTTTCAGTGAATTTCAAAGGTTTTTTAAATGCTAACTTTTAAGTGTGATAGTAGTTATATCTATTTTTTGTACTGATTTTCTACAGTTTTTTAACTGTTTATTTATAAATATTTTATTCATTAAATAACATTCTATATTTTTCTGAAAATTGCAAAAAAACATTTTTTAATTAAAACTGAAATATTGATTAATTTTCTTGTTTTCATTTTTTATTTTTATATATTTATATCATTTTCTTTAAAAAAAAATCCAATTTTTTTCGCAGTCACGCACTCAAAGTGTACACATCACGGTGGGTGCGCGCATTCTAGCCGCCATTTTAGAAAAGTCATGAAGGATCCGTGTATGGTGTGCGACGGCTGCGTGTTTTTCAGTTACATCATATACATTTAATATCACGTGATATGCGCGATTGGTATGCAACCAGTCTGCGACTACTGCTCCCGCACATGCGCGACACATGCGCATTACGGTACGAGATGTTTGCACGCTTACGGGTCCCGCTTGACATCATATACGTGCTGGGGCGCGCTGGGTGCGCGACTCCCGCAAAAAAAATGTATGTTCCAAAATGATATGTATGTGTCTTTAATATACATATTAAGGCAAGAGATTATGTAAGATATTCATCAAAATAATATATTTGTACTTATAAGAAACTTATATTATTTTTAAATATATTTTCGCGAACTCGGGTGCGTGCGTCGTGAGTGCAGAAAACCAGGTCAGCAGAGCTGCTGTAGAGCCAGAGAACCAGGTCAGCAGAGCTGCTCTAGAGCCTAAGAACTAGGTCAGCAGAGCTGCTGTAGAGCCAGAGAAACCAGGTCAGCAGAGCTGCTTTAGAGGGAGAGAACCAGGTCAGCAGAGCTGCTTTAGAGCCAGAGAACCAGGCCAGCAGAGCTGCTTTAAAGCCAGAGAACCAGGTTAGCAGAGCTGCTTTAGAGCCAGAGAACCAGGACAGCAGAGCTACTCTAGAGCCAGAGAACCAAATCAGCAGAGCTGCTTTAGAGCCATAGACCCAGGTCAGCAGAGCTGCTTTAGAGCCAGAGAACCAGGTCAGTAGAGCTGGTCTAGAGCCTAAGAACCAGGTCAACAGAGCTGCTCTAGAGCCAGAGAACCAGGTCAGCAGAGCTGCTGCAGAGCCAGAGAAACCAGGTCAGTAGAGCTGCTTTAGAGGGAGAGAACCAGGTCAGCAGAGCTTCTATAGAGCCAGTGAACCATGTCAGCAGAACTGCTTCAGAGCCATAGAACTGGGTCAACGGAGCTGCTTTAGAGCCAGAGAACCAGGTATGCAGAGCTGTTGTAGAGCCAGAGAACTAGATCAGCAGAGCTGCTCTGTAGCATAAGAACTAGGTCAGCAGAGCTGCTCTAGAGCCAGAGAACCAGGTCAGCAGACCTGCTGTAGAGCCAGAGAAACCAGGTCAGCAGAGCTGCTTTAGAGAGAGGGAACCAGGTCAGCAGAGCTGCTTTAGAGCCAGAGAACCAGGTCAGCAGAGCTGCTCTAGCTGACACTGACTGACTGACACTGACTGACTGACACTGACTGATTGACACTGACTGACACTGATTGACACTGACTGACACTGACTGACTGACACTGATTGACTGACACTGACTGACTGACACTGATTGACTGACACTGACTGACACTGACTGACACTGATTGACTGACACTGACAGACTGACTGACACAGACTGACTGACACTGACTGACTGACACTGACTGACTACTCTCTACTACTCTACTACTGACTCTCTACTACTCTACTACTCACTCTCTACTACTCTCTACTACTCACTCTCTACTACTCACTCTCAACTACTCACTCTCTACTACTCTACTACTCACTCTCTACTACTCACTCGCTACTACTCTCTACTACTCACTCTCTACTTCTCACTCTCTACTACTCATGCTCTACTACTCTCTCCTACTCACTCTCTACTACTCACTCTCTACTACTCACTCTACTACTTTCTACTACTCTCTACCACTCACTCTCTACTACTCTACTACTCACTCTCTACTACTCTCTACTACTCACTCGCTACTACTCTCTACTACTCACTCTCTACTACACTCTCTACTACTCTCTCTCTACTACTCACTCTCTACTATTCACTCTCTACTACTCACTCTCTACTACTCTCTACTACTCACTCTACTACTCTCTGCTGCTCTCTAGCACTCACTCTCTACTACTCTACTACTCTTTCTCTACTACTCACTCTCTACTACTCTCTCTCTACTACTCTCTACTACTCTCTACTACTCACTCTCTACTACTCACTCTACTACTCTCTACTACTCACTCTCTACTACTCTCTCTCTACTACTCACTCTCTACTATTCACTCTCTACTACTCACTCTCTACTACTCGCTCTCTACTACTCACTCTCTACTACTCACTCTCTACTACTCGCTCTCTACTACTCTCTACTACTCACTCTCTACTACTCACTCTCTACTACTCTACTACTCTCTACTACTCGCTCTACTACTCACTCTCTACTATTCTCTACTACTCACTCTACTACTCTCTCCTACTCTCTACCACTCACTCTCTACTACTCTACTACTCACTCTCTACTACTCTCTCTCTACTACTCACTCTACTACTCTATACTACTCACTCTGTACTACTCTCTACTACTCACTCTGTACTACTCACTCTCTACTACTCACTCTCTACTACTCTCTACTGCTCACTCTCCACTACTGATTCTCTGCTACTCGCTCTCAACTACTCTCTACTACTCACTCTACTACTCTACTACTCTCTCTACTTCTCACTCTCTACTACTCTCTCTACTTCTCACTCTCTACTACTCACTCTCTACTACACACTCTCTACTACTTGCTCTCTGCTACTCGCTCTCTACTACTCCCTAGTACTCACTCTAATACTCACTCTCTACTACTCTCTACTACTCACTCTCTACTACTCCACTACTCTCTACTACTCACTCTCTACTACTCACGCTCTACTACTATACTACTCTCTACTACTCTCTCTCTACTACTCACTCTCTACTACTCACTCTCTACTACTCTCTCTACCACTCTCTACTACTCACTCTCTACTACTCTCTACTACTCACTCTCTACTACTCTCTACTAACTCTGCTACTCACTCTCTACTACTCTCTACTACTCACTCTCTACTACTCACTCTCTACTACTCTCTACTACTCACTCTCTACTACTCTCTACTACTTTCTACTACTCACTCTACTACTCACTCTCTACTACTCTCAACTACTCACTCTCTAATACTCACACTCTACTACTCACTCTCTACTACTCACTCTACTACTCTCTACTACTCACTCTCTGATACTTTCTCTACTACTCTCCACTCATCACTCTCTACTCTCTATTACTCGCTCTCTACTCTCTATCTCTCTACCTCTCTCTCTACTACTCTCTACCTCTCTACCTCTACCTCTCTACCTCTACACCTCTACCTATACACCTCTACCTCTCTACCTCTCTGTACATGCACACATATGCACATATATATATGCATATATATGCATATGCATTTATATATATGTATGTGTATATATATATATTCACTGAAAAAACCATAGGTTTCACACACGTTATAGTTAGGAATTAGCATTTAAAAAACCTTGCAAATTCACTGAAAAAACCATAGGTTTCACACATGTTATAGTTAGCTGGACATTTCCCTCGTAAAAAACCAATGAAATTCCCCCGTTATAGTTAGTTCAGCTAACTATAACTCGCGCACCCGCAATCCACTGCTGATGACGTCACATATTACATCACTCATGACATGGTCAGTGACATCACTCATGACATCACTGATGACATCTCAAATGACATCACTGATGACATCACTGATGATGTTATCCATGTGAAAAATTAGCACAACTTCTCACACCCTAATATAAACTTTGATACACCGACTCAAAATTTAAGAGTTCCATTCTGAAAACCATACATACTGCAATGCCAATAGCTACATACCCACTTATTAACTCTTAGGTCTACATACACCTGCACTCATTCACCTGTACAGTCACTCATACTTATAGTCACTCCATACAACTGTATCATATTCATTTATACACCTATATAGACACTTACACACTACCAATCAGGCATAGAGGTACTCTCAGACCTACTCAATCATGCAAATAATCACACTCCCATTTACTCACCTATGTGGTTATACACACTCAAGTAAACTTAGTCATAAAAAAGTACCACATTCTTACCCTCTTATAGAATCATTCATACAAGCACACACTCATCCATACAGTCACTTTCACAATCACACACTCTCATATCTACTCATTTATATACTGTTACACGCACATATACTGCCTTTTACATATGTAGTTAGTCACAAATGCACTACTGAGATATACATTCAATCCCTAACACACCCATACATACACTCACTCAACCATACAGTCCATCACAGATGCACTCTTAAAATCATGCACCCATAGAATAACCCACTCACACATTTATGCATAGAGTCACACACACCCTACCCACACAAACACTTAGGCACCCATACAGATACTTAGACAACCAATCAATAACCCATATAGTCACTCATATAGCTGTTCACAAAACCATGCAGCCACTTATACACCACCAACAGACACATACAGACATTCACACAGTTTAGTCACTAGTCTGCAATAAGATACATTTAATGACTCACTTAAAGAGTCAGTTACACACCTAGAAAATCATCCATTCACACACTTATACACCCACTCATTCTTCAACTGGCCTTTCCCTATATATATTAAACATATTAAAATTGGTCAGAAACACATATTCACTGGATGAGGTCATCAGTGATGTCATCAGTGATGTCATTTGAGATGTCATCAGTGATGTCATGAGTGATGTCACTGACCATGTCATGAGTGATGTAATATGTGACGTCATCAGCAGTGGATTGCGGGCGCGCGAGTTATAGTTAGCTGAACTAACTATAACGGGGGAATTTCATTGTTTTTTTACGAGTGAAATGTCCAGCTAACTATAACATGTGTGAAACCAATGGTTTTTTCAGTGAATTTGCAAGGTTTTTTAAATGCTAATTCCTAACTATAACGTGTGTGAAACCTATGGTTTTTTCAGTGAATTTGTACGGTTTTTTAAATGCTAATTTATTTATGTATTATTATTTTTTATATATTTCTTTTTCAAAAATTTCCCTATGTATACATTTATAAATTATCTGTTTTCTTTAATTTTGTGTGGGTCATTTTTTTTTTAACTTTGATTTTGGATAAAGTTGAACAGCATAGTTAATATCTTCTATTAAGTTATGTCCACTTTATTTATTTATTTTTTCTATAAATTCTTAGGGTGCACGCTCAGAGCGCGCACCTAGTACGTTTGCGTACGTTTTTCATGTATGCAGGCGTACGTTATCTACGGACGCATACATACATTTTAGTGCGTGCTCGCAGCGCGCACCCAGTATGCATGCGTACGTACGCATGCGTGCGTCGTACGTGCTCCACGCTCTACACTCGCGTATACGCATAGAGTACACGCGCTGACGTTCGCGCATGCGCGCGTGCTGCGTATGCGCGTTACGTACGCGCATAATACTTATGCGCGCGTACGCGTTCGCGCATGCGTAATTGCACCGTGCGCGCTCGGAGCTTGCACCTCGGGTTATGTGATTAAGAAAACAACACTTTTAATCGGTTTTCATTACTTTCAGTTTCATATTGTTTCAACACCACACCCAATCCCCTCATGGCAAGTCATGTGATCAAGAAACATCACTTTTCATTGGTTCAAAGTACTTTCAGTTCCAGATTCTTCCAAAACCACACCCACTACCCACTACCGTCATTAATAGTTCTGATTCCCTTGGAGAAGGAGCTACTCTGTTTTTGTGAGACAATGGCAGAGCACCAGCCACCTTCTGAGAGTGAGCAGGACACTCTTGAGAGACAGAGGCAGAGGAAGCAGAAAGACTCCTTTATATGGCAGTTTTTCACTTTTCCTGAGGGACAAAAGAAGGTGAATGCACCAAAGGTCAACTGCACACTGTGTCAGCGCACCTTGTCACGTGGGAATGCTAATAAGAAGTACTCTTTTAGTATTCACACTATGATGAGGCACGTTGAGGCAATGCATCCTGTGACTTTTCGTCAAGCTCCTGGAGCAAACCCTCCACCTGCTCAGCCGACGACATCTGCAGCAGCTCAGCCGAGCACATCTTCGGCAGCTCAGGCGAGCACTTCTTCTGCAATGGTGCCTTCACCTTCTAACACACCTCTGGATATTCGTCCTTGTTTTGGGAGGATGAGTACACGGTGCATGGATTGTGGTTTTCTTATTTCTATGGGTGAGACCAGTATTGATCTCATTCAGAGGAAATTTGAGGAGCACCCTTGCACTAGGCCATAGTTTTCTTCTTTTTTTTTCTCGTTTTTCTCTTCCTCTGTCCCTACATTAACTCAAGGGCTCTTTTTAGAGCCACCTAAAATCAAAACACAAAAACTTGTTTTTTGAATCTATTTGCCTTTTTTTTTTTTGGGTGCGCGCACCCAATGACATTTAAAAAAAAAAAAAAACATTTTTCTTACCTTTAGTAAACCTTCAGGGGCTCCCTGACAAAGAGAGTGGAGTGGCAAAGTAATTAAAAAAGACATGGTGTACATTTCACACATGAAGGGAAGAGAGTCTTCCTATTAAACTTTAAACTCTGCATCAGTACTTACCTATAGGTACCCTAAACCTATCAAAAAAGATAATAGCTCATTTTAGTGCTGCATTTGAATTGGCTGTATTTACAAGGAGAGGAAAAGACACACAGAGTGGCTTATCCTCTCCTTGTAAATATGGAAAAGCAGCCTGCGCCAATAGTACGTCAAGAAAAGTGATGTAGTGGTGGTGCAGGTGGCTTGTAAATGTGCCCCAGAGATGTTAAGGAAATTAACTGTAAAACAGACAAACCGAGAGTGACAGATACAGAGACAGAGAGCAAACAACTGAGAAGGAGTAAGGCAGTTAAAAAGACTAAGACATATGGATACAGAGAAAGAAACATGGATGAAAAATTAGTGATGGAGATAGTAAAGGTAGGGGAGTAGTAGAGAAGGAGTGAGGGAGTTACAAAAGAGTAGTAAAGCAGGAAGAGAGAGTGAGAAGAGAAATGAGAAAAGCAGAGTAAGGAGAGGTGAAGAAAAGGAAGCATGAAACGAAAGCAGTGACACATAAAGATATGTTAAACTTACCTGACCATCAAAATAAATAATTTAGAATTAAATGTTTTTATTTAATTGCAAAGATAGCTGAATAACATCTTCTAAATTTTCTTTCTAGTTCTGAAAAAAAAAAAAGTATTAATATTTAACAATACACTTTATTAAACAGTACATGTTTTTTTCATATTTAGCAAAGCAATTTTTTGCCCTTTTTTTGCTGTTTTCAGAATGTTTTGATTTTCACTGAAAATAGTGAAATCAATTGTATTCATCATTTAACAGCGGGCAAAAAAAAACCAATCTAAAAGATTGTTTAAAAAAGCCCCAAATGTATCCTCACTAAAACGTACCTTAATAGAAATGTCAAAAATACCTTTTAAGAACAATAAAAATTTTCAAGAAATAACGTCTGTAAACCTTGTTGCAAAAGAACATTTTCCAAAATAATATCTGTCAAAGAAGTCCACAATTGTTTGTTTTACCTTTCCTTGAGGCCAAATGGTAAGTTTAAAATCCCTTTTGAGTGAAATATCCAATTTTAATCCTTTTAAATTTTAATAATGCTTTCTTCCGATGATGATGTTAGTATTTAAAATTTGGGTTTCAGAAAAATTAAGTAACAATTGGGTAAATCATAAGGCAAACGTTGCTTGAAAATCAATTGAGAATCATTACACAGTGTCCATCCTTTTTCACATTTAAGATAAACTGTGTAATGACCAGAAGTTATAGAAGGACCATCATGAAAAATTATTGCAACTGCTACAAATGTATTTCCAGATATAGATAATTGGTTGCCAACAAACTTCTTTAGTAAAGCTTCCAATTTTGTTCCATCAGCTCTACAACGTTGTACCATTAAAATTACATACTGTCCATATTTCTTAAAAAATAACGTTGATAACATTTCAGATTTACATTTAGAACATTCCATGTTGTGATTAGCATCTTTAACTAATTTACTAAAAGTCACTGTTTTACTTTCTGGTAATGGTAAATATATAAACCTTTCAGAATCTACATTACTACTGCTTGTGTTCATACAGTTATCACAACAATGTTCCCATGTATAAGAGACACCAAACTAATTTTCTACTTCTACTCCTTCATCTTCCAGTACCATCAGGATATACATCAAGAATTCCTGTGCATCTTGCTGGACATTTTGCGTAAACTGTGTACATCCAGAACATACATCTAAAAGATTTCTAACATCAGAAGCACTTTCTATTTTATTTTTATCATTACTCAGCAAAGAACAGAATCTTTTTTCATGATTTAGTATTATCTGCTCTTGCAAAGTTTCAAGATAAAATACAACATTCAGCACTACATTTGTGTAGCAGTTGACACCAGAGCTATTTTCAAAATGACAACCAACAACCTCTTCCACACTGTCCTTTTTCTTTTTGCTTGCAGTCCCATCACTATCTTTTTGTTTTCTCTTCTGTACATCCTCATTACAGATATCCTCAAATCTCCTTTTCCGACAAACAACACGTTTTTCAAACACAGGATACTGACCTAAATGAGGAGCATAGCTTCTTCTTAATCTATTATACTCCTTTACACAGTTTGCATCAGCACTTACTTTTGAGTCATCAAAGTCTATCATGAATAAACCAGATAATTTGTTCACGCGTGACAAAGCAACATATGCCATACCTTCTTTGAACACAGTAGACCCAATGTTTACAAAAGCACTATCAACAGTTAATCCTTGAGACTTGTGAATAGTTACAGCATATGCTAGAGAAATCGGAAACTGCTTCCTACGTACATATAAGTCTTTCACTAGCAAAAAACGAACTGAACAACGACTAATCACTTTAACCTCTTCAATCTGATCAAATTTTATTTTTAAGAATTCAATTCCATCTTTTTTCTGGTACTTTACAAAACCCACAACTTTACCCATAGCTCCATTCACTAAACCTTTTTCTACATCCAAATTGCGTCTTAAAATTACTCTACAGTTCATACACACATAAAGATTCTTTTCCAAACCAGCTGTTTTTGAAAGGTTTTTCTCCAGAGAATCCAATTTAGTAGCCATTTTGCCTGTCAATATAATAGTTATTCATTCATGTTGAATTTTATCCAGAGCTTCCAGTTTTAAGATCTCTTCATTTTCCAATTTCAAAAGTTCTTGATTGAATACAGAGCATTCATGTAGTGTTGGCATTAAGCAGATTACAGTATTTTTTTCAGCAATTTTCTTGTATATTTTCTCTGGAACTATTTCTTCTGTTGTAAACAAATTACTCAGCAATCGACTCTGTAATGCTTTTCTGCCATGTTCTGTGAGTAGTCCAATTCTTATATCTTTCAGAATACTTGCATAGTCCTCATCATTGGCTTGCCTCATATTGGTAATGAGTTCCTTATACTCAAAATATGTCCAAATATTTACATTGCCTATACTTCCTAACGACTTTTTCGTGTCTTCATGTGTAAGAGTATGGAATACCGGTTGTCCTTTAACTGAAGTAAGTTGCAAAAGATCCCCAAAAACTATGACGTGTTTTCCTCCAAATAACACGTCATACTCTGTCTTCAGAATTTGCTGCATTCTTAAATGCACAAAGGCAAGCATTAAGTTTGATACCATGCTTACCTCATCAATAATGAGTACTTTCAATTTCTTCAATACTCTTGAAACTTCCAAGCATGCTTCTCCTGCTAGTTTGTGGTACTGTATTTTATTCTCATGCTCTACTGGTAACATTAGCAAACGATGTAAGGTAACTCCTTTTATGTTAAACGCTGCTAACCCAGTTGGAGCCGTAACAACACAAGACAAAATGGAATCCATTTTCTTCTGTAGGTAGCTTCTAATTACATTAATTAAGAAACTTTTTCCAGTTCCTGCTTGTCCACTTACATACATTCTCATTGGTTCGAAAGATGTGCATGAGCACTCTTTCTTTTCATGTAGTAATCCGTGATCAATTTTTTTCATGACTTCTTCATAAATTTGTTTTTGTTCTTCATTCAGTTGCTGCTCCAAATATGTTAAGTCTACTAAATTTTCCTGAGCTTGATTCATAGCTGTTTCTACTTCATTCATGGCTATTGCTGCTTCATTTTCTACGATAGGTTGTCCTAGAGGATCTTGACTAAATGTCCCAGAACTTTGACTGTCTTGAGAACTGTCTCTAGCTACTTCTGCTGCAATTGTTGCTTCTTGTTCAATTTCTTCATTCAACATTTGAACATAAGTTGAGAAAGTACTGCATTCTATGCTGTCTTTGCTTGCATTGAAGGAATCTTCATAACTCTGGAATTCTCCAAGTAGTTCGTCCTCTGAACGCCATGGTTTAAACAGCTGCAAAAGTGCCAAGTAGTAAAATTCCTTTTTGTCAGGAGTGTCGCAACTCAGCTTCCGGTGATTAATCAAATGTCCTTTTGTTTGCTTCACCAAACATCCTTCCTCACCACTGACTTTATATTTTCCATTGATGATATCTTCTGTGGCATTCCGTTTAAAAATGAAGTTCTGCAGCACTTCATAGAGACACATGTTCTCAAGGTGATGACTTCTTTGTGGGTAATATGTGTCCAACATATTTGTTCTTAAAATGTCTGTACTTTCTGGTTCGAACTCTGCTAAATACTCAATTTCTCGAATAGATTTCAGTACCCGATTTCGCATTCCTGCAAGGCCTAAACTTACCCAAATTATTCTTCTGGATTTCGAGTACAGGCTTGCAGATGATAACCTATCTGAGCATTCGTAGGATCCAATTTCTCGATGCGATAACATCTTTAAACTGAAACTGTATAGCTTCTTACTGACAGTCTTCTCGTGAGAAATCTCTTCCCACATTTCCTTCAATTACGCTTTCTCAGATTTAGTGATGTAAGATGTGACATACCGAGCAACAGCAATAGAATTGTCAGCCACATACTGTATATCCATGTTAGCATTCCACATGGATAAAATGACTGGGTTGTAGTCATTTATATATTTTGACTCTTTTTTTCTTCTTAGGTTGTAGGTATTCTTAGGCGATTTTCTTGTAATAGTATGTCGCACAGCTGACATAAAACTGTTTACTCTTCCTTTTGAAAGAACAGGTCGTGGAAATCTAAATCGACATTTTGTGTAGAATTTATCTTTACTCTTGTACTTTCGTCGACAGTATTTTCCACACCGATGACTTTGGAAACGTAAAACTTTCTCTTTTAAGTTTTTCTCTTCTGTGCTTTTAGGTATAGCACATGTAGCATATCCTTCAATGAAAGATAAAACTGCTTCATCAGCATCTGTTCCAAATGTTGGGGCATCCTTGATCCACAACAGCATATGAATATGTGGAGCACCTCTTGCTTGGTACTCTTTTCTCCAAAAGAAATCCACAACTTCTCCAAGAGGTGGATTTTTTTTATTGCAGATGAAGGACATCATAGCCTCAAATCTATGATTGAAATATCTGCAAACATTAACCGGGTCTAATGAGCACAATTCTCCTGCTGTCTTGTATTGGATGTTTTCAATGTTTGAATTTGCCTCTCGCAGAAAATCCAGTAAATCATCCCAAGCGTACTCAGCACAGCTCAGGGTAAGGAACCATGTAGGAGTTCCTAAATTTCGTAACATACACTTCAATTCTCCATGTGATTTACTGCATAAGATAGTGCAGACAAGTCACTTTCAAATAAAAGATGGAACAAATAAGGAATACTTTGACGAAATCTGGGATCTTCTGCATATAATCTTGTAGTCCGATACTCAGAAGCAGGAATTTGTACTGGACGTTCATCATATCGTCCACCTTCTCCTGTAGGGAACAGTTGGGGAAAACAACGAGCTTCCAAGCTCTCCTCCCATACACGGGAGTTCCTTTTGCTTTTTTCATCTGAAACAGATCAATAGCATTTCCCATAACTTCTTTAGAATGAATAGGATGTATGCTGAAATGTTCATAAATTTCTTCTTCTTTTGACTTATCCACTTTTTCAATTTGCCCAGTTGGTATTCCTGTGTCTTCTAGTATTTCTTCTTCATCTTCATCCATATAAATGGCTTCATACCATTTATTATTTTTTTTCAAATACAAATTTGCTCTTTGTACTTTTCGTACATCCACCAGCTCCTGCCAAATTTTCTTAGTCTTCGTAGGTACACCATTAACCAGAATAACTAATGGTTCAGTTTCCAAAGTATCTGCATCAATTGTTTCCATATTTTTTTTCAAATCCAATGGCAAATAGACAACTCTTCCTTTTAAACCTCTTTGTAAATCCGAAGGTGGTAATTTACCTGTTTTTGGCTCCATACGCACTATGGTCTGAAACGGATGGACACATTGAATAAGTTTAGACTCATACGTATTTAAATCCGAAAGCTCTGGAGGAATTTCAACCAATTCTAATTTATTATGTACAGCTCTTGCTGGCATTCTATTTTCTTCTAACTTGTTATAACAGTATTTACAAATACGCTGATCTTCACCCAATTCAAAACAATTTTCCAGAAATATATATGTTGCAAAATCTTTCCACTTATAATTATCTTCATTTTCACTTTTTTTATACAGATCAACATTCCTTGTTTGAATTTTGTAATGGCTTCTCCGGCAACAAATACAAGTAATATTTGGTCTTTCATTAGAGATGATAGCAAATTTTGTCATTTCATCTTCAAAATTTTTACTAACAGTAAGTTCTACATTCTCTTCTACATTTTCATCAATAACTGTGTCATTTTCTGCACTTTCTTGTTCTGGACCAAAGTAACAAAACTGAATCTCATCAGTAACCTTCACTACATCTGATACAGATCCACGGAACAGAGCATTATTCAACTCATTCAACTTTAGTGCTGGACTTTTAGCAAAATACAATGTTCTCACAAACTTTCTCATTTCAGTATGATGAACGGCAAGCATCCTAAAATGGTGAAAAACACTTTGACACACTTTCCTAGATAGACAAGCCAGAGAATGTCCTTGCAAACCAGTATTCTCTCTCACTCTACATGGATCTAGTCTTTGAAGCACCTTAATTTTCTGTTTAACACTCTTTTTACTATATTCTCTTAGAAAGTCACGTAATTTATCAATAGATTCCTGACGCACAGTACAAATACTACTACAATTCCAAGTGTACACTGGGGCTTTAGGACGTCTCCCCATAACCTCATCAGCCATCACTTCTTCCTCATTTCTTGGAACCATTTTCTCCTTTTCCATTACACAACCATCCTTAACTTCATATGCTCTTCCATTGGTGTCAACTGCATGCAACCAACTATTACTTTGAAGATAACTCTCTTCATTAAAAAATGGTTCAGTACTTGAACTATGCTTCCATTCTCCTGAGAACACTTTACAAAAGTTATTTTTTTTTACTTCTCTTTTCCTTTTGCTTTGTGACTTCATTGCATTGACTAATTTATCTAATCTACGCATCCTGTTCAGAATTAAAATGAATAGTTTTTTTTTATTTCTAATGCCTTGGTAACAATATTTTCAATTAATTTCTTTTTCTTATAAAATTTGGTTTTTTTCTTATATTTTTTCACATCCTTTAGCAAATTTAACATCACTCTTCTCTGAAACATTTTTCGCCGAATGTTTTTAAAATCTATTTTCCGTGTTAAGTCACTCTTTCTTACTTCTGAGTCTACATTAGCATTTTGTTTTTGCTGTCGACTCTGTTGTTGTTTTGTACTTGAAACACTGTTTGAATTTATCTTTCGATCATTTTTTTTTTTTTGGGAAGATATTTTTTAAAAATTCTTTAGTTTGCTTACCAAAAGTCTTTTTCTGTTTTCCAACACACGCTTCGCCTCCTATTTTTTTTTTACCAGTCGTCTTCAAATATAGTTGTTGTTTCTTTTCTTTTCTCTTTCTTGACTTTATAGGCATCTTTATATTTTTTCAGTGTTGCTCAGCAATACCTGCAAAAAACTAAAAAAAATACCTTTATGTAATTTTAATTCATTACATTTTTTTTTTCAACTTTTCAAATCCTATCACATGAGCTGATCCTTTCCTACGAGTCCAAGTCTTACAAAACAAGAGAAACATGAATTAAATCTCTGACAACAATTCCTGTGTGCACACAGACTCATGGTGTGATTCTAGGCAGAAAACAATATTTGTTTGGCAATTTGAAAGCACATTTACTTCTGTTGAGGAGCAAGTGATAATTACTGAGACAGCCTGACACATTTCCCTTATATTTTAGAGAGGCAAAAAATAGCACATGTCCTAATAGCTACTTGAGACCATCAGCATGTGTTACAGGGTGAGTGATTAGAGTAGAGCAAAGGAAATGAGCCTTGGTGACGTTCAATCTGTTTGCATTACACACTGCTATTTGAAATACAACACAGAGCTGAGTATTATGCATGGGAGTGTAGGAGAAGCTGCTGCATGTGTGCAAACAGTTTGTTTCTGGAGACTGTGTATTGTCAGTTGCAAGAGAGATCTGCATGGAGACTTTTACAAGTGCAGATATGTGTGTAAGAGTACATCTTTGGTAAAGGTTAATTAGAGTTTTGTACATGTAGGAACTACCTCACCCATTGCAGGAGTGGATGGACAATCTACCCTGTTGATTAGAAATGTGTTACCATTTGCCTCTCATTTTTCTGATAGTGATTTCTGCTGAGTACTAACCAACACATTTGAACAAAACAAGCTGGTCCTTTCTTGAAAGTGCAAGTTTTACAGAACAACAGCAACACAAATAAAATCTCTGACAACAATTCCTCTGTCCACACAGACTCATGCTGTGATTCTAGGCAGAAAACGATAGCTGAGTACTAACCAACACATTTGAACAAAACAAGCTGGCCCTTTCCTGAAAGTGCAAGTTTTACAGAACAACAGCAACACAAATAAAATCTCTGACAACAATTCCTCTGTCCACACACACTCATGCTGTGATTCTACGCAGAAAACGATATTTCCTTTGGCAATTTTAAAGCACATTTAGTACAGTGGATGGAGCAAGTGATAGTTACTGGGACAGCCTGACACATTTTCCTTATATTTTAGAGAGGCAAAAAAGAGCACATCTCCTAACAGCTACTTGAGACCATCAGCATGTGTTACAGGGTAAGTGATTAGAATAGAGCAAAGGAAATGAGCCTTGGTGACGTTGAATGTGTTTGCGTTACACACTGCTATCTGAAATACAACACAGAGCTGAGTATTATGCATGGGAGTGTAGGAGAAGCTGCTGCATGTGTGCAAACAGTGTGTTTCTGGAGACTGTGTATTGTCAGGTGCAAGAGAGATCTGCATGGAGACTTTTACAAGTGCATGAAGACTGCAGATATGTGTGTAAGAGTACATCTTTGGTAAAGGTTAATTAGAGTTTTGTACATGTAGGAACTACCTCACCCATTGCAGGAGTGGATGGACAATCTACCCTGTTGATTTGAAATGTGTTACCATTTGCCTCTCATTTTTCTGATAGTGATTTCTGTTGAGTACTAACCAACACATTTGAACAAAACAAGCTGGCCCTTTCTTGAAAGTGCAAGTTTTACAGAACAACAGCAACACAAATAAAATCTCTGACAACAATTCCTCTGTCCACACAGACTCATGCTGTGATTCTAGGCAGAAAACGATAGCTGAGTACTAACCAACACATTTGAACAAAACAAGCTGGCCCTTTCCTGAAAGTGCAAGTTTTACAGAACAACAGCAACACAAATAAAATCTCTGACAACAATTCCTCTGTCCACACAGACTCATGCTGTGATTCTAGGCAGAAAACGATATTTCCTTTGGCAATTTGAAAGCACATTTAGCACAGTGGATGGAGCAAGTGATAGTTACTGAGACAGCCTGACACATTTCCCTTACATTTTAGAGAGGCAAAAAAGAGCACATCTCCTAACAGCTACTTGAGACCATCAGCATGTGTTACAGGGTAAGTGATTAGAGTAGAGCAAAGGAAATGAGCCTTGGTGACGTTGAATGTGTTTGCGTTACACACTGCTATCTGAAATACAACACAGAGCTGAGTATTATGCATGGGAGTGTAGGAGAAGCTGCTGCATGTGTGCAAACAGTGTGTTTCTGTAGACTGTGTATTGTCAGGTGCAAGAGAGATCTGCATGGAGACTTTTATAAGTGCATGAAGACTGCAGATATGTGTGTAAGAGTACATCTTTGGTAAAGGTTAATTAGAGTTTTGTACATGTAGGAACTACCTCACCCATTGCAGGAGTGGATGGACAATCTACCCTGTTGATTTGAAATGTGTTAACATTTGCCTCTCATTTGTGAGATAGTGATTTGTGCTGAGTGCTAACCATCACATTTGAACAAAACAAGCTGGCCCTTTCTTGAAAGTGCAAGTTTTACAGAACAACAGCAACACAAATTAAATCTCTGACAACAATTCCTGTGTGCACACAGACTCATGGTGTGATTCTAGGCAGAAAACGAAATTTTCTTTGCAAATTGAAAGCACATTTAGTACTGTGGTGGAGTAAGTGAAAATTACTGTGACAGCCTGACACTTTTTTCTTATATTTTACACAAGCAGAAAAGAGCACATGTCCTAACAGCTCCTTGAGACCATGACCATGTGTTACAAAAAAAAAGCTGCCCCTTGCCTGCGAGTGCAAGGGTAACAGAGCAAGAGCAACACAAATTAAATCTCTGATAACAATTCCTGTGTGCACACTGTCTCATGGTGTGATTCTAGGCAGAAAACAGTATTCCTGGGTGATACCAGTACACCTTAACTTATAGTGTATACATACTCCATAATATCTAACATGTTCAAGGCACTTAAATATCTTCCTTAACATAAAATGTAAAACACCACTTTTAAAGTGGTAGGAAAATGTACCATGCAATTTTCAAATGTGTTTGCATTTGCCTCTTTTTTGTGAGTAACTAATTTCTGCTGAATGCTAACCATCACACTTTAACCAAACAAACTGCCGCTTTTCTGTGAGTGCAAGGCTAACAGAAAAACAGCAACACAAATTAAATCTCTGACAACAAATCCTGTGTGCAGACAGACTCATGATGTGATTCTAGGTACAAAACAGTATTCCTCAGTGATACCAGTACACCTTAACTTACATTGAAGACATACTCCATAATATCTTACAAGTTCAAGACAGTTAAACTTCTCCTAATTCACAAAATGTAAAACACAACTTTAAAACAAGAATGACAATTCTATTATTTATATCAAAATACACCACATACTACCCCTCTCAAACTCATAACTCACCTTTAAAATTAATTAGTTGAGAAAGAAATGTGGCACTCAAACAGCAGATTATCAGAGCCAGAATCTCAGAGCTGTACACCTCTCTCCTCTCTCCACAACCAGTAAATGGCAATTTTTCCCTCTCTTTTTTCCCACATATACATGTTAATGTAAAATCACAGTGCTTCCCACATTTTTTTCAAATGGAATCACACATTTCTATTGGTTGCAACTTTCAACCCCTTTCCAAATCATCCCTTCCCCCAACATGACTTCTGCCTGCTACCATAGCAACAGCTCATGGAACACAGGTGTGAGCAATGAGGTCAGAAGTTCAGCACACAATGTTTCAAATCCAAAGAGCAAGAGTGCTTGACTTTTCAAACCTAACAGCAAATCCAAAGTAATGTTCAGTGGGAACACATTTTTCTGTACCAATCCAAAACATGCTTTTAAAAATGTAAACATACAGCCTAGTTTTAACTGTAAAATGGTTTGAATCAGCCAATGAGTTCTTTTTATTAAAAAACAAGTATGTATGCCTCCATTTTTCAACTGTCTTTCTTTTCATATTGCCATTCTACTGAAAGACACCTCCTGAGTGCATCCTGTTCTCCTTGGAAGATGTTCACAGTGTGGATTGTAGGTCATAGCTATGTCTTCTGGAGTGAAAAGTATGCAGAAAAAAGAGGTATTTTCAAAGACCTTGCTTTGCCAAATGTAGACATTAAATGGATTGGTCAGAGAGGGTTAAAGTGGCACCAATTAATGCCTTTGGTGAAAACCTTTCTACATCTCCCACAGCCTAACCTTATTATTGTGCACTGTGGTGGTAATGACCTAGGCACTTTAACTGGGGTAGGTCTGGAAATGCTTATTAAGGACACCTTTCTGCAATTGATGTCACTTTTTCCACAAACTGCCTTTGTATATTCTAATAGTTGGCAGGGTATGCTCAGACGTGAGTCCCTTGCTCACTTTGCCACTGGATTCAAGCAAGCCTGGCTGAAGACGGCTGAAATGCCAGAAACCGGTCCTAGGAAGCTTGTTTCCGGTCCAGGGAAGACATGGCTTGGCAGTTCGGGCTGGACTGTTCCCATGAGGCACAGGGTCAGACTGATTTGCATATGGCCATGTCTGAACTGGGGTGGCAGAGTGGGCTAAAGAACGGTGATGGATTAAACCCAGATCAGTTGACTGGGGGTGAGTGCTTGCAATGTTCAACACTCCGTCCATCATTTCCTTTGGTTTTTGCTTTATTCTAATATATGCCAAAGGCAAAAGTGGAACTGGTCCAACCAATTTTGTCCGCAAATTGACAAAGCAAGAAGGCACGTCAATAAGTCTTGTTCCATCAAGAAGGCATTCAGATGTGTCACACATTTTCCATAAATTCTGAATGGTAGCACTCTAGTTGCTCATTAGATCACTGTAGTAAAGCTACTGCTCACCAGGGAAGTCTGCTGCTGATATTGAAAGTGCATGTTTCAGTCTGCATGGCAGAATTTTTTAATGAAATAGAAGAGGATTTGAGAAGTCACTCAAAATGTGCCCTAATTTTTCTTTTTTCCTCACTAATCATAATTTCTATGGCAAAATGAACCTCCTCATTGTGTTCCTTTTAAATTAAACTACTCACTCTCTACTACTCACTCGCTACTACTTTCTACTACTCACTCTCTACTACTCACTTTCTACTACTCTCTAGTACTCTACTACTCTCTACTACTCCTCTCTACTACTCACTCTCGACCGCTCACTCTCTACTACTCTCTACTACTTTCTACCACTCACTCTCTACTACTCTACTACTCACTCTCTACTACTCTCTACTACTCTCTCTCTACTACTCCCTCTCTACTACTCACTCTACTACTCTCTACTACTCACTCTCTACTACTCACTCTCCACTACTCTACTACTCTCTACTACTCTCTACTACTCACTCTCTACTACTCACTCTCAACTACTCACTCTACTACTCTCTCTACTACTCACTCTCTACTACTCTCCACTACTCACTCTACTACTCTCTACCACTCACTCTCTACTACTGCTCTCTCTCTCTCTACTACTCACTCTCTACTACTCACTCTACTACTCTCTACTACTCTCTCTGCTACTCACTCTCTACTACTCTCTACTACTCACTCTCTACTACTCACTCTCTACTACTCTCTACTACTCTCTCTACTACTCACTCTCTACTACTCACTCTCTACTACTCTCTCTCTACTATACACTCTCTACTACTTGCTCTCTACTACTCACTCTACTACTCACTCTACTAATCACTCTCTACTACTCCCTACTACTCACTCTAATACTCACTCTCTACTACTCTCTACTACTCACTCTCTACTACTCCACTACTCTCTACTAATCACTCTCTACTACTCACTCTGTACTACTCTCTACTACGCACTCTCTACTACTCTCTCCTGCTCACTCTCTACTACTCTCTCTCTACTACTCACTCTCTACTACTCACTCTCTACTACTCACTCTCTACTACTCTCTCTCTACTACTCTCTACTACTCTATACTACTCACTCTCTACTACTCTCTATTACTCACTCTCTACTACTCTCCCTACTACTCTCTACTACTCTCTCTCTGCTACTCAGTCTCCACTACTCACTCTCTACTACTCTCTACTACTCACTCTCTAATACTCACTCTCTACTACTCTCTACTACTCACTCTCCACTACTCTCTACTACTCCCTCTACTACTCACTATCTACTACTCTCTACTACTCACTCTCTACTACTCACTCTCCTACTCTCTCCTACTCACTCTCTGCTACTCTCTCTACTACTCTCTACTACTCTCTCTCTACTCTCTACTCTCTATTACTCATCCTCTACTCTCTACCTCTCTACCTTTCTCTACCTCTCTCTCTACTACTCTCTACCTCTCTACCTCTACCTCTCTACCTCTACGTATCTACCTCTACACCTCTACCTCTCTACCTCTCTCTACCTCTCTCTACACACACACATATGCACATATATGCATATGCATTTATATATATATATGTGTATATATATATATACATACATATATAAAATCAGCATATCTATATAAATACAAATATAAATGCATGCATACATATACATATATGCATGTTATGTACATGAAATTTTGAAAAACACTAATAAAAGCAAAGCTAAAAAGCCACCTAATTACAAACAGAATTGCTTTAACTTAAACGAGGGCGAGACCTATTGCATCTTCAATGCTTGTTTACTTTGGTTCCATCAAGAAGGCATTCATATGTGACACATTTGCCATAAATTCTGAATGGTAGCACTCTAGTTCCTCATTGGATCACTGTAGCAAAGCTACTGCTCACCAGGGAAGTCTGCTGCTGGTATTCAAATTGCATGTTTCAGTCTGCATGTCAGAACTTTTTAATGAAATAGAAGAGGATTTGAGAAGTCAAAATGTGCCCTAAATTTACTTTCTGCAGCACTAATCATAATTTCTATGGCAAAATGAACCCCCTCATTTTGTTCCTTTGCAAATTAAATGTTTTAAATCTTACCACTTTATTCCAATCAAGTTGGCTTCAGGTGTGCCATACCTTTGTCATAAGTAAGACTGTTAGCGCTCCAGCTGTTCTTTGGAACACTCTGGGAAGCTGCAGTAGAACACAAAGGAACACAAAGGAATCAACTGACAATCTCTGCCCTTGTTGGATGTACATCATTTACTGAGAATGTCAGACTCATTCTCACATGACTGAGAAAGATAATGTGAATTTACAGAAAATATGCTCTCAGTTTAGCTTTTAGATCACCTTCCAAACCTCTGTGGGAAAATGTGAAAATAGTTTTCTCTCAAAGATGATTCATGATATCCCAGCAGAACCTTAGAACATACCACAATTCCTAAAATGAGTATGGTACCATCAACAAATGATTTATAATGTGACTAAAGTCTTAAAACCTTCTATTAACTGCAATGCTTTTTAATGAGGTGCTATCATGTATATTGGTCCCAAGATGGCTGCCAACACTTCTTGGATGAAGTGCTGACAGCCAATCAGATCTCACAATGAGATGTGTGGTTAGGCTCCGCCCAGATATGTATATGATTTTACTTTTGATTTTCTCAGGAACTACTGAACGGATTTACACCATATATGCAAAAGGCACATGCCTGACCTGAGGACTACCTCTTTGCCAAATTTCAAGTAAATCTGTTCAGCCGTTCGACTAAAGGTCCTATGGGAAAATGCATGGGGAAAATGCGTTTTGGGACCCCCCTTTTTTCTCAGCCCCCGCTTGACGAATCACCCCGAGACTTTCAGGGTAGGAGCTGAGCGGAGCGCCCCATTAGTTTTGAAAATTTCACGAACATAAGTCAACCGGCGCCAAAGTTATTCAAAATAGAATTTTCAGATTTCCTATGGGAACTCGGTCCTAACTATAACTATCTACTGGCGACCGCCAGTAGATAATATATATATATATATATATTCACAGAAAAAACCATAGGTTTCAGGCACGTTATAGTTAGGAATTAGCATTTAAAAAACCTCAGAAATTCACTGAAAAAACCATAGGTTTCAGGGGTGTTATAGTTAGCTGGACTTTTCACTAGTACAAAACCATTGAAATTCCCCCGTTATAGTTAGTTCAGCTAACTATAACTCGCGCGCCCGCAATGCACTGCTGATGACGTCACATATTACATCACTCATGACATGGTCAGTGACATCACTCATGACATCACTGATGACATCTCAAATGACATCACTGATGACATTATCCAGTGAATGTGTGTTTTTCTGAAAATTAAATATGTTTTATATATGTATATCTCAAGGTCGATGGAAGAATAAATGGGTATATAAGTGTCTAAATGGATGATTTGTTTTTGAGAAATTGATTGTGTAACTGACTGATTAAGTGTATCATAGTGAATACATGGCTTAGTGAGTAATGTTTAAATATGTAAATATCTGTATCAGTCTCTCACTTTGTGTATAAGTGGCTGCATGGGTTGGTGAGTAGCTACATGGGTGTCTATATAGGTTATTAGTTGGTTTTTTGAGTATCAGTCTGAGTGTCTGCATGGTTCGGTGGGGGGTATTACGTAGTGCATAGGTGCATGAATGAGTGACTCACTCTTTGTATGTGTTGAAGACAGCATGTGTGCAGGACTGTATGGGTGGATGAGTGTGTGTATGGGTGTATTAGTGAGTGAATGACTGTCTCAATAGTGTCTTTATGAGTAACTACATATGTTTTAAACTAGTATATGTGACTATTGGTGTATATAAGTGAGTATATGTGAGAGTGAGAGATTGAAAGAGTTCCTGTATGAATAAGTATGTGTTTTTATAAGTGATTGTTTAAAAGACTAAGTATGTGTAAGTTTCCGTAGAAGTAAGTGTGGTGGTGTGTGTATAACTGTATATGCAAATAAATGTATGTTTGATTCTTTATTAGCATGAGTGACTATGTGTGTGAGTAACTCTATGGATGAGTGGCATTGTGTAACAGGATGTATAGGTGTATGAGTACATATGATGAGTGAATACATGTATGAGTGACTGTATAGGACTGTTGGTGAATGAGTGGATGTGTATGTGGATCTTAGAATTACTGAATAGGTTGTTGTAACTGGTATTGGTATGTCCATTGTTTTGAAAAGTTTAGTCTCTATTTTTGAATGTGTGTATCAAAGGTTATATTAGGGTGAGAGGAGGTCTGCCATTCTATCACAAGGATGATGTCATCAGTGATGTCATCAGTGATGTCATTTGAGATGTCATCAGTGATGTTATGAGTGATGTCACTGACCATGTCATGAGTGATGTAATATGTGACGCCATCAGCAGTGCATTGCGGGCGCGCGAGTTATAGTTAGCTGAACTAACTATAACGGGGGAATTTCAATGGTTTTGTACAAGTGAAAAGTCCAGCTAACTATAACACCCCTGAAACCTATGGTTTTTTCAGTGAATTTCTGAGGTTTTTTAAATGCTAATTCCTAACTATAACGTGCCTGAAACCTATGTTTTTTTCTGTGAATTTCAAAGGTTTTTTAAATGCTAATTTCTAACTGTGCCTACAGAGATAGGACATGTGAAGAAAGAAGAAAAAATGCACAGAAAGAAAAAAAAGAAGTGCAGAAAGAAGCAACAGAAGTCCTCAAAGACGAAGAAAAGTGTAGGAAGAAGGATAATGTGCAGAAAGAACAAAAAGAAGAGCAGAAAGAAGCCTTGTTGCAAAATCATCCTGTACCCTCAACTTTTTCAGACGGATACTGGTGGTAACTGAGTCTGACTAACCAGTCCTAGAGCCAGTTCTATGTTAAAAGACACTTAGAATACAGTGAAAACACCTACATACACTAGGGAACATTATGCGTTGGGGTCCCCCTGTGATTAGCATGACCTCCTCTGTAAGCCCCTAGTATATAATAGGGCAGGGGGATTAAAACTACCTCTTAAAACAGGCCACAGGGCGTTTTTGCACACGTTAACTCAGGCCCGTCCCCTCCCTTCACCACTGTGTAAACACACCCTGTGTCCGTTTTTAGTTGGGAGATTAAGTTCATTTGAATCCTGAGGGTCCCTAGGGTCCAACTAGCCCACTAGGTACCTCCAGTAAGTGCCACAGAGCTGCGTTGCAGAGAGGTGTAAAGAGTGGCACGACCTAGACCACCTCTCTGCAATGCAGCTCAGTGGCGCTTACTTGAAGCACTTGGTGGGCTAGTTAGCCCCCAGGGGCCCTCAGTATTGAAGGAAAATTATATCCCCAATTTAAAACGTGCCATAGTGCGTGTTTGCACACGTCACCTCAGGCCCCGTTCCCTCCCTTCACCACTGTGTAAACGCACCCTGTGGCTGTTCTAAGTTGAGAGATTAAGTCCCCTTGAATCCTAAGGGTCCCTAGGGTTAAACTAGACCACTAGGTACCACCAGTAAGCGCCACAGAGCTGCGTTGCAGAGAGGTGTAAAAAGGGGCTTGGCCTCAGAACACCTGTCTGCAGCGCAGCTCCCTGGTGCATACTGGAGATGCCTGTTGGGCTAGTTGGCCCTCAGGGACCCTCAGTATTGAAGAGGAATTAATTCCCCAACTTACAACTCGCCAGGGGGTGTGTTTGCAGAGTGCTGCAAGGAGGGGCCGTGGCCTCCGGCACGATGCCAGTCTTTTATTTATTTTAATTTTTTAGGAAGGGGGGCTGTGTGGTTCCGCTTCTTATTCTAATTTATTGGCCCTGATGACCCCATCCCCCAGGGCCTGTCTCCTAATTATATTTTTTTGACCCCAATCCCCCGGGCCGGCCACTGTTTTTTATTATTTTTAAAAAATATATATTTATAGACACACCTAGGACATGCTGGACAAACCGTACGTACCTATCACCATGACGATTTGCGTGATATTCGTTAAAAGGCGACTATGCATACAATGAATCCACGTGGAATGTATTTACACCACTAGTGAAGCTCTGACATGTCTGATGCCCTACCGTGCCTAATCCCGGTAGACACCCTTGTCGTTTATTTATACAAACATGGGTAGCTATTGACGGGCACATTTAATACACATGCACACCAAGCCATTCAAAGGGGATTCGACAAAAATTTGACCAAAACTATGCAAGAAACCCCCCTCACGGTTAATAAAACACACATCCACTGCCGGATGTGTAATACTTTTTATTTTACTCTCTGGAAAGGGGACGAACATCACTTGAGAGTCACAGCGCGCTCCTGGCAGAGCCCAATGCTGTGTTACACCCACCATTGCCTGTTGAGTGCCACACACCTCTGTGTTGTATTCCACTAGCTAGTGCATATGCTATGACACTCTCTAGCCCATGTGCACTGTAACACCACCCCATGAATATGTCATGCCACACTTGTCTTCGCACGGGTTATATTGCCCCATCTAACGTGCCTTCCTCGATGCCTATGTTATAACGCACAGTGCTATGCCATACATATTACAATCTGGGATCCATATCTTTGTCACAGTGCATATGCAACCTTACACTCCCCAGCACATATTTTATATTACAACTTTAGAGACTAGTTAGGTTACACAACACTGCCCTGTGCATATGACACTCCAAGGCGCATATCGCATAGCACGCGCTAGTGCCTGTGCTATCTCGTGCTCTCCAATGAATCTGTCATTGCGCACAATGTATTGCATATTATATTTCACGCCCGGTTCATCTTATATCACACTTTTTGGTGCATAGTTTATACCATACACTATATCTAGTTTTCATTTTCAATCGTGCTCTCAGGACTATGTTCTATATAACACTGTGTTCACCTACCCTTTTCACGGGCATTACATTTTGCGATAGGGGGTGGAGGGTCAGGGGGTGTTTCTGCCAAGTGAGCCCGGAGTCACAGTCACAAACGTCCTCTTCTTCCTGAATAAAAGTGAGATTATGCTGCATACTTGTTCATATTTTAAGTAGTTCGCACAGACACACGTTTTAAAAACAATAAAGTTCCTAATACCCGCCTACTCTGAACAGTTAGCTTGCTGCCCCATCCCCCTCCTCCCTATCCTCTGTTGTGTGAATCCATGGACTAGCCTCCTCCCTCCTGCCATGCATGGTCTGATGTGCTGCCACTGCCCTCAATTTAGTATGATGTACAAGTCCACTCCTCCTGCCCTCCATTGCCCAATTCTATGCCCCATCATTGACCTCCTGCTTAAATTCTGTGCTTAGCTTGCTGCCCCTATTCTCCTTCCCCCTGCCCTCCGATGTCTTTGTGTATGCCCCTGCTCCATCCTTTTTGCCCACCATGTTCCATGGACCTGCCACTCCTATCTACTCTGAGTGTTCTGTTGAGCTGCCACTCCCCTCCCACCTGCCTAGCATTGTCAGATGACTGTAACCTGTCCCTGCCACCTCCACCCTGCCTGTCCACATGCCATGCCCCTATCCTCTTCCTCCTGTCCTACATGGTCCATTGTACTGCCACACCCTTCTGCCCTCCCTGGTCTGTTGTGCGGCAACTGCTCCTCCTGCCTGCCCCATGAGGTCTGTTGTGAGGCCCCTTCCCCTGAACTTTCTTGTCTGTGCACAGGTCCTGACCCTCCCTTCTATCCTCCATCGTCCTTTGTGCATGCCCCTGCACCCTCCTTCTTGCCCATCATAGCCATTGTGCTACCACTAACCCTCCCACTTGCCATGCATGGTCTTCTGTGCTGCCATGGCCCCTCCCACCTTCCCTGTGTGGTCAGTTAGCTGCCCCTGAACCCCTCCCACCTTCCCTTCATGGTCTGTGTGTATGCCATCACAGTCTCGCTGTTGCTCTTCATGGTGTGTCTTGCTTCTAGTGCCCATCCTGCCTGACCTCCATGGCTATCTTGCTGCTCCTGCCCTGCCCCCTTGCCCCCAGCCCTCTGTTTACATGTGCAGACCCCTACTCCCTCCCTCCTGGCTTGTCTGTTCCCTTGTAATGCCCCTGATCCATCCCTCCTGCCCTTTATGGTCTGTTATGCTGCAGCTTTCTCTCCTGTCTGTCCATTATGGTCCTGCCTCTTGCCCCTCTGTTCTCTGTTGTCCATGTGCATGGTCCTGTCCCCTCCCTCTTGCTTTCTATGGATTGTTGAGCTGCACTCCCGTCCCACATGCCCTGTGTGGTGTATTGTGCTGCTGCAAACCCTGATGCCTGCCCTGCAGGGTCAGTTTGGTGCACCTCTCCATGTCCCTCCTGTCCTCTGTTATCCAAGTCCATGTCCCTACCCCATTTCGTTCCATGATCCAATGTACCATACTTGCGAACATTTTGAACTTGGTAAGAGGGAGATTTTGAAAAAAAACTGGGGTATTGATTTTCCCCTTTGAGTTACATTGAAAAAGAGGAGATTGTAGACAGGAGACAGATAAAATAAAGCCCATTTGAGCTTAAAAACATTGGACGTTTCCTGGCTGAATCGGGTCAGTTGGCATGTATGGTTGTACTACCATTGCCTCTTCCTTCTGCCCACAATGGTCTATTACATTGCCACAGCCTGTCTTGCAAGTCCTGTATTGTTGGTTTGTTGCCCCTGCCCCCCTTTCCACTGCCCTCCATAGTCTGTTGTGCTGCCACGGCCCTTCCTGCCTGCTCAGTGTGGTTAAATTGTTGCCTTTGCACCCTCCTACCTGCCTTCAATTTTCAGAGTCCGTGCCCCTGGCCTCTGCCTCTCAACAGTATCCTAATGAACAACTAGATTGCTAACATTCTATATTTATTACAAAAGTGTGGAACGCCTGACGTCATCTTGATGTAATCAAAACTGTAATACTTAGAGCATTTCCTTTAGAAATTACATATATGAGAGGGTCTTATTGGCATCAAAATTATGGTTAGTGCTCTAAAAGACTAAAATAAGGACATATTTTCTGAGTTTTCAAATAGCGAGAAAGCACTTTTAAATTATTTGTTACCTTTATGTTTTTTTATCCAGTTGACCACTTGATTAAATGTTGCACTTAGGGGAGAGGATGTGGTGTTTCTTCCAGAACTGCAGACTTTGCAACTGGGGAACCAGGTTGGAGTTTCGGCCTCAGCTCGACATTCTGTGATTCTGGTCAAATCACTTAGTCTCCCCATGTCTACAGCTAAAATGAATTTGTTCTTGTGTGATGTAACCAATGCTCATGTAAAGCACTCCAATACCTGACAAGTCTGCACTATATAACACAGCAAAAACACAAAATAATAAGTGTTTTGCACACTTCTGTCATTGGGCTAAATTTGGGCTACATCTGGGTGATTTTGGGCTACATTTGGGCTCTTTTGTCTCCGGTGGCCATCTTGGGAGATTTATTTGTTATGAAGTTTCCTAATTTCCTCATGTACTGCAGTGTCCTCAGTAGGAAATGCTTTCAGTTTTTTACTTTGATTCCATCATGAAGGTATTCAGATATGTCACACATTTGCCATAAATTCTAAATGTTAGCACTCTAGTTGCTCATTAGATCACTGTAGTAAAACTACTATTCACCATGGAAGTCTGCTCCTGGTATTAAAAGTGCATGTTTCAGTCTGCATGTCAGAATTTTTTAATGAAATAGAAGAGGATTTGAGAAGTCACTCAAAATGTGCCCTCATTTTCTTTCTTCAGCATTAATCATAATTTCTATGTCAAAATGAACCCCCTCATTGTGTTCCTTTTTAATTTAAATGTTTTAAGTGTTACCAGTTTATTCCAATCAAGATGGCTTCAGGTGTGCCATACGTTTGTCATAATGAAGACAGTAAGCGCTCTAGTTGTTTTTAAGAACACTCTGGGACATTCTGTCATTGGGCTATACTTGGGCTACATCTGGGTGATATTTGGGCTACATTTGGGCTCTTTTGTCTCTGGTGGCCATCTTGGCAGACTTATTTGTTATGAAGTTTCCTAATTTCCTCATTTACTGCAGTCTCCTCAGTAGGAAATACTTTCAGTTTTTTACTTTGATTCCAAAGGCATTCAGATGTGTCACACATTTGCCATAAATTCAGAATGTTAGCACTCTTTTTGCTCATTAGATCACTGTAGTAAAGCTACTGCTCACCAGGGAAAACTGCTGCTGGTATTGAAAGTGCATGTTTCAGTCTGCATGTCAGAATTTTTTCATGAAATAGAAGAGGATTTGCGAAGTCACTCAAAATGTGCCCTAATTTTTCTTTCTGCAGCACTAATCATACTTTTTATGGAAAAATGAACCCCCTCATTTTGTTCCTTTTTAAATTAAATGTTTTAAGAGTTACCACTTTAATCCAAGCAAGATGGCTTCAGGTGTGCTATACGTTTATCATAAGTAGGACTGTTAGTTCTTTGGAACACTCTGGGAAGCTGCAGTAGAACACAAAGGAATCAACTGACAGTCTCTGCCCTTGTTGGATGTACATGTTTTACTGAGAATGTCAGACTTCATTCTCACATGATTTAGAAAGATAATGTGAATTTACAGAAAATAAGCTCTCAGTTTAGCTTATAGATCACCTTCCAAACCTCTGGGGGAAAAGCATGAGAAAATATTTTTCTCTCAATCATGATATCCCAGCTGAAGGCTTTTTCACATGGTGAAATCACCTTAGAACATACCACAATTCCTAAAATGAGTATGGTACCATCAACGAATGATTTATAATGTAACTAAAGTCTTAAAACCTTCTATTAACTGCAATGCTTTTTAATGAGGTGCTATCATGTATATTGGTCCCAAGATGGCTGCCAACACTTCTTGGATGAAGTGCTGACAGCCAATCAGATCTCAGGATGAGATGTGTGGTTAGGCTCCGCCCACATATATATATGATTTTACTTTTGATTTTCTCAGGAACTACTGAACAGATTGACACCAGACCTGCAAAAGGCACATCCCTGACCTGAAGACTACCTCTTTGCCAAATTTCAAGTAATTCTGTTCAGCCGTTCGGGCTGTACCTTGGACTAAAGGTCCCTATGGAAAATTGCATGGGGAAAACGCGTTTTGGGACCCCCCTTTTTTCTCAGCCCCCGCTTGACGAATCCCCCCGAGACTTTCAGGGTAGGAGGGGAGCGGAGCGCCCCACCTATTTTGAAAATTTCGCGAGGATTCGTCAACCGGCGCCAAAGTTATCCCAAATAGAATGTTGCAGATTTCCTATGGAAACACGGTCCTAACTATAACTATCTACTGGCGACCGCCAGTAGATAATATATATATTACCTACTGGCGGTCGGTCGCCAGTAGGTAGTTATAGTTAGGACCACGTTTCCATAGGAAATCCGCAACATTCTATTTTGAATAACTTTGGCGCCGGTCGACGAATCCTCGCGAATTTTTCAAAATAGGTGGGGCGCTACGCTCCGCTCCTTCCCTGAAAGTCTCGGGGGGATTCGTCAAGCGGGGGCTGAGATAAAAGGGGGGTCCCAAAACGCATTTTTCCCATGCATTTTTCCATAGGACCTTTAGACAGGGCTACAGCCCGAACGGCTGAACAGAATTACTAGAAATTTGGCAGAGAGGTAGTCCTCATGTCAAGGAAGTGCCTTTTGTAGGTTTGGTGTAAATCTGTTCAGTAGATTCTGAGAAAATAGCCTTTAAATCAATATATATATCTGAGCCAGCTTATGGTGCGCTTACGGTACGCTTACCGTACGCGTACGGTGGCGTGCGCGAGCACGATTCTGATTGGCTCTTAGATCTTAGTAAACATTCGAATCGGCCGAAACCAGGAAGCGGCGGCCGCCATTTCGTGTGTTTCACTCAGAAAAAAAAGAGTGATAACAAAAAAAGGGGGCAAGGAGGAGAGTTACAGACCCCCTAACATTTGTAAGGGGGTCAAAGAAGGACAGAAAAGTACAAAGAAAACATTTATTGATTTTAAAAAAAATCGCGGGGTACGCGTACGGTAAGCGTACGGTAAAAAAAAAAAAAAAAGAAATGAAATGCAGATTTAAGTGTTTAGATATTAGGGGGCTCTAAAAAGAGCCGTTGTGTTTATGAAGTGATTTTTAAGTGGTACCTACAAGTAAGTACCAATGCAGAGTCTAAGGTTCAAGAGGAAGACTCTGTTCCCTTCATCATTGAAGTGCACACCATCTCCTCTATAAATGTCTTGCATGTCGTAACGCAAGTTGTTGTGGTAAATGGAACCCATACCATAGTCACGGAGGAAAGCAGAAACAGATTTGTTGACGTGCTTTCTTGCTTTGTCAATCTGTGGACAGAAATGATTGGACCAGTTCCATTTTTGCCTTTGGCATATGTTAGAAAACACAAAGGCAGTTTTAGGGAAAAGTGAAAACAGTTGTGCAAAGGTGTCCTTCATAAGCATTTCCAGACCTACCCCAGTCAAAGTGCCTAGGTCATTGCCACCGCAGTGCACTATTATGAGGTCAGGGTGTTGGTTTTGCATGAAGGATTTCACCAATGGCATCAATTGGTGCCACTTTAACCCTCTCTGACCAATCCATTTAATGTCTACATTTGGCAAAGCAAGGTCTCTCACCATACCTGTTTTCTCTGCAAACTTTTCACTCCAGAAGACATAGCTGTGTCCTACAATCCACACTGTGAACATCTTCAAAGGAGATCTGGATGCACTCAGGAGGTGTATTTCAGTAGAATGGTAAAAAGAAATGAAAGACAGTTTGGAAATGGAGGCATACATATTTTCTTTTTAAAAAAAGAACTGATTGGCTGTTTCATACCATTCTACACTAAAAACTAGGCTGTATGTGTAAATTTATAGAAGCATGTTTTGTATTGGTACAGAAAAATGTGTTACCAAAGAACAGTACTATGGATTTGCTGTTAGGTTAGAAAAGTCAAGCACTCTTGCTCTGTGGAATTGAAACATTGTTTGGCGAACTTCTGACCTAACTCCACACAGCAGTGTTCCATGAGCTGTTGCTATGGTAGCAGGCAGAAGTCAAGTTGGGGGAAGGGTACTAGGCAGAAGTCAAGTTGGGGGAAGGGTACTTTTGGAAAAGGGTTGGTTTTCAACCAATAGAAATGTGTGATTACATTTGAAAAAAAGGGGGAAGCACTGAGATTTGAAATTAACATGTATATATGTGGAAAAAGAGAGGGAAAGTTTGCCATTATCTGGTTCTGCTGAGAGGAGAGAGGTGTAAAGAACAGAGATCCTGGCTCTGATAATCTGCTGTTTGAGTGCCACATTTCTTTCACAACTAACTAATTTTAAAGGTAAGTTTAGAGTTTGAGAGGGGATGTATATGGTAAATTAAGAAATGAATAATAGAAATGCAATTCTTTTTGTTGAAGTTGTGTTTATTATTTTCTGTTTTGGGAGAAATTTAAATGTGAGGAACATGTAAAATAATATGGACTATGTTTTCATAATAAATTAAGGTGTACTGGTATAAAAAAAGAATAGTTTAAGGGTTTGAGGTTGGACTCAGTAATGCAAATACATTCAGCATCACTAAGGCTGGTTGCCCTTGCTGGAGTGTAGGCAGTCACCCAGGTTACAAATGGTGCTGGTCTGAAAAAGCAGTTTGGACATGTGCTTTTTAAAAAATCTGAAAAGTGGATTCATAATGTGTCAGTCTGTAAAAGTGATTATCACTTGCCAAAAAAAAGAGCAGTAAGTGTGCTTTCAAATTGGCAAAGAAATTTCGTTTTGTGACTAATGTGAAAACATGACTCTGTGTGCAAAGAGGAATTATAGGCAGAGATTTATTGCGTATTGCTCTGGTGATTTCACAGTTGCATTAGATGGAAAGGGGGAGCCATTTTTTGGTGCAGAAGCAGACTCTTAGCACACACCCAGCTGCTTACCATGTGGAATCATGCACAGTATTCACAAGCGAGTGGGGTTTGAGGTTTCAGTCAGTAATGCAAATACATTCAGCATCACTAAGGCTGGTTGCCCTTGCTGGAGTGTAGGCAGTCACCCAGGTTACAAATGGTGCTGGTCTGAAAAAGCAGTTTGGACATGTGCTTTTTAAAAAATCTGAAAAGTGGATTCATAATGTGTCAGTCTGTAAAAGTGTTTATCACTTGCCAAAAAAAAGAGCAGTAAGTGTGCTTTCAAATTGGCAAAGAAATTTCGTTTTGTGACTAATGTGAAAACATGACTCTGTGTGCAAATAGGAATTACAGGCAGAGATTTATTGCGTATTGCTCTGGTGATTTCACAGTTGCATTAGATGGAAAGGGGGAGCCATTTTTTGGTGCAGAAGCAGACTCTTAGCACACACCCAGCTGTTTACCATGTGGAATCATGCACAGTATTCACAAGCGAGTGGGGTTTGAGGTTTCAGTCAGTAATGCAAATACATTCAGCATCACTAAGGCTGGTTGCCCTTGCTGGAGTGTAGGCAGTCACCCAGGTTACAAATGGTGCTGGTCTGAAAAAGCAGTTTGGACATGTGCTTTTAAAAAAATCTGAAAAGTGGATTCATAATGTGTCAGTCTGTAAAAGTGTTTATCACTTGCCAAAAAAAAGAGTAGTAAGTGTGCTTTCAAATTGGCAAAGAAATTTCGTTTAAGGGCCTAATGTGAAAACATGACTCTGTGTGCAAATAGGAATTACAGGCAGAGATTTATTGCGTATTGCTCTGGTGATTTCACAGTTGCATTAGATGGAAAGGGGGAGCCATTTTTTGGTGCAGAAGCAGACTCTTAGCACACACCCAGCTGCTTACCATGTGGAATCATGCACAGTATTCACAAGCGGGTGGGGTTTGAGGTTTCAGTCAGTAATGCAAATACATTCAGCATCACTAAGGCTGGTTGCCCTTGCTGGAGTGTAGGCAGTCACCCAGGTTACAAATGGTGCTGGTCTGAAAAAGCAGTTTGGACATGTGCTTTTTAAAAAATCTGAAAAGTGGATTCATAATGTGTCAGTCTGTAAAAGTGATTATCACTTGCCAAAAAAAAGAGCAGTAAGTGTGCTTTCAAATTGGCAAAGAAATTTCGTTTAAGGGCCTAATGTGAAAACATGACTCTGTGTGCAAAGAGGAATTATAGGCAGAGATGTATTGCGTATTGCTCTGGTGATTTCACAGTTGCATTAGATGGAAAGGGGGAGCCATTTTTTGGTGCAGAAGCAGACTCTTGGCACACACCCAGCTGCTTACCATGTGGAATCATGCACAGTATTCACAAGCGAGTGGGGTTTGAGGTTTCAGTCAGTAATGCAAATACATTCAGCATCACTAAGGCTGGTTGCCCTTGCTGGAGTGTAGGCAGTCACCCAGGTTACAAATGGTGCTGGTCTGAAAAAGCAGTTTGGACATGTGCTTTTTAAAAAATCTGAAAAGTGGATTCATAATGTGTCAGTCTGTAAAAGTGTTTATCACTTGCCAAAAAAAAGAGCAGTAAGTGTGCTTTCAAATTGGCAAAGAAATTTCGTTTTGTGACTAATGTGAAAACATGACTCTGTGTGCAAAGAGGAATTATAGACAGAGATTTATTGCGTATTGCTCTGGTGATTTCACAGTTGCATTAGATGGAAAGGGGGAGCCATTTTTTGGTGCAGAAGCAGACTCTTAGCACACACCCAGCTGCTTACCATGTGGAATCATGCACAGTATTCACAAGCGAGTGGGGTTTGAGGTTTCAGTCAGTAATGCAAATACATTCAGCATCACTAAGGCTGGTTGCCCTTGCTGGAGTGTAGGCAGTCACCCAGGTTACAAATGGTGCTGGTCTGAAAAAGCAGTTTGGACATGTGCTTTTTAAAAAATCTGAAAAGTGGATTCATAATGTGTCAGTCTGTAAAAGTGATTATCACTTGCCAAAAAAAAGAGTAGTAAGTGTGCTTTCAAATTGGCAAAGAAATTTCGTTTAAGGGCCTAATGTGAAAACATGACTCTGTGTGCAAATAGGAATTACAGGCAGAGATTTATTGCGTATTGCTCTGGTGATTTCACAGTTGCATTAGATGGAAAGGGGGAGCCATTTTTTGGTGCAGAAGCAGACTCTTAGCACACACCCAGCTGCTTACCATGTGGAATCATGCACAGTATTCACAAGCGAGTGGGGTTTGAGGTTTCAGTCAGTAATGCAAATACATTCAGCATCACTAAGGCTGGTTGCCCTTGCTGGAGTGTAGGCAGTCACCCAGGTTACAAATGGTGCTAGTCTGAAAAAGCAGTTTGGACATGTGCTTTTTAAAAAATCTGAAAAGTGGATTCATAATGTGTCAGTCTGTAAAAGTGTTTATCACTTGCCAAAAAAAAGAGCAGTAAGTGTGCTTTCAAATTGGCAAAGAAATTTCATTTTGTGACTAATGTGAAAACATGACTCTGTGTGGAAATAGGAATTAGAGGCAGAGATTTATTGCGTATTGCTCTGGTGATTTCACAGTTGCATTAGATGGAAAGGGGGAGCCTTTTTTTGGTGCAGAAGCAGACTCTTAGCACACACCCAGCTGCTTACCATGTGGAATCATGCACAGTATTCACAAGCGAGTGGGGTTTGAGGTTTCAGTCAGTAATGCAAATACATTCAGCATCACTAAGGCTGGTTGCCCTTGCTGGAGTGTAGGCAGTCACCCAGGTTACAAATGGTGCTGGTCTGAAAAAGCAGTTTGGACATGTGCTTTGTAAAAAATCTGAAAAGTGGATTCATAATGTGTCAGTCTGTAAAAGTGATTATCACTTGCCAAAAAAAAGAGTAGTAAGTGTGCTTTCAAATTGGCAAAGAAATTTCGTTTTGTGACTAATGTGAAAACATGACTCTGTGTGCAAAGAGAAATTACAGGCAGAGATTTATTGCGTATTGCTCTGGTGATTTCACAGTTGCATTATAAGGAAAGGGGGAGCCATTTTTTGGTGCAGAAGCAGACTCTTAGCACACACCCAGCTGCTTACCATGTGGAATCATGCACAGTATTCACAAGCGAGTGGGGTTTGAGGTTTCAGTCAGTAATGCAAATACATTCAGCATCACTAAGGCTGGTTGCCCTTGCTGGAGTGTAGGCAGTCACCCAGGTTACAAATGTTGCTGGTCTGAAAAAGCAGTTTGGACATGTGCTTTTAAAAAAATCTGAAAAGTGGATTCATAATGTGTCAGTCTGTAAAAGTGATTATCACTTGCCAAAAAAAAGAGTAGTAAGTGTGCTTTCAAATTGGCAAAGAAATTTCGTTTTGTGACTAATGTGAAAACAAATGTAGTAATATATTTAACTAAAATAAAGGAATTTTTTTTTAGTTTTTTTCAGGTATTGCTGAAGAGCAGTGAACAAAATTTAAGATGCCTACAAAATCAAGAGTAAAAAAAGACCACAAAAAAAACCTATATTTGAAGACAACTGGAGGACCTAAGTTAGTTGAAGATGCTCATGTTGGGAAAAAGAAAAAATCTTCTGGTAAGCAGACAAAATTTTTTCTAAAGAACATATTCAAAAAAAGGAAAAATGTACAAAATGTCTGTACTGGAAAGAATGATTTCAATCGAAAAGGACAGGAAAAAATTGAGAATTTAGTTAATGCAAATATACCTTCTGCAACTAAAAAGATTAACTTAAACAGAAAAACAGCGTTTAAAGAGATACGTAGAAAAATGTTTCAGAGAAGAGTTATGTCCAATTTGATAAAGGATGTGAAGAAATATAAGCAAAAGGCTAAGTTTTATAAGAGAAAAAAAGAAATTGAAGCCATTGCAGCAAAGGCATTAGAATTAAAAAGGAAACTATTCATTTTAATTTTGAATAGGATGCGTACATTAGACAAAATGGTTAATGTACTGAAATCACATAGCAAAAGGAAAAGAGTAGTGAACAGAACAAACTTTTCTAAAGTGTTTTTAGGAAAATGGATGCATAGTTCAAGTAGTGAACCTTTTTTTAATGAAGAGAGTTATTTTCAAAGTAATAGTTTGCTGCATGCAGTTGACACCAGAGGTCGTGCTTATGAAGTGAAAAATGGTTGCATAATGGAGAAGGAGATAATGGTTCCAAGAGATGAGGTACAAGTGATGGCGGATGAGGCTATGGGGAGACGTCCTAAAGCCCCAGTGTACACTTGGAATTGTAGTAGTATTTGCACTGTGCGTCAGGAATCTATTGATAAATTTCGTGAGTTTCTAAGAGAATATAGTAAAAAAAGTGTAAAACAGAAGATTAAGGTGCTTCAAAGTCTGGATCCATGCAGAGTGAGAGAGAATACTGGTTTGCAGGGTCATTCTCTGGCTTGTCTATCTAGAAAAGTGTGTAATAGTGTTTTCCATCATATTAGGATGCTGGCTGTTCATCATACTGAAATGAGAAAGTTTGTGAGACGGTTGTATTTTGCTAAAAGTCCAGCAATAAAGTTAGATGAATTGAATAGGGCTCTGTTCCGTGGAACGGTATCAGATGTAGAGAAAGTTGTTGATGAAATTCAGTTTTGTTACTTTGGTCCTGAACAAAACAGTGCAGAGAAGGACACAGTAAATGAGGAAGAAGTGGAAGAGAATGTAGAACCCTCTGTAAGTAAGACATTTAATGATCACATAACAAAATTTGCAATAATCTCTAATGAAAGACCAAATATTACTTGTATTTGTTGCCGCAGAACTCATTATAGAAAACAAACTAGGAATGTTGATCTCTACAGAAAGAGTGAAAATGAAGATAATTATAAGTGGAAGGATTTTGCCACATATATATTTCTTGAAAATTGTTTTGAATTGGGTGAAGATCAGCGTATTTGTAAATACTGTTACAACAAGTTAGAGGAAAATAGAATGCCGACCAGAGCTGTACATAATAATTTAGAATTGGATGCTATTCCTGCTGAACTTTCTGAATTAAATACATATGAGTCTATACTCATTCAATGTGTTCATCCGTTCCAGACCATAGTACGTATGGAGCCCAAAACTGGTAAATTACCTCCTTCAGATTTACTGAGAGGTTTAAAAGGTAGAGTGGTGTATTTGCCCTTGGATTTGAAAAAAAATATGGAAACTATTGATGCGGATACTTTGGAAACTGAACCATTAATTATTCTGGTTAATGGTGTACCTACAAAGAATAAGAAGATTTGGCAGGAGCTGGTAGATGTACGGAGAGTACAAAGAGCAAATTTGTATTTGAAAAGGAATAACAAATGGTATAAATCAATTTATATAGAAGAAGAAGAAGAAGAAGATTTACAAGAAGACACAGAAACACCAACTGGACAAATTGAAAAAGTGGACAAGTCAAAGGAAGAAGAAATTTATGAACATTTTAGCATACATCCTCTTCATTCAAAAGAAGTTATGGGAGACAATATTGATCTATTTCAGATGAAGAAAGCAAAAGGAACTCCCGTGAGTGTATGGGAGGAGAGCTTTGATGCTCGATGTTTTCTCCAGCTGTTTCCTAAAGGAAAAGGAGGACGATACGATGAACGTCCGGAACAGATTCCAGCTTCTGAGTATCGGACTACAAGACTATATGCTGAAGATCCCAGATTTCGACAAAGTATTCCTTATTTGTTCCATCTTTTATTTGAAAGCGACTTGTCTGCATTGTCTTATGCAGTAAATCACATTTTAAAAAGTGGAGTACATTTGCAAAATGTGTCTGCTAAGGATTTTATGGAGAAAGTGCAGCACCGAGATGATCATTTGGAAACACAACTGATCAATCTGATGGCTTGTCAGCGTGGGACAAATGAATATTGGTACCGACGCCATGGTGAATTAAAATGCATGTTACGGAATTTAGGAACACCAACATGGTTCGTTACCCTAAGCTGTGCCGAGTACGCTTGGGATGATTTACTGGATTTTCTACGAGAGGCAAATTCAAACATTAAAAACATCGAATACAAGACAGCAGGAGAACTGTGCTCATTGGATCCGGTTAATGTTTGCAGATATTTCAATCATAGATTTGAGGCTATGATGTCCTTCATCTGCAATAAAAAAAATCCACCTCTAGGAGAAGTAGTGGATTTCTTTTGGAGAAAAGAGTACCAGGCAAGAGGTGCTCCTCATATTCATATGCTGTTGTGGATCAAGGATGCCCCAAAGTTTGGAACAGATACTGATGAAGCAGTGTTATCTTACATTGAAGAATATGCAACATGTGCTATACCAAAAAGCACAGAAGAGAAAAAGTTAAAGGAGCAAGTTTTACGTTTCCAAAGTCATCGGTATGGAAAATACTTTCGACGGAAATACAAGAGCAAAGATAAATACTACACTAAATGTCGATTTGGATTTCCTAGACCTGTTCTTTCAAATGGAAGAGTTAACAGTTTTATGTCATCTGTGAGACATACTATCACAAGAAAATCACCTAAGAATACCTACAACCTTAAAAGAAAAGAAGAATCAAAAAATATAAATGATTACAACCCAGTGATTTTATCCATGTGGAACGCTAACATGGATATACAGTATGTAGCTGACAATTCCATTGCTGTTGCTCGATATGTTACGTCTTACATTACGAAATCAGAAAAAACAGAATTGAAGGAAATGTGGGAAGAGATTTCTCACGAGAAAACTGTCAGTAAGAAGCTGTACAGTTTCAGTTTGAAGATGTTATCGCATCGAGAAATTGGATCCTACGAATGTTCAGATAGGTTATCTTCTGCAAGTCTCTACTCGAAATCAAGAAGAATAATTTGGGCAAGTTTAGGCCTTGCAGCAATGAGAAATCGGGTACTGAAATCTGTTGGAGAAATTGAATATTTGGCCGAGAATGACCCAGAAAGTACAGATATTTTGAAATCAAACATGTTGGACACATATTATCCCAAGAGAAGTCATCATCTGGAGAACATGTGTCTCTATGAAGTGCTGCAGAACTACATTTATTCACGGAAAGCCACTGAAGACATCAACAATGGAAAATATAAAGTCATTGGTGAGGAAGGATGTTTGGTGAAGCAAACAAAAGGAAGTTTGATAAATCACGGGAAGCTGAGTTGCGACACTAGTGACAAAAAGGAATTTTACTACTTGGCTCTTTTACAGCTGTTTAAACCATGGCGTACAGAGGATGAACTACTGGGAGAATTTCAAAGCTATGAAGATTCTTTTAATGCTTGCAAAGACAGCATACAATGCAGTACATTCTCAACTTATCTGCAAATGTTAAATGAAGAAATTGAACAGGAAACTACAATTGCAGCAGAAATAGCTAGAGACAGTTCTCAGGACAGCCAAAGTTCAGGAACACTCAGTCAAGATCCCCTAGGACAACCAATCGTTGAAAATGAAGCATCAATAGCCATGAATGAAGTGGAAACGGCTATGAATCAAGCTCAAGAAGAATTTATAGACTTACAAAATTTGGAAAGACAACTGAACGAAGAGCAGCAACAAATTTATGAAGAGATCAGAAACAAAATTGATCACGGATTTCAACATGAAAAAAAAGAGTGCTCATGCACATCATTTCATCCAATCAGGATGTATGTAAGCGGACAAGCTGGAACTGGAAAAAGTTTCCTAATAAAAGTCATCAGAAGCTACCTACAGCAAAAAACGGATTCTACTTTGTCTTGTGTGGTTACTGCTCCAACTGGGTTAGCAGCATATAACATAAAAGGAATCACTTTACATCGTTTGCTAATGTTACCAGTGGAGCATGAGAACAAAATACAATACAACAAGCTAACTGTAGAAGCATGCTTGGAAGTTTCAAGAGTATTGAAGAAGATGCAAGTTCTCATTATTGATGAGGTGAGCATGGTATCAAACTTAATGCTTGCCTTTGTGCATTTAAGAATGCAGCAAATTCTGAAGACAGACTATGACGTGTTATTTGGAGGAAAACACGTCATAGTTTTTGGAGATCTTTTGCAACTTACTCCAGTTAAAGGACAACCAGTGTTTAATACTGTGACACATGAAGACACGAAGAAGTCATTGGGAAGCATCGGTAATACAAATATTTGGTCCTTCTTTGAGTACAAGGAACTTACTACTAATATGAGGCAAGCAAACGATGAAGAATATGGAAGTATTCTGAAAGATATCAGAATTGGACTACTCACTGAAGCTGGCAAAAAAGCATTACAGAGTCGGCTGCTACATAATTTATTTCCAAAGGAAGAAATAGTTGCAGAGAAGATATACAAGAACATTGCAGAAAACAAAAGTGTCATCTGCTTAATGCCAACTCTACGTGAATGCTCAATATTCAATGAGGAGCTTTTAAAATTGGAAAAGGAAGATATCAGGAAATTGGAAGCAGTGGACAAAATTGAGGATGGAAGAATTACTGTCACATTAACAGGCACACTGAAAAATAAATTGGATTCACTAGAGAAGAACATTTCCAAAACAGCTGGATCAGAAAAAAATCTATATGTTTGCATGAACTGTAGAGTATTTTTAAGGAGAAATTTGGATGTTGAAAAAGGTTTAGTTAATGGAGCTATGGGAAGAGTTGTGGGTTTTATTAATTATCAGAAAAAAGATGGAATTGAATGTTTAAAAATAAAATTTGATCAGATAGAAGAAGTTAAAGACATTTGTCGTTGTTCAGTTCGTTTCATGCTTGTGAAAGACTTATATGTACGTAGGAAGCAGTTTCCGTTTTCGCTAGCATATGCTGTAACTATTCACAAGTCTCAAGGATTGACTGTAGATTGTGCATTTGTGAACATTGGTTCAACTGTGTTCAAAGAAGGTATGGCATATGTTGCTTTGTCACGAGTGAAAACATTATCAGGTTTATTCATGATAGACTTTGATGATTCAAAAGTTAGTGCTGATACAAATTGTGTAAAGGAGTATAATAGATTAAGAAGAAGCTATGCTCCTCATTTAGGTCAGTATCCTGTGTTGGAGAAACGTGTAGTTTCTCGTAAAAGGAGAAATGAGAATATCTGTAATGAAGATGTAGAGAGAAGGAAAAAAAGAGGAGTGATGTAATTGCAAGCAAAAAGAATAAGGAAAATGAAGAACAGGTTGTAGGATGTCATTTTGAAAATAGCTCTGGTGTCAACTGCTACGCTAATGTGGTGCTGAATGTTGCATTTTATCTGGAAAGTTTGCAAGAGCAGATAATAGTAAATCAGGGAAAAAGATTCTGTTCTGTGCTGAGTCTCCTTTTTGAAAAGCTGAGTAATGATAAAACTCAAATAGAAAGTGCTACTGAAATTAGAAAACTTTTAGATGTATGTTCAGGACGAACACAGTTTTCTCAAAATGTACAGCAAGACGCACAGGAATTCTTGATGTATTTTCTTCAGGTACTGGAAGAAGAAGGGGTTCCCATTGAAAATTTATTTGGTCTCTCTTATAAATGGGAACATAGTTGTGAAAACTGTTATAATATATGTGGCTCTAATGTTGATAATGAAAGGTTTATTTATTTAACATTGCCAGAGAGTAAAACAGTCACTTTTGCTAAATTAGTTAAAGATGCTAATCATAGCATGCAATGCGGTGAGTGTAAATCTGACATGTTTTCAACGTTAATTTTAAAGGAATACGGACAGTATGTAATTTTAATGATGCAACGATGTAGAGCTGATGGTTCAAAATTGGATACTTTAATAAAGAAGTTTACAGGACAGCAATTATCAATTTCAGGAAAAACTTTTGTAACAGTTGCAATAATTTTCCATGATGGACCTACTGTAACTTCTGGTCATTACACAGTTTATCTTAAATGTGAAAAAGGCTGGACACTGTGTAATGATTCCCAATTGATTTTTAAGCAACGTTTGCCTTTTGAATTAGCAAATTCCTATCTAATCTTCCTGAAACCTAAATTTTAGAGAGATTTGGCAACATCTGGACAAAACAATTTTACCATTTTATTGGATTACCATTTGGAATTTACAAATAAAAAGATTTAACAAATTATCATTTGGCCTAATGGAAAGGTAACCAATTGTAATGTGGAATTTTTCCATTTTTTAAGGAAACTTTGGAAAACCAAAAATTTCGAAAAAATCGGTAACATCTGCACAATTTAAATTTTGGAATGTTATTGGATTGCCATTGGAAATTTTTTCAAAAAAGATTTTTAAAATTACTATTTGGCCATGCGGAAAGGTAAACAATTCTATTGTGGACTTATTTAATTATTAATAAATCTTTCGGAAACCAAAATGTTACAGAGAATCGGTGAGATCTGTACAATTTAAACTTTAGATTTTTATTGGATTACCATTGGAACTTTAACCAAAAAAGAATTTTAAAATTACTATTTGGCCTAAAGGAAATGGAACCCGATGTATTGTGGAGTTATTTGAGATATATTATTGTGATTATACTTCTGAAACAAAAATATCAGACGGTATTTTAAAGAAATAAGTATTGATATTAGATGATATTTTTTAAGAATATTATGCATTTCTATAAAGTTGTGTTTATGCAAAAAGAGATTGTGGGCTTTTTTAAAACAATCTTTGAGATTGTTAATTTTTTTTTTGCCTGCTGTTAAATGTTGAATGCAATTGCTTTCACAATTTATAGTGAAATGCAATATATTCTGAAAACAGCAAAAAAAAGGCAAAAATATTTTTTGAAAAATATGTAAATATGTGTACTGTATTATAAAATGTTTTATTAAATATTAATACTTTTTTCTTTTTTTTCAGATTGAGATAGAAAATTTTCAAAAACTAGAACCATTTTTAAAGCAATTAAAAAAAAATTTAAATGATTAAATATTTTTTTGAGTGGGTATGGTAAGTCAATAATATCATGGTCCCTTTTTTCCACTTCTCTACAATCACATTTTCAGTTTTTAATTGTAGTCTCTCAAGGACCTTGTAATGTGATAATTGATTTTTAGTGTTTTTTAAAAAAAATAAAAAAAAATACGCGTACCGTACGCGTACGGTAAAAAAAATTTAAAAAAAGTTTTTAAAAACATATATAAAAAATAGATGAAAGGTAAGGTTGGCTCTTAAAAGAGCCGTTGTGTTCATGCAGGGACAGAGGAAAGAAAGATTGGGAATATATCAGATGGTACGACAAGTGTGCTGATCTATTTTACTGTTCACTAGGGAAATACTGGTCTCCCTATAACTAATTAGATCATGACAAGTGGCGCACCGTACTTCAACCCTCGCAAACCGAGGGTTAATTTCCAGAGGACCAGAAAAAGGAGATGCTCCCCCCACAGATGAAGGGCTCACCTGACCTGCAGAAGAAGGACTCGGCACTGCAGATGATGGTCCAGGCTGAGCTGCTGTGGATGTGCTTGGTTGATTTACTGAAGGGTTACCTTCAGTAAGTCGAGCATGTGTCCTTCTGTGTACATCCTTAAGGTGTCCTGTCAGGATTCCCTCTTGAAAATACACGCTTACACAGCTTACAAGTCACTAAGGGTGCATTTACCTTTTGCTGGCCTTCTGGAAAAGAAAAATACTCCCATACGTAAGAGGTCTTTTGTTTCCTCGCTCTCTGCCTCAAGGTAGTGCTGCTAGCCTCACTCTCAGAAGAGCTCTGCTGTTCTGCCATCGTATCACAAAGACAACCCAGCTCCTTCTCCTAAGGGATCACAAGCAGAAATGAGGGGAATGGGTGTGGTGTAGGAGAGTTCTAGAACTGAAAGTAGTTTCAACCAATCAAAAGTTGTGTTTCATGATCACATGACCCACCGTACGCTTACGGTACGCTTACGGTGCGCTTACGGCAAAAGTACGCATGCGCGTAAAAAAGACACGCGCTCGCGCGCATGCGCAAAACAGGCACGCCCCTTCACTTCCGCGTAACGTGCGCGTGCAGCGTACGCGTTACGCGCTATGCGCGCGTGACGTGCATCTACGCAAATTGCATAAATGAACGCAAACAGCGTAGAAATCTAACGTAATTACAGCAAGACGTGCGCTTACCGTACGCGCACGGTAAAAAAAAAAAATTTAAAAAAAAAGGAAAAAATGTATTGCTAATACATTTTACCTGTTTATTTTAAAAAAAATGTAAAATAAAAACATATTGTAGAATTTTTAAAATTTAACCATAGTCTTTAAAAAAGGATAGAAAATTAAAATAAAAATATGTAAAAAAAAAAGAAGAAGAAAAAAAAATTTGCATTTAAAAAACCTTGCAAATTCACTGAAAAAACCATGGGTTTCACACACGTTATAGTTAGGAATTAGCATTTAAAAAACCTTTGAAATTCACTGAAAAAACCATGGGTTTCACACACGTTATAGTTAGGAATTAGCATTTAAAAAACCTTAGAAATTCAATGAAAAAACCAAAGGTTTCACACATGTTATAGTTAGCTGGACATTTCACTCGTAAAAAACCATTGAAATTCCCCCGTTATAGTTAGTTCAGCTAACTATAACTCGCACGCCCGCAATGCACTACTGATGACGTCACATATTACATCACTCATGACATGGTCAGTGACATCACTCATGACATCACTGATGACATCTCAAATGACATCACTGATGACATCATCCTTGTGATAGAGTGGTAGACCTCCTCTCACCCTAATATAACCTTTGATACACACATTTAAAAATAGAGACTGAAATTTTCAAAAAAATGGACATACCAATAACAGTTACAACAACCTATTCAGTAATTCTAAGATCCACATACACATCCACTCATCCACCAACAATCCTATACAGTCACTCATACATGTACTCACACATCATATGTACTCATACACCTAAACATCCTGTAACACAATGCCACTCATTCATAGAGTTACTCACACATAGTCACTCATGCTAATAAAGAATCAAACATCCATTTACCTGTATATACAGTTATACACACACCACCACACTTACTTTTACAGAAACTTACACATACTTAGTCTTTTAAATAATCACTTATAGAAACACATACTTATTCATACAGGCACTCTTCCAATCTCTCACTCGCACATATACTTACTTATATACACCAATAGTCATATATACTAGTTTAAAACATATGTAGTTACTCATAAAGACACTATTGAGACAGTCATTCACTCACTAACACACCCATACACACACTCATCCACCCATACGGTCCTACACACATGCTGTCTTCAACACATACAAACAGTGAGTCACTCATTCATGCACCTATGCACTACATAATAACCCCCACCGAACCATGAAGACACTCAGACACTCATACTGATACTCAAAAAACCAACTAATAACCTATATAGACACTCATGTAGCTACTCACCAACCCATGCAGCCACTTATATACAAAGTGAGAGACTGATACAGGTATTTACACATTTAAACATTACTCACTTAGCCATGTATTCATAAAGATACACTTAATCAGTCAGTTACACAATCAATTTTTCAAAAACAAATCATCAATTTAGACACTTATATACTCATTTATTCTTCCATCGACCTTGAGATATACATATATTAAACATTTTTACTTTTCAGAAAAACACACATTCACTGGATGATGTCATCAGTGATGTCATTTGAGATGTCATCAGTGATGTCATGAGTGATGTCACTGACCATGTCATGAGTGATGTAATATGTGACGTCATCAGTAGTGCATTGCGGGCGCGCGAGTTATAGTTAGCTGAACTAACTATAACGGGGGAATTTCAATGGTTTTTTACGAGTGAAATGTCCAGCTAACTATAACATGTGTGAAACCTTTGGTTTTTTCATTGAATTTCTAAGGTTTTTTAAATGCTAATTCCTAACTATAACGTGTGTGAAACCCATGGTTTTTTTCAGTGAATATATATCTGATGACATCACCCAGTGAATGTGTGTTTTTCTGAAAATTAAATATGTTTTATATATGTATATCTCAAGGTTGATGGAAGAATAAATGGGTATATAAGTGTCTAAATGGATGATTTGTTTTTGGAAAAATTGATTGTGTAACTGACTGATTAAGTGTATCATAGTGAATACATGGCTTAGTGAGTAATGTTTAAATATTTAAATATCTGTATCAGTCTCTCACTTTGTGTATAAGTGGCTGCATGGGTTGGTGAGTAGCTACATGGGTGTCTATATAGGTTATTAGTTGATTTTTTGAGTATCAGTCTGAGTGTCTGCATGGTTCGGTGGGGGGTATTACGTAGTGCATAGGTGCATGAATGAGTGACTCACTGTTTGTATGTGTTGAAGACAGCATGTGTGCAGGACTGTATGGGTGGATGAGTGTGTGCATGGGTGTGTTAGTGAGTGATAGACTGTCTCAATAGTGTCTTTATGAGTAACTACATATGTTTTAAACTAGTATATGTGACTATCGGTGTATATAAGTGAGTATATGTGAGAGTGAGAGATTGAAAGAGTTCCTGTATGAATAAGTATGTGTTTCTATAAGTGATTGTTTAAAAGACTAAGTATGTGTAAGTTTCCATAGAAGTAAGTGTGGTGGTGTGTGTATAACTGTATATGCATGTAAATGTATGTTTGATTCTTTATTAGCATGAGTGACTATGTGTGTGAGTAACTCTATGGATGAGTGGCATTGTGTAACAGGATGTATAGGTGTATGAGTATATATGATGAGTGAGTACATGTATGAGTGACTGTATAGGACTGTTGGTGAATGAGTGGATGTGTATGTGGATCTTAGAATTACTGAATAGGTTGTTGTAACTGGTATTGGTATGTCCATTGTTTTGTAAATTTTAGTCTCTATTTTTGAATGTGTGTATCAAAGGTTATATTAGAGTGAGAGGAGGTCTGCCACTCTATCACAAGGATGATGTCATCAGTGATGTCATGAGTGATGTCATTTGAGATGTCATCAGTGATGTCATGAGTGATGTCACTGACCATGTCATGAGTGATGTAATATGTGACGTCATCAGCAGTGCATTGCGGGCGCGCGAGTTATAGTTAGTTGAACTAACTATAACGGGGGAATTTCATTGGTTTTGTATGAGAGAAATGTCCAGCTAACTATAACATGTGTGAAACCTATGGTTTTTTCAGTGAATTTGCAAGGTTTTTTAAATGCTAATTCCTAACTATAACGTGTGTGAAACCTTTGGTTTTTTCAGTGAATTTGTACGTTTTTTTAAATGCTAATTTTTGAATTATTAAATTTTTTTTTTTTTTATAATAAAAATAAAATTACTATGTATTCATTTATAAATTATCTGTATCCTTTTATTTGTTTTTGCTCTTTTTTTTAAATTTCAATTAGGATAAAGTTGAACAGTTTATTTAATTTTTGCAATTAATTTTTCTCCACTTTTTTTTTTTATATAAATTCTTGGGGTGCGCGCTCTGAGCGTGCTCCTAGTACGTTTTCGTAAGTTTTTTATGAATACCGTCGTACGTTATTTACGTACGCATACATACGTTATAGTGTGCGCTGGGAGCGCGCACCCAGTACGTATGCGTACGTACGTACGCATGCGTGCGTGCGTCGTACGCGCTCCACGCGGTTCACTTCCGCATACGCTTAAATTAAGCGCAATAACGTTCGCATATACGCGTGTTCAACGTATGCGCGTTACGTACGTGCATATGACGTATACACATGCGCTCCTACGCGTTCGCGCATGCGTAATCACAAGGTGCGCGCTCGGAGCTTGCGCAGTGCGTGCACCTCGGGTTATATGCTTAATAAAACAACACTTCTTATTGGTTATCATTACTTTCAGTTTCTGATTGTTTCAACACCACACCCAATCCCCTCATGGCAAGTCATGTGATCATGAATCATCACTTTTGATTGGTTTGAAGTACTTTCAGTTCCAGATTCTTCCCAAACCACACCTACTCCCCTCATTATTAGTTCTGATTCCTTTGGAGAAGGAGCTATTCTGTTGTTGAGAGGCAATGGCTGAACAGCAACCATCTTCAGACAGTGACCAGGACACTCTTGAGAGGCAGAGGAACAGGAAGCAGAAAGACAGCTTTATATGGCAGTTTTTCACTTTTCCAGAGGGACAAAAAAAGGTAAATGCACCTAAAGTTACTTGTGTACTTTGTCAAAAAGTCTTGTCATGTGGGAATCCTAACAAAAAGTATTCTTTTAGCATTCACACTATGTTGAGGCATGTTGACAAAATGCATCCAGTGACTTTTCGTCAAGCTTCTGGAGCAAACCCTCCACCTGCTCAACCGACGACATCTGCACCAGCTCACCCGAGCACATCTTCGGCAGCTCAAGCGAGCACTTCTTCTGCAGTGGTGCCTTTGCCTTCTTCCACACCTCTTTTTGGACCACCTTGTTTTGCGAGTTTGTCCACACGCTGCACTGTTTGCGGTCGACTTATTTCTGTGGGTGAGACCAGTCTTGATCTCATTCAGAGAAAATTTGATGCGCATGAGTGCAGTAGGCCATAGATGTTTTTTCTTTTTTTTTTGTTTTTCTCTTCCTGTTTCCCTCCATTAACTCAAGGGCTCTTTTAAGAGCCACTTAAAAACTAAACCCCCAAGGATGTTTTTAAAAAATTAAAAAAAAAAAAAAAAAATTAAATGTACAAAAAGAGGTGAAGAAATGCAAGCATGAAAAGGGAGGATTGAGAAATACAAATATTTTTCACTTTTTAAAAAAAAAAAAAATTATTTTGAAAAATTTTTTTTTAGTATTTTGCAAGGGAACAGAATTTCTTTTTTTATTTTTTCTTTCTAGTTCTGCAAAAAAAGAAAAAAAGTATTAATATTCTATCATACATTACAAGAGCATTACTTGTTTTTACATATTTTACAAAGCAATTTTTTGCCCTTTTTTTGCTGTTTTCAGAATTTTTTAATTTTCACTTAAAATAGTGAAAACAATTGTATTCATCATTTAACAGCGGGCAAAAAAAAAACAATCTGAAAGATTGTTTAAAAAAAGCCCAAAAACTATCCTCACTAAAATATACCTTGTTAGAAATATTACATATATATTACAAGTCCTATTCTAGATGAATACAAATTTTCTAGATAAACCGTCTTTAAACCTTGTCGCAAAAGCACACATGCCAAAATAATTTCTGTCAAAGGAGTCCACAATTGTTTTTATTACTTTTCCTTTAGGCCAAATAGTAATTTCAAAATCCTTTTTAAGTGATATCTTCAATTATAATCCTTTAAAATTACAAAAAATGCTTTCTTCAGATGCAGTTTTTATTTTTCAAAATTTAGGTTTCAGAAAAATTAAGTAAGACTTGGATAAATCATAAGGCAAACGTTGCTTGAAAATCAATTGGGAATCATTACACAGTGTCCAGCCTTTTTCACATTTAAGATAAACTGTGTAATGTCCAGAAGTTACAGTAGGTCCTTCATGAAAAATTATTGCAACTGTAACAAAAGTTTTTCCAGAAATTGATAATTGTTGTCCTGTAAACTTCTTTATTAAAGTATCCAATTTTGAACCATCAGCTCTACAACGTTGCATCATTAAAATTACATACTGACCATATTTCTGTAAAAATAACGTGGAAAACATGTCAGATTTACATTCAGAACATTCCATGTTGTGATTGGCATCTTTAACTAATTTACTAAAAGTCACTGATTTACTTTGTGGTAATGGTAAAAATATGAACCTTTCTGAATCAACATTACTACTACATGTGTTCATACAGTTTTCACAGCAATGTTCCCATTTGTAACAGACACCAAATACGTTTTCTACTTCTACTCCTTCATCTTCAAGTACACTCAAAATATATATTAAGAATTCCTGTGCATCTTGCTGGACATTTTCTTTAAACTGTGTAGAACCACAACATACATCTAAAAGATTTCTAACATCAGTAGCACTTTCTATTTCAGTTTTATCAGTACTCAGCTTCTCAAAAAGGAGACCCAGCAGAGAACACAATCTTTTTCCATGATTTACTATTATCTGTTCTAGCAACTTTTCAAGATAAAATACAACATTCAGCACTACATTTGCATAGCAGTTGACACCAGAGCTACTTTCAAAATGGCAACCAACAACCTCTTCAACACTGTCCTTTTTCTTTTTGTTCTGTTCATCCACATTACAGATATTTTCAAATTTCCTTTTCCGAGAAACAACATGTTTTTCAATCACAGGATACTGTCCTAAATGAGGAGCATAGGTTCTTCTTAATCTATTATACTCCTTTACACAGTTTGTATCAGCACTAACTTTTGAGTCATCAAAGTCTATCATAAATAAACCAGATAATGTTTTTACTCGTGACAGAGCAACATATGCCATACCTTCTTTGAACACAGTAGAACCAATGTTTACAAAAGCACTATCTACAGTCAATCCTTGAGACTTGTGAATAGTTACAGCATATGCTAGAGAAAATGGAAACTGCTTTCTACGCACATATAAGTCTTTCACAAGCATGAAACGAACTGAACAACGACAAATGTCTTTAACTTCTTCTATCTGATCAAATTTTATTTTTAAACATTCAATTCCTTCTTTTTTCTGATAATTAATGAAACCCACAACTCTTCCCATAGCTCCATTCACTAAACCTTTTTCTACATCCAAATTTCTCCTTAAAATCACTCGACAATTCATGCAAACATATAGATTTTTTTCTAATCCACCTGTTTTGGAAATGTTCTTCTCTAGTGAATCCAATTTATTTTTCAGTTTGCCTGTTAATGTAAAAGTAATTCTTTCATGCTGAATTTTGTCCTCTGCTTCCATTTTTTTAATCTCTTCCTTTTCCAATTTCAAAAGTTACTCATTGAATATTGAGCACTCACGTAGTGTTGGCATTAAGCAGATTACAGTATTTTTTTCAGCAATGTTCTTGTATATTTTCTCTGCAACTATTTCTTCATTTGGAAATAAATTATGTAGCATCCTACTCTGTAATGCTTTTTTGCCAACTTCTGTGAGTAGTCCAATTCTGATATCTTTCAGAATACTTGCATAATCTTCGTCGTTTGCTTGTCTCATATTGGTAGTGAGTTCTTTGTACTCAAAGAACGACCAAATATTCGCATTACCAATGCTTCCTAATGACTTCTTCGTGTCTTCATGTGTCACAGTATTAAACACTGGTTGTCCTTTAACTGGAGTGAGCTGTAAAAGATCTCCAAAAACTATGACGTGTTTACCTCCAAATAACACGTCATAGTCTCTCTTAAGAATTTGTTGCATTCTTAAATGCACAAAGGCAAGCATTAAGTTTGAAACCATGCTCACCTCATCAATAATGAGTACTTGCATCTTCTTCAACACTCTTGAAACTTCGAAGCATGCTTCTCCAGTTAGCTTGTGGTATTCTATTTTGTTCTCATGCTCCACTGGTAACATTAGCAAGCGATGTAAGGTAATTCCTTTTATGTTATAGGCTGCTAACCCAGTTGGAGCAGTTACCACACAAGACAAATTTGAAGCTGTTTTTTGCTGTAGGTAGCTTCTGATGACTTTTATTAAGAAACTTTTACCAGTTCCAGCTTGTCCACTCACATACAACCTGATTGGTTCAAATGATGTGCATGAGCGCTGTTTTTTTTCATGTAGTAATCCATGATCAATTTTTTTGGTGACTTCTTCATAAATTTGTTTTTGTTCTTCATTCAGTTGTTGTTCCAGATTTAGTAAGTCGATTGAATCTTCCTTTGCTTGATTCATAGCCGTTTCTACTTCAGTCATGGCTACTGCAGCTTCATTTTCTACGATTGGTTGTCCTAGGGGATCTTGACTAAGTGTTCCTGAACTTTGGCTGTCTTGAGAACTGTCTCTAGCTACTTCAGCTGCAATTTTTGCTTCCTGTTCATTTTCTTCATTTAACATTTGGACATAAGTTGTGAAAGTACTGCATTCTATGCTGTCTTTGCTAGCATTAAAAGAATCTTCATAGCTTTGAAATTCTCCCAGTAGTTCGTCCTCTGAACGCCATGGTTTAAACAGCTGTAAAAGAGCCAAGTAGTAAAATTCCTTTTTGTCAGTAGTGTCGCAACTCAGCTTCCTGTGATTTATCAAACTTCCTTTTGTTTGCTTCACCAAACATCCTTCCTCACCAATGACTTTATATTTTCCATAGTTGATGTCTTCTGTGGCTTTCCGTGAAAAAATGTAGTTCTGCAGCACTTCATAGAGACACATGTTCTCAAGATGATGACTTCTTTTTGGGTAATATGTGTCCAACATGTTTGTTTTCAAAATATCTGTACTTTCTGGGTCGTTCTCGGCCAAATATTCAATTTCTCCAACAGATTTCAGTACCCGATTTCGCATTCCTGCAAGGCCTAAACTGACCCAAATTATTCTTCTGGATTTCGAGTAAAGACTTGCAGATGATAACCTATCTGAGCATTCGTAGGATCCAATTTCTCGATGCGATAACATCTTTAAACTGAAACTGTATAGCTTCTTACTGACAGTCTTCTCGTGAGAAATCTCTTCCCACATTTCCTTCAATTCTGTTTTCTCAGATTTAGTGATGTAATATGTGACATACTGAGCAACAGCAATAGAATTGTCTGCCACATACTGAATATCCATGTTAGCATTCCACATGGATAAAATGACTGGGTTGAAGTCATTTATAAATTTTGACTCTTCTTTTCTTCTTAGGTTGTATGTATTTTTGGGAGATTTTCTGGTTATAGTATGTCGCACAGCTGACATAAAACTGTTGACTCTTCCTTTTGAAAGAACAGGTCTAGGAAATCCAAATTGACACTTTGTGTAGAATTTATCTTTGGTCTTGTACTTCCGTCGACAGTATTTTCCACACCGATGACTTTGGAAACGTAAAACTTGTTCTTTTAACTTTTTCTCTTCTGTGCTATTAGGTATAGCACATGTTGCATATTCTTCAATGAAAGATAACACTGCTTCATCAGCATCTGTTCCAAATTTTGGGGCATCCTTGATCCACAACAGCATATGAATATGAGGAGCACCTCTTGCCTGGTACTCTTTTCTCCAAAAGAAATCCACTACTTCTCCAAGAGGTGGATTTTTTTTATTGCAGATGAAGGACATCATAGCCTCAAATCTATGATTGAAATATCTGCAAACATTAACCGGATCCAATGAGCACAGTTCTCCTGCTGTCTTGTATTCAATGTTTTTAATGTTTGAATTTGCTTCTCGTAGAAAATCCAATAAATCATCCCAAGCATACTCGGCACAGCTTAGGGTTACAAACCATGTAGGAGTTCCTAAATTCCTTAACATGCATTTTAATTCACCATGGCGTCGGTACCAATATTCATTAGTCCCACGCTGACAAGCCATCAGATTGATCAGTTGTGTTTCCAAATGATCATCTCGGTGCTGCACTTTCTCCATAAAATCCTTAGCAGACACATTATGTAGATGTACTCCACTTTTTAAAATGTGATTTACTGCATAAGATAATGCAGACAAGTCGCTTTCAAATAAAAGATGAAACAAATAAGGAATACTTTGATGAAATCTTGAATCTTCAGCATATAGTCTTGTAGTCCGATACTCAGAAGCTGGAATCTGTTCTGGGCGTTCATCGTATCGTCCACCTTTTCCTGTAGGAAACAGCTGAGGAAAACATCGAGCTTCCAAGCTCTTCTCCCATACACTCACGGGAGTTCCTTTTGCTTTCTTCATCTGAAACAGATCAATAGTGTCTCCCATAACTTCTTTTGAATGAAGAGGATGTATGCTAAAATGTTCATAAATTTCTTCTTCCTTTGACTTGTCCACTTTTTCAATTTGTCCAGTTGGTGTTTCTGTGTCTTCTTGTAAATCTTCTTCTTCTTCATCTATATAAATTGATTCATACCATTTATTATTCCTTTTCAAATATAAATTTGCTCTTTGTACTTTCCGTACATCTACCAGCTCCTGCCAAATCTTCTTATTCTTTGTAGGTACACCATTAACCAGAATAACTAATGGTTCAGTTTCCAAAGTATCTGCATCAATAGTTTCCATATTTTTTTTCAAATCCAAGGGCAAATACACCACTCTTCCTTTTAAACCTCTCAGTAAATCTGAAGGAGGTAATTTACCAGTTTTGGGCTCCATACGTACTATGGTCTGGAATGGATGAACACATTGAATGAGTATAGACTCATATGTATTTAAATCAGAAAGTTCGGCAGGAATAGCATCTAATTCTAAATTATTATGTACAGATCTGGTCGGCATTCTATTTTCTTCTAACTTGTTATAACAGTATTTACAAATACGCTGATCTTCACCCAATTCAAAACAATTTTCCAGAAATATATATGTTGCAAAATCCTTCCACTTATAATTATCTTCATTTTCACTTTTTTTATACAGATCAACATTCCTTGTTTGAATTTTATAATGGCTTCTGCGGCAACAAATACAAGTAATATTTGGTCTTTCATTAGAGATGATAGTAAATTTTGTCATTTCTTCCTCAAAATTTTTAGTAATAATGAGTTCTACATTCTGTTCCTCATTTTCCTCATTAACTGTGTCCTTTTCTGCACTTTCTTGTTCTGGACCAAAGTAACAAAACTGAATCTCATCAGTAACCTTCACTACATCTGATACAGATCCACGGAACAGAGCATTATTCAACTCATTCAACTTTACTGCTGGACTTTTAGCAAAATACAATGTTCTCACAAACTTTCTCATTTCAGTATGATGAACAGCCAGCATCCTAAAGTGATGAAAAACACTTTTACACACTTTTCTAGATAGACAAGCCAGAGAATGTCCTTGCAAACCAGTATTCTCTCTCACTCTGCATGGATCTAGTGTTTGAAGCACCTTCATCTTCTGTTTTACACTCTTTTTACTATATTCTCTTAGAAAGTCACGTAATTTATCAATAGATTCCTGACGCACAGTACAAATACTACTACAGTTCCAAGTGTACACTGGGGCTTTTGGACGTCTCCCCATAGCCTCAGCAGCCATTACTTCTTCCTCATTTCTTGGGACCATTTTCTCTTTTTCCATCACACAACCATCCTTAACTTCATATGCTCTACCATTGGTGTCAACTGCATGCAACAAACTATTACTTTGAAGATAACTCTCTTCATTAAAAAATGGTTCAGTACTTGAACTGTGCTTCCATTCTCCCAAGAACACTTCACAAAAGTTACTTTTTTTCACTTCTCTTTTCCTTTTGCTTTGTGACTTCATTGCATTGACTAATTTATCTAATCTACGCATCCTATTCAAAATTAGAATAAAAAGTTTTCTTTTTATTTCCAAAGCCTTACTTACAATATTTTCTATAAATTTTTTTTTCTTAATAAATTTTGTTTTTTTCTTATATTTTTTCACATCCTTTAGCAAATTTAACATCACACTTCTCTGAAACATTTTTCGACGAATGTTTTTAAAATCTAATTTTCTTGTTAAATCATTTTTACATACTTCTGATTGTACATTAGCTTTTGTTTTTTGCTGTTGACTCTGTTGTTGCTTTGTACATAAAACACTGTTTGTTTTACATTTATTTTTGCCATTTTTTTGTTTTTTGAAGAAATCTCTACTCTGCTTACCAGTAGACCTTTTCTTTTTGCCATCACCAGCTTCTCCTCCTATTTTGTTTTCCCAGTTTTGTCCAGATATACTTGTTGTTGCTTTTCTTTCCTCTTTCTTGTCCTTAAAGGCATTTTTTTATTTTTTCACTGTTGCTCAGCAATACCTGCAAGAAACTTAAAAAAAAATCTTTTTTGTAATTATAATTCATTAAAATATTTTTTAAGCTTTTCATTAATTTCAAATGTTTTACCATTTGCCTCTCATTTGTGATTTACTAATTTGTGCAGAGTGCTAACCACCACAGTTGAAAAAAAACAAGCAGTCCCTTTCCTGCAAGTGCATGTTTTACAGAACAACTGCAACACAAATTACATCTCTGGCCACAATTCCTGTGCGCACACAGCCTCATGGTGTGCTTCTAAGCAGAAAACAGAATTTGATTTGCAAATTCAAAGCACATTTACTACTATGGTAGAGCAAGTGATAATTACTGTTACAGCCTGACACATTTTCCTTGTAGATCACAGAGGCAGAAAAGAGCACGTGTCCTATCAGCTACTTCATACCATGAGCATCTACAACCTGGGTGAGTGATTAGACTAGAGCAAAGAAAATGAGGCCTTGATGATGTTTTTATGTGTTTGCGTTACACACTGCTATCTGAAACATCACACAGAACTGAGTACTACACATGGGAGTGTTGGAGAAGCTGCTGCGTGTGTGTCAAGAGTGTGTTTCTTGAGACTGTGTATTCTCTGGTGCAAGAGAGATGAACAAGGAGACTTCCAGAACTGCATGAAGACTGCAGGGATGTATGTAACAGTGCATGTGTGCTAAGGGATAATTTGTGTAAAGACAACAGGCTGCCCCTTTCCTGGGACTGCAATTCTTACTGAACAACAACTTCACAAATTTAATCTCTGCCCACAATTCCTATGCGCACACAGACTCATGCCATTTTTTTAGGAACATAACACAGGCTGCCCCTTTCCTGGGACTGCAATTCTTACTGAACAACAACTTCACAAATTAAATCTCTGCCCACAATTCCTGTGCGCACACAGACTCATGCCATCATTTTAGGCACATAACACAGGCTGCCCCTTTCCTGGGACTGCAATTCTTACTGAACAACAACTTCATAAATTAAATCTCTGCCCACAATTCCTGTGTGCACACAAACTCATATTGTCATTTTAGGCACATAGCCGAGGCTGCCCCTTTCCTGGGACTGCATTTCTTTCAGAACAACAACTTCACAAATTAAATCTCTGACCACATTTCCTGTATACACACAGACTCATGCTATGTTTTTTGGAACAAAACAGTGTTCCTGAATAGTACCAAATTACTGTTACAGCCTGACACATTTTCCTTATCATTTACAGAGGCAGAAAACAGCACATGTCCTAACAGCTCCTTGAGACCATGACCATGTGTTACAGGGTGAGTGATTAGACTAGATCAATGAAAATGAGGCCTTGGTGACGTTGAATGTGTTTGCATTACACAGTGCTATCTGAAATATCACACAGAGCTGAGTACTACACATGAGAGTGTTGGAGAAGGTGCTGCGTGTGTGCCAAGAGTGTGTTTCTGGAGACTGTGTATTGTCTGGTGCCAGACAGATGAGCAAAGAGACTTCAAAACTGCATGAAGACTGCTGGGATGTATGTAACAGTGCATGTGTGCGAAAGGTTAGTTTCAGGTTTGTACATATGGCAACTACCTGTGCCTTTGCTATTTAGAAAGAGAAATCTACCCTGTTGGTTTCAAATGTTTTAGCTTTTGCCTCTCATTTGCGATTAAGTGATTTCTGCTGAGTGCTAACCACCGCATTTGAAGAAAACAAGCTGTCCCTTTCCTGCAAGTGCATGTTTTACAGAACAACTGCAACACAAATTACATCTCTGGCCACAATTCCTATATGCACACAGCCTCATAGTATGCTTCTAAGCAGAAAACAGAATTTGATTTGCAATTTCAAAACACATTTACTACTATGGTAGAGCAAGTGATAATTAGTGTTACAGCCTGACACATTTTCCTTGTAGATCACAGAGGCAGAAAAGAGCACATGTCCTAACAGCTCCTTGAGACCATGAGCATGTGCATTCTGGGTGAGTGACTACACTAGAGCAAAGGAAATGAGCCTTATTGACGTTGAATGTGTTTGCGTTACACAGTGCTATCTGAAACACCACACAGACCTGAGTACTACACTTGGGAGTGTGGGAGAAGCTGCTGCGTGTGTGCCAAGAGTGTGTTTCTGGAGACTGTGTATTGTCTGGTGCAAGACAGATGAGCAAAGAGACTTCCAAAACTGCATGAAGACTGCTGGGATGTATGTAACAGTGCATGTGTGCTAAGGGTTATTTTCAGTTTTGAACATATGGCAACTACCTGTGCCTTTGCTATTTTGAAAGGGAAATCTACCCTGTTGGTTTCAAATGTTTTAGCTTTTGCCTCTCATTTGCAATTAAGTGATTTCTGCTGACTGCTAACCACCACATTTGAAGAAAACAAGCTGTCCCTTTCCTGCAAGTGCATGTTTTACAAAACAACTGCAACACAAAATACATCTCTGGCCACAATTCCTATATTCACACAGACTCATGCTGTGTTGGTAGGCACAAAACACAGGCTGCCCCTTTCCTGGGTCTGCAATCCTTACAGAACAACAACTTCACAAATTAAATCTCAGACAACAATTCCTATATGCACACAGACTCATGCTGTGTTGGTAGGCACAAAACACAGGCTGCCCCTTTCCTGGGTCACCAATTCTTACAGAACTAATGCTAATTTCAAATGTGCTGCCATTTTTCTCTCTTTTCTTTCAAAGTGATTTCTGCTAAATCCTAACCATCACAATTAAAAACAAGCTGTCCTTTCCTTTCAACTGCAAGTCTTACTTTTCAACAGCAACGCAAATTAAATCTCTGTCAACAATTCTTCTCTGCACACAGACTCATGGTTTGATGGTAGGCACAAAACAGTATTCCTCATTCTTACCAGTACACATAAACTTATTGTGAAAACATACTCCATAATATCTTACAAGTTCAAAACAGTTAAATATCTCGCAAACCTCAAAATGTAAAACATAACTTTTGAAGAAGATTCACAATTCTAATTTTTATCTCAAAAATCACCACATACATCCCCTCTCAAACTCATAACTCACCTTTTAAAATAGTTAGTTGAGAAAGAAATGTGCCACTCAAACAGCAGACTATCAGAGTCAGAATATCAGAGCTCCACACCTCTCTCCTCTCTCCAGAACCAGTAAATGGCAATATTTCCCTCTCTTTTTTCACACATATACATGTTAATTTCAAATCTCAGTGCTTCCCACTTTTTTTCAAATGAAATCACACATTTCTATTGGTTGAAAACTTCAACCCCTTTCCAAATGTACCCTTCCCCCAACTTGTCTCCTGCCTGCTACCATAGCAACAGGTCATGGAACACTGCTGTGAGGAGAGAGGTCAGAAGTTCAGCAGACAATGTTTCATATCCAAAGAGCAAGAGTGCTTGACTTTTCAAACCTAACAGCAAATCCATAGTAATGTTCTTTGGTAACACATTTTTCTGAACCAATACAAAACATGTTTTTTAAAATTTAAACATACAGCCCAGTTTTTAGTGTAGAATGGTTTGAAACAGCCAATGAGTTCTTTTTATAAAAAAAACTATGTGTGCCTCCATTTTTCAACTGTCTTTCATTTCATATTGCCTTTCTACTGAAAGACACCTCCTGAGTGCATCCAGATCTCCTTGGAAGATGTTCAAAATATAAATCTTTTTTTTTTCCCTACAAGGTCCTACTCTGACCCCCCTACAATGCCTAGTGGGTCAATATCTCCCCACTCTGCCCCCTTTTCACGTTCTCCCCCTTTGTTTATCACCCCCTCTTTATGCGAGAGACAAAATGGCGGCCGCCGATTCCTGATTTCCACCGATTCGAATGTTTACTGACATCTAATAACCAATCAGAAGTGCGCTCGCGCACGCCAGGGTGCGCGCACAGGACTTGCTCAGTGCGCGCACGCTGCGCGCGTACAGATATATATATTGATTTAAATGCTAATTTCTCAGGAAATACTGAACAGATTTACACCAAACCTGCAAAAGGCACTTCATGGACCTTATGGCTACCTCTCTGCCAAATTTCACATGATTCTGTTCAGCTGTTCGGGCTGTAGCTGCGACTAAAGTCCCTATGGAAAAATGCATGGGGAAAATGCGTTTTGGGACCCCCCTTTTTTCTCGGCCCCCACTTGACGAATCACCCCGAAACTATCAGGGTAGGAGCTGAGCAGAGCGCCCCATTAGTTTTGAAAATTTCGCGAGGATTCGTCAACCGGCGCCAAAGTTATTCAAAATAGAATTTTGAGATTTCCTATGGAAACACGGTCCTAACTATAACTACCTACTGGCGACCGCCAGTAGGTAATATATATATATATATTCCCTGAAAAAACCATAGGTTTCACACACGTTATAGTTAGGAAATAGCATTTAAAAAACCTTGCTAATTCACTGAAAAAACCATAGGTTTCACACATGTTATAGTTAGCTGGACATTTTACTGATAAAAAACCAATGAAATTCCCCCGTTATAGTTACTGTAGGCAACTATAACTCACGCGACCGCAATCCTCTGCTGATGCTAATACTGTATTTAGACACTTATTTGCCCATATCTTCTTCCATTTAATTTTAGCTATACATATATTACAAATATTTTTTTTTCATAAAGACACATATGTCATCAGCAGAGGATTACGGTCGCGTGAGTTATAGTTGCCTACAGTAACTATAACGGGGGAATTTCATTGGTTTTTTATCAGTAAAATGTCCAGCTAACTATAACATGTGTGAAACCTATGGTTTTTTCAGTGAATTAGCAAGGTTTTTTAAATGCTATTTCCTAACTATAACGTGTGTGAAACCTATGGTTTTTTCAGTGAATTTGTACGGTTTTTTAAATGCTAAGTTACTTTACGCCATTTGTGGCGTGCGCGCCCACTTAACGCAGTTCGTTCCGTGCACGGTTTTTATCAACTTTAATAAGCCCTGTACATTTGGTGGCCTTCGGCCACCAAAAGCACAGGGGGTGAGGTCAATGTGGATAGTGTTTTTTTTATTTCGATTTTATAATTTCATGTTGCCAAAATTACGTTTTTTTTCTCTATTAATAAGCCCTGCACATTTGGTGGCCTGTGGCCACCAAAAGCACAGGGGGTGGGGTAAGTGTGGATAGTGTTTTTTTTATTTTTATTTTTTTACCGTAAGCGTACGGTAAGCTTACGGTAAGCGTACGGTAAGCGTACGGTAAGCGTACCCCGCGAAATTGCCGAAAAAAAAATAAAACCGTTTTTGCTCTTGGGGGATGTTTGGGGACTCCCTCAACATGACTATGTGGGAGGGAGTTGTCAAAACAGCCCCGTAACATGTTTTTGGCCATCATGTTTGATAAACAACACTCAGTGCGAGAGACAAAATGGCGGACGCCGCTTCCTGGTTTCGGCCGATTCGAATGTTTACTAAGATCTAAGAGCCAATCAGAATCGCGCTCGCGCACGCCACCGTAAGCTTACGGTAAGCGTACGGTAAGCGTACGGTAAGCGTACCGTAAGCGGGCTCAGATATATATATTGATTTAAAGGCTATTTTCTCAGAATCTACTGAACAGATTTACACCAAACCTACAAAAGGCACTTCCTTGACCTAGGGACTACCTCTCTGCCAAATTTCTAGTAATTCTGTTCAGCCGTTCGGGCTGTAGCTCGTTCTAAAGGTCCTATGGAAAAATGCATGGGAAAAACGCGTTTTGGGACCCCCCTTTTATCTCAGCCCCCGCTTGACGAATCCCCCCGAGACTTTCAGGGTAGGAGCGGAGCGTAGCGCCCCACCTATTTTGAGAAATTCGCGAGGATTGGTCGACCGGCGCCAAAGTTATTCAAAATAGAATGTTGAGGTTTTCCTATGGAAACGTGGTCCTAACTATAACTACCTACTGGCGACCGCCAGTAGGTAATATATATATATATATATATTCACTGAAAAAACCATAGGTTTCACACATGTTATAGTTAGCAGGACATTTCACTCATGAAAAACCAATGAAATTCCCCCGTTATAGGTAGTGCAGGCAACTATAACTCACGCGACCGCAATCCTCTGCTGATGACGTCAGATATTACATCACTGTATTTAGACACCAATTTACCCATGTCTTCTTCCATTAATCTTTAGCTATACATATATTACAAATATTTATTTTTCATAAAGACACATATGTCATCAGTGATGTAATATCTGACATCATCAGCAGAGGATTGCGGTCGCGTGATTTATAGTTGCCTGCACTAACTATAACGGGGGAATTTCATTGGTTTTTAACGAGTGAAATGTCCTGCTAACTATAACATGTGTGAAACCTATGGTTTTTTCAGTGAATTTGCAAGGTTTTTTAAATGCTAATTCCTAACTATAACGTGTGTGAAAACTATGGTTTTTTCAGTGAATTTGTACGGTTTTTTAAATGCGAATTTTTTTTTGAGATTTCTGGTAAAAAATAATATCCAACCTATGTATAAAATAATATATGTACTATATCCTGCATTATGGAATGATTAATTTTTTAAAAATTAATGTTTACATAGAGTTGTTGTCTTCTACAACACTTGAAACTTGTATTTTTTTTTTAATGCATTTTTTGCCGTGCGCGTACGGTAAGCTGACGCTACGCGCTCCATACGTCATAAGTATGGTGCGCTTACGTAATATGTACGTGACGTACGCGTACACGCATGCGCGTTGCGCGGAACCAACGTCGCGGTTACGCGGGTGCGCGTAATGCACATGCATGAGTGTGTCCTACGTACGCGCTCCGTAAGCGCTCCGTAAGCGCATATTTACGTCACGTTTGCGCATGCGTACTTGTTTACGAACGCGTACCGTAAGCTTACGGAGCGCGCACGGTAGGTCATGTGATCCACAAAGAACACTTTTCATTGGTTGAAACTACTTTCAGTTCCAGAAACTTCCCACACCACTCCCATTCCCCTCATTACTGCTTGAGATCCCCTAGGAGAAGGAGCCGAATTGACATTGAGATACAATGGCAGAACAGCAGTCCTCTTCTGAGAGTAAGCCTAGCAGCACCATCATCAGACAGAGAAGGAGGAAACAAAAGGATTCTTTTGTGTGGGAGTATTTTACTTTTCCAGAGGGGCAGAAAAAGGTCAATGCTCCATTGGTCACTTGCAGACTTTGTGAGCGTGTTTTATCTAGAGGAGATCCAAGGAAGAAGTATTCCTTTGGAAATCACTCTATGATGAGACACCTTAGGGATAAACATCCCAGGACCTTTGCTCGACATACTGAAGAAAACTCTTCAGTAAGTCACCGGAGCCCAACCTCAGAAGTTCAGCCGAGTACATCATCGGCAGCTCAGCTGAGCCCTTCCTCTGAGGTGGGAGCATCACCTTCTTCAGCTCCTCTGGACATTAACCCTCGATTTCGGAGGGTTTCAATGAGGTGTACAACGTGTTGTGGTCTTATTGTTTTTGGGGAGACCAGTGTTTCCCTTATTAACAATAAGATAGACTAGCACGTTTGTAGACGTTCATAATATTCCCATTCTTTCTTTCCTCTATCCCTGTATTAACCCAACGGCTCTTTTAAGAGCCAACCTTACCTCACAATTTTTTTTATTTTTTTTTAAGCTTTCCTTTTTGAAATTTTTTTTTTGCTGTGCGCGTACGGTACGCGTGATCGCGGAATAGTTACACGAAGTTCGCGGAATTTTCTCGCGGAATTTCTCAGTTTACTCCGTGCGCGTATGCTGCGCGCATTCCGCGATTTTTCGAAAAAAAATTAAAATTAATTTTTGCCCTTGGGGGTCCTTCTGGGACCCCCTGACAAAGGCTAGGGGGTCAGGAACTGTCCATCCTGCCCCCTTTTCACGTTCTCCACCTTTGTTTTTCACCCCCTCAGACTGCGAGAGACAAAATGGCGGCCGACACTTCCTGGTTTCGACCGATTCGAATGTTTACTAAGATCTAACAACCAATCAGAATCGCGCTCGCGCACGGCGGCGTGCGCGTACGGTAAGCTTACGGTACGCGCTCGGAGCGCGCCTATAGATATATATTTTGATTTAAATGCTATTTTCTCAGCAAATACTGAACACATTTACACCAGACCTACAAAAGGCACATCCCTGACCTGAGGACTACCTCTCTGCCAAATTTCAAGTAATTCTGTTCAGCCGTTCGGGCTGTAGCTTGGACTAAAGGTCCTATGGAAAAATGCATGGGGAAAACACGTTTTGGGACCCCCCCTTTTTCTCAGCCCCCGCTTGACAAATCCCCCCGAGACTTTCAGGGTAGGAGCGGAGCGGAGCACCCCACCTATTTTGAAAATTTCGCCAGGATTCGTCAATCTGCGCCAAAGTTATTCAAAATAGAATGTTGCGGATTTCCTATGGAAACACGGTCCTAACTATAACTACCTACTGGCTACCGCCAGTAGGTAATATATATATATATATATATATATATATTCACTGAAAAAACCATAGGTTTCACACACGTTATAGTTAGCTGGACATTTCTCTCGTAAAAAACCATTGAAATTCCCCCGTTATAGTTAGTTCAGCTAACTATAACTCGCGCACCCGCAATCCACTGCTGATGACGTCACATATTACATCACTCATGACATGGTCAGTGACATCACTCATGACATCACTGATGACATCTCAAATGACATCACTGATGACATCACTGATGTCATCATCCATTGAGTATGTGTTTCTGAACAATTTTAATATGTTTAATATATATAGGGAAAGGCCTGTTGAAGAATGAGTGGGTGTACAAGTGTGTAAATGTATGATTTTCTTTGGTGCGTAACTGACTCTATAAGTGAGTCATTAAATGTATCTTACTGCAGACTAGTGACTAAAATGTGTGAATGTCTGTATGTTTCTGTCTGTTGGTGTATAAGTGGCTGCATGGTTTTGTGAATAGCTATATGAGTGTCTATATGGGTTATCGATTGGTTGTCTGAGTATCTGTATGGGTGCCTGAGTGTTAGTTTGGGTAGGCTGTGTGTGACTCTGTGCATAGATGTGTGAGTGGGTGATTCTATGGGTGCATGGTTTTAAGAGTGCATCTGTGATGGACTGTATGGTTGAGCGAGTGTATATATGGCTGTGTTATGGATTGAATGTATATCTCAGTGGTACATTTGTTACTAACTACATATGTGAAAGGCAGTATATATGTGTGTAAGAGTATATAAGTGGCTAGATGTGAGAATGTGTGATTGTCACAGTGACTGTATGGATGAGTGTGTGCTTTTGTCAATGATTCTAATAGAGCATAAAAATGTGATACTATTTTTGTGAGCAAGGGAACTTGAGTGTGTATAACTGCATAGGTAAGTAAATGGCAGTGTGATTATTTGTATGAATGACTAGGTGTGAGAGTACCTCTATGGATGATTGGTAGTGTGTGAGTGTCTATATAGGTGTGTGTATAAATTCATATGATACTTTTTTATGGAGTGACTGTAACTATGAGTGACTTCACAGGTGAGTGTGTGGAGGTGTATGAAGACCTAAAAGTTAATATGTGGGTATGCAGTTATTGGTATTGCATTATTTATGGATATGAGAATGGAACTCTGTAATTTTGTGTTGGTATATCAAAGGTTTTATAAGGGTGTGAGAAGATGTGGTAATTTATCACATTGATGATGTCATTAGTGATGTCATCAGTGATGTCATTTGAGATGTCATCAGTGATGTCATGAGTGATGTCACTGACCATGTCATGAGTGATGTAATATGTGACGTCATCAGCAGTGGATTGCGGGTGCGCGAGTTATAGTTAGCTGAACTAACTATAACGGAGGAATTTCAATGGTTTTTTACGAGAGAAATGTCCAGCTAACTATAACGTGTGTCAAACCTATGGTTTTTTCAGTGAATTTGCAAGGTTTTTTAAATGCTAATTCCTAACTATAACGTGTGTGAAACCTATGGTTTTTTCAGTGAATTTGCAAGGTTTTTTAAAAGCTAATTTCTAAATATAACGTGTGTGAAACCTATGTTTTTTTCTGTGTTTTTGCATGGTTTTTTTAATTCTAATTCCTAACTATAATGTGTTTGAAACCTATGGTTTTTTCATTGCATTTGTTTGTTTTTTTACATCATTTTTTTTCTTTTTCTTTTTTCCTTTAAACACTATGCTACCTCTGTATATATTCATGGATTTAATGCATTCTTCAATATAGTAAGATTCACCTTTTTTAAATAAATGGTTAGATATAGTTGTATAACATAGTTAATATCTTCAACAAACCTCTATCTTTTTTTCATTTTTTATTTTTTAATTTTTTTTTGCCGTGCGCATACGGTAAGCTTACAGTAAGCGCACGGTTCGCTTTATGTACTGTGGTAAATAAAATACCGGACTGAATTTCATACGGAATCTTAAAATAAAGTAAATAGCTCAAAATAACAAGAGGCAGAATCCGTGGTATAAGAGGTTTTCTAAATGGGCTTTATTCCATTCAAAATGGCCGACTCGAGTCGCGGCCTTCAGGTTCCGTCACCACGAGGGTTCAGGAAGTGAAGTACAATAATTTATTGATAGACATGTATTTTTATAATAAGTACATTACAATGAAACGAATGTAGAAGGCGTAACATTTGATAAGAAAAGTGACAAAACAGGTACGTAATCGAAACTAGGCGTAATAAGGAATAAAAGAAACATGATTGGTTTGCATTATCAGACATAGGTGGATCTATAAGATAATACTTGGCATAGATGCGCGCGCAGCAGTATGACGTGTAATTGACGTGCAACTAGGGGGTGAAGGGGACTTGACATTAACTCTACATATGGAGACGAAAAGTCTGAGGGGTCAAGTCAACCTAATCCCAAATCATATCTAACATCCTATGTTTAGAGAACTATGTTATCCACAAGGAAGGACTCTCGGACAGAATCTATTCTATACTAACTGTGTGTGCGTGTACAAGCGTCTAAGTGTCTATATGAGATGCGAGGGGCAGAAAACTTTCCATGGCAGCAGGGCTATGAATCACTTGCAGGAGGACGGAAAGGCTGAGTCCCTTGCTTGTGAGCTAAAGGAAATGTTTACTTAAATCACTAGACAGGAATGCATCGGCTGAAGAGCAAAATAGATAATTCGAAGGTGAAATACAACTTCTTGGCAGACAGGCGAAAACTGGCCGAGGCAGGCACCGTTAGCTGCACAGGGAGTAGGACAAAGTTCATGGATACAGATGCGAGCTCAAGCTGAAGCTGTCAGAGACAGAGAGCAGGGAAAGGCTTTGAGGACAGAATCGGGCCTACTCGCCTGAACTGTAAAAATGGAGTAACTTAGCCATATAAAGTCGGTGGCCTGTCATACCTAGGAATCGAATATCCAGCCCATTGATGGCGGATCTGACAGAGAACATGTTGACGATAGACACACATATGTTTGCGTCTTAGAAACTGGAACTGGAGGGAACATACATGTACTTGTAACATGTATATAGAACCGTTGGGGTCCAAGATAGGGGACATAACTGATCAGGAAAATCCACATTTCCACATTCCCTCCTTGTCCCCTACTTGCCCTTCAAGAGATATCAATCTTCATCATTCCATCGATTTGCTCATGGAGCATCATTTCTTCTTCCTTCTTCTTCCGGTATTTTGAACGAGAACTGTGATATGGAATGCATGATGTGGCACACAGACCACAAATCGCTGGTCCACATTGTAGGCATAAACAACAACTGAAGAGCATAAGAAGGCCAATACCTAGGAAGGATAGAACTCTCCATCCCCAGGCTGATATCACACTCCAAAACCACCCGGACCACGTCCAAGTGCCTGGATTCTCGTGTATCTGGCTTACAATCTTATGAAGGCGTGTTATAGCTTTATATACAGATGGCGAATTTTCTGGTATGAATATGCAGCAGCTGGATCCGATGACCCTGCAAGCTCCGCCCCTATCGGCCAGGATGACGTCAAGGACAAGACGATTCTGGAGAACAACAATTCTCATCACTGATTGTTCCTCTGTCAGATTGCCTAGGGCGGCTATAGTCTCGTTTACTACAGCTTCAAGAGTCTTGGTTAGTCTACGTATCAGCTTACTATTTGATATAGTACCTATATAGGGAAAGATACCTTTATTGAAATCTACATACTTGTCCCATGCCGTCTCAGTATAATCGACAACTGGGAGATCTCTCCGCTCTCTTTTGTGTACTAAATGAACATGTCGATAATAATCAGGAGGAGCTAGGAAAACAGGTGGCAAAAGGAATGCGATGTAACAGGTACCATCCCAATCTAGAGGCAGACGCATATATGCCGTCTGACCACATATAAAGTAAGAATGGCGAAAAGCTCTAAATGAAGATTTACCTTGATCACTATATTCTACTGTAGTAACGCATTGGCTATGGCCCATGTGTATGGAACCAACTTTTCTTACACATAATTCACCCTTTACTGGGAATACTGACATAGTGGGCAGAATTAGTTCAACTTCGGATTTGACATTCAAAATCATAAGATTAGGCGTAAAATTACCTAATTTATACACTTCATTTTCTAAATCAGTTCCTGTTCTACTGGGGTGACCCTCCTTATTAGGGTGACAGACTTTGAATAAAACTAGATTCAGATTTCCCCATATCCAATGTTGTTGATAAACTGCTGTGTCTGGGTCTATGGAATTTAATAAACTAAACCATGCTCCACAGGAGCCATTGTGTGTGAATGGATGTGGAAAGAAAGGCAGAACTCCTTTGGTATTCTGATAGGGAGGGAGTCGGCCACACACCCAACAATTGGTGGCATTACTAGTCTGATGGGAATGATGTAACATACTAATGAAGGTGTTATTGCGCAGCGCAAGTCTATAGGACAACTCATGTGGGGGTAGGTCACTAAAAGAATGTTCATCAGTTATATTGAAAACACGTTTAGAAACAGGATAATACATATGCAACAATATACTTGCAGTAACTATTAAAAAACTCAAGGAAGACAAAATTAATAAAGTCACAATACAGTGGTTACGCAGTAATTTACAATAAGCATGTCGTTTCATTATGATTCTGGACTCTACATGATTCAGACCTAAGGGATACATGTCGGGACAGATTCAACCGCTTCACCTTGGAGAGGACTTAAACAATCAAATCGTCCGACAGCTTGGATCTGGACCTGAGTTTCTGTTTATAGAGTTCGGTGCTACTGGCCTCAGCCAAAGGTAGCTTTGAGTCAATGGGGGAAGACACACGGGAAGTACTGTCTGTGTCAGGAGGAAGTCCATGAAATTTTTTGATATGGCTGGTATGCACCCAGCCTTTCCTTCCTTCGATCTTCACAGCTGTTCTGGTCGTCAGCAGGACCAACTTAGGAAGTCTCCACCTTGGCTCCAGTTGGGTTTTCCGATCAAAATTCCTGACGAGGACATAATCGCCAGGAATTACATCATGAGGTTTCACCTCGGTGTTGTCGGGAAAAGCTGCGATTACCTGTGAACGACAAGATTGTAGTGCAGACATCAAGGAAGCCAGGTAATCTGTCAGCATATTACAGTCAACATCAGTTATTTTACGGGGTATAGGCGTCCCCCACATATTCGGTGGTCTACCAAAGATCACCTCATACGGGGATAGCCCTGTTCGAGAGTGTGCTACCATCCTCATGTAAAATAGCGCAACTGGTAAGGCTACTATCCAGTCCACACCCTTTTCCTGACATATTTTAGACAGTCTGATTTTTAAAAGTTGATTATGTCGTTCCACGAGACCTGCTGCCTCGGGGTGTCGGACACAGTGGAATTTCCACTGATATCCCAACAAGAGTGAGACATGTTTCATTAATTCGGATGAGAAAGGCTGGCCGTTATCTGAATATACAACACGTGGTAAACCGTACCGTGGGAAGAATTCTCGAACTAACTGTTTGGCAGTAGTCGGGGCAGTGTAATCTGATACGGGATACGCCTCTGTCCAACGGGAGAGAGCGCAGACAACTACGAGAACATATTTGAATCCTCGACAACGTTCCATCTGAATATAATCCATCTGGAGGACTTCAAAAGGATGGTCAGGAGGCTGAAATCCACCCTGCTCTACGGGAACACTCTTTCCTGGATTAAACTGACAACATATCATACAGGTACGAACTTTTTGTTTAGCTGCTGCTCGTAAATGTTTGTTGAACCAAATGTGCTGAATGCTGTCTAGCATAGCCTTCTCTCCCAAATGTGCTGGACTGTGAACTGTAGCTATAATGGCTTGAACCATGGAATCAGGGAGAAACCATACAGATTTCTCCTTCGTCATCCATCCTTGATCTGTCTGGATCCCTCCTAGTTCCGTCCACTTCTTTATTTCTTCTGCTGTGGCATGTGTCTGTATGTCAATTACGTCAAGTGCGGGATCCTTAATTGTCATACACTGTGTTGGGGTCTGAACTATTGGCTTTGTCATGTCTAATGTGCGATTCTGAGCAGTCTGTTTAGCTGTTCGGTCAGCTAAATCATTTCCTTGAGAAATGGTATCAGTAACCTTCGTGTGTGCTTTACATTTCATAATCGATATAGCAGTGGGTAGATGTATTGCGTCTAACAAGGCATGAATGAGGGGTCCGTGCTGAATGTGGGCACCATGGGACGTTAAATAACCTCTCTCTCGCCATAGCACGCCGAAGTCGTGTACAACTCCGAATGCATAACGTGAGTCAGTGTATACATTAACTTTCTTATTTGTGGCTTGAATACAGGCTTGTGTTAGAGCAATAAGTTCTGCTGCTTGGGCTGACAGAGTATCTATACAATGTGTCTCAATAACTTCAGTGTCTGTTGTGACTGCATACGCGGCCACTAAATCTCCTGTACTTGCTCTCATGCATGATCCGTCTACATACAACGTCAGGTCTGGATCTAACAATGGAACGTCTGTCAAGTCTTGTCTAGGTTTCGTCTTTATTTCAATGATTTCAACACAATCATGAGCTAGTGGGTCTGTTCCAATTACAGGTAATAGTGTAGCAGGATTCAATGTATTACACCGTCGGATCTCTATGTGTGGTTGAAACAATGTCAGTTCATAACCGGTAAGTCTTGCTATGGTCAAGTGTTGTGTTTGTGTTCGGTTCACAAGAACCTCTACTGCATGTGGTACTTGTACTGTCAATGGGTGTCCTAATACTATGGCATCGCTTTGTCTGATTGCTAAAGCTGTCGCTGCCACTGATTTCAGGCATGCAGGCAAAGCCTGAGCTACGGGATCTAATGTACTGGAAAAATAAGCACATGGCTTGCGTGATCCTGCTTGATCCTGAGTGAGTACTGACAAGGCAGTACCTTCGCGTTCTGTAACAAAGAGTGTAAAATGTTTGTTATAACATGGTGTTGCTAAAACAGGTGCTTGACATAAAGCTTTCTTTAGGCTTTCAAAAGCTTGTGTATGTTCCTGAGTCCAAGGGAGAACAGTCGATGTGGCTGCCTCCTGTGTGGTTAACTGAATGAGTGGTTTTGCTAGAAATGCGTACTGAGGGATCCACTGCCTACAATATGAAGTGAGGCCTATGAAAGCTCGCACCTCCTTTTGTGTCCGGGGTATTGACATGTTAGCAATTAACTGGATGCGATCTGGTGTAAGCTGCCTTCCCTCCTTGGACAGCGAGTGACCAAGATAAATAACTCGCTGAACACAGAATTGCAGCTTAGAAGGGGACACCTTGTGCCCCTTGTCGGCTAGGAAATGTAAAACTGTCAGAGAAGCTTTTTCACATTCTGACTCGCTTCTCGCGGTGATCAGCAGATCATCGACATATTGAAGCAGTGCAGTATTGACTGGCATGTGGATACTGTCAAGTTCTCGTTTCAGTGCTTGGCTGTAGATGCTGGGGCTTTCTGTAAATCCTTGAGGAGCGCGTGAGAATTTAAAGCTGCGCCCATTTAAACTGAATCCGAACAAGTATTGGCTTTCCGGATCTATTGGGACGCTGAAAAAGGCATTCTTGAGATCAATTACAGTAAAAAATGTTGCTTCGGAATCAATTGCTGTCAACAATGATGATATATCAGGGACCACAGGGAATTGTGGTACAATACACTTGTTTAGTTCACGCAAATCAATAACCAATCGGTACACTGGTGGGGCAGTAGGATCAGTTCGTTTAAGAATCGGAATTATCGGTGAATTACATACATTGGAGTCTGTTTCTACAACTACTCCCTGGGCAATTAGCTCATCAATGATTTTCAGCAAAGCCACTACAGCATCATGCGGTAACTTGTATTGTCGCATTCGTGGTAGTACCACTCCTGCTTTCAATGTAACTCGATAGGGTGTAATGTTCATGCAGCCAACATCCGTAGGGCCTTGTGCCCATAGATGTACTGGTAAAGTCTGTAGTCGGGGATCCATGTCTCTAGACACATAGTGACCTTTAAAATCACGCAAAAACAACCTTACTCCTTCCGGAGAACAACATATTATGGCTCCTAGTGCTTTCAGAGTTTTAATTCCTAACAGATTTTCTGGGCATGATTTAGTAAGCAATAAATCTGTAGTTCGTGTCAAAGGTCCTATCGTAAGTGGTAGAGGCTGTGATACTTCATTAACAGTAGGTTTTCCTGAAAAACCAAGGGAAACATTTTGAGAGCCTGAGAGGGGTGCCCCTGGAACTTCACTACGTTTTATGGTTGTTCGACTTGCCCCTGTATCGAGTAAGAATTTTCTATCTTGACCTAATAATTCACTATGTACATAAGGTCCTTCTTGATCTACAGGAATCTCGATAAGCGGTAAGTCAACTTCCCTCTCTAGGCTGGTTCATGCGTAACGCTGATACTCAGGGTATTCATACTGTGCAGTCTGATACATTTGTCGTGTTGTGGTTTGTGTGGCAGTAGCAGGCAACGGTGGTGCAGCTGGCACAAACTGTATGGGTTGCTGTGAGGCTGGCATGGACTGTTGCTGAACTGGCATGGACTGTCCATGCTGCATAGCTCCTTGTTCATTCTGATCTTGTCTAACTAATCGTGGTCTCTCTTTTGCAATACCTGTAGCTATATTACGTTTCAGGACTGGACAATCGTGTACATAATGGCCTAGTTGTTTACAGTAATTGCAGGTTCCTTTTACAGGAACTGCAGAATCACCAGAATGTGTCACACCCTTTTTGTGACCATCTGCTGGTACTGTCTGAGAAACTAGCATTTTCATTTTTGTATCCTTCATGCGTCTATGCTCGTGTTCTTGTTCATCCCTAATTCTATTGTGATGATACTGTAACATTTGTAGCATTTGCGACGGAGTGTTACTTTGCCAGGTACTCTCGAATTTCAATATTCTATTCTTCACTGGGGGCAATGCATTTTCCACTAATTTTGTCACAAATAGATGTGGATATGAGTCACTACTTGCTTTTATACCACTATTTATACCAAAACATTTTTCAAATCGAGCATAATAGTCGCTTGTGTCTTCATCTTGCTTTTGTTTACAGGCTGTGATTGCACCCCAATCTTCCTTTTTTGTAGTTAATAAACGTGGTAGTACCTGTACTAGTAAACCTGGTAATAGTTTAACTTTATCCCCGAGCCCCGAACCTGCAGTTCGGCTCCTTTCTTCCTCTGCTAATGCTGTCCAGTCTATCTTTTGGTCTCCCACTTCCCACTCCTTTTCTTTTAGTTTTTCATAAATGCCAGCAGGCAAAAGCACCTTTAATATCGTCATAATATCAGGAAAGGTGTACTCTCCCATCAGTAACATGTCTTTAATTTCTCGGTGGAAACCCGCTGGGTCTTTGTCATGACTAGGTACTACTTTCTTCATTTCTAATAATTCCATTTTTGATATGGGTGTGTAAACAAATACACGGTGAAACTCATTGTCTTCGCCTTTTATTGGGTGCACTTCCCGTAAAGGATTTTGTCTATCCATGTAGTACGGTGCTCTTTCTCTGGGGGGCAAGGAGAGAGAATCTGGATTTACAAAAAGGACGTACTGCTTGCGTGACACTAATATCTCTTTAATTAGCTTGTTACTAGAACCTCTCCATCTGTACGTAAGTAGTTCCGTTAATATATCAGGTAAAGGACCAGGGTCAGCATGTTGGCTCTTATATAATATGAGGAGTTGCTGAATCATATATATTCCAGCTAAACGTTGTTCATCTGTACTGAGGTTGAGAAACGTGTGTGCTACGGTCTCATCACCGTATTTTTCAGGACTAACAATCCAGTGAACGGCTGATCTGGCTAATTCTTGCTCATCCATGGAATCGAGGAGGTGGTAACCTCTTCGTTCTCGTAGTATTTTGTCTGCGGCTTGAAACGAATGTTCAGGAGATTTCAGATTTATTACAGGCGTCGGATACGTTCTGCTATTATTTGGACATACAGAGTGTATGGGATCAGAAAAACATCTAGTATTTTCACAGTATCTTCCTCTGCCTACATAGGCTATGGTCTCTGACTGTCTTGCGGAATTCCCTGATTCGGACACTTCATCTTGCTCAAACTCGTCTGTTCCCAATCTCTCTTCATGAATACGCTCTATTTCTTTACGTATTTTTCGGCACATGGCTATTATACAATTTTGCTTATCGTGTCTCCCTTCTGATATATTCTGACTCCATCTTGTAAGAATAAGCATTGCATTCGGGTCTACCCCCGGACGATCTTGATTTCTGATTACACAGTTTATGAGGAAACGTAACAGTTCCCCCTGTATCTCTACTTTCTGGAATTCCATAGCTCTGTTAATACATCCTGGATCTCGTCCTGTTTGAACAAAATGATATATGTTATCTAGATGCGTAGTCATCCCTGGTAACCTTGCTAAATACTCTGCGGCTCGCCTGATACGTAATGATGCCAGGACCATTTCGTCCTCTTTACCAACCACTGGGTCATATCTACAATTTACAAGGAGTTCCTTAAGCGTACGTTCACTTACGAATTTAGGTGTACGTGAATGCGCTGACTCTTGAAAAACAAGTTTATTTATTCTGGGTGGTGTAAAGGTACTGCTAGCACCTCCCGTGGCCCCATCTGGGGCGTCGGGTGTGAATGGATTCGTTGAACGTGACACAGCAACTATGGGTGTCGATACCCCTATAGGATCGACTGCGGAGACAGATGCGGAAACAGATGTGCTTGCCGAAGCTTGTATCGGGACTTGCTGTTGCACGGGGACAGATACCTGATCCTGACGTTGAACCCCTCCGCCAGACGGTCTATGTGGTGTGGCGTTAGCATACTCGGGAGCTGCATCGTCTAGATATGAGGAAAGAAAAACATCTTCTGCGGTTCTGGGATGCCCCTTTGGATGTACCTTAATTGGAAATAATGGGGGTGGCAAGTCTTTTGGCATCTCTGTAACAGCCTTAGGTAGTCCTTCGGCTAGAAGGGGATACATACCATTCATAAGAGCATTTCTTTGTCTATTCACTTGTTCTGATTTCACTCGGATACCTTCCTCAATTAATAGATTTTCTTGAACTTTATTTGAACTTTCTTTACTCCTCTCTTCTTGTCTACGTGCTTTTTCTGTTCGTCTATGAGATTCTTTACGCCATAACTCAACAGCGTCTTTCTGTGACTGTCTGACCTTTCTTTTCCATAACTCTTCCTCCACTTTCATGATGCACTCTGCATCCCAGGTTCCCGCTATGGGCCACCTTTGACTTTCCGGTAATCCTTTGGTATAATCTACCCATAGATCAAGAAACAATATGGCATCTAAGCCATGTTTATGGTACATAAAATGCCCTGGGGTGTCCCTAGGAGGAATAGGAACTGCTTCTTCAAGCACCCCTTTTCTGGTAGTAATCTGTCTTAACTTCGAGAAGAGCGGCATATTGACAACTGATCTGATACTTACTCTTGAATTTTCTTAAATACGAAAAACACCATAAATGAACAGTGAACAATGAACAGTCATTCATACCACAATATGCAAGACATTTCTGAATACTTTAAACATTAAACATTAAACATTATAACAATGATCGACAATGATGACAGTCTGCCTAACTAATCACCACGCTGAATTCTTGACAATAACTGAATACTTCGGAATACTTGATATACTGCTAAACAGTACATATACACTGCTAAACAGTGCAGACCGGATTTGTGTACCCAAATCCGTCTTGACCGGCACAACCTATGTGCGCGTCAACACGCCTCCCCGGCGATGGTACTCACCGAGTAGCTCCTTGAAACGGAAGGCCTCAGAGAATGGACAGGACTCGATAACTGCGGACATCGGACCCTCTGGACGTCGGGATTTCGGAAAACCTGGTGGGCCTCTGTATACCTCGGATCTTGCTCTCTCAGCTAGGCTCTGGTCGGGATACTTCGCACTTCTCACCGCCTCGTCTGGGTTGATCGCAGCCTCAGTCGCCCCCGCTTGACCGGAGGGAGCTTACAGGAAATCCTGCTGGTACGCGTTTATGGTCCGTCCAGCTGTGGCAGGAGACCGGGCCTGCAACGCACCGCCGGCGCGTGAGATGAGAAAGTGTCCCTGTTCGGGCGCCATTATGTGGTAAATAAAATACCGGACTGAATTTCATACGGAATCTTAAAATAAAGTAAATAGCTCAAAATAACAAGAGGCAGAATCCGTGGTATAAGAGGTTTTCTAAATGGGCTTTATTCCATTCAAAATGGCCGACTCGAGTCGCGGCCTTCAGGTTCCGTCACCACGAGGGTTCAGGAAGTGAAGTACAATAATTTATTGATAGACATGTATTTTTATAATAAGTACATTACAATGAAACGAATGTAGAAGGCGTAACATTTGATAAGAAAAGTGACAAAACAGGTACGTAATCGAAACTAGGCGTAATAAGGAATAAAAGAAACATGATTGGTTTGCATTATCAGACATAGGTGGATCTATAAGATAATACTTGGCATAGATGCGCGCGCAGCAGTATGACGTGTAATTGACGTGCAACTAGGGGGTGAAGGGGACTTGACATTAACTCTACATATGGAGACGAAAAGTCTGAGGGGTCAAGTCAACCTAATCCCAAATCATATCTAACATCCTATGTTTAGAGAACTATGTTATCCACAAGGAAGGACTCTCGGACAGAATCTATTCTATACTAACTGTGTGTGCGTGTACAAGCGTCTAAGTGTCTATATGAGATGCGAGGGGCAGAAAACTTTCCATGGCAGCAGGGCTATGAATCACTTGCAGGAGGACGGAAAGGCTGAGTCCCTTGCTTGTGAGCTAAAGGAAATGTTTACTTAAATCACTAGACAGGAATGCATCGGCTGAAGAGCAAAATAGATAATTCGAAGGTGAAATACAACTTCTTGGCAGACAGGCGAAAACTGGCCGAGGCAGGCACCGTTAGCTGCACAGGGAGTAGGACAAAGTTCATGGATACAGATGCGAGCTCAAGCTGAAGCTGTCAGAGACAGAGAGCAGGGAAAGGCTTTGAGGACAGAATCGGGCCTACTCGCCTGAACTGTAAAAATGGAGTAACTTAGCCATATAAAGTCGGTGGCCTGTCATACCTAGGAATCGAATATCCAGCCCATTGATGGCGGATCTGACAGAGAACATGTTGACGATAGACACACATATGTTTGCGTCTTAGAAACTGGAACTGGAGGGAACATACATGTACTTGTAACATGTATATAGAACCGTTGGGGTCCAAGATAGGGGACATAACTGATCAGGAAAATCCACATTTCCACAGTACGTTGAGTGTACGCAATATTTATACTCCGTGTGCGCATGCTTACGCAATTTGCGTATGCGTCCGTACTTCCTACGCGACGCGTAAGCGCATGCTTCATACGCGCACGCGCGCACGCACTTTACGCGGAAGCGTACGAGCGTGCCTGTAATGCGCATGCGCGCGTGCGTGTGTCTTTCGTACGCGCATGCGTACTTTTACCGTACGCGCTCGGTAAGCTTAACGTGCGCGTACGGTTGGTCATGTGATCAAGAAACAACACTTTTGATTGGTTTAAACTACTTTCAGTTCCAGAATCTTCCTACACCACACCCTTCCCCTCATTACTGCTTGTGATTCTCTAGGAGAAGGAGCTGAATTGTCTTTGGGATACAATGGCAGAGCAGCAGACCTCTTCTGAGAGTGAGCAGGGCAGCAGCATCATCAGACAGAGAAGGAGGAAACAAAAGAATTCTTTTGTTTGGGAGTTTTTCACTTTTCCAGAGGGGCAGAAAAAGGTAAATGCTCCATTAGTCACCTGCTCACTTTGTGAGCGTGTCTTATCTAGAGGTAACCCAAGGAAGAAGTATTCCTTTGGTAATCACACTATGGTAAGAGACATTAGGGATGTACATCCCAGGACTTTTGCTCGACATACTGAAGCAAACCCTTCAGTAAGTCACCCGAGCACACCCGCAGAAGCTCAGCTGAGTACATCTTCGGCAGCTCAGCCGAGCACTTCCTCTGCGGTGGGAGCATCACCCTCTTCTGCTCCTCTGGAAACGAACCCTCGATTTCAGAGGGTACAAATGAGGTGCACCAGATGTTATGGTCTAATTATTCATGGGGAGACCAGTATTTCCCTAATAAACAATAAGATAGACCAGCACATCTGTGGTCCTTGTTAATATTCCCATTCTTTCTTTCCTCTGTCCCTGTATTGACACAACGGCTCTTTTAAGAGCCAACCTTACCTCACAAATTTTTTAAAAATGTTTTAATTATTTTTTTTAATTTTATTTTTTTACGGTACGCGTATTTAAAAAAAAATTAAAAAAAAAATTCACCCTACAAGGTCCTTGAGGGAGTACAATGGAAATTAGAAAAGCAGAGAGAGGAGAACACAGCAGATTATCAGAGTCAGAATCTCAGAGCTGTACAACTCTCTCCTCTCACCAGAACCAGTAAATGGCAATGTTTCCCTCTCTTTTTTCACACATATACATGTTAATTACAAGTCTCAGTGCTTCCCACATTTTTTCACATGAAATCACACATTTCTATTGCTTGAAAACTTCAACCCTTTTCCAAATGAACCCTTCCCCCAACTTGACTTCTGCCTGCTACCATAGCAACAGCTCAGGGAACACTGGTGTGAGCAGAGAGATCAGAAGTTCAGCACACAATGTTTCTATTCCAAAGAGCAAGAGTGCTTCACCTGTCAAACCTAACAGCAAATCCAAATTAATCTTCTGTGGGAACACAATTTTCTGAACCAATACAAAACATGCTTCTAAAAATGTACACATACAGCCTAGTTTTAACTGTAAAATGGTTTGAATCAGCCAATGAGTTCTTTTTATTAAAATAAAATATGTATGCCTCCATTTTACAACTGTCTTTCATTTCATATTGCCATTCTACTGAAAGACAGCTCCTGAGTGCATCCAGATCTCCTTGAAAGATGTTCACAGTGTGGATTGTAGGTCACAACTATGTCTTCTGGAGTGAAAAGTATGCAGAAAAAAGAGGTATGGTGAGAGACCTTGCTTTGCCAAATGTAGACATTAAATGGATTGGTCAGAGAGGGTTAAAGTGGCACCAATTAATGCCTTTGGTGAAATCTTTTCTACACCTCCAACAGCCTAACCTTATTATTGTGCACTGTGGTGGAAATGACCTAGGCACTTTAACTGGGGTAGGTCTGGAAATGCTTGTTAAGGACACCTTTGTGCACTTAATGTCGCTTTTTCCTCAATCTGCCTTCGCATATTCTAATATATGCCAAAGGCAAAAGTGGAACGTGTCCAACCAATTTTGTCCACAGATTGACAAAGCAAGAAAGCACGTCAACGAATCTATTTCTGCTTTCCTCAGAGACTATGGTATGGGTTCTATATACCACAACAACTTGCGTTACAACATGCAAGGCATTTATAGAGGAGACGGTGTACATTTCACTGATGAAGGCAACAGAGTCTTCCTCTTGAACTTTAGACTCTGCATCGGTACTTACTTGTAGGTACCACAAAAAAAACACTTCATAAACACAACGGCTCTTTTTAGAGCCCCCTAATATCTAAACACTTAAATTTGATTTTTGCTTCCATTTTTTTTATTTATTTTTTCTGCCGTGCGCGTAAGGTAAGCTTACCGTACGCGCACCCCGCGATTGTTTTTTTAAAGTTTTAAATGTATTTTTCATACTTTTGGGACCTTCTTGGACCCCCTGACAAACACTAGGGGGTCTGCAACTCTCTTCGTTGCCCCCTTTTCACGTTCTCCACCTTTGTTTATCAGTGTGAGACACACAAAATGGCGGCCGACACTTCCTGACTTCGACCGATTCGAATGTTTACAGTCATGTAACCACCAATCAGAATTCAGCTCGCGCACGGCAGCGTGCGCGTACGGTAAGCTTACCGTACGCGCTCGGAGCGCGCTTATAGATATATATATTGATTTAAATTCTATTTTCTCAGGAAATACTGAACAGATTTACACCAGACCTGCAAAAGGCACATCCCTGACCTGAGGACTACCTCTCTGCCAAATTTCAAGCAATTCTGTTCAGCCGTTCGGGCTGTAGCTTGGACTAAAGGTCCTATGGAAAAATGCATGGGGAAAACGCGTTTTGGGACCCCCCCTTTTTCTCAGCCCCCGCTTGACGAATCCCCCCGAGACTTTCAGGGTAGGAGCGGAGCGCCCCACCTATTTTAAAAATTTCCCGAGGATTCGTCAATTGGCACCAAAGTTATTCAAAATAGAATGTTGCGGATTTCCTATGGAAACACGGTCCTAACTATAACTATCTACTGGCGACCGCCAGTAGATAATATATATATATATATATATATATATATATATATATATATATTATCTGCTGGCAGTCGCCAGTAGATAGTTATAGTTAGGACCTATTTTCCATAGGAAATCCACAACATTCTATTGGGAATATCTTTGGCACCGGTTGATGAATCTTCGCGAAATTTTCCAAACTTTTGGCCAGCTCCGCTACCCTGAAAGTTTCGTGGTGATTCGTTAAGCAGGGGCCGAGAAAAAAGGGGGGTCCCAAAATGCGTTTTCCCCATGCAATTTCCCATGGGACCTGTTGTCGCAGCTACAGCCCGAACTGCTGAACGGAATTACACCAAATTTGGCAAGGAGGTAGTCCTCAGTTCAGACTCATGCTTTTTGCTTAAATGGTGTAAATCCGTTCAGTAGTTCCTGAGAAAATTAGAGTTAAAAGTTAGTGATATCTATAGCCGGGGAGGATCCGCGAATCCTCCCCGCACCCTCCCCGAACCCGGTAGAACCGAGGCACACGAAAGCACAAAAACAAAGGCACAAAACGTGACAAGGGGGCAGGGTAGAAACATCCTGACCCCCTAGGCCTGCTCAGGGGGTCCCACAAGGACCCCCAGGGCTCAAAAAAGTATTTCTTTTTTTAAAAAAAATCGGTGAGAATCGCGCACGCAGCGCAAATTTTGGCCGAAAATTTAAAAAAAAGCAGCGCGGGGCTTCCACGCTTCTTTCGTAATTGGCCCCCGGGGGGGCCAAATCCCAGGGGCAGAAATAAAAAAGTGTGGGGGGGTCCCAATCCCCCCACACTGCCCCAGGGACCTCCCCCCCGGGGCTCAGAGATACTATATGGGGGGGCTCACGGCCCCACCCAGCCCCGGGGACCACCACCCCCCGGGGCTATAGAAAATGGGTGGGGGGGCTCGCAGCCCCCCCAGCCCCGGGACCGCCACCCCCCGGGGCTTGAAAGTATTTGCGATGGGGGCTCTCAGGCCCCCCCAGCCCCGGGGACCGCCACCCCCGGGGCAACTTGTCCGTGTGGGAGGGGGCCATGGGGCCCCCCTCCTGGAGCCAATGATGGCCCTGGGGACCGCCACCCCCCAGGACCAGCTCCTGCAGTGTCCCAGGGTGCCCACCCTCAGGACACTGCTGTTTGCAATGACAGGGCGGGAGCCTCGCGGCTCCCACCCTGTCATTGCAAACTGTTTTGCTTCATTGAAGCGAGAGCAGGGAAACCTGCTCTCGCTTCAATGAAGCAAAGCTGATTGCTTTTCCACATGGGGAGCAGCATGTTAGCTGCTCCCCATGTCGAAAAGCAATGCCGGCAGAAAAGATCGGGATCGGGCCGGAGGCCACGCCCCCTCCTTACACCACTCTGGAAACGCACCCCCTGGCGCATTTGCAGAGGGGGAACTAATTCCCCTTGAATACTGGGGGTCCCTGGGGGCCAACTAGCCCACCAGGAACCTCCAGCATGCGCCAGGGGGCTGCGTTGCAGAGAGGTGTAATGAGGCCACACCCCTTTTTACACCTCTCTGCAACGCAGCTCCGTGGCACTTACTGGAGGTACCTGGTGGCCTAGTTGGCCGCTAGGGGACCTCAGGATGCAAGGGGACTTAATCCCCCAACTTAAAACGCGCCACGGGCGCGTTTGCACAGTGGTGAAGGTAGGGGGCGGGGCCTGAGGTGATATGTGTGCAAAAAAGCCCTGTGGCGCGTTTTAATTTAGGGAATTCATTCCTCTTCAATCCAGAGGTCCCCTAGGGGCCAACTAGCCCACCAGGTACCTCCAGGAAGCGCCACAGAGCTGCGTTGCAGAGTGTTGTAAAAAGGGGCGTGGCCTCTGAACACCGCTCTGCAACTCAGCTCCCTGACGCATACTGGAGGTACCTGGTGGGCTAGTTGGCCCCCAGGGGACCGCAGGTTTGAAGAGGAATTAATTCCCCAACTTAAAACGCGCCACAGGGCGTGTTTGCACACGTCACCTCAGGCCCCACCCCCTTCCTTTACCATTGTACAAATATTCCTCTAAAATCAGCTGAACTACAAATTCCGATTTACTCACCTGTAATGAGGAGAGAACCCAGTGCTTCATCTTTTAGCCCAGCACTGACCCTGAAAAGTAATTCTAAGCGTACTTACCAGTAACATGTATTTCCTTCCATAGGAATCCATTGTGTGTAATATGTGACGTCATCAGCAGTGCATTGCGGGGGCGCGAGTTATAGTTAGCTGAACTAACTATAACCGGGGAATTTCTAGGGTTTTGTACGAGGGAAATGTCCAGCTAACTATAACGCTCCTGAAACCTATGGTTTTTTCAGTGAATTTCTAAGGTTTTTTAAATGCCAATTCCTAACTATAACGCCCCTGAAACATATGGTATTTTCAGTGAATTTCAAATATATATATATATATATATATATATATATATATACACACACACATACATGCATACATATTTTATGAGTAAAGCCAAAAGGTCTTGGCTAATGGTATGCCTAAAGATGCAATTTTTTTTATTTTCCTCAAATATTTTCCTGAATTTGACAAATCAGCACAAACCAGAGTCTAGCCTTAAATTCGTTTGTTAAAAAGTGTTTTGCAGATCTGACAAATGAGGCTAATAAATAAATGTATAAATTATGTTCGAATGGACTAACTATTAAACCTAACTACATACGCGTTGTCCCTGGTTCTGTAAAAGGTAAGCATCTTAAAAAGTCTCACATATTTATGGAATACTGATCTGTGCGTTTTTTATATGACAAGGCTCATTTAAAAACATGACGCACCATACCACGTAACATCAAGGTTCAAGCCTTCACCTTGAAAGTTAGGAATCATTTTGAAAGTAACACTTCAGGAATCGTGCAGACAAACTTAGAACTTGTTTTGTAGTATGTTACACGACTTCCCTCTGGTGGTCATTTGCAGACTGACAAGTGGTGTTTGTCTCAATGCTGCTGGAAGAATATCAGGTTCTATTACCGCCTGAATACTTTTTAAAGAAATTGTGCAATATTGAACTTTGACACAAATACAGAAGGTTGCCGAAGGCTAGAGAGTCCTGATGTTCCTCACTACGACGTCAACAAACCTTATTGCAACTCTTATCAACGTCTCACTAATCGTTCAGCAGGGATACAAATCATCATAATTGTGATCAAAGGAGAAACAGGTAATAGAAAAAAGCTTTTCTGTAGTCAACAGTCAATTTGAGACGATCGAAAGATAGGTCTGTGGAGAGGAGCTACCTGAAGGCCTCGAGGAGGAGAAGGGGTATTTTAGAATGAAATGTGAAGCTGCAGATACTACACATTTCAGAACCCACAGTTAAGGTGAGTGTGGGGTGTGTGAAATCTGTTTTTCCAGATTTGGTACGTAAAACAAGAGAAATCGAGCTTTTAAGTGATTTAGGATAACTGTGTTCAATCGTCCATCTTGGATGCGACGTCGTAGTATATAATACGCGACTTTGATATTGTAATTGTTTATTCTAATAAAGAATTTAAGACTTGCAACGAAATACATACTTTCCCACCTGAATCAAACGAAATGTACTTTCCCAAGGCCAACCTAACTGTCCCCAACTGAATCACACGCTATGCAACGAGTCATGTTACATGTACAAACTCTAGGAACACTTGAGTCCAATGTAGTAGAATGGGGAGAAAAGTAATTAATATATTCAATAATAAATGTATCTTTGTGCTTATCCCTTTGTTAGAAAGTCATCCTTTTGCCCAGTTCACCCTCATTTATTTGCTGAATGATACTGGTGGTAACTGACTCTGACTCCCTGGGCTCTGCTAACCAGACCCAGGGCCAGTGCTATGTTTAAAAATGTATACGTAATAGGGTACACTTACAATTGGCAATGACAGACCCAATAAGTCCTGAGTGGATAATAGGGCCAGGGGTTGCAATCTACCTATATGTCCCTAATATAAAATAGGGCATGGCAGATGAGAGGCCCAGAAGATTTCCTGCACTTGCATGTGTGTACTGCTGAGTGCCTGCTGTCATTTTAAAGGCAGCCTGGCTTTACAGGCTGTCTTTAAAAGTACATTGGGGCAGATTTATGAGGGACTTGCGCCCCTTTTACGCCGCCGTTGCGTCACTTTTGTGACGCAGCGGCGGCGTAAACCCTGCGCCACGTTGCGCCTCATTTACATCGTGACGCATCTATGGAGATGCGTCACGGTGTAAAGCCCTGCGCCACGTGAAACCTGCGTCAGGTTTCACGTGGGCGTTTTGACACAGGGGGGGCGTTCCGTCGCAGGAACGCCCCTGAAAAGTGACTCAGTGAAATCTATAAGATTTCACTGAGTCACTTTCCCAACGCTGATGCGTCAAAGCCCTGCGCCTGCTTGAAGCAGGCGTAAGGCTTGACGCACCATGTTAGGGATAGGGTAGGTTGGAACAGTGCTGGAGTTGCATCGCGCTTGCGACGCAACTTTAGCACTGCGCCAACCTTACGCCGGCAGATGCGTCATGTATCTGCTTGTCCTTGCACCACGATGCACCACATTGTAAATGCGGCGCATCTGCGGTGGCGCAAGGGTAAACTTGCGTGACGCATCTTTCCTGGCGCATCCCTGCTGATTTGCAGGGATGCGCCAGGAAACATAAATCTGCCCCATTGTATACAAATCCGACTTTGGCGGTACGGGCACTTTAAAAGTGATAATCTACCTTATTTGTACATATTAGACACCCCAAGGTCTTCCCTAGGTATCCTAGCTCTGGGGAGCCATGTAACTATAGGCAGGGACCTTAGAAAAGATGTTTATATGCCCTAGCCCTAGTGTGGGTACAACTGCCCATTGAATTTTTTCCCTATTGAAGATACTTAGGGGCACATGCATCAAGATAAGGAATTGTGATGCCTTAATAGCGATTATTGAGGAATCGCTATTTAGGAGTCGCAATTCCTTATGCATGTAGGAATCGTAAAATAAATTGTGATTCCTACACATTCCCTAATAGCGAATCGCAAATTGCGATTCGCTATTAGGGAATGCATTCCCATTCATTCCTATGGGCCTAGAGGCTCATGGGAATGCAGTTTCAATGCGCAATTATCAAATAGGTAATCGCATAGTGCGAATGCAATTGCAAGGGTGATAGGGGGCCTAAGGTAAGTGTGAACATGTGGCGCACACACATGACCCAAGGGTATGTGTATGCGCAACAAGGCACTTTGAAAAATGCAATTTTGTGCATTTTTCTAAGGATTTGCAAATTACCATCAATTTGAAGTTGATGGTAATTTGTGAATCCTTAATGCTAAGTCGCATTTTTAAAATGCTTCATGCATTGCATTTAGGGAATCACAAATTGTGATTTCCTAAATGCATTTGCAAAATAGGTAATCGCAAAAATGTTGTGAATTCATCTAGGTTTGATGCATACGAAATGGCTTTTTACCATTCGCAAATGGGCCGATTCTGATAATCAGCCCATTTGCGACCGGTAAAAAGCTTGATGCCTGTGCCCCTTAGCTCCATTTATTCAGGTATAACTATTGCTAGGAAAGAAGAAAGTTCATTCAAAGACTTAAAAGATTGGTATTTATAAGTTCAGCAACTTGCCACTGTTAAATGTATCATAACTAGTACATAACAGAAGTTATCGAATTTTACTCTTCTGTAAGCCAAAATCCAGCCTTCTAGTAGTCTCTGCTGATTGGTTAGCCTTAATAGGCTTTGCTAGGATGATTGTTTAGGTGATAGGTTGCCTGGCCGGATCAGAGGTTATCTGATGGAGATAGGTCATAAAGAGGGAACTGGGTAAACCAAACTGAGCTCAAAGAGAGAGCAGATCAGTAAGAAATGCCAGGCAGATCGGCCCTCATATCCTGTGCCCCGGCAGATGGCAGGCTTAGGACATGAATTTGCAGAGGGCAGGTGAAGGTGAGCTAATAGAAATGAGCCACATTGTGGGTTGGTTTAGCCAGCGCTTACTCCTCTCGAGAGAAATCATCCATTTTGGATTTTGGAAGTGAGATGCTTTATGGGACAAGAAGATGCCATACTCTGCTGTTGGAGAGGGAAGATGGTGTATCTACGCTACCTGAAGATCTGTGGGGAGGATGCTTGCCTGAGTCGGTGCTGGAAAATCATTGGCAAGTATCTATGTCTATGCTTTATAAAATAGTGAAACCTGCATATCTCAGAAGGAACCATTTTTTTTACCATGCATAGGGCCTACTGGTCCCCACGAAGACTATTGAAATTTTGGTCAAGAGGAGCGGTGGCATGCCCTAAGTGCGGCAGTCTAAATGCAGATGATATCCATATGTTCGTACATTGTCCGAAGATTCAATCCTTTTGGGAGGCCGTGAGTAACTCTCTACACAATATCTTAAAAGTGCAGATCAAGGTAAGCGTAGAGTTGATAATATTTGGAGGATTAGACATCCAAGGTGGTATTACTAAGGCTGGTGCAAAGTTGATATTTTATGCTATACTCTTGGCACGTAGAGAGATATGTAAACTTTGAGTTTCTTCTGCTTCCCCAATGGAAGGTGGCTGGCTGCAATCAATGAAGTATATTGCTAAGTTGGATATCTCGGATCAGACGAGAAAGAGATATGAGTTCTGGACCCCCTTTCTGGCTTGGTGTTGCTAATTTTTTTTTCTTCCTAAAATGGTCCAATGATTAAGCCTTCCATTCGCCTCAGCTGGTTTGTAGTCTCTCCTGCTTAATGCAGAGGGACATGGGGATTGGCTGGTGGTTAAGCAGAAGATGAGGCCTCCCTGAAGGATTACAAGGGTGTTTTTTGTGGGAGGCCTCTCTTTGGTGTTATTCTGGCCTTCCCTGTCTAGCATAAATGAGGTATGAATCCCTGGGGCGGATACGTTAGAAGAGAAGTGGAAAGAAGGCAAATGAAAAAAAGATAATGCCATACTTTGGAGTAAGTTATCATGCTTTTGAGTGGCACCTAGCATCTCACTAGACAGAGGTGCCCCCCTGCTTGTTCCCCCAGAGCATTCAATAAATATGTGAGAGCTATATAGTCTCTCAGATTCGCTGCCTGAAACTACAAGGAGAAAAAGGACTGCCCTGCTGGAATCTGGATCTGCACCCAGAGGCCTGCACTTTGAATGATTGCACCTGCTGCACAATCTGGTAATACAGCCTTGGGGACTGTGCCTTGCTTCAAGAAGGATTAAGGAGTGGACACCCTGCAAGCCAAAGGTTACCAGAGTCCACCTGCATCATCGCTACCAAGATTGCCCATCCTGGAATGCGTCCAGGGTACTTCTAAGGATTTGGCCAGGTGCATTGTGGTGATTGTAGTCAAGACATCCCAGAGCCCATCTATGAGTTTCTAGACCTGTGGATTGGTGATTTTGACACTTGGAACCTACAAGGAGACCTTCAGGAAGCACCTCCTGGAGTTTGGAGAACTTTGGAGAACTTTTGTGAAAAAGCTCAATGATGTGACGTACCCGACGTTGAGAGTCAATCCGACTACCTTCAACCGCAGGATTTCAGGTTTGTCCTGCTGAAAGCTCCGGGGCTCAAGACTTCCAGGATTTGACCAGTGCCTCACAGAAAGTGAAGAAGGCGAACCCGCACCGAATCCAGCCTGCTGGGGAGGGTTGTGTGACGTCAGAAGAAAAAGCTCCAGAAAAGTTTCTAAGTGCGAAGGTAAAATCTTGTCTAGGCCTTCACACTTAGTGTATCTGACCAGGGCTCCATCACCGACGGCTTGAAACTTTGACTTTGTCCCAGTCAAACGCAACCAGATGTCCCAGAGTGGCGCTATTTGTTTTTAAGCACTATAAAGTGGTTAATCTTTAAAAATTCAAAAATGCGGTTTCCTACATTGCATTTTTTAATTTTGGTGCCTATTTGTTCATAAAAATATTTCATTTTTTTTTTAATTAGTGGGGGATTTTTATTTTGTGTTGTATCTTACTTATTTGATGTATTGGTGTTTTTGAATACACTCCTGTCTCCGAAGGTAGGCCTGACTGCTCTTTGTCAGCTACCAAGGGTTGAGCAAGGGGCTAATTTTCTGAGACCTTATACCACATTGGAGGCCTTATTACTAGTGGTAGGTTCATAATTACCCCTACCAATACCCACTTTCCAAAACCCTTATTGGTTAAAAGCCTGTGAACCATGTACTCATAGTGAATGTATGAGATCTGTTGTTTAAAGACCTATAAAGGGATGCAATTCCTCTACGAATCCAACCCCCCCTTTTTTCCATTCTTAGAAGGCAATGCTGGATTTTTTTGAACTATGCTGATTATCTTGCTGACTCATACATTGAATTAACTATTGATGGCCCAGCTTATGTACTCCTGTAACTGACATTCTGTAAGTAATCCTTTAACCCATAGTCCTTGTCTGTCGTTCTTAAGTGGTAATGCCAGGATCGTATACAACGTGAGATGATAACTCCTCAGATTCCAGGCGATGCAATAAGGGGTCCATCTCTCGACATCCCCAACTCCGAATTCAGTATTGCAGAGTAGTAGGGCGATCAAGCGAGGGAAGGGTAGGTAAGGAACAGCGGGGAAAGGAAACCTAAAAAACAAAGAACAACACCATGAAGTTATGCAAACACATTGGCTACTCTCATATGATCTCGCTAAATAATAAACTATGCCTTTGCCAATGACGAAAGACACAACCAATCTTCCATTCACCAGGAAAGCTAATCTTCCGTCAGGCTGAATAATTCTACAAGGCACAAAACACATGATTAAACAGGAACCTTCTTCCAATTCATTTGAAACTTCAACACATCATGTGACCAGTTACATACCAGTTCCTATATAGAAATAATGCAAAGAAAAGAAGACGTCCAAATCAAACAGTTTATAAAAAATAACCAAAGTCTCAATCCAAGGTTGCATTCAAAGACTTAAACGCAAAGTTTCCAGTAATAGGAGAAAGATGAGCAACAACTGTATCTTTATTTTCTATTAACAAAAAGAAACTCCACTTATGCTATTTCCTTATAGCAACACAATGCCAATCCAAAAATATACTGCATTCCCAGACTAGCGCAAATAAAGGTTTTACTTCCACAAGGGAAGTAATTGAAAACAAAAATGGTGCAAAGAGAAATGTCTGGAAAAGAAATGAAAGTCGAGGCAATCACTCCTACCTCTTGGAAACGGGAAATACGGGGTTCCGCTTCACCTCCGCACCCCGCGTTTGCCCTCAGGAAGCTCCCCTCATCAAGAACTTGTTTAGGTAGCACACGATTCCAAACAGCATCTCAGCAGAAATGTTACCCCGCTAGACGCACAACGACTGCAGCAAAGTTTAGCAGTCAGGATATCCGTGATCCGAGCCACGCTCATCCAGAGAACAGCAAAGCGTTTTCCTCCTAAACTGCAGCCCTCTGATAATGGACACCAAACAGGAAATAATCCGTAGCCCAAATGAAACAACGCAAGGGCTTCCACCACAAGAATAGGACTCTCACAGCCGATAATTACGCACACTAGTCAGCGTCCGTCTGGGCGTAAAATAGATGTTCCTCCCCTTCACAACAGCATTCTTGGAGATGTCGTACCGCCCGACTAATCACCAGGAAGGCGCTAACGGGCCCGATTCCTGACAGGTAATACTTCCAATATTCTAAGCGTAAGATTTAACTAACAGAGATACCGGTCTAGCAGGGACCACCAAAGTTGGCGTGGATAAGAGGATTAATGAGATATAGGATTGCACGCTAAAAAATCTGGTAGCAGAGCTTATGGTTCTGATTGGACCCGTCCAGCACTGATTAGACCTACCTGAACCAGGTGTACTGACTATAGAACCAACTAGTGTACCTTCATAGTACCGGTGGTCTTGAACTGGGATTCAAATTGACCCAGTCTGATCCTGATTCCTGAAGAACATGGGGAGACAAGGTGGCTGACTCGTTAAGGAGGTGAAGAGCGAAGCAAGACATTGCATGTTGGGATTGTAGCCCGGAATGGCATGCAGAGATGCAGTGCAAGGAGTTTGAATTTAATTACTACGTGGCACTAAGTCTTGGATTTATGGGGACAGCAGTTATTTTACTCGACGATGTATTTCGACTTTGAGGACAGCAGTGTATAATATGTGTTTTGCTTAAAGACACTTGTGTTCAAAATATTGCAGCGATGTACCTTCAGCTAGTCATAATTTGAGGATTATGGAATTGTTGAAGTTGTCCTCTTACTTGAGGTGTACTGTGAGGTGCTATCAGTCACACCAAGATAGGGACACAACTCTTCGGTTGCATGATTTTACTTAACAAGGTAGGCAGTCATTCATTCCTTGCCAGTCACGCCAAGCTCCTGCAGGTTGAGAGTCTGCTGCTGCATGAAAGTGGATAGTATTCTATGTCTGTGGACATTTTCAGTTTAGAGGAAGCAGCAGTGTTAAGAGTAAGTAGGATGGAGAGAGTTTAAGTCATAGGTTCAAAGACATGGTTACACACTTGCATGTGGCTCAGCCAGTGGCACAATTACACTACAAAAGATAGGGAATTGTGATTACATTTTCAAACTATCTACCAATTAATGGGGAAGAACAGTAAAATCTTCACTTGAACCTCTATATTGAAAATAACAAATGACAGTAAAATACACAGAAAAACTATAGTGTAAAATTCAATTCTACACAACACCAGTTGCCATCCAAAAACCACTATTTTCAATATTCCTAAAGGGGAGTACTACAGAGTAAGAAGAAAGTGCAGTACGAAAGAAGGTTTTCTTAACAAATCAACATGAATTAACTAATTTGTCTGATTGAGAAAAGATATGACATAGCAACCCTAAACAAAACAATGAAAGAGAAACCAACATCTTCAGGATTCAAGGAACACAAAAACCATACAACCAGTTATCCGGTTCATTACGGAATACAATAATGGTCATCATCACAAATACTACGAAAACATTGTTCATTGCTAACTCACAACCCACAACTACAAGAAGGAATTAGACGATATCCTCAAATAAGGTTCAAGAGAGCACCCAATTTAATGCAAAAATTGTGTCATTCATTGTACAAAGATAAGAGAAGAAAAACTATCACAGTTTTGGGCAAACTAGAGGGTTCTACACCTGTAGAAATGGCTCTATTTGCAAATTTGGAAAACACTAAATACTTGAGTGCTTGATAAATGGGCACAAGCACTACATCAAGTAATGAATCAATTGTGAAAGCACATATGTGGTGTACAATATTGTCTGTTCATGTGATAAAAACTACATAGGCAGCACCATCAGACCACTTAAACATAGGATTTAAGAACACTACTAGAACATCCAAAAATCTGACAAAAACTGCCACTCGTTGAACATTATGAAAAACATCAACAACATCAAAGAACTTTCCATGGGTTTTAGAAATGGGGGTCTCTATTTGGCAGTGGTTTGCACCTTTGTCCAAGTAGGGACCCTTCTTCCTAGTCAGGGTAAGGGGGATATACTTCTAAAATTACCCCTGCTCACCACCTTGCACCTTGGTAGCTTGGCATGAGCAGACAGGCTTATCTCAGAGGTAGTGTGTAAAGCATTTGTGCACACATGCAGTAATACAGTGAAAACACTACAAATGGACACCACACCCATTTAGAAAAATAAGTAATCTTTATCTAAACCAAACACAACCAAAACTACAAAAATCCAACATACAGTAATCAAAATATGACTTATAGACGGTAAAAACAATTCTGTCCATTGCAAACTATAGATGCAACACTTTCAACACACAGTACCTTGGATGCGTCAAAAATCATAAACAAAAACAGCTGCAGGGAAGGTGATGCGTCAGTTCCTTACTCATGGGGAGATGATTCGTTGGTTCCTCACTGCCAACCAGGGGAGGTGATGCATCGATTCCTTACTGGAGAGGAAGTGAAGCATTGGTTTCTTACTGTGTGGGGAGGTGATGCGCCAGTTTCTTACTGCGGACCCAGCATTGTTGTAGACTTGGTGCCCTGGTGCGATGTGTGGGGATTCGGGAATGAGTTGGTTCTTGGTGCGGCGGTGCCAGCAACGGTGCTGCATTGATATCTCCAGCTGCGGTCCCACAATGCATTAGTTCTTGTAATCGCACAGCAGGGCCTGCGTTGGATTCGGTGTGGTGATCTCGGGCTTTGGAAATCGGTGCATGAGATTAGGTGTGCAGGGATTTCTCCAGCCGCGGGCAGGCGCTGTGTGGATTTCTTCAGCTGCAATGCTTCGGAAAAGGGGGCTGATGCATCACGCTTCTTTAGTTGCTTCTATTTTTCCACATGCTATATTTCACTATCAGGACATGTCACACACATCAGTAAATGTCCTACCTTTCTTTCACATACACTGCACCCTGCCCACAGGGTTACCTTGGGCCTCCCTTAGGGGTGACTTACATGTAATAAAACGGAAGGTTTGGTCCTGGCAAGTGGGTGCACTCACCAGGTCGACATGGCAGTAGAGACTGTGTGCAGCCACTGCAGTGGAAGGTCTGAGATCCCTTTGAAAGGCTGCTTGTGTTGGTGGCACAATCAGTACTGCAGGGCCACCAGCAGCATTTGACTTACAGGCCCTGGGCACACACATTGCACTGTACTAGGGACTTAGTAGTATATCAAATAAGCCAATCATGGAAACGCCAATCCATAAACACAATTTATAGGGAGAATATATGAACTTTAGCACTGATCAGCAGTTGTAACAGGCCCAGAGTCATAAAACCAACAAGAACAGGTCAGAAACAGAAGGCCAAAAAGCAAAAAGTCTGGAGATAAACCCCCTGGAAAAGCCAGGTCTAGCAATGGGATTGAGAATCTAAAGAAAAATCTAAGAGAAGATCTGGAATTATCACTTCTAATACAAGAAAGAGAATGAATATTACAATTTGGCATTTCCAAGAAGGGACCCAAAAAGTATACAGAGTTACATAATTGGCTACTCTAACAAGTAATTCATCATCTGCTATTATCCCTTCTTAATCAAACCGAAAAAGTAAAATTATAAGGATAGACAATCTGGATATAAATATGAGAGTCATATCACAACTGCTCATTAGGGGATAACACTAACTGAAAAATTGACTCTTCTGGCAAACAACATTTTATTTTGACATGATCAAGGAAAGTATTGTATGTGACAGAATGCATTACATACTTAATACATAAGGAAGTATTATTATTGGTACCATTTGATTCACATCAGAAAATCTGTCATGCTCTGATCTTGTAGGACACATTTGCTGAAACTAAAGAATATCTGATAATGTAGAGAACAAGAATTATGTAGCGAAACTATAGGTTTCCTTGCCCCATACTTTAATACTATTACATACTTGAAGCGAAAAAGATGGCGTCTGTTTACCCTTAGAGAAAATTACACCACATGGATCATGGTCTATATAGCACTACCATTCACATTTTTACATTTCTTTCACCTTCTCGTTTTGGTTTTGCCACATATGCCTATGCTGACTTTATCTACAATATGTACCTCAAAACATTACCCCAATCATGCAGTAAATATATTAGGACATTTTGGATAAATTAAATAAACATGTAGTATTAATCATTCATGAATACTTCATACTGCGATAAGTTAATACGCCTTTGACAATTGAGACTGGTACGTTGTTTTAATTATCTATGAGTACCCTGGTAGAAGCTGGCACCCACTAATCCATGGGACCTTACATGTAATTAACAGTAATGCAGGACAACAAACTCTTCCACCTATGCTTATACCGACTCTTATTCACCATATGTACCTTATTACATTACCCCAATTAATGAACAATAATGAAGTACACTTTTAATAAAAATAAATATGCCACATCAGTTACTCATGAATACATCACACTGTGCCTTTGACAATTTAGACAGGTACATAGTTTTAATAATTTATGAGCACACTAATCCAAGATGGCGCCCATCAACCTATGGGAGCGGACATGCGACTAACACTAACGTTGGACAGCGCATTCCCACCGATACAAAATGGTGCTCGTGCTGGTGTAGAACGCCAAACACAGATGACAATACCAAAAAGAATCACAGGCACTTCATATTGAAAAGGACTGCGTGGAATTGACCCTGAATAAGACACTTATGACAGATACCAGTAAGATTTTTTACCACACGTGAAATCTTATCACTTAAAGTGGTACATCTGTTTTAAAGTCTCATATGGGTCACCCTTTATGGCCATATTGTATGATAAGAATATTTTCTCTGACCTGTTATTCGATCTTTGCCGACCCGAGTCAAACAGTCTGATTAAATCTTCTTACTCACATATATTATCAGGGAAGCTGAGATGGACATATATTTGGCAATTTATTAAGAACCACACTTAAGTACCTCATTAACTTGTAATCCAGGACGATTTTAAAACTAGATCTAATACATAGTTCTAAACATGATATGGCTTATCATAATTTCCCATTTTTTCCACAGTTATTGGTCTTTCAAAAGTGATTCATACAATGTTCGTACTAGAAGGTATAAACACTATGACCATATCTATATGATTACCACAGGACTTATTTGAAAACATTAATTGGAATAACCTACATAATCACTTCTATAGTAGTAGAAATACTTTATTCGGTCATAAGTAACCATCAAAATGTAAAAAATACAATAGTACAAGCACACAGCACATCACACAATCATTCACATATAAAAGTGGTTAAAAAGAAAGATGACGATTATCATCTCACGTTTTTACAATAAAATAATTCTAGTTCTCATATGATGTCATAGGAGCATACCTTCAGAAGTGAAATACAACAGAGCAATAGATTCATAAAAATGACTATACATAGCACAGCCAAGTCATATGCGTAAAGCTAGATCATTTAAATATGTAGTTCATAAGAACAGTAAAACATGGCTAAGAACAATAGATTGTTTAGGAAAACCAGAAAGTTTTCCCTTGATATGCGCAGCGTTGTAAAAGATATGACGTTAAAACAGAGCGATAAAACCATAAAGTGACCGTGCATAGTACAAAAGTACTGAAGCAAAAAGCAATCTAATTAAAAAAGCGTAAACAAATTTATTAAACCAAGTATTTGCACAATTTTTTAAACAAGTAATTTTGAAATGTATTGTTCTCTTGAACCAAACAGCTTGTAGGAATTTGCTAACTGCAAATACTATTTTTGTCGATGTATCACTTTTCAAAATCCTCCAAGCTGCCAGATAGCTTCTTGTTCCCATGTCACGACAGATGGGCGCAATCCATATACTATGTGAATTGCAGTACTCAGGGCAAAAGAAAATTATATGTATCTCATCCTCATCGCTCAAGCCATATGCAGGGCATACTGTAAGATCCTGGTTTAGGCGCCATTTGCATGTGAAAGATCGTAGAGGAAGAGATCCATATGGGAAACGTAAGAACAGACTCCTTGTTGGAGGCGGAGATATAAAATCTAAAAACACCTCAAATACTGGGGATGACTTAAAATCTAAAAACATGTTTGACAAGGACCCACTTGAGCTTTGGTTAGGTATCTCTCATTTATATAGGCCCAGTAATGAGCTTTTATCACCCTAAGGTCATTTTTGAGGATTCCAGTTGGATCATCCCAAAAACTCTGCATGCCAAGTTTGCCCAACCAGCCTGAAATAAATTTAACCCATGGTATATTCCTCGATCCTGGGGATTTGAATAAATGTAAACTCCGTGTTCTGGTGTGGTCCAGAGTGAAACCCAATACACTATAATTTTTTTTAACAACCAGATCAGCTACTCTCTTCATTCCCACATCGATGTACATTGGGGTGAACGGGAAAGTACCTGGGAAACCTTGGTGAAAATGTCCTTCTTTTGTGGGTGCCCCGAATAGGCCTGTAGTTCGATGGTTCACTTGCATCGCCCTTTTTATAGATTGCTACAATTACGGCCCGGGCCAAGAATCTGGTATTGTGCCCCCGCTGCTATTGCATTCAACAGTATATTTAAATATGCAGACCTGATCAGGGGTTCTGATTTATATAAATCTCCCTCCCGGAATTTTGTCCAGGCCAGGAGCTTTAGCAGAATTTAAGGAGTCAATAACTTGTGTCGTCAAGGCTAAAGACGATCTACATAGAATTACTTCAGAGATGCCGGCTGCAGCGATCCAGTTGGACTCCGAAAATGCATTTGATTCTCTGGAATGGCCTTTTATATGGGCTGTAATGAGGAAACTTGGCATTCCCAAGGGTTTCATAGACCTCACAGCATTGCTGTACGCCTCTCCCACCGCCAGACTCCGCTTGAATAGGACATTTTCCACCCCATTAACTCTCACACGTGGTACCAGGCAAGGTTGCCCGTTATCCCCTTTACTTTTTATGTTAGCATTAGACCCTTTGGTCCGCCACTTTCAGGAGAAGCATCTCCACTGAGGTATGCAGTTTAATACTGGCCCCCTCCTCATTTCGCTCTATGCTGACGACATTGTTTTGTATGTCCGCTGCCCTCAAACCAATCTAGACCCACTGATCAGAGAGATTCTTTGCTTTGGTAGACTCCTGGGTCTGGGTATTAACTGGAGCAAGTCCGTACTGTTCCCTTTGATCACTGGCACCATTGAATGGGAATGCGAATTCCCGCTGACATGGTGTCACAACTTGGTCAGGTATTTAGGTATACAGATACACAGAGAGGCGGAACAGATGCTACGGCTAAATTGCGGTTCAGCCATCCACAATCTTGCAGCGCAGATAGAATGCTGGCTACGACTCCCACTTTCTATGTCGGCAAAATTGAACTTACGAAGATGATTGTTCTCCCGAAGTTCTTATACATGTTTCACAACATTCCCATCCCACTCCCAGACAGTTTCTTTAAGACCCTCCAGTCACACCTGGTCCAGATTGCTTGGGGGGGCAAACGTCCTAGGATACAATGGGACACCATGACTTTGCCGTATGAACGGGGTGACTGGGGGCTCCGGACTTCAGATTGTATTATCTGGTTGTGCAAGCCACTTTTGCCAATTCATGGTACCACTCAGATGCGCCCATTACCTATGGGAAGCCAGAGTCTGACTTGGCACTTCCAATTCCACTCTCCGCCATTCTGCCCCAGGCCTTTCCTCATGACCCTAGGGATATCCAGGTTGTGTCTACCACAAGTTGGGCGTGGCGCAAACTCTCGCTGATCACAGGAGACGGCTCTCTGTACTCCTCCGACATTCCTAAAGCACACAACCCATGGCTCCCTATCCCAGAAGAGAACTTGGTTTTGCGGGTACTTAAATCCCATTCCATGGCAAAGTTTGTCGGCTTGTTACCGGGTGGGCATATATTTGACAATACTGGTAGAGATAGGGTAACTAGAGTGACCTTTATGGACCAGTTTATTTTTACCAGGGTGCGCAGGGCACTGCTTGCTTTTTTTTGTGTTGAAATTTTTTATTAGCATTTCAGAATCATTAAACAAAAATAAGAAAACTCAAATACAAGTAATAAGGGTAAGGATCATATGATAGAAATTAAAAAGTAAATCCATATATAAAACAATATTTAATATTATGCTATCTAGGACAATAAATATATATAACAATATATAAAGGAAAGAGTGAAAAAGCATATACAATCAAGTTTTAAAAACTAAATGATAATAAATACAAACATGTTAAGAAAGTATAAAAGGATTCCATATCTGTGAAAATAACTCTAGTTGATCTTGAATATTATATATAATCCTTTCATGCGAAGCATTTTGAATGATAGCAGATAACCAGGACTCTTGAGATGGTGGAGTGGAAGATTTCCATTGTCTTAATATACAGATTTTAGCAGTTGCAAGCGCGGTATGTAGGAAACGAGATTGTGGTTTAGAAAGCGTGGGAACATTTCTGAAATCATGTAATATAATATTAGCTGTGGAAAGGGGTAAATGCAGTGAGATAGACTTGTGTAAGGTCTGACCTATGTAAGACCAATAATGTTTAGCTAATGGACACGTGCAAAGAATATGAACAATATCACATCCTGAAGCATTACATCTCCAACAATTGGAATGCGGTAACAAGCCTGCCTTATATAATCTAACCGGAGACCAATGCCAGTCATGTAGAATTTTAAATAAGCAAAACTTTAAACGTGCTTCTCGAGCTCCCTTATCCAAACCATCTAGTATATTGATCCATTCCATATCTGAAAAAAAAGTCTGTAAACGTGTTTGCCATTTATGTCTGAGATCGCAGGATAATGGGTGTGAAAATAATTGAGATGTAATTGTTTTGTAGAGACGTGAAATGACACCTTTCTGTTTGCCCCAAATTTTTAAGTTGATCGTATTTGGCATGCTGCAGCGGGGGTAAGTTGAATTCATCCATTAACTGTGATAGAGGTTTAAGATCCCCGTCATGGAGAATTTGGTCTAGTGTGAGAATGCCTGCTGCTTTGCATTGAGGCCATAGAAAGCTTCTACCTTTAATGCGTATTCTGGAGTTGTTCCATATAGGTGCCTTTACATGTAAACAAGAATTAATGCCCAAGATACGATGTGCTCTTTGCCATATCTTACGCATTGCAGACAATAGGGGGTTACGTGGATCTATTCGGCTTGAACCAGATCCATATAAAACTGCAAGACCATTTGTTGCAGAGAGATGTCGCTCAACATGGACCCAATGTGGTGTATTTAAATTATCTTGGAGCATGTATGAGAGCTGAGATAAATGCAAGGCAATGGTATAATGTTCAATGGAGGGAAGACTGAGACCACCATAGGAATGATGAACATTTAATTTATGTATAGCCAGACGAGGTTTAATAGAATCCCATATGAAAGATTTAATTTTGGAATCTATAAGGCGCAATGTGGATAAGGGAACATGAAGAGGAAGCATTCCAAGAATAAAAAGAAAGCGCGGTAACGTAACCATCTTCACCGTTTGAACTCTACCCCATAAAGACAGACCCAGCACTTTCCATTTATCAAAATCTCGTTGCATCTGAATGATTAAAGGCCCTTAATTATCTGATACCATGGCGTCCAATCCCTTATTTACCAAGATACCTAAATATTTTAACCGAGAGGGTTGCCAATGAAATGGATATCCCTGTATCACATCCCTTGAGGTGCCATCTGAAATGGGAAGTGCTTCACTCTTATCCCAATTTATTTTATACCCAGAAAAAGAAGAAAATTCCTCTATAATTTGAAGTAATGATGGAAAAGATCTGTTTAAATCAGTAATAGTGAGCAGTCTATTATCCGCATATAGATAAAGTTTAGATTCACCCACCGGTAAGGAAATACTAACCACATTGGAAGATTGCCGAATAGCGGCCGCTAAAGGTTCAATGGCTAATAAAAATAAAAGCGGGGAGAGGGGGCATCCCTGGCAGGTGCCTCACTGTATAGTAAGAGTATCGGAAGTAAATCCTCCACAATTGACCAGTGCAGTGGGTTGTTCATATAACAACTTAATCTTTCTTATAAATTGTTCTCCCAAACCAAATTTTTCTAAGATTAGGACTAAATAATCCCACTCCATTCCATGCCTTTTCAGCGTCTAATGATAATGCCAAAGCATCATCCTGTAAAGATTTAGCAGTATGCAGAGTGTGAGCTAGGGAGTGTAAATGATTTCTGGAAGATCGACCAGGTACAAAGTCCACCTGAGTATTATGAATGAGAGAGGGAATAACTCTGCGCAGACGAGAAGCAAGAATACAAGCTAAAATTTTAATGTCACAGTTAAGAAGTGAAATGGGACGATAACTGCTACAAAGAAGTGGATCTTTTCCTGGTTTTGATAAAACTGATATTACTGCTTTATTAGATATATAACCTAAGGTGGAAGTACGTTCGTCTTCTTGAAATGCCGCATGCAAACAGTCTATAATTTTATCTCCGGACCAGCGATAAAATTCTGCTGGAAAACCATCCTCTCCTGGTGCATTGTGATAAAGAAGTTTAAGGATAGCGTGAGAAATATCTTCTTTACTAATGTCTTCATCCAGTATGGATCTATCTTCATCAGAAAGAGATGGTAGTTCTAATTCATTTAAAAAAGACAACATTTTACCCTGATTTATATGGGCGTCTGGAGTGTATAAAGATTTATAGTATGTGGCAAATTCATTAGCAATATCCTGACGACATGTTAAAATGGAACCCTTAGAGGATTGTAAAGCAGGGATAGCCATAGCAACCTCTCTTTGCTTCAATTGTGCTGCTAGAAGTCTACCCGCTTTTTCACCCTGTTCATAATGCCTACCTTTCATTTTTTGTAAGGCATATTCCGCCTTAGAGGTGAAAAGAGAATTTAATGCCATGCGTGATTGTTCCAGTAATTTTTGATTTTGTAAAGCAGGGCTTTTAGTATATAAACGTGTGAAATTGGTAATATCCTGTTCCAATTGATTTTGTTTAGCAATATTTTGTTTGTTGAACTGGGCTGCATCTCGCATAAGTCTACCACGAATATCAGCTTTAGCAGCAGCCCATATGACCCTGTGAGAATCCACAGAATTTTGATTAAATGTGAGATAATCATGAAGATGTTCTTGCAATTGTTTTTTACCAAGGGGTGTTTTATGACGTTGGATGCTCATTCTCCAGGGTTTACGACCTGGTTTGGGTGTCCCAGTCTGTAGACACAAGAGGACCGGAGAATGATCAGAGATGAATGCCTCCAAAATACAAGAATCTTGGATCGATTGGACCGTTCTCTGAGAAATTAAAAAGTAATCCAATCTCGATAAGGTGCCATGGGAGAGAGATGTGAATGTATATTCAACATCATTTGGGTGTGATAAGCGCCAATGATCTATAAGGCCGTTGTCTGCAATGATATCATTCATAAGGGCTCTGTCCGCTGCATTATTCTTATCAAGAGGTCCAGTTTTGTCCAAAACTGGATCTCTCACCAGGTTCCAATCGCCTCCGCTGATGTATTGTGAGGCATCAATCTCCGACAGCAAACGATTCAAACGTAGAAAGAAATCTTTTTTAGCACCAGTAGGAGCATAAACTGAACCCACACATATATGAATATTACCAATGCACATTTTTGCAAAAACATATCTGCCTTGTGAGTCTTCCCATGTTTTAAGTACACAAACTGGTAATGTTTTTCTGATAAGGATTGCTACCCCACATTTTCGAGTAGGGCCTGCTTCTGAAGAAGTCCCATTGCTGATACTACAGTGGATAACTTTACCTACCCAATCTCTGCGAATTTTTTCAGACTCGAGTGTATTAAGACGAGTCTCTTGAAGAAGAGCCACATCCACCTTTTTAGATTGTAAATAGGAAAGAACCTTCTTCCGTTTGATATAGTGTGTTAATCCATTGACATTCCAGGATATGGCACATGAATCATGAGCAAGGACCATGTTAGAAATAAAAATAAATAAATAAAATAAAATTAAAATAAAAGAGAGACTTGCAAAAAGATGTGATGGAAATGGGTATAGAAGAGGAAAGGAAAAAAAATACCAATAAGAAAGATAAATAAAGATAAAGTATAGAAAGCAAATAAAGAAAGATTTATAGACTACAAGAGTATAATAGAATAACAATAGACTTTTAACCGCGGGTCTGGGCGCACAAGAGCACCGCTCTGGGCCGGGACTCCATTAATAAGTAAAATCCAGGGCTAGAACATTTAAAGAAAGAAAAAAGTAGGAAAATAAAAAGCAATTTAAAGTGGCCAATAACATTGATATGAGAAGCTAGGAAAGAAAAACCCTGAAAGAATAAAATAAAGTAAAAATGGAAAATATGAACTTAGCTGGTAAGGAATATAAAGGGATATAAAATCTGCCCTTTAGAGGATAGCCTATTAAGAGAGCATAACATTTATAATATAACATTTTGGAAATATATTAGAAGATGTAAGTAATAGTAAACTAAATATTGATAAAGATATAGGATTTGAAATATATAAATATCTAAGAATAGGTCAAATAGTCAACATCATAGATAAAATAACTATATTGCATGTGATAGATACATCATGCACTAATAACCTATAAAGGACATCATCAAGAAATATAATAGTAGTGAATAATCAAAATCCATAACCTAAATATTAGCCCTAATAAAAGATAAGCATGAAAAGTTAATACTGAGACATTTTGATTACTAATATATGTAAAATACTACAGAGTTGTGACTATCTTTTCATGAATACAGGGAAATAAATAGAACATTCCAAAAGGACAAGAGAATTTAACCAGTAAAACAGCACAGAGTTCATCTATATCTGTCAATTAGAGAGACATAAGCAAAAGTAGCTGCAACCTATGGCTTAATAAGTTATATAGGAGCCATGACATCAAAATTAATTCTGATTAGAGGCAGACTTTAGAGGAGAACAGGACTTATCTCGACGCTGTTCCTGAGTTAAGGTGGAGACAGTGTTTAAGGCGGAAGATGTATCATCTTGACTGCGAATAGACCGTTCAAATTCTCTGCCTCTTTGACAGGATTCAAGTAGATTGCGACGCATGTCATCCACAGATGTGGGAATAGCTTGAGGATTCCGAGAAGGAGCAGGGGTAGGAGCAGATTGCGTGTCCATGTCTTGAGATGTCATGTCAACCAAAAAAAGTTGTAATTCATCTGGATTGTAGAAGTCTCTGGTGTCCCCATTCTTAGAGACTCGATAGCATGCTGGATCAAACAAACCATATTTAATGTCTAATTTCCTCAATGGAGGTCTCATGGAGAGAAACGCTTTCCTTCTTTCATTGGTGTCACAGGAAAAATCAGCTGCCAATCGTATTTCATAACCGTCATAAGAGTAGCAACCCTGAGTACGTGCTGCTATCAGTAGTTGTCGAACTTGCTCAAGCCTTAGGAAACAAGCAATAAGGGGTCTTGGACGTGTGTCTTTACCGTGCTGTGGATGACCTAATCGATGTGCTCTCTGGATCTCAAGCGGTGGATCAAACTGAATTCCAACTAATTTAGGGAGTACATCACACAAAAAGGCTCTGGTATTCTGGCCTTCCATTTTTTCGGGAAATCCCAAAAAACGAATATTGTCTCTTCTGCTGTGGTCTTCTAAATCCACTAACTTACTACGCAGAAAAAGAAGTTCTTCATCTCTAGACTGCGTTGAAGCGATTTTATTTTCAACAATTGTCAAACGTTGATCAAGACCCTCTGTTTTAGCATGGAATAGTGCTCTGTCAGCTCGTATTGATTTAGTTTCTGAGGTAAGAGATGAAATGTTTATATCCATGTCTGTTAGCCGACAGCTGATTATTGAAATTTCTTGGAAAAGACGATCCATGGCAGCATTGGATACCGCCGAGGAAGTATTATGTGCCTTATGAGAAGTTGATGCAGTGGAGTTTTTCCCAGACATCTTGCGTGGTTGTTTTAATACATCAGCAAATAAAAGTGAATGAGAAGGTTTGTTTCCACTCTTGTTATTAGACATTCACTTCTAACTTCAAATGTCGGGGAATATTTAAAACTGCAGACAAACCACCCTTCAAGTAGAGCGAATGTAAGGCACCAAGATGAGTAATCTTCAGTTGTGAATAAATAAATAATTATCAGGATATTAAATGAATTAGCAATTAAATGACATATGAGCCAGATTCCACAAAGCAAGATATAATCAAGTGCTATTGGAGTCAAAAAGCATTGAGGAAAATATCGTAGCAGTTTTATGTAGATTAGTAGAGTAAGCAACCAGTAGGTCTGCAGCTGAAAAATCTCCTTATTTTAATGAAAATTATCATGAGAGAAATAGGTTGCGTATAAATATTGATGATAACATTTGAGTATTGTGGTAGAGCATGAAAAGCATGACCAACAAAAATGAGCTCTTAAGCTGATAGACATATGTCTAAATGGAATATTGTAAAGACTTAAGTTGTGAGGAGAAAAAGAAATGAGGAGTTTGCGCTATATGAATAGCATTGATGCATATTGATGTACATGCAGACAGCATTAAACCTTTCAGGGAATGCTGGAAAAATCACTGCAACAATGATTTCCCTCACTTTCTTTCAGTAACAATCCTCATGTGAGAGAAAAAAAAAATGCAGATTGCGCAGTTTTGCACTTTGATCATGTTAAGCCTCAAGTGGAGCCGTCATTCATCATATATAAAATATGAGACTGGGAATATTACATCCAGATTGACGCCTGCAACACTTGTAGCCCAATTAGCAGTTAAGCAGTGAATATAATGTGCTATCAACTCACTTACTTTTTTAACACATGTCTGTACACCAATTACTTTTAGCAAAAAGTAAAGCTGCCTTTTTTCATAAATAAAGATTGTTTCTTAAATCCAGATTCACATTGTTCCATTCTTAGTCCATTTAGCAGAGGAGTCAGCAGGAATACAAGTCACACATGCTCCAGGGAACATAAATTATTAATGGGCCCTGCAGCCCTGTGTTGAAGCAATGTTTCATATTTCACTGAAGCAGTTGAAAAAAGCTTAACCTTAACCCAGAGAACATAAATTACTGCTGGGCCTGGCAGAAGTGTATTGAAACCATGTTTCTTGCTTGAAAAGGAACTGTGGAAAAATGCTTAAAAAGGCAACTTAATAAAATGAGAGGAGCAGTATTTCTTAAAATTGTTGTATTAGCAGTCTTGTATAATTAAAGGGAATTGTGACGTGTTTTTTTCCTCAGGGCAGGTTTACCTCATAAAGAAATGTTTCCTCCAGCCCGTGTCTCTGGAGTCACAGTCCAATTAGCAGTGGGGTCATCGGGAGTTCAGGTTACGCAAGCACCGGGGATCCTAGGATTCTGCTAGGCGCGGCAAGCCACAATGTATCCACACCTCAGAAAATCCAGTTAGAGATGGTCTAGCAGGACGGAATTTTCACAGCTGACAGCTTCAATGTTCCGATTACTCAGAAATGCCAAAAGAACATCCTTAGACACCTGCAAATAGATTTTCAATCCATTTGAGTGCCGACCCAGAGCCTCACAGTTAGGCGGCCATCTTCCTACATGGCCAGACCACGCCGCCCGCACTGCTTGCTTAATTTTCGGAATACCCGCTTGAGCCGCAGTCATTTGGACCTCTATCCCTTGTTATAGCAAACCCTGATGGGAATCAATTAAAATCCAAATTATACAAGGCTAGCATGACCCTGATCCCATGCCATGATACTAAGATTCGGGCTGCCTGGGAGTTGGACTTAGGTCATCCCGTTCTGGACAAACAATGGGCCTTCTGCTGTGCACAGACTAGGGGAATCTCCCTCAATAGCAGGCATACGTTGATACACTTTAAATACCTATAGAGGGCATGCATGACCCCTGCCAAACTTCACGCTATTGACCCCTACCGGCCTCACATCTTCAGGAAATTCAAAAGCCCTTATGCTGACTTCCCCCATTTGGCATGGACTTGCCACAAGATTGTGGAGTTTTGGGTAGTCATCTTTGATACACTATCGCAAATGACACAGCTGGAAATAGCCCCCTCCCCAGAGGTTGCGCTTTTAGGATACGTCTATAACATGCCCAAGAAATTACGGAAATGTATTGCTCTCGCGCTGCTTTTGGCTAAACGCGAGATAGCGCTTCGATGGGGCAGTAAATTAACTCCTACAAAGAGTGCATGGCTTGCCAGTCTCACTTTTTGCAACACAAATTGCGAATTATATGCTACACTACTTCCACCCAAGTCCTGACCAAAAGATATCTGGGACCCACTCAAGACATATTTACAGAACTTGGACCCTGGCACCCCAACCTGAACTCCTGATGGCATCATTCCGACTGGCATGGGTTGAATGGACTGAATGGGTATTTGCATTATTTTCACAGCTTCATGTACGTTAAGCAGTGGTAGATTTACTTGCTACGGGATGATGTGTCAAGAAAAAAACAGGTGATGGTCATGCATTGAAACCCGTGTTTTGCCATTTTATTTCTGTGTGCAACTGTCTATGATAGTACCATTTGAGCGGAACTGTTAACACATTCAGCCGGAACAACTATTAAGATAACATTGACTGTATATGTAGGACTAATGATAAATAACGTTTTTAAAAAAAAGGCTAAAGACGATCGGGCGGAAAGATCCAAGGATATAAAAACATCAGAATTATCAATAATACTACTTAAACCATGCAAATCCCCAGGGGCATAAAGGGTAGAGAAGTGTGACACCAATTAATCAGGAGAAATGTTCTAGTTATCTGGTTTGGACTTATCTGACTTCATTTGGGCCTCAAGGTGCCAGAATGATTTGATGTCATTATCTTGCTGGCATCCAGGAGTTCCTGTCATACATTGTTGTCCCAACTCCTCTTTGCCTTAGTCAGGGCTACCTTATAGATGGATATTGCTTCACTAATCCTAACCTGATCACCCTCAATTACAGCCTTAGTTTCTAAGCAATGTCTTTACAAGCTTGGTCAAACCATTTTTCTTCTTTGACAGGATTAGATTTCACCCTGGGGACCTCCTTGTAAAAAAAAACATTCTCGGCTCTTTGAATAAGCCAGCATGTATATTGAAGATGGGGATTTCATCCTCACTAAGCCCCACATATTCCTCTAGAAACTCTATGACAAGTCTATAGATTTGCCTATGTAATTTTTGGTTTGACATTACATTTGGCCATGAAACATATCGTCGATTGTTTATTACAAGGGGAGCAGATACAATAATTGTGCAGAGATTATTTTCTTGTCTCAAAAGGTCACCCCTCAGAGTCACCTCTAGAGAATTATGGTCACTATTGAGGCGCATTGCAACTGACATGTCAGCCAAGAGTGGCCATAATCTAAGGTCGACATGGACGTAATCAATTTCACTAGCACAATTCTTTTAAATGTTACTGTCCTGTTGGGGTCAGAAACAGTATGCCCATTACATGTTCTGAGCCCCCTATTGATTGTTAAAGATGCTAGTTGTAGCTCAAGGTTGGAGAGGTTTTTCTTGTTTGGTTCACCTAATAGGGATGGGAATCATCAGAGGGTTCAAATGAGGAGTTAACATCTCCTACTACAGCACTTTTTATCCTAGCTTGGACGTTGTCTAAGACTTCTCATAAAAGAGAGAGTATAGTTGATTTATCAGATCCCCTCAAAGTTCAAACATAGATATTAAAAATAGCTATACTAAAACCTGTTCAAAGGTGACAATGACCCCATTAAATCAGGGCGATCAATGGTAATTTGTGTGAATGTACTAGTGCATCCCTTTCTAATTAAAATCAAAAGTCCACCAATGGCTCTCCCAAATTTCTCAGCCGGTTTTGCATCAACGCTGAGCGAGGTGTAACTATTTTTAAATACCTTCTCTATTGCCCAGGTTTCTTAGAATAAACAGATATCGTATTCTGAGATATAGGACAACCACTCTGGGTCGATCAACTTAGGCCCCTACCCTGCTAAATACCAACATAGTAGTCTAATGGTAGGTGGAAAGTGGTTTAATCCACTAACCCACTTTCTGGCGGGGCCATTGGTATCATATCTGGGCCTAACTTCTCACATGAGTTGATATGACTACTAACCCTGAGAAACTCAATGTGTCAGCTCAAATCATCCTAGCACAATCCCTGCGCTCAGTAATAGTATCGCAGCTCCTCATTGGGTTGTAGCTGACCTGGTACTATTCCTGAGCTCAAGGTTGTTATGTATGAAATGATTGATAAGTTGTTTGTTTGCCTCAGTGACAATTGTGCTAGCCCCTTTGTTGCCCCCCGCTATATGAGCTATTTCCAGCACTTTAAGATTTAGAGCGGATATTTCACCTGGTGCCCCTTGAAGAGGCTTATAAGAATTCTTCCAGGTTCGTTCGGTCAGCTGCAAGCTCTATTGGAGTCTCACCAGACAGTGGGGATGCCTTTAATCTTATTCACAGTCGTCTGATCCCCTTAAGATGACAATTCAAAGTTAATAAGACTTTTGGCCGGTTATGTTAATTTTAATACAACTTGCATGTACTCATCCGCTGTTTGGCTGGCTTCGTACCTTTTGGCGTGTACAATGTCAGATCTTACCACGGAGAGACATTTCTGCTCAGTTCTCAGCCAGCGGATTATTTTATTGATCATGGCATCAGTTTCCTCATAGGAGTCTGACTTCAGCTTCGGTACCTGGGTCATAAAAATTGATTTGAGGGGAGATGTGGATAACACTTTCTGCATCGGCACCGGGTAATCTTTACCACATGATCTCCTTAGCTGCGGAGGAGGGAAAAACCAGAGTTGCCAACTTAGGTAAATATCCATCATTATAATAAAAATGTCTATTGCCGTTTGGAAGGAAGGAATGCAATGGATCGTTGTTTGGGCAATCCAGATGATTATGAATGAGAAATGATTCAGAGCTGCTTTTGTCCACTACTAGGTTAGAACTATTTTGTATCTTTCTGGTAAAAAACATTTTTCCAAGACGTGGTTTAGTACAGTTTGTTGAGGGCACCTGCTGTGATGTACTACAAGAGGGCGATTTGGGGTTACTATTTAGTTGGACTGTTGTCCGGGATTCTTCCACTCCCCTTTTGCAATTAACATCTTGGTCACAAGGACTGGTTTTATTTAACAACCTAGTAACTTGAGCCGACAATATAATGACAAAATGTTTTAAGCTGGACCAGTTTGGCTTCCAGTATGTTAAAGCAGCTACTCTCATCATGGGCATTAGCAGTGCTCTTAGCTGGCAGAGCTTGATTTTTCCTGATGTTGGATCACGCTGGGTTATAATTTCTTGCTTTTCATCCTCTGGCAGTAGTGGTTCAAAGCGATTATGACAGGGCACATTTGTAACTGCGTTTATCTTAGGGTATTGTTGGCACCCAGTGTAGTCCTCTCTCTCTAGGCTACTCACTTTATCTTCACTAGAGATCACTCGATCAGGAGATTTCAAGGTTCCATGGGAGTCTGTGCTTATCACTAATAAGTCTGTGGCTGCATCAGGTTGGTTACAAGTTTTAGTTTTCCTGAACATTACAGGAACCTTCAGTTGGTGGCACTTCCCCTTGTTCTCATTTGTATTTAGGAGATGTTCCACTTTCTTGATTAGGTGGTCAATGACTGCCAGTGTCTGCAACTTTGGTGGAGCCCCATCCTTCACTTTCCCTACCCTCCTTGTCTTTTTTTGGTAGGGTTTCGCTTTTAGCAGCTTCACCAGCCTTAATTTTGCCCATATTTCATGATGAAACAGAGATCTTGGTTTATAAGCAATTTTTGAGGAGAGGAAATAAGTGCAGGTGCAGAAAAAGATATTATAACTAATTATTCACTTCTGCCTAATGAAATTGAGGGAGGGATTATCCACTCTCCAGCTCTCCAACCACTCTCATTTAACCACAGGAAACACAGGAAGGGCACCCTCTATTTCTTCAGACCAACAGTATTCACCGAGGGATCAAGTCCAACACAGTGTAACTCAATAGTAGCAAAGCAGCGAGTAACACGGGGGTTTGACAGTACCTTGTAGATGAGGCGTCGGAGATGGAATCCAGCCCTGCCGTGTCCTTGCACTGGCAACCATACTCTGAGCCATGGCCAGGTTGTATATGTTAAAGGGGAGGCCTAGCCCAGCCTCCGACGGGCATGGACAATGGGCCCGCCCTTGGCCCAGGCTTTGCCCTTGCGTGGCCTGGGTGCGGCCTGGGAGAATCTGGTGCTGCGGGAGGAATCTGGTGCCTTTATGGAACCGGGAGAGCTGGCTCTGCCTCCCGTGCGGGAAGTGCGCTAACGCTGGGGGACCAAGTTCCAACCTAGTCAAGAGCCTGACAGCCTGGTCACGGTGAGTTGGGGGCCCCAAGCAGCCCTTCATTTTTATAACTTTTGTACTTCAAGGTAATGTTACACAGTCCTTGCGGTTCAACAGCATTCCAGGAAAAATAAGGTAGAAATCTCACAAATATTTATGGTTTTATCAGAGAGGGATGGGTATAATCATTCACATTAATGTTGACACTTTTCACCAACACATAAGTAAGGATCATTTAAGGAGCACTAGTAGGAAATGATCATTTTGCTAGGATTTCACTTCTTTGTGTGTGACTTTAAGGTTTATAATTAATCATACTCCATTATTTTAAGCCTTGGAAAAGCCCTAGGCTGGCAAGCCTACATGTGTTGACTGTCTATTTGATTCATTATCAGCTGTGTTGTTCAATCACTAAGGCAAATTATAGTCATATCTAATTTTGCAAAAATAAGGCGAATTACAGCCACAAATGATTTCCTACCAAGGAAGAATAAGGCAAAATACAACGATGTTGCTTTATTAACACTATGCAGAGTCTACTATTAAGGAGAACAACGGGAGATTAACAAGAAAATGTATGCTTTAATACAACTATGTTTTGTCTAAAATATAAGAAACATCAATAAAAACAAGAATAAGCAAAAAAAACAACTTTTCTTGCGAATTCCTGGAAAACATTTTACTGGTAAACCCGATTACTTCTTTTTTTCAGAAACATCACAGTGTTATGGATATAAGTGATATCAGAAAATTGGGATACTTTAACTGAAGATTGTGCCCATTAGGGTGCCACGAATGAGTATTCTAAACATGGAAAATGGACACTCACCATAGGAGACCTAAATTATGATTCCCGGTACATTTCACATACCTTGAATTTAAAACTTGAGAAGGAAGATGTATGACTTAAAGCTCCATCCTAAACCCACACAATTAGTGGCCCTAAATCTTTGGGAACAGGTGGCAAATAAGAAGACCAGAAAGACATTGCGCTGAAAGTCCACAATAAGGCTTAATCCTGGATCAGCACACAGGACGACAATAAAAGTGATGAGGAGGACACCTTCATAGATGAGCTCCTAAGAATAAGACCACCCCCCATATCATGTAGCACTCACAATCGGTACCGCAGCCTAGACACCAATGGAGAAGGAATTTACTTTCGTACCTTCTCCCGAAGCTAGTGCAACCCAAGTTATATTGAGACCACTGTCACTCTTGTTGCCCCGATGTTAACTCATGCTACATCAATTAAGTTTCAAACTCTGCTAGTATAAGTACCCCTTCTGCCCTGATGATTACTAGCATGCCTCAAATGTATGAACCCTAAGGTATTCCATCAAGCAAAGTGGATACATCAAGTATATTAGATCCTGGAACTCCCTGAGAGAAATTCTAGGAACCCCCATTATGGGATGTACCTCGATATCCATAACTCCAGAGGCCGCTGCACAGCCCGCTGGACAGACCGGGGAGACCAAATATAGCTCATTTGAAAATTGAGTTTGAGAAGATTGTAAAATGAAATATGGGATTGGATTTTATGGGACATTACTATAAGAATGAATTGCTTTATATTAGCAGAGGCTAGAATTCCGCCAGAAGCTCATGCAAAGATAGAAAAGGAGGCTAATGAGCGTGGATTTGACCTGACGCAAGGAAAAAGCTGCAGAAGAATGTCAGGATGAAGAGGAATGACAAAGATTTGAGGTCATTAAAGCTAAAGGGACTAAACACTTATGTCAGGGTTCTCATTGAGAGCATTAGGAAATAGAGAGATGTAGAGAAATTCAGGAAAATGGATCCTGAGAAGAAACGGTGCAAAGGAAAAACAGAAAAAGGAATCCCCACAGGAAGGAGAGAGAGAGCCCACAGGGGAAGTGGTGAAGGAGTACCCTCTGAGGGAAGTACAGGGTACCGAACAGCCCTCTTTCACTTCAAGAGCACTCTCCTGAAGTTGAGGGAAAACCTTGAGAAATGGTACACCCAAATTGATCATATAATGACCATCTCAAAGGTTTTGTGGGAGGATTAAGACTTGCTTTTTGAGTTATCGGTCTCAAAGGATCTGTGGATGGAATCCTAGAGAGCTGTAGACTGGCCAATCTAAGAACCCCCAAGAGTAGTGAACACAAATGCCCTGTCACCCTTATTAAAGGCCAAGTAGGATTCAGTCATTGCGGACTTCAAAACCAAGGATCCCCTAAGTAAATTAATTGTCCCAACATCTTCTGAATATCTCAAGAGCCCAAAGAGTCAGAGCACACTTATTTCAAGAGACTAATATAGGATTTCTTGCTTCTTATGTGTATGTGCCATGGCCAGAAATCAGCACACAGATAATACAGTGTCCTTTCCTGTCAGGCAAATCAACCCTATAGATAAAATATTGCAGTATGCAAAATATTGAATCAATACATTAGATGCCAAGAGGAGGGGACTGAAACTGATGTTTATGGCTACCCAAATGAAGTTAGCACAGTCAGGATGTGTGAGGGGAATAAACATGCCCAGTTCAGGACTAGACCTAGATACAAGTATGGGATCAAACATGCAGGGAGTTTCTATGCCCTATGGAGAAAATTCCCAAGGGATGGGAAGATGACTACCAGAAACAAGCATATGTGCTCTGAAGAAAGTTCCCCCTGTTAGAGGAATGCAGATATAATCCTGACCGAGCGATAATTGATGCTCAAGTACTCAACTCCATGTCACAAGGAGAACTTCCTCCTATAACAAGATCTACAGTGATAAACCTAAGGCCAGGACTTCGACGAAATCCCTTTTGTGCCCATGCAGATGCAACGAGCCAGCCCTCACTTTCAACCTAGTGTTAGAGCTCAGCAGAATCCATTTGTAACACAAACTTCCTCAATTCCCAATATGTTCAGAAGGCCGGTGGAATCCAAATTGACTCAATGACTGTGCATGGAAAGAGGAGTGCATGCTTGGCTCAATCCTGGAAATGGACCACAGTGGCCCTTATGGAGAAGTCCATAGACACTCCATATGTTTCCTTATAGATACTGGAGCCACTTGTTTGACACTTGAGGTCCTAAACTACCCCTCTCGTTAAAGACAGTCCAAGTTGTCGGCATCACGAATCAGCAGCATACTAATCAGGTTTCAGCCCCAGTCTCAGCAAAAATTGGGACCATCAAATACCATATGTTATTCAAGTCCTGTAAATTTGTTTGGGAGCGGTCTTCTCTGTTAACTTAACTGCATGATATAGTGCACACCATACAGAGTGGAACCAGAGACCCAGGCAGCAGATACTGAGTTTAAATTGCAGGCACCAGATCCCTAGTCAGACTGTACCCTGTCTTTACCAAGGAAAATTTACACCTGGAACCTGTACCTAAAGTCAGTTAGGGAAGAGGTATGGTATTTAACAGGCAAGGAGATTGGATTCATTAAAGATGCTGATGCAGTTTTCCTCAAAACTTACAAATTGTCCCCAGAAGCCATTGTGGGAATTACTTCCATCACTGAGAATATGATAGAACAGGGAATTTTGAAAGCGGTCATAGAGAGAAGTCAAGTCTCTGGGACATCAAATCAAGAGAGGGCGCCCTTATTAGTTTGTGGCCGGAGAGAACTTCGTTTGGGACACAATATCAGTGCCTGTACCTGTTTGAAGCACCTTGTCTTCCTCCCGCCGCCGCACTCGCCAGCTCCGCGGCCGCTGTGTGGTGGAAGACTCTATCTCCCAGGGTGCCTAGCGCTAAAGGCGGAACCCGACGTGACACCCAACGCGCCTGGTGGCGCTACAAATTGCAGCACAGTCCCGGTGGAGCAGGCACCCTTATTAGTTTGTGGCCGGAGAGAACTTCGTTTGGGACACAATATCAGTGCCTGTACCTGTTTGAAGCAACTTGTCTTCCTCCCGCCGCCGCACTCACCAGCTCCGCGGCCGCTGTGTGGTGGAAGACTCTATCTCCCAGGGTGCCTAGCGCTAAAGGCGGAACCCGACGTGACACCCAACGCGCCTGGTGGCGCTACAAATTGCAGCACAGTCCCGGTGGAGCGGGCGCCCTTATTAGTTTATGGCCGGAGAGAACTTCGTTTGGGACACAATATCAGTGCCTGTACCTGTTTGAAGCACCTTGTCTTCCTCCCGCCGCCGCACTCGCCAGCTCCGCGGCGGCTGTGTGGTGGAAGACTCCATCTCCCAGGGTGCCTAGCGCTAAAGGCGGAACCCGACGTGACACCCAACGCGCCTGGTGGCGCTACAAATTGCAGCACAGTCCCGGTGGAGCGGGCGCCCTTATTAGTTTGTGGCCGGAGAGAACTTCGTTTGGGACACAATATCAGTGCCTGTACCTGTTTGAAGCACCTTGTCTTCCTCCCGCCGCCGCACTCGCCAGCTCCGCGGCCGCTGTGTGGTGGAAGACTCTATCTCCCAGGGTGCCTAGCGCTAAAGGCGGAACCCGACGTGACATCCAACGCGCCTGGTGGCGCTACAAATTGCAGCACAGTCCCGGTGGAGCGGGCGCCCTTATTAGTTTGTGGCCGGAGAGAACTTCGTTTGGGACACAATATCAGTGCCTGTACCTGTTTGAAGCACCTTGTCTTCCTCCCGCCGCCGCACTCGCCAGCTCCGCGGCCGCTGTGTGGTGGAAGACTCTATCTCCCAGGGTGCCTAGCGCTAAAGGCGGAACCCGACGTGACACCCAACGCGCTTGGTGGCGCTACAAATTGCAGCACAGTCCCGGTGGAGCGGGCGCCCTTATTAGTTTGTGGCCGGAGAGAACTTCGTTTGGGACACAATATCAGTGCCTGTACCTGTTTGAAGCACCTTGTCTTCCTTCCGCCGCCGCACTCGCCAGCTCCGCGGCCGCTGTGTGGTGGAAGACTCTATCTCCCAGGGTGCCTAGCGCTAAAGGCAGAACCCGACGTGACACCCAACGCGCCTGGTGGCGCTACAAATTGCAGCACAGGCCCCGCGTTGCGGGAAGCACGCGGGCAGCGCCGGGCTAAGCCCGGGCAAAGGGCGGGCCGTTGTGTGGCCGTTAGGGGGCCGGTAGAGGCCGGGCTGGGCCACCCCCCTTGAGTAGTGTGGAATACGCTACAACTGCAAGTACATTTCGTTTTTAAAGGATTCTGTCAGTCAGGACTTATCGCTGAGTGTATTATGAGACTGTTAACACATAGGCCATATCTCGTAGTGTTGTAGCTACTCTACTTATGTGACAAAAAACAGTTGTGAGTTGGTCACCATTGACACATTAGTGGTAGTCATTGTTATTGTGCAGGTTTTTTAAACTTGCCACTTTAATGATTTCCCTGTTTTGTTAACTATATTTGTAGGTGTCTATTAATGTGACTTGTGTACTGTCATGGCTAAAGTTAAAATTACAATGGATAATTTTTTGGTTAAAAGGGTTAACATGATTAACAGTGAAAGACGGAAATCGTTAGGAAAGGAGTCTTTCACAGATAATACGGAGTTATCCTTAGATGTTAGCGCTAACACTCTTGCCACAGTGGATCTTTTAACTGAAGCTCCCTTAATGGAAAATTCGATTTATTCTACTGTGGATAATGATGATGACATTCTAAGTCAAGACGTATTGGTGTCCCCAAAAGAGTCCGTATTACTTCCATCTCCCCCGAAAAGAGCGGTTAGAAAATGTAGGAAGCCCCAAACTAAGAGGGGAAGTGTTCACCATAAGACACTGTTAGACAAACCTCAGAGAAACACCGTGGCCCATGCTGAAACTCCGACCCTTAATGAGGTCGAGAATTTGGCTCTCTCGGGGCTCATTGCCAAAATTTTTGAGGAAAAATGAGCATTTATGATTAAGCCTCTTGTAGAGAAAATTGAAATATTGTCAACTGAGGTACTGAGACTGGGTGGTCTTTTAGATAAATTGAAACAGCCTATAAATCTGCCTAAGGCACCGATACAACCTGCTCACACTGTTCTGCTGCCTATACTGGAGGGTGGGAACCCTATTAGTTCTATGAGATTACCGCCACCAGTTGGCAGTAGTATTCGAACCAATATAGCTCCATCCAGTAGTGAGGGGTCCAGAGCTTTAGTGCAAAATTCACACTGTGTCAATCTTCCACCAGCTTGCGAATCTTACGTTGTTGTTCTTTCTAATGTTCCTCCGCTTGACCCAGCATCATCCAACTTCCGAGGTGAAACGCATGATTCACTTAAACGGAAATCAGTTGCTTGGTTAAACAAAAATTGTGGCTTTCCTACTAATTTCTCAGACCAAATATTGTCCACTAGACGAGCCTGCTGGTTAGGTAATACAAGGAAAACATGTAAGGGGGACTGTGTTATTATAAACTTTAGACACCCCCAACATGTTGCAACAACCCTACTAAGAGCAGTGTCTCTTGTATCAGGAGAGAACACTGTGGGTGTACACTCTTTGGGTTATTTTTATAGACATTTAGATAGACCAGTACAAACTATGAACAGGGAAAGATTTATACGTACTAATAGTCCACCAATTTTTGAAATCCCTACGGAGAATAGATACACAGTATTGAGCACACTAGATGTAAATGATTGACTCCCAAAAGTTGATAAAAACATAATCCTAGTTCCAATATTGGTTAATCAACCGAAGGGGACTCCTAAAAGTAGTGAAACCTTTGGTTCGAAAATCATAGCATCACCGAGGTCTCTAATCACGCTAACAGATGAGCAGCCATATACTGCTGGGATTTCCCGAGACCGGCGGGGTGAGCAAGATGAAGTTGGAATAGATATGGCTCTGAAGTCCCATGCAGCACGGCTAGAGGCATTAGATAATAATATTGACGATTATGAAGTGGAAGTAGTAAATTCTCTAGTCACACTTGTGGATGACACTGCTAGTGATGACAATATATTAAGGGAATTTCCTCTAAGTGTAAATGATAATTCTAATATTAGATTGTTATCCTGGAATATTGCGGGCCTTTCCAGGAACTTGAAGGATGTGGTATTGTGTTCATATATTGAAAAACATGATATTATCATCCTTCAAGAAACCTGGATGGTAGAAACCCCCCATAGAGTAGGATATAAAACCTTCAGCTCTAAAGCAATACCATCTAATAGAGGAAGGGCATCCGGGGGGTTGGTCATCTGGGTTAAAGTTACCTTGGAAATAGAGGTCAGTCAGTTACCTATCCCCTGTCTTGACCTGTTAGGTCTCAGAATTGTGACTAGAGAGAAAGGAGTCATTTACCTAATAAACATTTATAATAGACCATATCCATCTAACAGGGAATCAAAGGTGATAGAAATTTTGGATTCCATTCTAGAAGATTTAGGAGATAATGCTCAGCTTTTAATCTGTGGAGATTTCAATTGCAAATATGAACCTATTCAGGGTTTAGAAAGATTGTTCGATGAACAAGATGCTGCTAATGACATTATGCCCCTGGAGACTTTAAGTCTTGTTAAAAGTTCAATAGCTGCTACACAGATTCTACAGATGACTGTGTCACATGACTTAAAAGCATGTAATGGCCGTTTTCCTTCAGATAGACCATCAGCTCCCACTTATTTTAAGGGAAATCTTAGGTCACACATAGATTTTGTAATGGCCTCTCGGAATCTATGGAGATTAATAATCGATTTTAAGATTGACTCCAGAACGGAGAGTGATCACTTTCCTCTCCAATTATGGTTAGACTTTGCACCCTTTTTTCTTAGATCATCTGTAGAAGGTCCATTAAACTCCCCTGTTGGAGAGCTACAGATATCTAATAATAGGCGTGCTATAAAATGGTCATACATTTTGGGTAAAAAAGAAGCATTGACCAACATTTATAATAAATTTAATGAAATCATTGGAACACCCCAGTTGCCCTTATTAGGCACACAGGGTGTCCTTGAATTACATTATAAGTTGGTCAATGCCTTATCCCCCCTTTTGAGTAAAGTTTATAAAAAAGAAGGGAATAGAAAAAAGGAACATTTAGAGTTAGAAAACCAGTGGTATAACCAAGACTGTAGGGAAGCAAAATCAAGGCTGATCCTTGCAGTAAAGAGTAGGAGCCAAATTGATATAAAAAATGCAAGACTCGCCTATAAAACTACTATGAACCAAGCTAAAAAATCATGGGATGCTGACCTATGGGAGGACTTATTAAGTGCAGCTAAGCTACATGATCAAAGTACGTTTTGGAATCTAATTGCCAAGGGAAATAAGAAAGGTAGATCACCCAAGGATATTTTTCTGGATGAATCAACTTGGTGTGACCACTTCTCCAAACTCTATTCTAATAGTAAGGATGATTTGTCCCCTGACAATGTAGATATTAATTTTAACAATAGTACTACACCATTACATTTTAGCCTAGAAGAAACAAACCAGGCATTATTAGCTGTTAAAATAGGCAAAGCCCCCGGTCCTGACAAAATCCCTGGTGACTTATTGAAGCATGATGTGGAAGTGTGGGGACCATACATTAATTTTTTAAGTAATTCAATTGTGGCTGGTACACCAATCCCAGAATCGTGGAAAGGGGCAGAAATTACAACACTCTTTAAAAAAGGTGATCGCCATGACCCTAGCAATTACCGCCCTATTAGTTTAATAGATATTTTACAAAAAAATTTCGCCAGACATATTTTAAACAGGATTTTAGATTGGATTGAGGAGACAAAGATATTGACCAAATACCAAGCAGGTTTTAGATCGAAAATCAGCACAGTTGATCAGGTGTTTAGATGTATGTGCATTTGCTGGAAATATATAAACATTAGGAAGGGTAGTCTCAACGTGGCGTTTATGGATTTAAGGGCCGCCTTCGACCTTGTTCCCCGCAAGTTGTTGTGGTCTACATTAAAGAAGATAACTGTCCCAGGTGAGCTACTTAATGAACTTATTAGACTACATACAGGGAACTATGCTAAAATCAGATGGGGAAAGGCTGGTGAATTATCAAAAGCCATTCCTGTAGATCGAGGTGTGCGCCAAGGTTGCGTATTAGAACCCACATTGTTCTCACTGTATGTTAATGACATTCCAACATACTTAAGGAATTGCGTCCATGATTCCCCGAAACTAGACGGTGAAATAATCACGTCCCTACTATTTGCTGACGATACTATCCTTATCTCCCAGACTCCGAGAGGTTTGCAAAATTTGGTTAACTCCTTTCAAAAATATTGTGTGGAAAAGGGGTTAGAAATAAATCCAACTAAAACCAAATATATGGCCATAAACCCGAAAAAAAACCCTAGGAAAAACTTGTTCTTAGAGAATCGTATATTGGAACAGGTAGATAGTTTTAATTATTTGGGTTTGATATTGGATAATAAATTGACTTGGGGAGGTCAGCAGAACAAAAGTATATTATCCCTCAAACAAAACTCACTCCCTATTTTAAAAGTGCATGGAGCAAGTTATTCTAAAGCTATTTCTCCAGCACTGGAGGTATTTAAAGCTAAGGCCCAATCAGCAGCTCTTTATGGTACCGAGATATGGGGATATCGTAGTACCAACAAATTTGGGAAGATTGAAAACAATTTTGTGCGTAATCTACTTAAAATACCGATTAGAACCCCCGTTGTCCCCCTATTTTTGGATATTAATCTTAAAAGAACAGAGCATTTGGCATCATTAAGACCACTGTTGTATTGGGTCAGGGTATGGTCAACCCATGAGCTGAGGGATTATAAGTCTGGTTTGATTGAACTAATTAAGATGGATGAGTACCAGAAAACCCCATGGCTGAAGTATATACGTATGTGGCTTAAGAGACTGGGGCTTTCACATTTTTGGGAGGAGCCCTACAATATGACCCAGTTTTCCCAAAAAATTCTTGAGGATACTTTCTGGTCTTACGTTAATGGTGAGCTAATCCTTGGATCTATGATTGGCACACTGACCCAGAAATTCCTAGATATAAAAGATATACCTAATTTTGAAGAATTTATGGATCAGATTGCTCCTCCACTAGCAAAATCACTTTATTTACAATTCAGGTATGGGCTATTATTGATCAGCACTTATACAAGTAGGTCGGTTGGGGAAAATGGTTCGGATGTGTGCACTATGTGCTCCCTAGGGGCAAGGGAAGACGTTGCCCATATACTCTTCTTTTGTCCGGCTTATACGAAACCGAGGCTCTGCTGGATCAAACCCCTTTGCAAAAACATGGGGGTCGGGTCATACAAAGTAGCGGAGCGCATACTAAAATCTAACTCCTCTCAATTGATGGTGTTTGGTGTAAGTAGATTTCTATTTAATGTACACACTATTAGGAAACGCCTTGGCTATAAACTGTAATAGCAGAGGGAAGAAATTAGGGATTACCCTTGTTTTACAGTATTATACTATCTAGTCTACCTCAGTTTTATAGTATTATTCATTTTAAAAAATCTGTTTTTTTTAATTAAATTAATACTCTTATTTATATCTTAATTGGTATTGCTTAATCATGGAGATAAAATCACCTTTTGTCTATTGTATGTAATTGTATATTATGGCTTTGTATGTAAATGTTTGTTTATTGTTATATTAGCTTTTATGGCTATAAAGCCGAAATAAAGTATTGACTGAAGAGAGGAGTCAGGAAAGTGTCCATGAACACATTGAGACGGTTCTTAAAATGAAGTTCTTGGCCACCCAAAGAGAAGTGCACATTTTCTTGGGCATGGTTGGCTATTGCCGACAATGGATCCCAAATTTTTCATTGTGGCGAAGCCTTCATTGAGGCTGATGCATGCAGATGTCAGTGACCCGGTACTAAGGACGACGGACAGGCATGGAAGCCTTCAAGGAGCTCAAAAATATCCTCTGCATGGGCGCCTGGCTCTTCGAATGCCAGACTACACCAAAGAGTTCATACACTTCTGACATTAGCATAATGGGTGCTCTTTGTCTGCTTTTACACAGGCCCATGAAGAGGCTAAATACCCTGTTGCCTATTCCTCTGCATCTCTTGGTCTAGTAGCCACAGCATTGCCTGGATGTCTCAAAGTAGCTACTGCAGTCAGTCTGCCCATTCAGCAAACAGTAGGAATCATGATGGGTCACCCTCTCATTGCCATGGTTCCTCACTCAATTGAAATTCTCATGACCCGCACATAGGATCTGACCAATGATCCAGCGGTTCAACAGCAACAGATACTCTACTACCATATACTCAACTGGGCCCATAAATACACAATTGAGTAAACTGCTGGTTTGTCAAGTTTATGAGTTTCTTCTAATGTTTAGGATTAGTCTAAAATGCCTTTATTAACCCTTCACAGATCAAAACGTTCTTTCCTCTGGTTGATGGACCATTAGTTGAACTAATTGATGGTGATAACGACATAAAACTAACTTACTTACTTTTGAATAATAAAATAACCACAGATTCCTTTAGGATTTTAAAACTTTATCTAAATCTTAGAGCATGTGAACCACTTCAAAAATACAGTACAGACGTCCTCATTCATTGGAGAGAGAATTCAATTAATTAGACTCCATTAATATACTACGGACTCAAGCAAAGACAAAAGGCTTAGAAAGGAGAGGACAGAGAAATAAGATCATTTGCAAATAACGGAAAATACTTTACCAAGGATGGTGGGAAAGGCCAACCCCCTGGCCAAAGGGCTGGTGAGGGTTCCCTGAGATAGATCAGGAAACAAAGACTTCAGGACAGGTTTCAGGACAGGATAGTTACCTCTCTAGAATACCGACGATTGTGCCGCACCCCTCTTTGACACTCTCTTCCTCCTCGAGATTCTTCTGCAAATCTTCTTCTAACCTAATTAAATTAGGAAGGTAAGTTCTGCTTCAGTCTCTGCATGCGATTCTTCAAGAGCAGCTCACAGCATCTCTCCCAGCATCAGCATCTCCTGCTCCAAGCTCACAACATCTGAACTCCAGCATTTGTGCGTCTGTGCTCTCTTATCTAACTAACTAAAACTGTCTTAATTATACCTTTCGCTCTGGATGTTCCACCCATTAATGTTTCAGTATCGTAAAAATACGAACTATGATTGGTGAGGCAAGGGGGAAAGCTCCATCACACCATGCTTACATGAAATCAGTATCTATTAAACTATTGTTCACAAACCCATCCCCTTAATTTTTATTCATAGGTTTTATTTCCCACCACCATTCACATTTCATTTGCAACATTTGTTAAAAATCTATCATGTAAGTCCATTCCGTTGAACTTTTCACCGTCCGGTTCCCAGGCTAGGACACTTTGCAACCTTGGCCTCTGTTCAAACTCAGAGTCATCCTTCCAGGTTCACTTTCAGTTGACATTCGCAGTAGTCACATGGTTCAGCTTATTTCTGTTATACACGAGAGGCCCAAATGCGCACTAGTGATAAAGTCAAAAGACAAATATTAGTTTAAAAAATAAAGTCATCACACTGTATACCAGTCACCTCTACTCTATTCCACTTTTCTTATTAATAATTTTCCCGCATTAGCGTTAGTATAATAGCTTGTTTTCTTTTCAGAAAAGCAGATGCCATGCACGCAATCCTTTAAGCCGCCATATTAGTGCCTTCTGCTCTTGCGCAAAAATTTCCCTCCAAGCGACAGCTTGTCATACTACGTAGATGCAGTTGACGCATGCGCAGTAAAGATTTTCCGTTTAAAGCGGTTTTAGTCTTTTGTTCATGTTAGTCATATTAGTAAACACATAAGCAAGCTTCACTAACCCGTGTGTTCGTGTGGTGTGCATTTAGTTTTACAAAAAACAAATTTAATAACTGGTTAGTGAGTTAAAGGAGCGGATTGTGTACAACCAAGTCTCTTTTCTACGAGTCCTTGCTCCATCAATCCCCTCTCTGATGGCATTTTGAAGCCATCACAAAATTACTCATCCCAAACCAGATGCCAACTTTTAGCATTTCTGATTCTCATTGTCTTCTTTTGCTTTCTCATTTTTATCTTCTAAATCTCTCATCTTTTTATATATCCTTCCTTTCATTTCCTCCATTTGAATCTCATCGTATTCCCTCTTTCTTTTCCCATTCACTTCATATTTTCTTACTCTTCCTTTGTTTCTGCAACATTTACACCAAATCATTATTGTCAAAACTATTATCATTATTCCAATTACTGGAAGAATTATTTGACCTAAAATAATTTTACCTAGATGAGAAAACCAAGTCCCTATTGAAGTAATACTTTTTGTTAGTTTCTCCCATACACTGTCAACCTCTAGTGGTTTCAAATCTTCATGAAGTTTTGTAATATTCTTAATATACCCTCTAATTTCTTTACTCTTATCAGGAATGTTAGTACAACAATGTTGCACTTTCAACATTCTACAGGCTCCGTCTTCTTTTGCTAATAAGATATCAAGTGCAAGTCGATTTTGCAAAACCATCGATCTAATCGCAACCATTTCTGTATTAATCATCAAGAAACCCCCAGCAGTATCAGTCGAGAGACGATCAACTACTGTCGACAATTTACAAATTATGTGTGAATTCAGAATGACTGCCACTGAAAGTATCAATGCACCAAATCTATCATCTACTATTTCTGAAAAACTAGCTCCTTTTCTTCGTGTTAGTCCATTAGTGTTTTCATTGCTTCCAGTAATTCTTTTTACATGATAAATTTTCGGAAATACTATCCCAAATTAGCAGCTTTCGTGCCACTGTGCAGGCAACTTATAATATGCATTATTCCCACTCACGTAGTAAACCCCAGGAAATACTGGATCAGTTCCAACTGGAACCAAGAAATACGTTATTATAATCTGTCTTTAACTTATGGAGGCAGGTTTTCCCTTTCTTCACAAAGTCTTGCCAGCTGTATAAATTCCCTCTTTCTAAGCCCATGGTAGTAAATGAGTTTTCTGTTCAGCAAGTTTCTTTTGGAAATCCTGTCTCCTCTCCTCAACTAAATTCAAAAACTACCTTCTCTTCTTCTTGTAATATACATGTTAAATTATTCTTGTGTGCTTTTACTATATTTATTGATTTCATTGTTAAAAAGAATTCACCCATGAACTGTGCATCTTGACTACTAAATACTGGATTCATATTCTTTCGAATAAGAAGTTCTAAAAATACTACATCTAAGTTTGAATAATAATACTGAAGTTTTCCGGTTTTATAGAACAGACTTGCTAGAACACTACATGATATACCATATGTTAAAGGTAAATGGTGATATGTAACTCCCTCTGACACTGACGCTGGTAATTTCATACAAACATAACAATCACTAATGTCCATTGTATCTACATACTGAAATAACAATTTTGTGAATGCATTTAAAGATGCATCATTATCTAATACTGTGTGATGTAAAACTGTCTCATCTGGTGCTTCTAGTTCTACTCTATCTCCTTTTACTGTATCTGCTTTTCCATTAGTAACTGTTTCGCTCTTTTTACTTGTTATCATAAAATAAGGCACTGCTACTGTTAGTAATAATCATACTGAAATCACTAATAGAGTACTACATATGCAAGCTCTACAGCATCTTTGCTTTAAACTTCGTTTCGGGTGTTCAGTGACTTAATTTTTCCCCATTTTGATCTAAGAACATTTCTCTTGTTTTCCTTTCAACACTTGGAATTTCAAACTCTTGTTTTTCAAGGGGGCCTCACTTTTCCTTCACCAATCTGTGCAGCATCTACTTCTTCTGATTCCTCACGCAAGTCTAAATTTTCAAACTCTTCCAATATTATATAGCTCCACTCAGGGGCCTTGTATTTGTTGTTCAAAAGTCTCAGTCTTAGGCTTCTTCGTGTGTTTCTTACAATTGACTGTTTAGACTGAGTTTGACTAGTAACCTCATTTACTTGCTCTGGTCTTTCTCTTGTTCTCCTCAGATAGTATCTCAATCTTTTCACTCCATCTGGCCAGTTATCACCTTTTCTGACCCTCTTAACCTGAACTGCACTTTCACCCACTCCGTAATTTCTAGGGTTCTTTTATTTTCAGTATTTTTAGGCACAATCTGTTCTTGTTCAGAATCACTCTCTGACTGTTCCTGTTCAGGTCTTATTGTTGTAATTTCATCCGCCTGGACCTGTTCTTCTTCCTCTATCTGGTCCTGTTTGGGTCTTATTTCAATTTGATCTTTTCCTTCTGCCCAAACTGGTTCTTCTTCTCCTAACTGGTCCTGTTAAGGTCTTAATACAATTCGTTCTTCTGCTGCCTGAACGTGTTTTTCTTTTCCTTTCTGTCCCTCCTCAGGTCTGTAAATGGATCTGTTCACCTCTACCTGAGTATGTTCTCCTTTCCCTGTCTGGTCCTGCTCAAGGTTTACAGTATTTTTGTTCACTACTTCCTGAGCGTATTCTTCTACACCTATCTGGTCCTCACTACTTTCCTGTCTTTCTAATCTGGTTCTTCTTGTTTGAATAACAACTTCAGGTGTGTCAATCACTGGTATCCATACCCCCTTGCTTGTGCTTGGTTGTTCTTCGTCTATCACTTCAGAATCTATCACTCTAGATTCTCTGACTTCACAACCTTCAGCAGTCTCAACTGGTTCAATCAGTTGCTGTTCTTCTTCAGTGGGGCCTGGAACTCTTTTGATATGGCTTGCATGAATCCAACTGGATAAACCTGCACACTTCACTGCTGTAGTAGTGACCAGTATGACTTGACATGGTTTATCCCACCTGGGTGCTAAGCATGACTTTCTGGAGTGTTTCTTCACTACCACCCAGTCTCCAGGATTCAAATCATGTGCCTGCGTTGGCTGCCTGGAAACTGCTTCTTCTCCAACCTGCTTAGAGACAGAACGTACTAGGTCAGCCAATCCTTTGCAATAGTCCAATACCAAATCATCAGTTATATTCATCAATTTCTGCCCAGGAACAAATGCTTGTCTCATTGCCCTTCCCATGAGAATTTCATGTGGACTCAATCCTGTTTTGCTGTCAGGAATACTTTGGAGTCCCATCAACACAAGAGGCAATGCATCTGGCCATTTCAGTGATGTGGATGCACACACCTTTCCTAACCTTGATTTGATTGTGCCATTTAATTGTTCAACCACTCCAGAAGCCTCGGGCGGTTTGCACAGTCCAGTTTTTGTTCAATTTTGAATGATTCACAGATTAATCAAATTATTTCATTATTAAAATGAGGTTCTCTATCTAATTCCAAAGTCACTGGAAAACCAAAACGAGGTATCAACTCCCTCAACAGTAATTTAGCAACTGTGAGGCTGTCATTTCTTTAGATGGGATATGCCTCTACCCATCAAGAGAACAGGCACACTATGACAAGTACATATTTCAATCCATTGCTCGGAATGAAATCAATGAAATCTAATTGTAATCTTGTGAATGGTCCTTCTGCCTTTCCAATTTTTCCCCAACTGACCACTGTCTTTCTGCCTGGATTTAGCTGCTGACAAGTTAAGCATCTCTGGCATAAGCTCTTTGCGACTACCATAAACCTTGGATTGTACCAACTCTGTCTGAATAGTCTGATCATTGTATACCTGTCAATATGTGTTGTGCCATGGTATACCCTTGCCATTTGAGAGAGTAGGCAATCTGGCATGACTGTTCTGCCGCATCACTGACAATATATCGAGAAGGAGAATATCGACCCACCAAAATATAGAGAAAAAAATATAGAATGCCAAAATATCGAATGCCTATCTCCAAACAGGTAAGTACAAAAATATAGAATCCAAAATTTCGTTGTAAAAAATATAGTTAGTCAAAATATCAAATTTTTTAAATGTCTTAATAGGAATGTAACATTTATGAAATAATACATATAATTAACTGAAACATACTTAAAAATACTTAAATAACTTTAACATTAATAAATAATTAATGTAAGTAAAAAAAATAATAATACATATATATTAACGCAATATTAATTAAAAATATTTTATATTTTTTTTGCGTAGGATAGCGGGCGGGTAAAATTGACTATTACCACTCCAGTAAGTGCAACTGTAGGGAAAGCGGTGGATAACGGGAGGGTAAAACTTACTATTCCCACTCCAGAGAGTGCAACAGTAGGGAAAGCGTTGGATAGCGGAAGGGTAAAAATTACTATTCCCACTCCAGAGAGTGCAATAATAGGGTAAGCATTGGATAGCGTAGGGGTAAAAATTACTATTCCCACTCCCGAGAGTGCAACAGTAGGGAAAGCTTTGGATAGCGGGAGGGTAAAATTTACTATTCCCACTCCAGTGAGTGCAACAGTAGGGAAAGCGTTGGATAGCGTAGGGGTAAAAATTACTATTCCCACTCCAAAGAGTGCAACAGTAGGGAATGCGTTGGATAGCGTAGGGGTAAAAATTACTATTCCCACTCCAGAGAGTGCAACGGTAGGGAAAGCGTTGGATAGCGGCAGGGTAAAATTTACTATTCCTACTCCAGTGAGTGCAACTGTAGGGAAAGCGTTGGATAGCATAGGGGTACAAATTACTATTCCCACTCCAAAGAGTGCAACAGTAGGGAAAACGTTGGATAGCGTAGGGGTAAAAGTTATTATTCCCACTCCAGTGAGTGCAATAGTAGGGAAAGCGTTGGATAGCGTAGGGTTAAAAATTACTATTCCCACTCCAGTGAGTGCAATAGTAGGGAAAGCGTTGGATAGCGTAGGGGTAAAAATTACTATTCCCACTCCAAAGTGTGCAACAGTAGGGAAAGCGTTGGATAGCGTAGGGGTAAAAATTACTATTCCCACTCCAAAGAGTGCAACAGTAGGGAAAGCGTTGGATAGCGTAGGTGTAAACATTATTATTCCCACTCCAGTGAGTGTAATAGTAGGGTAAGCGTTAGATAGCGTAGGGGTAAAAATTACTATTCCCACTCCAGTCAGTGCAATAGTAGGGAAAATAATAATTTAATATTGTATTAAAAATAAATTAATTATTAATACCAGGAATGAATATCAAGCCAGGTGGTACGATCTGCGGAGGGCAGTCAAGCGCAAAATGAACGAGGAATACGCCCAGAGTAACATCACAGGAGGTGGGCTGCCCCGCAGACCAGTACATTACCATCCCTGGGAGGAGAAGGTGATGGCCACGCTTCCGCCGGTGGGAGTACACGGAGTTGAAGGAGTTCGAGAGCCTGGTGAGTACACAAACAACTTACGTAACATGGGGGGAATGGCATCCACACCCTAACTACAACAAATACACTCACCTACCCCCAAGCCCTCACCTGAGACAACCACACTCTAAACAACGCTCATGCCACTAACATGAGTATGCCCCATTCACAAAGCAAGGCCATGCCATGTCCCAGCCTACACAAACCACAAACCCAAGACAGGATGTCCGGGATGCTGGGAGGGTGGGGATCACTAAACATATTGTACAACTCAGAAACAGACACCATTGCCCTCAGCCCATATGGCCCAGGTACATACCCATGCACCATGCGCAATGCACAGGGACTGGCAAAGTACTGACAAGGTAGCTGACACTTGGCCCTGCTGTAGGCAGCACAAGGCCCTCCTGTGACAACTGCAAACTCTAACACAAACACAACAAGCTCAGAAATCTAGGACAGGAACTCACACTCACTGACATTGCAGCATGCGCCATGGTGGGACAGATACATCACCTGGGAGACCCACTGCCAAATCACACCACACCCACCAGCAGGCACCGCCAATCAATCAACAATCGATCAGGGTACTTGTAAGGCGTGCTACTTACCTGTGAGGGTCTCAAGGTGCTGAGGGGCGGGGGGGGGGGGGGTCCACCACTGCTCGAAGAGCCAGGTCTTAAGGAGTCTCCTGAAGGCAAGTAGGTCTTGGGTCAGTCGTAGGTGGGTTGGGAGGGTCTTCCAGGTCTTGGCGGCGAGGTAGGAGAAGGATCTGCTGCAGGCGGGCGTATGTTGGATGCGGGGGACAGCTGCGAGGGCGAGGATGCCGGAGCGGAGCTGGCGGGTTGGGGGTGTAGAAGCTGAGTCTGATGTGCACGTAGGCTTGTCCGGCGGTGTGGAGTGCCTTGTGTGTGTGGGTGAGGAGCTTACAGGTGATCCTCTTGTCGATGTGGAGCCAGTGCAGGTCTCTCAGGAGGAGGGTGATGTGGCTGTGGCGGGGGGCGTTGACAATCAGTTGTGCCGAGGCGTTTCCAAAGCGTTGTAGCCGCCGTTGGTGTGTGGATGGGAGTCCTGCGTAGAGTGCAGTGGCGTAGTCCAGTCAGCTGCTGACGAGGGCCTGTGTCACTGTTCTACTTGTTTAGGTCGGGATCCACCAGTAGATCCGGCGGAGCGTGCAAAGGGTGTCGTAGCAGGAGGAGGAGACGCCGTTGTCCTGAGCGTGCAAAGGGTGTCGTAGCAGGAGGAGGAGACGCCGTTGTCCTGCTTGGACATGGAGAGAGAGGATGCGAGGATCAATCCTAGGTTGCGTGCGTGTTTGGTGGATGTCGGTGATGTCCCCAGAGCGATCGGCCACCAGGAGTCATCCCAGGCTGAGGGTGTGGGTCCGAGGATGAGGACTTCCGTCTTGTCTGAGTTCTGTTTCAGATGGCAACTCCGCATCCAGTCGGCGATGGTCCTCAGACCCTCGTGGATGTTTGTCTTGGTGGTGTGAGGGTCCTTGGTGAGGGAGAGGATGAGCTGGGTGTCGTCGGCGTAGGAGATGTTTTTGAGGTTGTGGTGGCGGCCCACTTGTGTGAGGGGAGCCATGTGGATGTTGAACAGCGTCGTGCTTAGGGATAATCACTCACCCCTTACACAAGCACACACCCCCGGGGCAGCCAATGGAGTCACACACTCTCACAATGGACATGTGACACAACAAGATCAAGCCACAGCCAAAAAAGCATCCAAGGCCAAATGCGACATGTCAAAGACCCTGGATAACATTTCAATCAGTCCCCTGCAACATACCCATCCACAAGTGAACATTGATGTGAATGCTAGGCACATACAACTACCTGGAGGAACTGTGGCAACTAGAACATGTATGAAACATGGATGTCGCATGAAACAGCATTAACATTGTCTCTCTCTCACACACAGGGCAACGTCATGGATCTCCCCCCAACACTGGGGGGGAACAATCACAGGCCCATGCTCGGCAGGAAGATGATCCCACTGGCAGCGACGACTCTCAGCACTCTGTGGATGACCCCAACCAACCTAGACCCTCTGGTGCCCAAGCCCCTGCAGCACCTGCGTCAGGTACATCTGTGCCAACCACCACCCCCATTCTTGCCACATCCCAGGAGACACCCAGGAGCCCTGCCCGCACAGAACAACTGAGCCAGTCTGACCTGGAGGGACAAGGTTCTCCGGCCACCCAGGAAGAGGCAGACAACCCTGCAAATGCCATCCCTCAGGGGTCCCGTAGACCCGATGTGCCCACAACGGCAGGCCAGGCTCATGTGGGCAGGGGTGGTGGGAGTGGAGGCAGGCGGAGGCGCGAACCTGATCAGCCAGCTGAGGGAACCGGTATGTCACACATACGCCACATCTTGGACACATACCGGCGTGACACCAGGGGCATCAGCCAGGTAGTGGCGACCCTCAACGAGATTAAGAACCAGCAGGCCAAGCAACACGCCAGTCAACAACAACACCAAGGACGGATGGAGGCAAGACTGGCTGAGCTCCTGGCGGTGCAAACGGACATAAGCCGTTCACTCCGTCGGATCGCCGACAACATGGGCAACCCTCCCTGTGCCACCAGGCGAATACCAGCACCAGCCACAGGGAGGGAGGAGGAGGAGGATTCGTCCGACGGAACGTCCCAAGCATCGTCAAGGCCTGCATCTGAGGGTCCCGCAAGGAAGGTGGGTCGTCCACGGAAAAGACCGTGAGAGGCAGCGGACCATCCACATCTCCCAGGTCACCTGGCCTGGCACCTGGCCCTCATGCGCAACAGCAGCACCTCATCCAATGACATTCTCTGCCACATGGACTTGCTGGTCACAGTCTGACCAATGATGACCAACACTGTGGTCTGGACTCTGATGACTCCAAATGACAAGGAGCCCATCTCCCCCTGTGAACTTTGGATTCCATGTACACTATATAGCACCTATTTGTCCACACTAAACAGGCCCCCCACCGAGAATAAATCTTAATTTCTACAATTACATGTTGCATTCATTTTGCATGAGTACACAACCTACGTGTGGGGAAATGTCAAACTATGCATGAGTGTTGAACTAACTCCAGCCATCCATACCCTGGAATCTGTGTCTGGGACAGGACACACATGGGTCACAATGTATCATACGATACAGACATGGAGCACAATACTCACCCGTGATGGCCTCAAGCTGCTGAGGGGGGGCATGCATTACTGTGCGGACAGACCAATTGGGAAGAGTATCCTGAAGGCGTAGAGGTCATGGCTCATGTGGATGTTGCCGGGGAGGGAGTAGCATGTATGTCTTGCCAGGTGGGAGAACTATGTCCTGCATGCTGGAGTACGGTGGATGTGAAGAATGGTGGCCAGGGCAAGGTTGGATGCACGGAGTTGGCACAACGGGGTCTCGGATGACAGATGGCCAAGGTTGGCTTGGGGTCTGGGGTTGTGGCCTGCCTCCTGAGTGAGGGTGAGGAGTCTGAAGGTCATCCTTCAGCACACAGTGATCCATTGCAGCTATCTCTGGTGTACGTTGTTGTGGCTGGGGCGCAGGATGTTGAAGCTGAGGTGTGCACATGCAGCCTGGATGTGGACAAGTTTCCCGGGAGCTAGGATGTACTTGCTCCGTAGAGGGTGGGGCAGTAGTTGACATGGCTGGGGTCGTGGGCCTGGGGGATGGTCTGTCTTTCCTTGGAGTGGATCTATCTGTGGATCATGTGCATCATGCAGAGGGTGTTGCACCTGAGGTACAGATGCTGGTGATTAGCATGGCAAATGTGAGTGACGAATCCATGATGCACACCATCTTGTGTGCGTGGGCACTAGGTGCATGTGCAGGGCTCTTGCAGGTGGGACACAAGCAGTTGACCCAGCTGTAAGGGGACAATCCTCAGATGATTACCTCAGTCCTGTACAAGTCCAGCCTCAGGTGGCTGATGTTCAGCCATTCATCAATGGATCTCATGCCTTCTTGAATGTTGGAACTGGCAATGGCTGCGTCTTTGGTGAGGATGAGGAGCACCTGGCTGTCAATGGCATACAAGCTGATGATGAGGTGCTGTGCTCATGTGATGCCGGAGAGGGGGACCTGGACACATTGAAGATTGACACGCTTAGAGATGATACCTGGGCCATGTGCCAGATGATGCCACTATACTACATGCTGAAGGCTTGAGTCCCACTCCCATGGCCTTGCTGGTATATGGAGCCGGTGGGGAGTAGGAGGGACATGACCTGGTTGGTGTGACAGGGCCTGGAAGGCAGGGCAGCGCTGTGTAGGCAGATGGAGTTGCACACTCATCATGCAAAGGTGTCGTGTGTGCGCCTAGGGTATGCCTGAAAGCAGGCGGTAGCTTTTCGGATGGACAATGCTTGGAGGGTGGCTGCAACATCAGACTGTAGTGTGATGTGGGTCATGTAAGGACATGAGGGTCGTGCAATGTGCACGTTGCATGCGCTGACGGTCCAGCCTTTGGCACCGCGTGGGCGCAACAGTGGCACAGACAAGCTGATGCCAGCCAAATGAATGGGTGGATGGAGGAAGGGAGGAGCATCTTTGAGGTGTGTGTGTTGCCGAATCTGTAAACTTTGTGGGCCCTTGCTGCAGGGGCCACAGCAGCAAGCGGCATGTCCTGGAAACTATGCCAAAAGTTGCACACAAAGACAAGGACAACTGCAACAAGCGTATGTAAAGGAAGGAGTGTCCGGTTTCCCATGGCACACCCAGAGACAATGGATGCACAATCACCAAAGATGACTGACACCGGATCATGAAACTGAAGGCCGAGCTGCGCACAGGATACACACCCTCAGCAGGTGTTGACGGCCCCTTGTGGTCACCAACATGCCGAAATACATACACAACCATGGACATCATGCACAATAGAGATTCTAATCCCTGAAGAACTGCATGCATGTTGCTAAACTACACATAGACTCATATGCACAATCTTTGACAACTATGCCAGAGATGCCGCAGGCAAAGTGGCAAGAGACCTGCATTGACAGAGATGAGGCACCTTGGAGGGTGAGGATCACCTTTATTACTCAGGTTCACACCAAGGGAAATGCATCAATATGAACAGACTCACAGGTCATTTGGCTGAACATGTGGGACCTACACTGGACACCCCCTTCAGATAAAGGCATGATGGTGGTACGGACCGTACCCACGCTCTGAGGGTGGGTACGGTCCATACCACCATTATAGTGGTGATGTAGGGGTATGCGTGGTATGGACCGTACCCATGCTCTGAGGCCGTGGGTACGGTCCGTACCACCATTGTAGTGGTGATGTAGTGGTACGCGTGGTACGGACCGTACCCACGCTCTGAGGCCGTGGGTACAGTCTGTACCACCATTGTAGTGGTGATGTAGGGGAACGCGTGGTACGGACCGTACCCACGCCCTCAGAGTGTGGGTACGATCCGTACCACCATTGCAGTGGTGATGTAGGGGAACGCGTGGTACGGACCGTACCCAGGCCCTCAGAGCGTGGTTACGGTCCGTGCCACCATTGTAGTGGTGATGTAGGGGTATGTGTGGTAAGGACCGTACCCACGCTCTGAGGCCGTGGGTACGGTCCGTACCACCATTGTAGTGGTGATGTAGGGGTACGCGTGGTACGGACCGTACCCACGCTCTGAGGCCGTGGGTACGGTCCGTACCACCATTGTAGTGGGGATGTAGGGGTACGCATGGTACGGACTGTACCCACGCTATGAGGGCGTGGGTACGGTCCGTACCATGCGTACCCCTACATCACCACTGCAATGGTGGTACGGACCGTACCCACGCTTCGAGGGCGTGGGTATGGTCTGTACCACACGTACCCCTACATCACCACTGCAATGGTGGTACGGACCGTACCCACGCTCTGAGGGCGTGGGTACGGTCCATGCCACGCGTACCCCTACATCACCACTACAATGGTGGTACGGACCGTACCCACGCTCTGAGGGTGGGTACGGGTCGTACCAGCATTGTAGTGGTGATGTAGAGGTACGCGTGGTACGGATCGTACCCACGCTCTGAGGCCGTGGGTACGGTCCATACCACCATTGTAGTGGTGATGTAGGGGTACGTGTGGTACAGACCGTACCCACGCTCTGAGGCCGTGGGTACGGTCCGTCCCACCATTGTAGTGGTAACGGGTACGCGTAGACGTCCACTTCCATTGTGGCGGTACGCAGGGATTGGTGGACATGCCCCTCGAAGTGACCAGAGCCTGGAGGTAATGTATGTACAGAATATAGATTTTTAAAATTGGGTAGGGGTTATGTTTCCTGCCCCTCGCCCCCCCTTTGCCCCTGGGTGTTGTCTAGGCTAGGAGGGCCGGGATGACACGTAGGGTGGGGTCCATGGCTGTCCGTCGCGTACCGGTGCTCCTTCTTCGCGTCATCCTCAATTTCCCAGGAGTTATTGGCTGCCGTAAAATATTAGCCGTGCGGAGTGACGTAGGCACGAATCGTACTTGCTGGTCCGTAAAACGCTGCCTGACTCCATCTGGACGTCAAGTACGCGATGTCCCGGATCTGAATTGTGGGTACTTTTTCGCCGCACGTAGTTTTTTACGATTCGTACGGAAATGTTATTTCTGTACGAATCGTACTTGCTGCTTTGTAAGGAGGATTTCCCGAGTACGAGTCGTATGGAGAATACGCTCTGTACGACCATTCGTACCCAGGTTTTACAGGATCGGAATCGGCACCTTGATCTATAATATTAATTTAATTAATTTATATTTATTTATGGTTATCGTTTAGCATTTTGTTGTGTGCATTTTACTTTTATAGGAGTAAAGGGTGTGAAGTATATTATTTTACTAAGTTTATAATTACAAGTTGAACAAAATTATCTTTATAGCTGAAAATATGTTTTAATTGTCTAATTTCTGTTTTTACATTTTAATTTTACCTGTGATGTTTCACAATTACAAGTGTATAAATCGTGGGTGTTTTCTTAAGTTTTAATATTTTTTTTTAGTTTTTTAATTCTTAATATTCTTTAATTGGTATTACTAAGTGTATTAGGTGAGTACATTTTTTATTTAATTTATAGGTGGCCTTTGAATTTTGTGGTGTTATAGGGGAGGTAATAAAAATAAGTACATTTAAGGAAAAAATAATGTTTTTCTTTCTTTTTTTTGGTTCAAGCCAATTTCTTAAGTTTTTTAAATTCAATATAATCTTAATGTGTTATATGCATTTATCCTTAGTATATGTTTTGCTCAATATGTAATATTAAATATATTTTCAATTGGATTTGTATCATATTTATATATATACAGTTCCACAAGTGCCCAAGAGCGGGGCTCACTCCCTGTTGGTTCGCTCCAGGTAGGGGAAGGCACCAGTACACCCAGTGCCAGCAGAGCCTGACGCGTTTCGGGCTAACGCCCTTCCTCATAGGCTTTCTGTATACTGAATGACTGCTTGAAAAACGAACACCTGCGTTTGTCCCTTATTTATTTCAATTCCACAATCACAGTGAATAATATAGTAGAAAGGCATTCTGGGGCAGGTAGTCCATAAAATATATCCCAAGTGGGCCTCAAGCAGTATTTTCAATAAAGTTCAATTTCAAAATCACAGGTGTTCAGGCAAAATCCATCCCCGTTCAAAGTTTGACCAAACTGTCCCGCTGCGCTGATACTCACACAGGTAAACTCACATTGCACATCGGACACAACATGTGTGTGTGTGTGTGTCACAGTATCCCTTGGCAACTACACAACACATGAGGGGGGCTGAACCACAGTGACACAGGTGTGTACACAGTGCCATACAAAAGTAAACCATCATTGGGACACCCTCAGTGGGCAATCAGGCATTGGGAGATGAGAGGAAGCACAACAGACACATGTGACACAAGCTGGAATGAACACCAACTAACACAGCAAGAGACTGACACACAACACCACTACCCCTAGTGACCAGACAGTGGGGTGACACAAGCATGCATGACACCTCCACTGTGATGACAAAGGCAGATGTCATACAAACTGGGAAACCCAGACATGTGTCCTGTGCCACAAACGTACATCACACATACACAAACACAAATCACTCAGCATGGCCCCTCATCCATGGACAAACGGGAGCTAGGGGACCATCCATGCAAACATTCACATCAGTCCACCCTCAACACCACACACCTGAACTGCAACAATATGTATCTGTGAAGTCCACATGGACAGGTGACATTGCACATGCACCCATGACAAACACAGGAATGTTGGCAGGAACTAAGGTACACACACACATCACACAAGGACTGTTTACAACCTTGGGGAATGACAGAAACACTGCACAGTATGCGGTACGTTGCCATGACCTCAAAGGTCATGTAACCTTCAGAATCCCTGCCACAGTCCCAGGACTATGCAGATGCCAAGGAGAAACACAAGGCACCCATGCTGACACCTCCCAGCATCACAGCCGTGAACCCGACAAGTGGGAGCAGTCACACACACATACAAATGTCTCAATCACTGAAAACTACCACCTAGGGACAACTACATGATATTGTGAACAAACAAGTGCCTTGAGTGAAGTACTGGGTTTTTAAAACCCAGCGGTGCAGGGGAACACACCCTAAGACTTCGAGTTCTTCCTGTTTCAGACCCACAGAAACACAGAGTCTTCTTGGTGAAGTCAAAGATCAATTTATTGGCTGCAGACCAATTACAGGCAATGTTCCCTGTAATTTTTCTTTCTTATGTGCGGCAATAGAATGTTGGTGTGCACTCTTTTACTGTCTGTGTGCGCAACAGAGTGATAAGATGTGCAACAAGGCAAGTCGATCCGCTACCACTTATAGGTACATAACAAGCATTGGCACTGTCAATAAGCCTTGCTTGTAATTTAAAGTGACTTCTTGGTCACTGATTGGTTTAACCACTGAATAAGTCATCACACATGCACCCTGGCAATCATCCTTGCACGTGTGTATCCATAAATCACTTATTCATTGTTGCATTCACCAACTTACACAACCACAATACAGCACATACACAAGTTGAGCCACATTTGCAAGATAAATTGAAAGAATAAAAGTAGAAAAAATACAACATGTTATCAGCTAAAAATGGCAGACTTGTGTGTGCAATAATAAAGTTAAACAAAGCAGGTTATTTCTTGCCCTCTGTTTGTGCCTTCTCCGCTCATTTCTTGCCCTCTGTTTGTGCCTACTCTGCTCGTTTCTTGCCCTCTTTTTGCCTTTTCTACCCATTTCTTGCCCTCTGTTTCTGACTTCACTGCTCGTATCTTGCCCTCTTTTTGCCTTTTCTGCTTGTTTATTGCCCTTGGTTTGTGCCTTCTCTGCTTGCTTCTTGCCCTCCTTTTGTCTTTTCTGCTAATTTCTTGCCCTCTTTTTGCCATTTCTGTTCACTTCTTGCCCTCTGTTTCTGCCTTCTCTGCTCATTTCTCACCCTCTGTTTGCCTTTTTCTGTTTACTTCTTGCACTCTGTTTTGCTTTTTTCTGCTCGTCTCTTGCCCTCTTCCTGCCGTTTTCCTCCTCCCGCTGCCCAACGCCCCTCCTTCCCCCTAGGACACTGTAGTGGCCGGCTCTGCCTCGCGCTGTTAGAGCGCGAGGCGTACATTCTGTGTCTCGCGCTGTTCGCGATGACGCGGCATTTGACAGTTATGACAGTTGGGGATTATTGACTGTAAGCCACTGGCAAGCGTCGTGCCCGTGGGAGTTGGATGTAATAAAGACGTGCTGTTATCCACATTGAATCGCGTCTGTTACTACAATCTTAACTGGCGACGAGGATGGGATCTTCCCTGGCGGAGTTCAGAAACAAACTCTAAACTTGGCTTTTTGACGGAGGCCTTCCATCCCAGCACCCAGATATCCTTAGGGGTGACAGCGCTGCACATTAAAAATGCTGAGTGATTGATTCAAATAAAGGTACTTTAAAAAAGGTTATGATTGTTTGAAAAATATTGATTTGCAACGTTTCTAATGGAGGTGAGTGGGAGAACTTAGTGAACTGGTTTGTGGGCAAAGGCAAAGGCCTACTGTTTGGGAAGTCCACTGCCAGTCCTTGCTTTCTGGCTCACGTTCCGAAGTACTTGACATTTTTTTTATAATCAGATAAGTAATATTACAAATCATTCCCCAAATGCCCCTAAATGCCTGATGACCTTTTAAGTACTTAGTGCCTGGGCAAGTATTTTCAGTGGCCACTTAGAGTGTACTCTCTGCTAAGCCTGAAATATTTGCCCTATTTGTTCATCTTTTGCTTTGTCATTTGTATGCAGTTGGCAATAACTTGTTTCACTAATAAAAGATATGAAAAGGGTACTCAATTGTTCCTAATCTGTCTGGGGCCCCAAAAACCCTAGAACTAGCCCTGCTGCTGTGCGTGTAATCGCTGCCTAAGTGTCTACGGCACATACTTCAGAGCTCCTGGCAGTTTCGAGAAGTGGAATGAAAAACGAACATATTGAGCAGTTTGAGGCGGGAGACACGAATGTGAATGGCAGCATGCAGAAGGGAGCATTTTAGGAGTCACTGCATATATAACTAACTAACAATAACAGCTGAAGGTGCTGTACTGGATGGAAGAATCTTACAAACAGTAAAAGTTCATGTGAAGCCAGTGACGCCACACAGTGCAAAAAAAGAGAAGAACTGGAGAAATCAGGAAGTGGCCTGGTCGGAGGCAGTGATGTAAGGTGCAGCACACTGGTGAAGAGCGTTTAACAAGTCATTGCAGAGGTGAATGGCCAGCAAAAATAGCAGAAGCTACTGAACTGAGACCAACCAGCATACCGACTGATAAGGCCTCAGACAAGCATGTGTGACGCCACAGCCAGACACAGAAGGAGAAAGCAAAAGGTGGAGACAGCTCTGCCAAGTACCACACATCAGGCGTTAGACTAACGCATTTCAGTGTGGTGATCCGCATCACCGCACTGAAATGCAAAGTCATGCATTATAGCGCCTCAGCAGTAAAGCTGAGAGCGCTGCTATAATTATAGAGCACTATACAAGCTGCAGTGGCTGCGCATGGTGTGCGCTGCTGCCGGCAAACTAAGGGTGCTCTTTGGCTGAGCTATAGCTTAGTTCAGCTGTACAGAGTGGTGTGCTACAATGTTACAAAGTTACAAATACACCAACGTGCCGCGATATCCCTGACGTCAGAGGAGGACGGGTCAGAGCACAATTGCTACCTAGTGTCTTGACTGACAAGTGACCTTAGGTGGCCGTGGCTCCAGCTTCCTGAGGCGGGAGCGGGTAGGCCGCCATGCAGATCAAACTTCGCTGATGGAGCAATCGTGATACCGTCCCCATGGCTGACGGCCGCAAACAATAATGGCATACTTTTAGTACCTTGCACACCTGCGGTATCCAGCAGCTGCTACCGGACCCGGACCCACCTGCGCCATCATGGATACATGTGTGTAATCAGGGCTGAGCAGAAGAGTCATTGCCACAGGACTGAGCCAGTGAGTCCACGGTACTCAGCATAATCATTGCTTAGGCCAGCGGGGCCGCCAATCACCGTTGTCCGTGTTCCCAGTCAGGTCAGTGTTTATTTTATATTGATATATCCTCATGGCCTGTGTTCCGCTGCGCCTTGGTGTCTCTCTGTGGAGCCTTGGGAGAGCGGGTATCTGAAGCGGTTTGTGGCCTGTTTTATTTCTTGGGCAAGCAACGCCAGGTCGCTCTTCCTTACATGCAGAGGGGGAAAAGTCAGAAGCCGCACATGAAGGTGGATTCTTCACTTAGTGAATACAGAAAACCTCAGTCTGCCCGGCCGGCCAGATCAGCTATCACAGCACAGCAAACCATCTCCCATAGGGAACGAGTCTTGTTAAATAGCGTAGGCTGTGTCCGGTTTATTCTTGGTGCCCAATTAAATGGCACAGTTTACATTCGATTAGGGCATCTTCTTATAATACAAAGAATTTCGAGCAATTATCCCAATGGAAACGGACAGTACAAACTTAAGTAAACTGCTCAACCAATTGTACGTGTAAAGTGTGGATCATGTCAATCACAGTGCCTTCCCATAAGGTACAGCTGCCTGCTTAGTTGTGACCTAAATGCGTGTCTCCCACTCTCAGCTTTCTAATGCAGCTGGGCTTGCTGCTCATGTCGCTGTGTGTGAGTCAGTGAGTCACGCAGCTTTCAGTGTGCCTTATCTTTTGTCTGAGATTTTGGCTAGAGATGATAAAGAGAAGTTGGTTACATTTCTTACGTTTTGCAGCAGTTAACTTAGTTTCTCGTTGCTCAAATGGGTGATCTTTCTGATATTTATGTGTTCCCCTTGTCTTCATTGCTTGATTTTGCTCACGATAAACTGAAATGAATGCCATTAGTTTAGGAAACAATAACACCTGTTATATAGAGAAGTGAGAAGCACCAAAAGTGCAGTGAAAAATGCTATATAAAAATCAACGTATTATTATGGGTTCTCTAGTAAAGCACATTTTACTAGTTTCCTTTTCAGTGTTGTTGGATGCTATATTTTTTATTGGACCTAAAAAATAAGTATGGTGCCGCATCTTAAATACATGGGATTTCACACCACTCTACTTCCTATGCCAGACCAGTAAAATGAATCACATACGAAAACGAACATGCAGGCATCATTTTCAGATCAGTTGGGCGACAAAAAAAAACGTATCTGACACAGCATGTGAGAGAGATTTAGCAATGCAAATGTTTTGGATCGATATATTTATTGGTATAGTGGATAAATATATTTTGTTTTACTTTCTGAATGTAATCGATTTCGGTTAACGGCACCGCTGTCCTGATTAACGGCAGTCTAATTATATTTTACACCTACTTTTACTTCACTTTAAAAGCTTGAAAGATTTCTTATATACTTTCAGCAAAAAATATTCTCAATTTTATTTATAATGACATTCTCAGTATCACTCATAGTCATTGAAATGCACTCATTATTACTCTAAAATTACGAAGATGTCACACATGGCAATCTGAAACCTTGGCAGCTATGTGGAGGAGCCAGAGGTCCGTGGACTTTGCAAACGGGACTCGGGTTGCAGAGAAAGCTCTGGGAATACTCTCCCTCTGTTTAATGACAGCGTTACAGGCACTTAAACGTCCACCATTAGCATTTCTAAAGACGGAAAACACGTCTTTAGAAATGCATTTGGAAGCGCAGCAGCATCACCATTAGCCGCACTTCAGAGGCTCCAGTGAAGTATTTACTGAATGCGTGGAATCCTGTGAAGTGCGCGCTGATTGTATGTGTCTGCGCGGAGGGAAGCCTAGGTGTGCGCGACCGCTCAGGCGCGCAGGTTGGAGGGAACCATGATTACAGGTGTCCGAGAAGTACAACACAATGTATGTTCTCAGGAGACTGCTTAAACTTACAGAAACGGCCTTCTCCTTATATACAAAATATCATGCTTCAGGCACACATTCCTCATTTTACGATATGGTCATTCATATGTATTCATTACAAACGAAAAGGCAGAGTCATGATGACCATCCCACATTCCAGTTTAGCCAGCCCACAATTATTTACCCAGCGAGGCTCAGATCCCACATCAGATATCAACAGACCCCAATAAACACGGGCACCTCCTGTTTGTAAAACAAGCCATAAAGCAGGAAGAGTCAGGTGTGAAAGAGATTAGCCGGAGGCTTGTGTGGGATGAAAAGGCTTTATGGTGTGTCAAACCCTGATGCTAATCACAGGTGGCTGTAGGACGGGGAGCTTGTGGGACCGGACTGACCTGGGGCAGCGGAGCCAAGTCGCATAGGTCATAGAGAAGTCAAATGGAAGGCACATGTGTTCTGAAGGCCTGTACTTGTCCTTAATGTGTAGCCTATGTGAGGGCAACCATGAGATGGCCACCGCTCCAAGATGGAACCCACGACGTCAATGTGTAATATCGTATACACAGTGCATTTATCGATAAAACGTGATACAAAGCACTTGTACATACCGCATTGGCCATTCGCGGTTCGCTAATACCGGAATAGGCAGGGTAGGGCCCTGCCTCCTACGCGGTCCCAAATTCTAAAGTACCACATGAGGAATCCTAACTGTGTCCCATCTGTGTCTGACAACATCATCACCACTCAGAACTGACAAATCCCAATGATGAAACACCAATTAACTGTAGTCTGTCATGCACCCACACATCTGGTAGCCCATTGGAAAAGTAGTGGGATGAACCCAGTACCACTCAGCAAGCATCAACAACAGGAACATATCAAGGGAACACTGTCTGTGTATGAACAGGGATGTGGACACACACAGATGCACATACAACACACACCATGGGCCCAGGCCATGTCACTGGACAACACACTAACTTGAGGGGACACAACTCCTGTGGGAGCCCAGCTGTGCCAAACATATTCACCGCAAGTCCCACTCATGTCTGCAGAACGCTTGGTCGGTCAACCATCAGTTACCACACAATGAAGGCTCTGGTCACAACAGCCTGGGTACGTGAATCTCCCCTAAGTCATCTGCACATATCCAAAACATATGTCTAGCAAGATGCACAGAGGCCCCAGTTGCTCCTATTACAATGATGCCCACACCTGTAGGTCCAGTATTGATGAGCACGAAGTATGTGGAAGTGACAATTTGGACAATGGGAAGCACATCATATGTGCAGGGGTGCAAGCCACAGATGTGACCATGTCAATGAAATGCTCACAGAGAGATGTACACAAATAGTTGATCCAGACACACCCAGGTAGCTGCAAAGGATGACATGGATACCCACCAGAATAGGATACATATCTCATGAACCACAGGGAGTACCTCACATCAACACATCAGTATGCAACATTGTAAACCAAGCATTACAGGTGCAAGGGCATGTAAAACAACATCAACATGATGTACAGCTAAATCAAGTTCACACGGACAAAGAAAAAAGCTTTATTCAGCATATTAAAAGTGAAACGTCTGTTCCAACAAAAGGCCAATGGCCAGTCCATGTCCATATGCCAAGGAGTGAACTAGAGTGACAAATTCAGTATATGAAATTCTAAACGTCTGTGCAACCAAAAGACCAATGGCCAGTCCATGTCAAAATGCCATGGAGTGAACTAGAGTGACAACTGTCACATCTTGCTTGCCTGCACTGCTAAGGACCTGGGGTCATCCCTTCGGCGGGGCATACATGGGGGCAGGCCAGGCACCGCAGGGACAGGATCATGGCGCAGCAGAAGGAGACAGTGAAGAGGTGGGGGATGCAGGCGAGACTCTTGCAACTGCAGTGGAAATGACTGAAGTGGTGGGTGCTGTCACAACTGTGGGGCACAAGTCAGATGGGGTGGGTGCCGGCACAACTCCAGTGGGCAGGTCAGATGGAGGGGATTGGCTCACCACTGCAGTACCCAAGTCAGACGGGGTGGTCGGGGACTCCAAAGCAGTGCCTACATCCATGGGAGCGGAATGGGGGACAGGTGAGGTCGGCAGGGCAGGTGGGGGAACACGGTCTCCACATAAGTGGCACCAACTATCTGACCAGGTGTGGAGGAGCAAGTGCTAGGGGGGGATGGCCTTAGCATTTTGGGGATGGTGTATCTGTGTGTGGGGGAACCCGCGGCAGGGAGTGGCGGGGGAACCTCTGGAGTGGTGGCCTGGGGGATGGAGGACGGAGACTTTGCCTTGGAGCTGCGTGGTGGTGGGGGTCCAGCTCTTCTTGCGCCAGGGGGACTTGCGGGTGGGCGTCTCGGTCTGACTGTGCCTGGGGGAAGGTGTCTGGGTGTGAGGGGCACTCCCTTCTGTGTGTGGGGACTTCCTCTTCCCCTTGTAATCAGGATCTGCTGGGTCAGTGGGGAAGAGGCAATGGTCACAGAAGAAGAGCTTCTGGGGGGATGGGGTTGCAGCTGAGGCAAGGGAAGGGGGCTGGGAGGGAGAGGTCTCAGAGGACTGTGGAGTGGTTGTGGATGACTGTGTGTGTGTCAGCAAACCAGCCCCTGTGAGTGTGGAATCAGTCCCCTGCGCTTGCTTGTGTGCACATCTAGCCCTTGGTTTGGGGGTTTCTGTGTTTGGGACAGGTAGGGTGCTAGGAATTGTGCGTGGTGCAGGGGTAGGAGGGGTGCGGGACTGTTGGAGGAGGTACACTGCTGCCGTCAGGGAGGAGGCCACGGACTGGTGGGTCCTCTGTAGGGCAGACATGCCTGAGGAAATGCCCTCCATGAATGACAACAGTTGTGTCAACAGACCTGTGTGTGCATGGAGGACCTTCAGCATCGACGTCTGCCCTACATGGATCTGTCGCAGTAAGTCCATAGACTCCTCACTCAGGGCAGCAGGGGACACAGGGGCAGGGGGTGCGGTGCCTGGCAAAAAGGAGACATGATCACGAACACGGGAGCCCACAGGGACCTCTGGGATGGGAGCCGATGGGAGGGGGGTGGTGGTGGCGGTGGCGGAGACAGCCTCACTAGCTGGGGTTTGGTGGCTGCTGACACCCGCCTTCACAAGGGAGTCATCCTCAGAGCTGCTGTGGCCTTCAGCTGGGGGGATGGTGCTGACTTCTCCTCTGTGTGGCTCAACTCGCCCTCCGTGCCACTGGGTCCACCTGACTCCTCTCCTTCTGTTCCTGTAAGGCTCTGTGGCTCCTCCTGGTCCGTGGCGCTGTCCCCTCCTGTGGCCGTGGATGTATCTGGATAGGAATAGGAAGTAACAGAACTACATCAGTCACTTACACCAACTGCACACACCACAGTGAGTACATCACATCACAGGGCAAGCCCTGGCATCATCAGCTGAACACAGCTCAAAGTGCCAACACTGTTTAGGATAAGACAAATGTCATTCTCAAAATCAACCATGGCACACATATCCCTCCTTGACTTTCACACATATGTCCGTTGCATGTTGGATGCTAACACACCAATGTGCCAACATGCACCACCCACACATTAGTTGTACATGCAAGTGAACATGTAGGAGTATATCACTATACACACAGCACATCTCTTGCGACTGACTCAGTACAGGTGTCCGGATGAAGGGATGAGCAGAGACTCATTTCACATGTTTGGGATGCATGCCAGCAACACACACTATGATGTACTCATGTCCTGAAGGACAAGGCCACAATGGGGTGCATGGTGCACACTTGAACACAATGCAGGTTCACTCATAGCAAGTTAAATTCCATGGCACTGGGATGCCCTGATAATCAGCCAACACTGTCTCCTGTCACAGGGTCAGGGCATCCAGACAACAACAATATGCGCTGAGTCACAATCCTACCTCAGGGGTAAAGCAGGCTCTGCAGATAACCGGCGCACTTGCCCATCCCATGCAAACAACATATCCAGGACCCAGAAGACCACACATCATGCAAATCATTCATATCTCAGCAAACACAAATCCCTGAACATTAACACATCACAGTCTGCCATGCATGTAACACAGCTGCATGAGGGACACAGTTGCATACACCATTGTGCACTGTCAGATGATCACACACCTATATGTCACACAGGTCTTGTCTCCCACAGTCACATTGCAGATGTTATGCTGACCCTCAGAATCATGGACACCCCAGTTGTATGTAGCAACAAGCCACACCCTAATGACACAGAGGCAGACACCTGAGGGCACATGTCACTAAGCACAACCTGCAATTTCATACACAGCATTCGGATTACAGAGTGTTTCTTAATGCCCTTGAGAGGGCATAACTGGGCAGGACTAAGTGAAACAGTGTTTTGCCCCGGACAGTAGTCAGGTGGCTAAGCAATTGTGACATACTTGATATACATGTTCCTGATGCCCAAAAATTGGAGTCTCCTGCTGCATGGTTTTGTTTGGAGTACCCCAGACACATGTTGCGAGTCAGATCAGCAATTGGTACACATCTCAAGGGCACACACAGTTCACATGTCAGATCTCAGACATTGTGTAAACAATTGACCCACCCATGAAACACACAACAGAGTCACGGGAACCGATGCTGACCGGTACCTGAAGCATAGCTGACTGCAGGGACACAGTGCCCTAGTGACACAAGCAACAGACTGTAGGGGCCACACCTGTGGAACTGATGAGGAGGGTGTATCACACAAATGAGGGACCTGAGTTTGGGACTACAAGACCTACGTAATGTGGAAGTGTGACCAGGACAAAAGACTGTTATTTGCATGTCAGACATAGTACACAGATCAGGCATGGACTTACCCCCTTCCTGCTGCTGTCTGGCCTTCAGCTACCTATCCAGGTCCGGGAAGACCACCGCCAGTATCCGGAGCATGTGGGGAATCAGGGTCCGGTGTCTGCCCCTCCTGCGTGGAGGTGACAGCTTCAGCTGGACTCTAGCTATCCTCCGGGTCCAGCCCCAAAGGTCCTGTCACCTCTTCTGGCAGTTGCGGATGCAGCACTTGTAGACCCCCACAGAACGAACAGCCCGGGCGATGGTCAGACAGATCTCCTGCTTTTGGTGGGCATCAACGTGTGAGGAGGACAAAGTGAAAAGTACATAAACACACATGCCCCAGATTTGTGGAGCACACATTTGGATATACATGTCATCATCACAAAGGGAGATACATTACACAGGTAGTGCAACCATGGGGAATGAAATCTCACATGCATGTCTGACATGTTAACAATGCCTGGATAGTTTAGGCTTGCAATACTGCACTTTAGCAGCAGGAAAACTATTCATTACATGTACATACACACTTTGGTGGATGAAAGTAGTCAGTGATAATGATTGCCACTGGTGTACTCACTGCTAGTACTGCTAGTCAGACAACATGCATAATTAGGAAGGCAGTGGACAGCACACTCACCTGCTCCCCTGGTGTCCCATAGAGCTTTCTGTACTCTGGAAGGAGCCCGTCCAGCAGGGCCTGGTTCTCCTCCTCAGTCAAGGCTGGGGCCCTCTCCAGAGTATGTGCCATAGCAGGTGCCAGAGGGTGCATAGACAGCAGCAGTGGTAGCAGGAATGTGGTCCAGTAGCATGTAGTGCAGGCAAGTGAGCTCCCTGGGGGCCAGCCAGCCTTATATCTGTGCTGCAGAGGCAGACTCTGTGCCATGTGTCCCAAGTGATAGGTCCAACACGGTTGCATTCTATGAATCTGGCCAATCCATTCAAAAGTACGACTCGTACACACCTTCCGCATCGTTCAAATCTTCACCTTCATGGAACACTTGAAATTGCAACATTTTTGTAGGCATTCAACTGAATTTGCTGTGCACAACTCGTACAAGTTTTGAATCCGCATCTGTCTCCATGACAGTCCTGAGCTAATGGGTGCGCCCGGCTCGATCAACTGACTGTACAATGCGTATTTTGAATATACACATGCACCCGTCTCCATACGATTCAATGGCCAAGGTGTACGCCTGTCTCGGACCATGCCTGTCCGACGTGTATGCATGATAGTCACCCACATCAGACCTCATTGGATTCAATAAAAAGGCGTACGCGCGGCTGGGTCATGAACCGTGCAATGCGTACGCATTGTCACCCGCGTCGGACCTCATTGGATTCAATGACAAGGCGTACGCACGGCTCGGTCATGAACCGTGCAATGCGTATGCATTGTCACCCGCGTCGGACCTCATTGGATTCAATGACAAGGCGTACGCACGGCTCGGTCATAAACCATGCAATGCGTACGCATTGTCACTCGGGTCGGACCTCATTAGTGTGACTATTATACGGATGCAGCACACATATACTGGCCATGGACACCTGCGCACACCTGGCACACTATAGCTTTGGCCACACAGTGTCCCATGACATGTAAGGCTGCATTCCCTGGGTGTTTGAGGGGGCCAGAGGTGTTTTTTTGTCTGGCACTTTTTGCAGCCACTCACAGGCTGTTATCTTGTACATCGGGGCAGAA